>NC_090933.1:347103069-347728069 GCF_040938575.1 Ambystoma mexicanum
GACGGCATGTTGTACGGGAAGGGCAACTTCATAGGAGGGGAGAGGGACATCTCCATCAGATGAGAACCAGGGTTGGCGGGCCCACATGGGGGCCACCAATATCATGGTGACTGGTTCCTGATGCATCTTGTGCACGATCTTGTTGAGTAGGAGAGTCGGGGGTGGGGAGGGGAAAGCGTTAACAAATTTCCCTGACCATGTTATCCAGAGTCCGTTCCCCTTGGAGCGGTTCTGGGGATACGTAGAAGTGTAATCTAGGCATTGGGTGTTCTGAGTGGCAAACAAGTCGATCTCTGGGAAGCCCCATTCTGCGAAGACATTGGAGATTATGTCTTCATGTAGGCGCCATTTGTACTCTGTCAGCAGTGGGAAATCTCTGCTTAGCACATCGGCTAGAAGGTTGTGTTCGCTGGGAACGTGTTGGGACAGGAGGAACATCTTGTGTTTGAGAGCCCACATCCAAATGTTTTGGGACAGCTTGGATAGCTCTGGAGAGTGTGTGTGCCCCTCCGTTTGTTCAGGTAATACATGGCTGTGGTGCTGTCAAGATCAGAACTGTCTTCCCCTGTAGCTGTGTTCGAAAGGACTTCAGTGCTTTGAATACTGCCAATAGCGCTAACAAGTTTATGTGGTTAAACGCTACTTGAGGGGACCACACTCCATGCACTGTCTGCTGTAGCAGATGAGCCCCCCACCCTGTGAGAGATGCGTCTGTTGCGAGAGTGGCTTCTACTGCAGGGGTGATTTAGGTCTTCCCCTTCAAGATGTTTTCCCTCGACCACCACTGCAGAGAGAACGAGGGCTGGCGAGACAACTATCAGATCCTCCCATTGTCTGCTGGCCTGACACCACTTGCTGTTAAGCCACTTTTGCATGGGACGCATGCGCAGACGCGCATTAAGAACTAAATAAATGCATGACGCCATCATTCCTAGCAGTTGCATGGCCTTGCGTACCGTCGCTTCCTGACTGGCTGCATATTGAAGGAACTGAAGCAGCATGTTCTGAAGCCTCTCATTGGAGGGGGAAGAAGAGGCTGTCTTTGGTCTGAATTAGACCCCTAGAAACTATTTGACCTGACTGGGGTCTAAGCTGGATTTCTTCTCATTGATGGAGAATCCCAGACTGAACAAGAGGTCTATTGTCTTCTGAGTGTTCAATAAGCACGTTTCGTAGGAGTCCCCGGTTATGAGCCAGTCAAGGTAATGCCCCGCCATTCGTCCAAATCGAGTGTTGGAGGAGTCATTTGAAGAGCTGGTCCATGGCAGAATCAATAACATTGGCACAGGGATTTGCAAAGGGGTATAAGAGAATAACAAGTTACTTACCAACTGTAACGTTCTTTCGATTGGATGTTCCGCCCACGTATTGCTCATCTTTTGATATTCGTATCCCAGATTCAGCCGCTTCAGAAAATTACTTCACCAGGGGGCGCTGTTCTAGAGATCGCAGAGTTGAAGTCCCTCGAGAGCCCCCGTCGGGCGTCGATTCCATCCGCTGTATAAAGGGCTTGAGCAGCGCCCGTTACCTCAGTTCTGTTTTGATGGTGTTCATGGTTGCATCAGCTGATCAGGCTTTAAGTCTTCAGGCTCTTAAGGGCGTCAGAGTGCAACTGGCGCAAACTATACAGCGGGATGAGGAATACGTGGGAGGAACATCCAATCGAAAGAACGTTAGAGTTGGTAAGCAACTTGTTCTTCGAATGGATTGTGTCCTCCCATGTACTCCTCATCTTATGCTAGACTCCCATATCAGTGGTAATTTTGGAGGTGGGAGTACTAGGAATTTTAATTATGGACTGAATGAAGGACAGCATTTGCAAATAGTTCTCCTTGGTAAGAAGTAGAGTCCAGCAAGTAATGCTATAAAAAGGTGTGCATTGATGACCAAGTGGCAGCAGCACAAATATCCTGCACCGGGACACCCCTCTGAAGGGGCGTGGAAGTTGCCATGCCTCTGGTTGAACGAGCCCTTAATCCATCTGGAGACTCTTTCCCAGCTAGTTTATAGCATTCAGAGATTGCTAAAATTATCCATCTGGATAAAGTTTGTTTAGCTACTGCAAAGCCCAATTTGTGCCCAGTACATCCATCGAATAGTTGGTCACATTGTCGGAGATTTGCCAATCTTGAAATATAGAAACAGAGCACTTTTTGGGCCCAGTCTATGTAATCTTTCCTCTTCCTTACTAGCATGAATTGAAGGATAAAAGGAAGGTAAGAATCTTTTGTGACAGATGAAAATCAGACACAATTTTAGGCAAGAATGATGGCTTAGCTTTTCAAATAACCTTGACCCTCTGGAAAATAGTGTGAGGAGGCTTACAAGACAGCGCCTGCAAGTCACTTTATAGCCAGTAACAATTGTTTTAAGAGTGAGCAGTCTTAATGGACAAGAATGTAAAGGCTTGAAAGGAGCACACATGAGAAATTTTAAGACTAGATTTAAATCCCAGATGGGCACCTGAAAAGGTATTGGAGGGTATACATTTGTCAACCCTTTCTGAATGACTAGAGCCATTTTAAAATAGGACACCTCTTCCGAGGAGCGCTTAAAGATAGATCGGGCTGCCAAGTAACCTTTTATCGTTCCAACTTGGAGCCCCAAATTGGCTAAGTGTAAGAAAAAGGAAAGTACTGTTTGAGTATTGCAAATAAATGGATCCACATTCTTATCCCTGCACCAGTTACTGAACTTGTTCCAACAACACCGATAGTGATTTTGTTGCTGTCCTTCTGACCGAAAGCAAAATCTCCATTACGTCATCTGGGAGGTCCCAATCCTTATATCTTAGCCTCTCAGAAACCATGCTTGAAGGCTGAGTGTCGTGACCTCTGGATGGAGAACCAGACCTTCCTCTTGCGAGAGAAGATCCTCTTTGTGGAAGATGTATTGGAGGGCAGATGGACATGTCTGGAAGGTCCGGGTACCACGTCCTCCTGGCCCAATCCGGGGCAATTAGGATCATGGTTTTCCTGAACTTTCCCAACCTCCTGATTACGTGAGGAATCACGGGGACTGGAGGAAACGCGTAAAGAAGTGGAAATACCCAGTCCACTACAAACACGTCCCCTAGAGCTCCTCTTGGGAGAAATCCTCTTGATCATTACAGTTCGCACTTCCGGTTGGCCTCGGTTGCGAACAGATCCACTTGAGGGGTTCCCCAAAGGGCGAAGATCTCTTGAAGGACTTCCCGAGCTAGCTCCCATTCATGGGATACTGTGCTTTGCCTGCTCAGAGCATCTGCTGCCATGTCTAGCTCTCCGGTGAGGTGAACTGTCGACAGATTTCCTCTTGCATTGCCCAGAACCAGAGCTGCATTGCCTCTCTGCACAGTGGAAGTGATCCTATGCCTCTTTTGTTGAGGTAATACATGGCCACTGTGTTGTCCGTCATTATCAGGACATTCTTTCCCCTCTACAGAGGGCAGAAAAACCTTCAGCGATAGTCTGATTGCTCTCCGTTCCAAAAGGTTGATGTGTAGTTTGGACTCCGATGGAGACCAACGACCGCTGATTGTCAGATCGTTGGTATGGGCTCCCCACCCCGTCAGTGAGGCGTCCGTCACTACCGTTATCTCCTGCCATGGTTAAAGGTTCCCCCTTGAGGATATTCTCCTGGCAAGCTCACCATAGAAGATCTGGAGCCACTTTGGTTGGGACTTGTAGAAGATCTGACATCTCCCCTGAAACCTGGGACCATTGAGTCCTGAGGGCCCACTGAAGGGATCTCATCCTCAACCTGGCCTCTGGCACCAGAAAAATGAAGGATGCCATGAGGCCTAGCAACCTTAGAAAGTAGAATGCCGGTAGATGTTGGGCATTTTGAAACTTCATTACCATCTAGAGAATGTGGTGAGGTCTCTCCTCGGGAGGCGAGGCTTTCCCCGAGGAAGTGTCCAGGATCGCTCCAATGAATTGGAGTTTTTGGCTTGGAATCATTTGTGACTTCTTATAATTGAGGAGAAGCTCAGTCTGTGTAAGAGGCGACAGGTCAAGGCCAGATGTTCCTGGGCTCGATCAGATGAACTCGCCCCGATTAGCCAATCATTCAGATAAGGGTACACGTGAATACCCCTTTTTTCGGATACTCGCTGCCACCACCGCCATCAGTTTGGTGAAAACCCTTGGAGTGGAGGTTAGCCCAAATGGTAGAACCCGAAACTAATAATGAGAACCACCAATTGCGAACCTCGGGTACTTTCTGTGCTTGAGATGGATTGGCACATGAAAGTAAGCATCCTGAAGGTCCAACGAAACCAGCCAGTCCTTAAGCGGACAAGCCTGAAGTATCTGAGAAAGGGTCACCATCTTGAACTTGTCCTTCCTGAGGAACTTGTTCAAGCTTCTCATGCCCAAGATGGGTCTCAATCTTCCGTCTTTTTTGGGGATCAGAAAATAGGGGGAGTACCAGCACTTGTACCTGTCCGCAACAGGTACATGGTTCTCTTGCACCTTTCTCTAGCAGGGTTAAAATCTACTGCACAAGGAGCAGGTCTGGACATTTTACAGAGTTGGCTCCCAGTGGATGATCTTGAGGTCTTTGATGAAAAGGAAGACAGTAACCATGGGTCACTATCTCCAGTGCCCATGCATCTGACCTAATACCCCGCGATTCGTCCAGATAACGGGTGATTCTGCCTCCCACCTGGGTTTTGTGGGTTAAGACCTCAATGTGGCTTTGCAGCAGTGGCTGAGAAGGTAGTAGCCACTGCTGTGGCTGATCTAGCACCTCTAGAAGCGAAAAGGGTAACTCTTCCAGGAAGATTAGCCTGTGTAAGAGTGTTGCTGAGGTTGTTTTATAGCGGTGCTGAGTGATTTTGCTTCCGCTTTCGAGGTCTGCAGCTTCTCCAAGCTCTCGTCCGCCTTGCTGCCAAACAACCTCAAGCCGTCTAAAGGTATATTAAGTAATCTAGACTGCACATCAGGTGCAAAGCCAGATTTCCTTAGCCATGCGAATCTGCGCAAGAATGTGCTAGATACCTGCTTATACTATCCGCAGTGTCCAATCCTGACTGAAGGCATTCCTCCATAGCCCCTTTACCGTCCTTCTCTATAGCCAGGAAACCATCCCGTTCTTCACCTTCCGGGATGCGTTCAGCTGCTGATGACATGCAGTCCCACATGGTACAAGTTAATCTTGCTAACGTGCAAGTACATTAGTCGATTTCAGGGCCATGCTGCCCGAAGTAAAAGCTTTCCAGGCACAAGCATCAACTTTTTTATCGTCCCTGTCTAGTGGTATTGATGGGTAAACTGATTGCCTAGTGGAGGTTGCAGCTTGCACTACTGGACTTTCAGGAGATGGATGTTTGGATAAATATTCTGGATCTGACAAGGTTGGTCTATATTTCGGTACCAGTTTCTTATTTACTGCTGCAATTAAATCTGGAGTATTCAAATTTGCCATTACTCTTGTTTGGAGAGCCTTGTGGAATGGGAGAACCAGATCTTTTAAAGGACCCTCACTAAGGATGTCAGTCATGTCATCCTGGTCAAAATCCAGGGAAGCTGCTTTCCAACCCAGAAAATCAATGATCTTTCCCATAAAATTTCTATAACTGGGATCAGTATGATCTGTGGGGTCTGGTCTTTCATAAACACTTCAATTGAAGTGTCTGCAACTTATTTTATACTGTGTTCTTCAGGAACTTCCATGGTTCCAAATCTAACTCCAGTCGGAGTGACATCCTCTTCAGAGGAATGTTCATATATAGAAGACATGGATCTAAAAAATTCCTGTCTTGGTTGTGGGTGGAAAGTCTTTTCAGGCAAAGAAGGTGGAAATTGCCTAGGTATGGATAATTGAGTCGACTTGGGTCTTGGTATCAAAGAAGGCCTGGATAAAGGTGTCAAAGGCGTCGATAGGGTAGATGCTGGCTTTGACGGTGTCGAAGAAGGCTTCGATACAGCCAAAAGTGTCAACGTCATTTTTGTCATCGGTCTCAACGCCATGGTCGTCGACGGTGTCGAGTCGAGTTTTGGTTTCGACGATGACGCCAATTCAGTTAGCCCCAATTTATGCACCGGAGGCTTAGACTTCGTGTGAGGCGTCAGGGAACTTAACCTTGAAGACACTCGACTCCTTTTCAACCCTTGCGTGTTTGGATCTTGATTTTCCTATGTCACTTTTAGAGTGAGTAGAGGCATGATCACCACGCGGCAACTTCGAGGGGGTCTGGGCCGCTTTCTCAAATATTTTCAGCATCAAAGCCCTGAAGGCCTACCATTTATCTGGGGAATCGTGCTTTGAAGGGCAAGTCACTCTCCTCTCAGAAGAGGACGAGGAGGAAGACTACCTATGATGTCGATTTCTTGACTTTTTCGTCGAAGACGAGGAAGACGTCCGAGCGACTTTCCGATCTCGACCTCCTCTACTCGTGATGAGATTTTCTACCGGATTCATCCGAATCCTTTTGTCTTTTCGAAGACTTATAATTCTCCTCCCCCACCACAGCTTACCTCTGCATTCCCTAAGAGCCTTATTTGACATGGCCTGACAGGACCCGGACTCAAACCCCCGATGGTCTGGGCTGAGGCACCAAAGGCAATTCCGATGGGGGTCAGTTATAGAACTCTTCCTGCCACAGTTAAGACATTTTTGTTGAACCCTGTCTTGGGTGTGGAGGGAGTTGAAGACTAAGACATCGAAGAAATTCTTGCTGCGCCGTTCATAACATGAGGCAGTTGCGTCGGAAAAACGGAACTGAGGTAACGGGTGCTGCTCAAGCCCTTTATACAGCGGGTGACGTTGACGCCCGACGGCGACCCTTGAGGGACTTAAGACTCTGCGGTCTCAAACAGCACCCCCTGGTGAAAAAATGTTCCGAAGCAGCTGAAGCTGGGATACGAATATCATAAGATGAGGAATACTTGGGAGGACAATTCATTCGAAAGGGATAAAGTGACAGCTTGGAATGTGCTGGTACAATCGATGTTTCTATTGTTGGATGATAACCCCGCCCTTGAGGTACACAATTCAAAAAGATGCAAGTTCAAGGTATATGGGAAGTGTGCAAGCAGAAAGGGAAGCAGAGAGGGAAGGAACGTCAATGGTTATGCGTGTAGTGGCCCTAGCCACCCGAGAGCTATCACTTTAATAGTGCTCTCTGATGCAAGTTATGCAAGATGCTGGTAATACAATACACTGATATTTTTGTTTTTAATACATTAACAACCAAAATGAGAGACAGATTTAATGAGGGGATTGTTTCACAACTTACATGGCAAACCGAATAAAAACAGAATAAAGCTATGTAGGTAAAATTCCCAAAGTTTGGGGAAAAAAATTGGAAAAATGACAGAATAAAAAAGGTATGTCCTGGACATGTCTGGACCTGTAAGGTAAATGGCTTCTGTGAATATAGAGAAAAGAAATGCACAGCTACATTTCCCCCCCCCTGTACTCCCCCCCCACCCCTCCCACTCGTCTAGCTAGGAAATCAACCTTTTTTTTTGTAATGTTTCACTCAACAAGCAATACCACAAGCCAAAAACGGAGCCATTCTACAGAGGATTTTTAGGCGGACGGCCTAAACAGACATAATTTGCATTTGAAAATAAGGAAAATAAATGTGGTGAGGAATGGCAAACATTTTTTTTTTTAAAGAGCCCAGGCAGACCTTTCAGATAGGTGACTTGTTCAGGTTACAAAAGCGTACACTGCCTTATGTAGAGACTAATTGTAAGTTTCATTTGGGAAATGAAAGGGTTGTGTAACAAAGTGCAGTAGCAAATGTATGAAAATGTTATCAAAACCAAGAGAAAACAAAAAAATGCCCTACCTTCCCACAGGTGTCCCAATGAAAACTGAATATCACGTGTGGGTGCACCTACCTGGGCAGAAAAGAAAAAGTGTCACCCGCCCAAAAGTCCAGCGGACGTAGCAGGGAGCCCCGGCAGGGTGCCCATCCCTACCAGGAGGGGAAAGCTATATAAACGCAGCACAGCTAGAGCTCCGGGACTGCCAGGGGTGCTGCCTTCTGGCTTGGGCACCTGTCTATCTTGTTGGTCGACCTTCCCCAAGTTCAGCGGCAGTCACATGGAGCCCCAGCAGGGTTCCCATTCCTTCAGAGGGAAAAAGCTGCAATTTAGCCAAGCCAGAGCTGTAGGATGGCCTGGGGGATGCCTCACAGCTTTTCTCCCCGGCGCCCAAGCCCAGAGGCAGCAACCCCAGTCGTCCCGGAGCTCTGGCTGGCCTGCTTTACAGCTTTTCCCCCCCTGGGAAGGGATCAGACCCCTGCTGGGGCTCCCTGGGACCGCAGCTGAAGTTTGGGATGGTCGACCAACAAGGGAGAGGGGCGCCCAAGCCTGGAGGCAGCACCTGAGGCCATCCTGGAGCTCTAATTGGCCTGTGTTACAGCTTTTACCTCTGGGAAAACATGGACACCTTGCCGGTACCCACTAGGACCGCCGCTGGACTTGGGGGATGGTTGCCCAACATAGACAGGTGCCAAAAGCCAAGAGCATCAAAACCGACCATGCTGGAGGTCTGGCTGGCCTGCATTACTCCTTTTCCCTCCAGAAAGGGATGTGGTCCTTGCTGGGGCCTCCCTAGGACTGCCGCTGAACTTTGGACGGTCAACCAACAAGGGAGACAGGTGCCCAAGTGCAGGGCCATCACACCAGACCACTCTAGAGCTTCGACTGGGCTGCATTTACAGCTTTTCTCTCAGGGAGGGACTGGCACACTGCTGAGGCTCCCTGCTGGGGGAAAAGCTGTAACGCAGGCCAGCCAAAACTCCAGGATGGTCAGGGTGATGTCTCCGGCCTTGGGCACCTGTCTCCCATTTCGGCTTCAGCATGTAAATTTCATTTCCTGATGACGTTGGTGCACGTAGCGTGCACCAACGGCAACCCCCGGACCACCAGGCATGGCAAAGTAAAGCTAGGGTGTCAGAGAGGGAGCAGCAGGGGGCGATCCGCCCCCTCCCAGAGGCAAGCACTGCGGAGGAAGAAGTATCTTATCCCCTGCAATGTAAATGTGTGGGGCACCAGAAACCTCGTCCTCCACAATTAACTGGTTCAAACTATGTAACTGACTAAAATTTTGACTTTCGGGGTCGTAATGAGTTTGGTGGTAACTCTTAAATGCAGTGGTAACGCCATTACCGCCACATTTAAGGGTCCACCAAATTACGGGTTTGTCAGGATTTACACCCAGCTCTGTGCTGGGGTAAATCCACCACGAATTTGCCGATTTTCGGCACAATTACTGTGTGGTAATACCACCGATGGTAGTCGTGCCGAAAATTTCCCATTGGGTTCAATGGGGAATGGGGAATTCCTGTTCTGCCAAACACGTGATCCGGCGCCAACAGCGCCGGACCCGTTGGCGGTAGTGCTATTACCGAGGCCGGTATCCCGACAGGAATACGCTTGTAGGATTCTCCAGTTCGTCACCATCCTTGACTTCAAAGTGTCTTTAGCAATGGAGTGTTGCGGCTCGGGTCAACGAGGTTACAGCAGTCCTCCGAACCTCAGACGGTGATGGTTGTAGATGGCCTTGACTCCTGGCTCTTTACTTCAGGAATCTTCGGCGGTTCCAGCCGACAGCCTTTTTTGGACTCACTTCGAGGGAGCCTTGGTGAAGGTAAGCTGGTGCATGAGGGTCCCTCGTAGCTCAGGACAAGGTCTCCTAGCCAGGTCCTCTTGTATCAGTTCTTGGAGACACAACATCTTTCGGATTGCTTCGAAGGAAAGCAGCAGCAAAACCTAGCTGGGCTTCAAGGTAAGCATCAAATTTTGACTTCAGCTTCTGAACGATTGTCAGTGAGAGGCCCCCAGATATAATATTCTGTCTCATTCACAGTGCTGAGCCAAGCTCAGAGAGCCAACCATTCAGAAGAACAAAAAGCAGGCAGCCAATCTGGCTCAATGCATTCAGGCCATTCACTTCCATACAGACACAAGGAATGTGGATTGGGGCAAGCATCCAGCCTTTCAGCACACCACACTGCATTCATACCAGTTTCGGGCAGGACTGTCTCATTCATTGCGTCACACTAGAAACCAGACACCGATCACATGAAATGTATATTGGTCACACACTCCATTCACCCAGATGCCACCCCAAGGGTGTACCCACAACATACAATCACTGGGAAGGCCCCAGCAGTCTGGCTTGGACTTCCCCATAATACCATATATGGAACTTCCACCCAACAGCCAGTCAGGCCAAGTGAAGGGTCAGGGCTTCCCAGGTCTTTGGGAAAACAAGTTAACAGGTAATAGAAAGCAAGAGGACGGGGGCCATCGTGTCTCTGATCAGGAATCAACTGATTCCAATGTCAGGGACTGGGTATCCAAAAATGGAGGATACTCAGAGCACCTGTCAAATTCAGCAGGGAGCTGCCACCAGCTCATACGTGGCTCTGTGGGCCATACACAGGGCCCAAAAAACTAACTATGGGTACAGGGTTGTACACCCACCCATGGGTACCATAAGGGTAACTCAAGGGTCTGTTCACGACAACCAAAATGAGGACGAATTGAACTGCCAGGAGTCCCATACGGACTTCTGTGTTGTTTTCTGCACAGAACACACATGGAAAAGGAGAACAGGACAAGGTCAGGTACAGGGAGGCCCTGTCCCTCCAATGCATTTCCAGCATCACACAGTCCAATTGCTTTAATACTGCGACCGAGTATAGGGCCTGCTGAATGGTGTCCCAGTTGTCATCTGAAAATTGAGCATGTTGAAGCATCAACTGATCAGGAGCCAGGCCGACCGGGCCAGTTTGTCCGGGTCCGGACGCTTTAGTGCTCCACCTTGCTGTGTCAGGAAGCGTGATGGGGGAAATTGGAAGATGGATGGGACCCTGGGATCACAACTGCAGCAGATTCCAAAAACCAGGGTCTCGAAAGACAGTGGAGGGCAACCAGGATGAGGCTTTCGCCCACAGATGCCCAGAACTTGCAGAGGGTCTGCCAGAGCAGAGGGGTGGGCAGGAACGCATAACACCTAGAAGGCATCTCCCAGTGACCCCCCTCCCCCCCGAGGCAAACTAGAGGCACTGGTAATTCAAGGGAAAGGCAAACAAGTCCAGGTCCGTGAACCCCCAGCGCTGGAACAGGGGTATCAAGGAGTCGTTGTGCAACTCTCACTCAGGTGTTGGATACAAAGCACATCAGATCGACTTCTGCATTGCTGTCCCACAGCAGATGGGCTTCAGAAGTCCAAATCATCTATGTAAGGGCCCATTTCAGATCAAAACCACTTCGATGCAAGGGGAGGGGGGAGGGAGGCGGGGGGGAGAGGAGTGGGGGCAGGTGCCACCCTGCTTGTTCAGGTAAATATTTTATTAGAATTGTCCGTCCTGACCAGAACCAGCTTGTCCCTGATTAGGGGCAAAAAAAACTTGAGGGCTAGGCCCACTACCCTGAGCTGGAGCAGTTTTATATGTAGTAGGGCTTCCATCCTTGACCATGCTCCATGAATCGCATAGCCCTCCAGAGTAAACCCCTAGCCCGAAAGAGGAGTGCGTCGTCGCCACCAGGGTAGGCTCTGGTCATGTAAAGTGGGCTCCCACTGAAACATTGCCATCCATCAGCCAAGGTCCGGCAAAAGGAGCAGTGGTATTGGGATCCTATCCGACTGAGACCCAGTCTCGTGATCCGAGCTGGAGGTGCCTAATCTTGAGACAGGCATGCTGCACAGTGAGCAAGCAGGAGGCAGTCAGGGCCAGAATGTGCAGACACCACCATCCCGAGGTGGTCGCGTTGGCCAGAAAGTGCCCCATCACCTTGCAGAGAGACAAAAGCCTCTCATGGGTGGGGAACAACCGCTGAACAGTAGTGTTCCAAAGCACCCCTAGGAAACCAGTTCCTGAGACAGGAATAATTGCAACTTCCTCCGGTGTGGGGTATCTCACCAACCAGTCGTCAAGAAAGGGTATAGATGATGGCCCTCCAAGCAGAGACGGCAAGCCACTACATTCATCAACTTTTTGAAGACACAAGGGGCCGAGTTCAGACTGAAGGGCAACACTTTGTACTGGAAGTGGCACGACATAATTGTGAACAGTAGAAATGTTCAATGCAGTTGATCTATGGGTACATGCAGGTACGCATCCTTGAGGTCCAGGGAACACATCCAGTCCCCTGCACACAGACAAGGCTATGTGCACAGGAGTAATAATCTTGAAACGTTCTAGCGATAAAGAGATTGAGAAATGACAGGTCCAGTACTACTCTCAGGCCAGCCCGGTTGTTCTTTGGTACCTCAAAAATCCTGGAATAGTAAACGAAGCCCCGGTCTACAAGAGGAACTGTTTCCATTGCCTACATCTCCAAGAGCGAAGGGCCTCCCATAAAAGAGCTGGGGACCCGATCTGACGAAGAGGAAGAGGATGGTAGAGGCAGAGAGAGGCTGAAGCCCCGTCGAGACTATGGATAGGATCCACGTGCTGCTGAAAAGACGCTGCAAGGTGTCATGTAACAGAGCCAAACGGCCCCCGTCGGGTGAGCTGTGTTCCCCGTCCCAGACTGCTTCTTGGCGTCAGAGGAAGGGGTGCGGAAATACCTGTGCAATGTTTTCGGCTGCTTCCTTCTGTTGTCGCTGGGCGTCCTGTCAGGCTTCTGTGTACTGCGGTCTCTGAAACCCTTGAACCTGGAAAAGTTTGGGGTTTGGACTCTGTCCTACTCTGGAATTGAGGAAAGGATTTCTGACCCGGCTTTGTCAGGGTGGCCATGGAATGGTGGTTTGAATGAAGGTTTTCTTCTTCGTCTAATAGTCAACAGTGGACAAATGAAAAAGGTCCACTTCCTCGAAGGGCCATTCTAGGATCAGCTCCTGCACATCAGATGAAAACTTTGTGGCTTGCATCCAGGCCGTCCTTCTCATCTCAACTCCAAGATACAGCCCTCTGCTGGCTGTGTCAAATGTGAGAGACCGAAGACTCCATGAGGTCCTGCGCAATGGCCCGGCCATCTGACAGACCGGACTTAAAGGAGGCTTGTTTGTCCAAAGAGGTCAGACAGAAAATTCCTGAGCTCCTGCCACAGCTTCTTGTTAGCTGCGGCCAAAAGGGCATCAGATTGGCCTGAGATGGAGTAACAGCGCTTTCCCAAGGACTCGAGGACTTTGCCCTCCTTAAAGAGGCAACTGGAGGTGGCTCCTGTGGAGGAAGACAACAGTTTAGAATACGAAGAGGCCATGGCCACCACAGCGGAATGGCGCTGAAGGTGGGAGGCAAGGAGGATTGGCTCCCCGTCTGTCAGCCTGAACCTGTTGTCCAACTTCTTGTTTATCTGGGCGTTGACCCTGGGGTTCTCCGAGGTCTTCTGCACCACCTGCAGCACATC
Source organism: Ambystoma mexicanum (assembly GCF_040938575.1). Lineage (NCBI taxonomy): Eukaryota > Metazoa > Chordata > Amphibia > Caudata > Ambystomatidae > Ambystoma > Ambystoma mexicanum. The sequence goes on from NC_090933.1 coordinate 347,116,374, forward strand.
CTTCTTGAGTGGAATGCCAGACCTGGTCATGCCACATTTCCCCAAGACCTCTGCGAGCACACCACACTCCTGGGGGGCCTCCTCAGGAAAAGGGGCTGCCTCTCCCAGAGGGAAGGGGGCTGAAATCGTCCTGCAAAGCCCACTCGATGGGCTAAAGCACTGGTAGGCCCTGATCCGGATCCAAAACGGCTGCATGCCTGGCAGGCTCCGCCACGTGCCACTCAGCCAGTTTGAGGCCTTGCGCCACGCCCTGGGCGGGAGGGTGCAGAGGCCCTGAGCCAAGAGAGGCCTCAGACAAGAGGGGATACAGCTTGCGTCTTGCACCTGTAGCAGAGGCATCAACCTCAGATCCCTCTGGTAGGAGCCGAGCCCTCAGCCGGATAGCCAGTAGTCAAAACACCCTGGATGACTGCCTCGGAGCAAGCTCCTGTAGGCTGGGAGCCCTCGGCACTTGTGCCAGTAGCCGTGCTGGATCTAGCAGAGGAGCGACTCTTGGAGGTAGCACTCTATGAACCCTTACACCCTGGGGTAGGACAGCCTAATCGTCCTGAGGACAGCCTGGTAGGGCCCCTCGTCCCCTCAGCTTGGGAGCCGGTAGCATGGAAGGCCTCAGATCTGTCCTCAACAGCATGGAAGAGCCCCCCAGCCCCTTGGCTTAGGAGTCGGTAGTCTTAGAGGCCTCAGTCCTGCCAGAACCTGAATGCGAGGAACCCCGATCTGTGGGAACCCCAGGGAAGGAGTCTCTGCGCCATGAAGCCATGCTGAACAGAGGTCATACTATGTCTTGGAGCAGGTCCCAGAGACAAAATCCTTAAGGTGGTTTGAAAAACCTGAAGGTGTCTCCCTGACTGGTCCCAGGAGATCTATCATCCAGGTGGCCAGGACACAGCCATCACTATTGGATCCAGTTCCTGGGGGTGGACCAGTGAAGGAGGATCACCTGGATGGGGAATCCTCTGGGAGTGGAAGTGGGACACCAACGGGTGAGAAACAGTATCCACCTTCTTACAACCCCTTTTCCCCAACCTACCTCGTAGGACACTCAAACACTCTGTCCCTCCTCCCCCTTATCAGAAACGAACACTTTTGCACACCAATGAAAAACGGACAAACACCAGAGCCATTTACCTGTCCTATCCCAACACAAGGGTCAAGCAAAGTCAGGCAATTGACCAGAATAACACACACGACCAGAATAACAAACATGGATGGCCCATTCCCCTTCTCCACAGGGATAAAAGGTGGAGCACGAGAGCACAATACGAGCAAGGCAGACTGCACGAGGGGAGAGCTAACTCCGCACAGCAGTTCAAGAGGAGAAAGACAGCGCAAACCAAGAGGGTGACAAGGAGAGAAGCGGCCTTGCCCTTTCCAAGCTAGGCCCATGAAACCTCCACGGAAGGAATCCTAAGACTGCAAGCAATAGCAAACACGTGTTGCTGCATATGTCAACGGCATCAAGAAAATGGATGAAAACCCTGATGGGTAGCCTGACTCTTGAGGGTTGGATCAATTAGGTAATAGAAAGTGAGTCGAATCTACCCCTCCCTTTGACACAAAGGTAGTGCTAACAACCCACAGGGTGCTAAGGTATACTTTCCTTACCCATTTGTGATCAGAATATACAGTTTTGAGTACTGCTAAAACAAAATTTATTCTCAATTACTGATGTATCCACAATAAAAACAATCCAAAACAGTAGTCAAAACATGCTACAAAACGGTCATTTAAGACATATGACAATTCTAAAAAAAAAAACAGAAAGTGAGATTAGTATAGCAGGGTGATTTTATGTACTGCAGAAAATGACAGTACAAATCTGTCGACACTATTGCGTGTTTCCAGTTCGGGGGATCACCGAAGAAATTCTGGTTAGCACAGTTTGTAATGTCCTCCGAACTTTCCTCAGGACTCTGATGCTACAAGTAGTGTACAGTTATCACACGTTCTTCAAATATACATATAAACACATTTTAAAAAGTGTCGGAAAGCGTGTATATTGTGCAGGTGAGATCAGGAAAGAGGCCCTGGTACTGGGGGTTGTTACCTACCTAGTAATTCATTTCTATGTCTTGGCCTAAGATTTTGAGAGAACTGTTGCCTGTACAGTAAAAGATTAATTTGCTCTGGTGGCTGCTGCAGAGAGGGAAACAAGGACATACATAAGCCACACACCAGGTAACCCAATTATTAGATTTGCCCGTTTCTCAACTCTGATACGAACACATGAGTTATGTGCTAAAAAAGGTACACTATGTCCTTGTTTCCCTCTGCTCCCATAGCATTTTTTGTAAACGGAGGTGGGATCCGTGGATTTTGTTACTGATTCATGCCATGTAAAACCGCTTTCCCCAACCCTGGAGTCCTGACACAACAAAGAATCAAGGCAGTAATGTTTTGAGAAGTTGTGTACCGAAATCCAGGTTGCAGCATTACACATGTCCTGCACCAGTACCCCTCTTTGCTGAGTTGAAGTGGTTGCCACACCTTTGGTGGAATATGCCCTTAATTTCTAAGGGACATCCTTCCCAGCTAACAAATTATATTCTGAAATGCACACAATGATCCATCGTGACAAGGTTTGTTTGGTCACAAGCCTGACCCAATCCGTGTCCTGTATAACCAACAAAAAGTACATTGTCTGACATTCCCCTAGTCCAATAATGCAGAAGAACAAGTTACTTCTTACCTTGTAACGTTCTTTCGGTGGGATGTTCCTCCGACGTATTCCTTATCTTAGATATCTCCTTCCAGCTTTGCTGGCCTCGGAAAATTTTTCTCTAGGGGGCGCTGCGCGTCGACGTCTGCCGAGTCGATGTCCCTCGACAGCCGCCGTATCGACGACGACGTCATCCTGCCTATAAAGGCCGCGCGCAGCGTCCGTTGCTCAGTTCCGTTTTGTAGCCCACAGTTTTTCTGTCTGGACTAGACTAATCACCCTGAAGGAGCGTAAGCTACAACAACAAGGGAAGTAGTACTGCGGGGATAAATGGGAGGGTCGATAAGGAATACGTCGGAGGAACATCCCATCGAAAGAACGTTACAAGGTAAGAAGTAACTTGTTATTCGAAGGGATTGTGTCCTCCGACGTATTCCTTATCTTAGATAGGCTCCCATAGCAGTATTCTGTTATTGGAGGTGGGAGTACTGACTTCATGCTTCCTTTTATTGATGAATAGAGTGCAATACTGCCCTTCGAAACCTAGTCTCTTGACTGGAGGAGGAAACCAAGTTGTAAAATCGTGTAAAGGTATGGACGGACGACCATGTGGCAGCCGCACATATGTCTTTAACCGGCACTCCTCTTTTGAGGGCCGATGAAGCTACAATACCTCTGGTCGAATGAGCCCTAAGATTTTGAGGGGGCTCTTTTCCTGCCAGTTTATAACATTCCAAAATGGCTAGAATGATCCATCTGGAAATGGTCTGCTTAGTTATCGGTAACCCCAGCTTGTGACCTGCGTAGCCTACAAACAGCTGGTCTGCTTGTCTTATCCTGGCCAGTCTACTGATGTAAAAACTTAAAGCCCTTGTAGGGTCCAGCCTGTGTAACCTCTCTTCCTCTTTCCCCGGATGAGGAGGAGGATAGAAAGATGGTAGGGTAATCTTCTGAGTGATATGGAATTCAGAAACCACCTTTGGGAGGAAATTAGGCTTCACTTGCAGGACAACTTTGTCTTTGTGAAAGAATGTATGAGGGGGTTTACAAGAAAGAGCTTGTAATTCGCTCACCCTTCTAGCAGATGTAAGCGCTATTAATAAAACAGTTTTAAGGGTAAGAAATCTTAACGAACAAGAATGGAGTGGTTCGAAAGGTGTGCCCATCAGGAAAGTTAGGACTAAGTTTAAATCCCATAGGGGAACCTGGAATGGTCTTGGGGGATAAACGTTAGTTAACCCCTTCAGAAACTGTATTACCAAGGGTAACTTGAAATAGGATGGTTCTTCCGAAGTGCGCTTAAAGATGGATAGCGCTGCGAGATAGCCCTTAATGGTGCCAACTTGAAGGCCTGAATTCGCCAAATAGAGTAGGAAGGACAAAACCATTGGTGTACCACATGAAAAAGGGTCGATATTCTTTTCTCTACACCAGCTGCAAAATCTGTTCCAATGGCAGCGGTATAAAGACTTTGTTGCTGGCCTCCTTGCCGAAAGCAACACCTCCATAACATCATCAGGGAGGTCCCAATCCTTGTACCTCAGCTTTTCAGAAGCCAAGCGTGAAGGTTGAGGGTTTTGAAATCTGGATGGAGAACCTGACCTCCCTTCTGCGAGTAGATTCTCTCTGAGTGGAAGTCGAATTGGAGGGCAAATGGACAACTCTAGAAGGTCCGGATACCACATTCTCCTGGCCCAATCCGGGGCAATTAGGATCATGGTTTTCCGGAATGTTCTCAACCTCCTGATCATTTAAGGAATGACAGGGACCGGGGGGAGCGCGTACAGAAGCGGAAACTCCCAGTCCACTATGAACACGTCTCCCAGAGCTCCTCTCGGGGGAAATTCCCTTGAACAGAACAGATCGCACTTCCTGTTGACACTGGTGGCGAACAGATCCACCTGAGGGGTTCCCCAAAGGGCGAAGATCTCTTGAAGGACTTCCTGAGCTAGTTCCCACTCGTGGGAGACTGTGCTCTGCCTGCTCAGAGCGTCCGCTGTCAAATTCTTCTCTCCGGCTAGGTGAACTGCCGATAGAGAGATCCCTTCTTGGATTGCCCAAAACCAGAGCTGCATCGCCTCTCTGCACAGGGTTAGTGATCCTACGCCTCCTCTTTTGTTGAGGTAATGCATGGCCACGGTGTTATCCGTCATTATCAGGACATTCTTCCCTTGTACAGCTGGCAGGAACGCCTTCAGCGCAAGTCTGATGGCCCTCAGCTCTAACAGGTTGATATGTAGTCTGGACTCTGATGGAGACCAACGACCGCTGATGGTCAAGTCGTTGGCGTGGGCTCCCCACCCAGTGAGTGAGGCATCCGTGACTACTGTTATCTCCGGCCAGGGTTGCCAAAACTGTTCTCCTTTCAGAATGTTCTCCTGACAGGCCCACCACTGAAGGTCTCGAGCCACCCTGTCGGGAACCTGAAGAAGATCTGTCATTCTCCCTGAGAATTGTGACCACTGAATCGTCAGTGTCCACTGGAGGGATCTCATTCTCAGGCGAGCCTCTGGCACTAGGAAAATGCAGGATGCCATGAGGCCTAGCAACCTCAAAAAGTCGAAGGCTGGGAGACGTTGGGCATCTTGGAACTTGGTAACCATCTGTAGAATATCTTGAGCCCTCACCTCTGGTGGCGAGGCTTTTCGCAGGGAAGTGTTTTCGCAGGGAAGTGTCCAGGATCGCTCCTATGAACTGGAGTCTCTGCGATGGTATCATTTGTGACTTCTTTAAATTGAGGGAGAAGCCCAGTTTGTGAAGGGAGTGGCACACGTGATTTAGCTGGATCTGAGCTTGTTCCGAAGATACAGCCCTGATCAACCAATCGTCCAGGTAGGGGTAGACGTGAATCCCTTCCCTCCTTAGACTTGCCGCCACTACCGACATTAACTTGGTGAAGACCCTCAGGGCGGAGGTCAGCCCAAATGGCAGCACTCGAAATTGATAATGAGAGTTGCCAATTGCGAACCTCAGGTATTTCCTGTGTTTGAGATGGATAGGCACATGGAAATAAGCGTCCTGAAGGTCCAGAGATACCAACCAGTCCTGGAACTGAAGGGCCTGGAGGATCTGAGAAAGTGTGACCATCTTGAATTTGTCTTTCCTGAGGAATTTGTTCAATTCTCGCAAGTCCAAGATGGGTCTCAGTCCTCCGTCTTTCTTTGGAATGAGAAAGTAAGGGGAGTACCAGCCCTTGTTCCTCTCAGCTACAGGTACTGGTTCTATGGCACCTTTCTCTAGCAGGTCCAAAATTTCCTGCAAGAGGAGCGGATCTGGAGCTTTCTGAGAGCTGATCCCCGGTGGATGACTGAGGTATGCGTAGGAAAGGCAGGCAGTAAGCTCGGGCAACTGTTTCCAATGCCCAAGCATCTGACGTGATAGCCTGCCATTCCGCCAGATGTTGAGTCAACCTGCCTCCTACAGGTGTCCTGTGAGGGAAGTCCTCAGAGTGGTTTTGGGGCGGCTGATGCAGATGCCGATGGTAAAGAGGCACCTGCTGTTGCTGCGGCTTTTGAATATCTACCCCGTCCACCTCGGGTAGTTCTTCTTTGTCCCCTTTGAGCCGGTCGTCCTCTACCTCTTCCGAATGCGGAGTAGAAGCGAAAGGACTTGCGCCCCTCAAGAGGTTCCTGTGGGACGAAAAGGTGTCTGACGGATTGCAGCGCCTAGGGATTTTGCTGCTGCTTTTGAAGTTTGCAGTTTCTCTAAACTGTCATCCGCCTTTTTCCCGAACAAAGAAGAGCCATCGAATGGCATGTTCAAGAGCCTGGCTTGCACATCTGGGGCAAAACCAGACTTTCTCAACCAAGCGAATCTCCTGGTTGTTGTACTTGCCGCCATTGCTCTCCTGATACTGTCAGCCGAATCAATGCCCGTCTGGAGGGATTCGCACATAGCGTCTTTACCGTCCTGTATGATATTCAGGAATGCCTCCCTTTCTTCTCCCTCCGGGATGCAGTCAGCCGCTGTAGAAGCACACTCCCAAAGTGTATGGCTGAATCTAGCAAGGGTGCAAGTAGCATTAACAGATTTTAACGCCATGCTACATGCCGAAAAAACCTTCTTTGCCATAGCATCATATTTTTTATCGTCCCTGTCCTGTGGGACGGTAGGGTAAGCTGTCTTGACATCAGTAGAAGATGCTGCCTGTACCACCAGGCTTTCTGGGGATGGGTGTTTTGACAAAAACTCCGGGTCTGTAGAAGATACCCTGTATTTTGTAGATAGTTTTTTATTTACTGCCGGGACGACATCTGGGGTTTCCCAGTTCGTCATAATCTTCCTCTGAAGAGCTTTATGAAAGGGCACTACAGTATCCTCCTGTGGGCCTTTGTCAAGAATATCCATGAGGTCATCTTGTTGGAAAGACTGAAGGTGCAGACCACCCCATAAACTCTGTGATCCTGGCCATTAAGGCTCTATAGGGGGTTTCAGCATGCTCCCCCGGGTCTGGCCTAGCAAACTCCACCTCAGGGGAAGTGTCTAACCCACTTGCCTCATGTAAGGAATCATGAAGATCCTTTAACCTGCGTTCTTCAGAGGAAAACTCCTCTCTAATTGGGGTTTACTGGTCCCGGCAATTCAAATTTGTCTTCCTGTTCAGACAATTCACCCTCTTCCCTAATTGAGGACTTAGTTCTCAATTGTTCTGAACTCAAAGGGTGTAAACCCCATCTCCAAGGCAGAGGGTGCCAAACTTGTCATAATAGGCCTCGAAAACGTCGATGTCGTCGACGCCGAAGGCTTCGAGCGTGGCGTCAAAAACAAAGGCGGAGGCCTCGATGACCGACAGAATTGGGATTCTGCTCGACAATCTCGACGCCATCGTCATCGAGGACCTGGGGATAGCCACTGGGTGTGTCGTAACCGTGACTTTTCTTGGCGTCGACGCCGGTGTCGAAGATGGCGTCGAGTCGACAGACCCGTGTGTCGAAGGTCCCTTCGACAACGGCGTCGAAGACACCGACCTCGACGTCGACAGAACCTTCGAAGAAGGTTTCGAGGTCATAGCTTTACTCGAGGGTTCGTGACGCGCTCGAGAAGCTTCCTTTGCCGGGTACTGCGACTTGCAGCGTTTTTGACCTTTGGGTCTTTCGACCAGAGCATCGCTCTCGGCAGTCTTCGAGGGGGTCGAGGTCGCTTTCACGAAGACGCACATCATATTTTTGCGGAATTCCTCCCATTCAGCTCGGGAACTATGTTTCGTGGGGCAAGGGATTCTCTTTGGAGAAACAGAGGAAGAGGAAGACGGAGAAGGGGATCTTCGACGTCTCCTCTTCGAGTGCTTCGATCTCGAGGAGTGATGGGACCCACTCCGAGACCTGGAGCGCGAATGGTGACGAGGAGACGAATGTCTCGACTTCGTCGACGAAGAAGAAGCTTTTGAAGTCTTACCTTTCTCCAGCTTCCCCCTACGCTCCTTCAGGGCCTTAGCTGTCATGGACATACAGTCCTCGCACTCCGAACAATGGTGTTCAGCTCCCAAACACCACAGACAAACTCTGTGAGGGTCAGCCAGCGACATCTTTTTCCCACAATCTCGGCATTTTTTGAAGCCGGACCGAGGAGTTGTCGGTTCCGACGAAGAAGCCATCGAGTACGGATCGAATAACTCAAGGTAAATAGGATTAACCTGACAAAACTGAGCAACGGTATTCCGAGGCACTGAGTAAGCGTGGAAAAACGGAACTGAACAACGGACGCTGCGCGCGGCCTTTATAGGCAGGATGACGTCGATACGGCAGCTGTCGAGGGACATCGACTCGGATGACGTCGACGCGCAGCGCCCTCTAGAGAAAAATTTTCCGAGGCCAGCAGAGCTGGAAGGAGATATCTAAGATAAGGAATACGTCGGAGGACACAATCCCTTCGAAACAGGTCGTCCCATGGGAACGAGAAAGCATCGCCCATGCTCCTCGGCTGTGGGAACCTGCTGGCGAACCTCTGGCACTTGGAGTTCGTCGCCATCGTGAACAGGTCGATCTGGGGTTTGCCCCATCGTTGGAAGAGTCGATCCACTTGATCCTGGCACAGTTCCCACTCGTGGCACGAGCGCAGCTCCCTGCTGAGTGAGTCGGCGATGGTGTTTTTTATTCCTGCCAGGTGGAAGGGAACCAGAAACATCCCCTGGGCGAAGGCCCAGTGCCACAGATCCTGGGCCTCCTTGGATAGGGCTGGGGATCTGGTGCCCCCCTGCTTCCATATGTAGAACATCGTGGTGATGTTGTCTGTGAAGATCCTCACCACTTTGTCCTTGAGGGACGGGAGAACGACTTGAGCGCCCCAGAACACTGCTCGGAGCTCCAAGATGTTGATGTGAAGAGACCTCTCCTCCGGGAGCCAAAGGCCTCTTGCGTGGAGATCTCCGGTGTGGGCCCCCCAACCCTCCAGAGAGGCGTCCGTAGTCACCGTCTCTTGAAACACCGGGGTTTGAAAGTCCGTGCCCGTCATGAGGTGAGCCCGGGTGCCCCACCATAGGATCGCCCGACGGAACTCCTCGTCGAGTGGGATCCTGTCCTCGAAGCAGCCCCTCGCCTGAAACCAGCCGGCGTCGAGGAACTCCTGTAGCAGACGCATCCGAAGTCTGCACAGGGGCACAAGGTAGATGCATGAGGACATCATCCCGAGAAGGGACTTGATGGACCTCACCCTAGCCACGTCCGTGGCTAAGAGGCGCTGCACCTTGCCCAGGATGGTCTTGGTCCTCTCCACTGAAGGGGAGGCCAATTGCTCCACTGTATCGAGCTTCGCCCTCAAAAACAGTGCTACTTGCGATGGAACCAGGTGGGATTTGGGGTAGTTGATGGCGAACCCCAGCTCTGTGAGCAACCGGACCGTCCTCGCCGTATGATCGACAGCGAGTTCCCTTGACCTTGCCCGGAATAGCCAGTCGTCCAGGTAGGGGTAGACGTGGATCCCCTGCAGGCGCAGCCGTGCCGCCACTGGGGCCAGGCACTTGGTGAAAACCCTGGGTGCCGACTTTAATCTGAACGGTAGGGCTCTGAATTGGTAGTGGCGTCCCTGAACCACGAACCTGAGGAACTTCCTGTGCCTTTTTAGAATGGGGATGTGGAAGTAAGCATCCTCCAGGTCCAACGACAATAGGAAGTCGCCTTCCTCCAGCTGTCCCAGCACATGCTGGAGGGTGACCATCCTGAATTTCTGCGCCTTGATGTATTTGTTTAACCGACGCAGGTCCAGGATGGGGCGCCAACCGCCTGTCTTCTTTCTGATGAGGAAGTACCTTGAGTACACTCCGGAGCCTCGGAGCCTCCTGGCGACGAGCTCAATGGCACCTTTCTTGAGCATCGCCTTTACTTCCAACAGCAGTTGAGGGACGTGATTCTCCTTCCTGGCCACGGGAGGAATGTGAGGGCACTTCTTTTGGAATTCCAGCGAGTGCCCGTTGGCCAGGGTGTCCAGCACCCAACGGTCGGAGATGGATTCCCACACGCTGACGAACTTAGTCAGCCGGCCTCCCACCGGGGTGCTTCGGTGGGGACCCGACGGCACGGCCGGATCAGTCTTGTTTGGAGGAGGCCTTGCCGCCTTTGCCTCCTTGACGACGACGGCGGGATCCCCCTTGCTTGCCGCGACCTCTGTAGGCACCTGGGAAGAGGAGCGGGCGGCCTGGCAGTAAGCGGAGGAGCCACCGCTGGATCCTTTGGAGGCACCCTGTCTGCCTCCGGGGCTCCGAAAGGGCCGTTGCTGCTGAAGCACCCCAAGAGCCCGGGCCGTCTCCGAGTCGGTCTTGATGGCCTGTAGAGACTCATCCACCGCCTTACCAAAGAGGTTGTTCCCGTCGAACGGCATGTCCAACACTCTGGTCTGGACATCCTGGCGAAAGTCTGTCGCCTTGAGCCATCCCCGTCATCGGAAGCAAACACTGTTGCCCAGTTGAAGAAATCCGGTATCGGCGATGTCCGTCGCCACCCTTATGGCGTGATCCGACGCCACCTCACCCTCCTGCAGAATTTCTAGGGCCTCTGCCCTTTTGTCATCAGGCAGGAAATCTAGCAGGGGAGCTATCTTGAACCAGAGCTCCCTGTCGTAGCGGGCCACGATCGCTAAGGCATTGGCCGCCTTAATCGTCGTCGCCGCCGACGAGATGACTCGTCGTCCCATAGAGTCCAACTTCTTGCCCTCGCTGTCCGGCTGGGAAGTGGAAGTTAACCGCTGTGCCCGCTGCCTTCTTAGCCGCTGCCGAGACGACAGAGTCCGGCGTGGGCTGGGCCCTGAGGCACAAGGGGGAGGCATCGGGGACTCGGTACTTCTTCTCGTACCTGTCCCTCTTGGCGGGTGTCGTGGCAGGGCTCTTGAGGACAGCAAGCCCCTCGTCCCAGATGTCGTTGAGTAAAGGCACCGCGAGGACCGTCTTACTCTTAGCCTCTCGTCATTGGTACAGAAACCCCTCCTTTTTCTGTTCTTCATGGCAGAGCTGGAAGAGCTCGGATGCCCTGGTTATCATGGCGTGGAAAGAGCCAACCTCGTCGGCTGGGGTTGCCCGCGGGGGAGGTGACGACGGGATGTCTGCTGTGTCATCGCCGCCATCGTCCGTCCCAGTATCCATCGCCGTATCCTGGCGAAGGGGATGAGGGGTCCACCGGTCTCGCAGGCACGAAGGGCGGAGCGGGGTGGACTCTCCTCCGCTTGTTCGGAGGGCTTCCCGACGGGCCTGGTTCTGGCTCCTCCGTCGGGGAGCGTGGTAAACTCGTCCTTATCTCGGTACATAAGGATTGGATTGCCAACAAAATGGCCGCCGAGCTATCCTGGGGCTCGGGCAATGGCTGCAACGGACGGGATGGCCGCTCCATTGGGCTCTGTTCGTCGTTGCTATCTTCGATCACGTCAGCAGGGACCGTCCCCTGGGATCGAACCTCTCGTTGAGGTTTCTGAACCTCTCGTTGAGGCCTATGGACCTTTTGTTGAGGCCCTTCTCGGTCTCCACCAGTTCCTCCTCAGAGGCTGATTCCGAGTCTGTAATGGCCACTGACCCCCCCCCCTCTTTTTCAGCCGGGGGCTTCACGGGGGTCTTAGCGATGGGCTGGAAAGAGTATTCCCTCCGCAGCGGCAGGGATACTCTGGGCCCAGAGGCCGTTTCCATTGGCGTAGTCTCAGCCGGCTCCGCCAGGGTCGCAGCGACCACTTCGGTAGGGGCCTTACCCGGTGGATCAGAGCCCTCACCACCTTAGGTGCGTCCTGGGCCTTCGCCTTAGGGGGGGGGGGGGGGTCAGCGCCTCGCTCCCCCTTCGAGATCGACCGGGTCCGCTCCAGCGGCCTACCCGGGTTCTCGGACTTCCTCTTCCCCGAGTCAGAGCACTGGCTCGTGGTCGAACGTGCCGGGGAAGTAGCACCCTCCTTGGCAACCGAAGAGCCCGACCTTTCGGCGCTCCCGGAGCCCGCTGACTCGCGGTGCTTGGCCTTCTGTTGGGCCCCCGTCGCCAGGGCGCCCTCAAAGGACTTGAAGCCCGCTCAGACTTCTTCGCCTTCTCACTTGCTGTGCCCTTCTCCTGCCAGGTGGCGAGGCAGGAACGACGATCTTGTTTGGTCCGTTCCGAAAGGTTCTTGCAGAACGCACAGTCCTTCTCCACGTGCGTCTTGTCCCCATGGAGGCAGTAGAGGCATCGCGAATGCTCGTCCTTGAAAACATTATATAATCCGCATCCAGGGCAGTTCCTGAACAGCTTGGATACGGGCATGTCGAGCTCCCCTTGTCCTGGGCCATGTCCGTTGAGGTAGGCTGCAGATCTTCCGGAATCCTCCACGAAGTGTAAACTCGACAAAAACTTCACCCTTGAGGGGCGTAGAAGAATTCCGAAATGGGTCCCCGTTATCGGAAGTAGAAACGTTGGAGCTTGAGGCTCGATTAATCCGAGAAAATGAGAAATTCTCCTGAAAAAGCGTGAAGACGCAGTAAAAAACTCGAGAGCTAAACACGAGGACTCCCAACACTTGAGCGTGCGGTAAAAATCTGAGGATGGCTGCCAGAGGTGGGGCTTAGGGAGAGGGCAGTCATTGGCTGGGGGCAGTATGACCCAGAGATCAGTGATTGGTTACTACTAAGAAAGACAGATCAGAAACGAAACTGATACCGATTTTATCTTTATCGAGGATTCCCAGCCAGACGACGGGGAATATTCATGAGCATGTGAATCCATGCCAGACCCCATGCTGGAGAAAAATATTTATTTAAGTATTTAATAAAGTATTTATAATTAACTATAAACAAATTTTACTGGTTAATAAAATATAGCATATACTACAACACTTGCCTTGTATGTAATATTATTTTGAAAAAATTTGATGTATTGTTTATTCGACATTTTCGAAATAATCTTCGACATTTTAACTTTGGAAAATATTACATTCGAAAATATAACTGCACACCAATTAAATCACACGGATACAGATTTTGTATTTCGCACCATGTGCTTGTTTTCAGCATTTTGATCAACACCACCAGCCAACCAATCCTGGGGTGTGTTGCACTTAGATATAGAACAAGCAGACAATTAACTACGACATCCATTGAGTCCTAAACTACAGATTAATCATAAAAGGGTAGGTTTGGGAATAATACACGTTAGAGGTTCCATTGTAAGTCAGAGGCAAGTTTTCTTCTGGACAATAAAGACAGAGTCCTTTTCATCTTTATTTACATAGCAGGTCAATAACACAGCACAACGTCTGTTTTTGACCGTAGATGACAACAACTACTTTAATTAGGACATCATCTCAAAAAGGACTTGCTTCACGCTCGAGCAGGTAATGGTCACGCTCAAGCAGGTAATTAATTTACCCCCTCTAGCTATGATGCCATGTTAATATGCAGAAGGATATGAGCAATCAAAGCTTACCTCCTTTTTTCTGTGTTCTCTCAACAGTTACACCACCCAGAGTGAATTGAAAATCTTCTCCTTCAAAACACGTGTGATAGTGATGACAAGTCTCTTTTTTGTAACCACAACTAATGTGACATACCTCCTGATGAACGTTGCGAGATTTATATAAGAACAGAAACATGTTTAGTACTATATTCTACTATAACTTTTTACTAGAGACACGTTTTAGACCCCTCTATTGGATTTGACAACTGAAAGATCGCAAGAGCTTTGTAAACTCAAGAATCAACTGTGTTTATCTACTTTACATTCCCCTCCTATTTTGAGGATTTTATTTCATGATTAGGTTTGTTTTTTGTGTTTTACAGTCGATATTTTGTATGACAACATATATTCTTTTGTTGTTTTTAAGATTCATGTTTTTTGAAAAAATGTACATTATGCCTGTGATAACTTGGAGACTATTTGAATTTTTGGTCTAACTGTTGACAGATCTGCTAACTACCTCTTGTAATATTTAAAGTTTAACCATCCCAAAACATGGGAGAGTGACCACCTTTGTTGGTCTATTTGGGATTCTCCTTCTATACGGAGACCGCATATCGTTCACATGTGCTCCCCAACCCGTGAGTGACGTATCCGTGATAACTTATCTCTGGCCAGGGTTGCCAAAAAGGTTATCCTATCATCACATTCTCCTTGCAAGCCCACCACAGGCGATCCTGTCCAACCTTGCTAAGAACCTGAAGATCAGTCATCCTGCCTGAGACTTCACCATTGGGATCAGAGGGCTCACTGGAGGGTTCTCATCCATGGGCGAGCCTCTGGCACCAGGAAAATCAGGATACCATGAGGCCCGGCATGCTCATAAAATAGAAAGCTGGGAGAGGTTGGTCAATCTGAAATGTTTCCACCATCTGCAATATGTGTTGAGCCCTCAACTAGGGAGGCAAAGCCTTTCCAGAGGAAGAACCAGAACTGCTCCAATGAATTGCAGTTGTTGGCAAGGTGTCACCTGGGACCTCTTGAAATTGGAGAAAGAAGCCCCATTTGTGGAAAGAGTGGCAGGTACAGCTGAGGTGTTCCAAAGCTTGTTAGGGAGAACTGTCTCTGATCAGCCAATTGTCCAGGTAGAGATAGATGTGGATCCTTGCCAATCTTAGATTCACTGCCACCATCGTCATCTTGGTGAAGATTCTCGGGCAGAGGTCAGCCCAAAAGGCAGTCCTCGAGACTGAAAGGGAGCTGCAAGAGGTGAATCTCGGGTACTTCTTGTGCTTGGGATGTATAGGCACATCAAGTAAAAATCCTGAAGATTGCAAGGCCTGGAGGACCTGCAAAAGAGTGACCATCTTGAACCTGTCCTTGAGAAACTTTTTCAAGCATCTCAGGTCCAAGACTGGTCGCATCCATCCTTCCTCCTTGGGAACCAGAAAGTATGTGGAGTACCAACCTTGCTATTGCTCTGCTACAAGTACCCTTTCCACAGCACCTCTCTACAGCAGGGAAAATCTCCTGCAGAAGGAGCAGGTCTGTTTCCCAAGAGATTGCTCGGGAGACAAAGTGGAGGCCTTTTTAGGAATGGGGGGCCGTACGCTTGAGCTACGGCTGCAGAGCCCAAGCATCTGAAGTAATGTTTTGCCTTTCTTCTAGATGCTGGGTTACCCTGCTCCCAACTGGAGACTTTAGCCAAGTACTGCAGTTTTGGAGTAGTGGCTGTGGCAGAGTGCAAAGAGGCAGTATTTTTCTGGGCAGCTTTTTCTCAGAGCGCCAAGTGGGAATATTCTTGGACAACTTTGGGCAATTTTTCTTCTACCTCTTGTTCCAAATGAGGAGGATAAACAAAGGAACGTCCTCTCCAACAGTGACCGGACGATTGCTGTTGCTGAGGTTGTCGAATAGCTGCCCAAAAGGACTTTGAAGCTGCCTTCAGAGCTTTTCAAGGCTCTTATCAGCTTAAGCCCCAAAAAGGTTCGACAGATCAAAAGGCATAGCCGACAACCTGGATGGCACATCAAAAGTGAAGCCTGATTAACTGAGCCACGCAAGCCGCCTTGTAACTGTGCTAGCAGCCATGGATCCACCAACAGAATCCGCAGTGTCCAGACTTGACTGGAGAGACTGGCATGCCCCCTCCTTGCCATCTTGTAGAATGTTAAGAAACCCTCCAATTTCCTCTTTGGGGACATGTTCAGCTACATGGGTAACCACAAAGTATAGGTGTACCTGGCCAATGCGCAAAAAGCAATAAATGCTTTTAGAGCCATTCTTCTAGCTGAAAACACACTCCCTCTTTCCCAGCACGTCAATTTTTTTATCATCCCCATCAGGAGGAATTGTAGGGTAGGCAGCTGCTCTAGAAGTAGCAGTAGCCGATTGTGCTACCAAGCTTTCAGGGGTAGGGTTGTGTAGAGGAATTCCAGATCAGTAACCGAAGGTTTGCATTTTCTTACCAGCTCCTTGCTGACAGCAGGAGTGGCATCTGGTTTTTGTCAATTCTCAAATATGTTATTCTACAAAGCCGAATGAAGCTCAACTCTCAATACGCTGCTTTCTACATTGATGGTACCCAGATTCCAGTCCCCCTCTGAAAATTCTAGGTGTCTACTTTGATGCCACCCTCTCAATGGCGCCAAGTGAACAGTATCCGCTCTGCGACAGCGTACACAACTGATGAATGCCTCGAGACCTTTCTTATCTAACTAAAGAAAGCCGTCTACCCATTGCACATGCAGCCATTGTTGCAAGGTTAGACTACTGCAATGTGCTGTTTTCTGGCACATCTACGCACCACCAAACTACAGATCTGAAACAATGTCCTTCGAGCAGACCACAACA
This sequence comes from Ambystoma mexicanum, assembly GCF_040938575.1. Taxonomy (NCBI): domain Eukaryota; kingdom Metazoa; phylum Chordata; class Amphibia; order Caudata; family Ambystomatidae; genus Ambystoma; species Ambystoma mexicanum. The sequence goes on from NC_090933.1 coordinate 347,132,712, forward strand.
ATATCGGCCGCATGTAAACCGCGCACCGGTTCCCGATTCGAGAACAGATCATATTTAAGACACTGTCCATCATGCATAGCTTTATCTCCAATATGCATTCTTCCTGGACCACTAGAACACGCTATTGCTCACCATCTTTTCCCCAGCCCAAATTCAAATGCACTAAAGCGGGGAGCTCTAGTTTCCCGTGCTTAGCAGCCAAACAAAGGAACTCCCTTCCTCCTGCATTGAGGGCCAAAAAGTCATACTGGATCTTCCGAAAAGCTCTCAAAACATGGCTGTTCACTTCAAGGGGGAAGCCTACAGTAAGCTTGCTCAGGTCAATACTGTCTGCATTTAACTGTCAATTGATCTACATGCATCTATAACCGCTAAAGTTTTGCATGCAACTGGTCTTTAACAGCATCTAGATGCCTGCAGGTTTTGTGCGCTATATGAATAGAAAATAAATGGCAAAACAGGTTCCTAAGGGGATCCTTTGTCTAGGATGTCAGCAAGATCATCCCGCTCTATGTCCTTGGCAAGATGGCTCCAACCTAAGTACTAGGTTTCTTTGATCATAACCAATTGCTGCTATTTAAAAATAAACTCTTGTACTTTTAACTGCTAGTCCATGCTGGTCATTGTTGATCTGCCAGTTATTTAAAACTTTTAAATCAGAGTTGATCACCTATTTATCTTTATTCATTAATGTATACCTTATTGTTGCTGCTGCACACCTAAATTTGAAAGTGTTGGCCAGTGTCAACTCGCTCTTTTAGCTCCACACTTTATCTCTGTGCTCATTGCAGCTTGGAGCTACATTTACCAATTGTATGTAGTTCCAGCACGCATTCCTCCAGTCCCCAGATGTGTTTGCGCCGGCGCGTTTGGAACTAGCCGGTTAGTGCTGGTTTGTGAAGGTTATGTTTTCTTCTTGTCCTAGCTCCTTTAATATACTCACACCATAGCCTCTAAGTTTTTGCTTCATCTTTTGGTACTACTGTTGCATGAACAACACTTACAACTATGTCTGCAGCCATCATAACACACACAGGCAAAAAAGACTGATCCTAGAAATATTTTGCGCTAGGACTGCGCTCTGCCCCCAGTAATGTTACTAGTACATCTAGTACCCTTAAAAATGAAGAACAAAGTGGTAAATCATCTTACCCTCAGCTAAATTGGTATCACCATCTGCTGATCTATTTACTGCACATGATCCCCTGCCACCCCTACCAGAATATCTAACTAATTCAGTTACAACAACCAACACTTCCGTCAGCATCGAAACCCAAACAGCTTGATCAGGATGCCTCCTTACAGGTATATGATCATTTTTTTAAATTCTTTCCCTACTCTCAATGCCACCTGATACCAATCCAAGTGCAGACTACACTTCAGATACTACCAATTATGATAATACCTTTACTATCTCCCTTTTAAATAACAAATCAGCCTGCTTACATTATACAAAGATTGCAGACTACATATCCATTCATAAGGCGGTCATGTTCGCAGTCACTGAAACATGGTTACACGAAACCTCTCAGATATCTGCTGACAATGCTACACCTGAAGGGTATAAAATCTATAGGGCCGAACGTATTGTAAGACGAGCGGGTGGAGTGGCACTTCTTGTTAAAGAACATTGACTGCCATTCTATCCATACTCCACATCTGGAGGGTAGTGAAAATGTGATCAATAAAGTGAAAGACATTAGAATGCCTCTCTGACTATACTCCGTCTTTATAGACCTCCACAGTCTCTACCACTAGTCGAGGAACAATGTGTTGTCCTTCTAAACAACCTCACGAAAGCCTGCTCCCCTGTTATTGTGTTAGGGGATTTCAATTCATGGGCTAATGAGCCTTTAGACATCAAAGCCTTATCCTTACTATATGACCTCAAAACCATTGGCTTCTCTCAACTCGTTAAAACTCAAACCCACCAAAGCGGTCACACCCTTGACTTTATCGTGTCCTGTAATCTACCTAATAATCATACTCGCACATGTCCCTGGTCTGATCACTCGCATGTCCACTTCAAGACATCACTACCCACAGCTCCTCTCAGACTTAATAGCAACCCCCGATCAAGGTAAAATGCAGGAATCTTAGAAACAATCTTGTGTGTTGAATTTACTGCCCTCCTTAGGATAAACCTGGATTCTAAAGTAACTTTGGTTAATTCCTCCGACTTAGCTAGCCACCTCTCTAAAGCGATCAAGACCACCATGGACACCTTGGCCCCTGAAAGAACAAAGAAAACGCAAACTGAAACCCTAAGAAAATCCTGGTTCACCGATATCATTGAGTTAAGAAAAATGAATGGAGAAAAAACCCAGGACCTCTGGCATTAGAAAAACATAAAAAAGCTGCTGTGGCCTAGAAGAATACCATTATTGAGACAAAAGCTAAAAACGTTCATTCTCGTGTTAATCAAGCAAAATCATCTTCTAATGAAATATTCAAAATCCTCAAGGAATTTGAGAATTATACTTCTCCTTTCCCACCTATTTTAAAAGACTCTACCTGGTGCCAAACAATCCAGCATGAATTCCTGGCAAAAACCTCCAGCCACCAATTGAATATTGCTAAACAACTGAGCTGTCTTGCTACCAATAGAAAACAGAACCCTTCTAAAAAGATTCCGGATGCCCCTATTCCATTCATTCTCAAATTTGAATTTCAACTTTGTACAGAATGAGAAATTCATTATATTATGAGCCTTAAGTCAACTACATGCTCATGGGACTACTGCCCCCAATAACATCCTGAAGGATTCCCTGGATTGCATCACTTCATGGATCACTAGGCTCATTAACATGTCCTTTAGAGAAGGCGTTGGGCCCACCTCTTTCAAAAATGTCTGGGTTACACCTTTACTCTAAAAGAAAGAAACTAGATCCCTCTATAGCCAAAAACTATCGTCCCTTAACTAGTATGTCTTCCCTGCTAAAAATTATTGATAGAGTTGCCTATTTACAACTCCAAAGCTTTGTGGAAGAGAAACTCTTGGGCACTTATCAGTCAGGTTTTACACGTCACAGGACCGAAACAGCATTTCTGGACCTTAAATCCAACAGCTCATAGATTGTAGAAAATGCCCATCCAGCCTTGCTAATGTTATTTGACCTGTCTGCGGCCTTTGATCTTCTATACCATGATCACCTCCATGAAAGGTTGCTAAGCATCGCTTAAGTCTTGGAGAAAGCAGCAGATTGGATCTTTTTCTTCTTGAGCTCTAGAACCTCAAGAGTAGCCTTTAAGGATGCCGAAGCCACTCCCATCCTCTCAACATGCGGAGTACCTCAAGGATCTTGTTTATCCCTGTCCTCGTTTAATATATATACTAGACATCTGCTTGCTCTTCTTGACCTGGGTGTCCAATATGCAAATTATGCAGATAATACCCAGGTCCTCTTAGAGTTGACAGGTACCTACGACACCAACATCAAAAACGCCATTACATCTAAACCGAAACTCAAACGTGGAGGGCCCGTAACCCTCTAGCTCTGAATACCGAGAAAACTTAGCTTCTTATCCTTAATACAAGCACTCGCCTGAAGACTATTGACCCCAAGTACCCCCATCTCCCAATCATATGCAACCGTATTCCAGTTAGCAAATCAATTAAAACTCTTGGCGTTATACTGAACTCGCAATGAAACACGGTTTAAGTGTGTGCTCCTTGTGCGGATAGATAATTAAGCTACTGTATCAGCTTAGGCTACATCTCTGCATCAAAAACAGGTATCTTCTGGCCAGAGCCCTAATCAATTTGAGGCTGGACTATTGTGAGGTCCAATTGGCACCTCACAATTGAACCTTGCCCTTCTGCAAACCACACAGAATGGAGCCATCAGGATGAAATACGGTCATGCTAAGAGTGATGTATCCAACATTAGGAAAAAGTTACATTGGCTTACGGTCAAACAGAAAAATAGACATAAGATACTCTCTGCCTAACTTACTCCTCCGGACTTCCCTCTCTGTTCTTTGTCGTGCGCTCTGAGGGCTATGGGATTGTAGCACATTAAAGAATTAAAAATAAAAAAAAACATACCTATATGCCCCACTAAGGTGGCCAGCCGGGCTTCTAGTGGCAAAATACACTTCTGGTGAAGTTTCTAGCCCACTGGCATATCTCAAGAACAAGGTTAAATCCTGTAGTCTAGAGTTCTCAAAATGAGTTCTTCCGGAATATTGAGAGTGCCGTAAGGATTAAATACAAAAGGTGAGTCATCTTCCTACTCAAAAATTGAACCCCTGGATTAAAAAAATAAAATAAAACATCTTTAGACAAGGTCTTAAAACTGGTCGATAGGTCTTAGGGGTGACGTTGATGGCTTTGACGTAGAGACCGTCAATGAGGAAAAAGCAGAAGCCAGCAGCTTCGATGTTTGTGTAGTCTACACCGTCAACGCCACTCTAGAAATCTTCTCCAGCTTTCAACCTAGGCTCTTGGGCACATGAGGCATAGCCTTCAACACTTTCTTTGCCTTATGAGGCGCTATGGAGTCAGGTAGACTTTTTTGGTTCTTACGAGGGACCAGAAGGGGCCACCTTCAAAAACACTTATCTGGAGACTGAATTCTTCCCATTCTGCTTTAGAAACCTATTTTTGTGGGAAACATTGCTTCTTTCTGTCGGGTGAGGAATAGAGGATGAGCGAGGGCACCTCTTCTTGGATGTAAGTCGTGAAGACGAGTGCTGCGAATCATTCCTGGACCTCGAGCGCTTCGTGTGTTTAGAGCACTTTTTTGATCATTGAAGGGGACATGTATAATAAGTTACTCACCGTAGTGACCAAAGTACTCCTAGTCCATAGTCCCCTTTCCTCCATACTGTATGGGCATCCCTCGCTAGGGATGGGAGACAACCTTTTTTCACCAGAAAAAAACCTTCCCTTTTAAATTTAGAGACTCGTGGGGGCGCGGCCCTGGGAGCATGCGCTCCCCTGACACTGCCCACCGGCGCCACTCCGCAGTCCCCATTGACATCGACAATACTACCATTGCCTAATGACACCAGTTTAATTAGGGGGGTGGGGGGAGTGGTGGGACGTATGGCAAAAAGGGGACTATGGACTAGGAGTAAGTTAGTCACTACGGTGAGTAATGTATAATTACTCCTATGTCCCATCCCCTTTCTTCCATACTGTATGGGTAATTATAACTCAATGTAGCCCCAGGGTGGCGAGGTGACCCTCCTCAAGAAAACAAGTTACTTAATACTGCCTGCCCGAATGCCGCATCTGATCTGGAGCCGGCCCATATGGTTGCCCTGCTGATGACCTGCCACAGGTCATGTCTCTGGAACGTGACAGCCATGGCCTTGACTCTGAACACGTGGGCATACATGTTTGCCAGAAGTGGTTTGTGTGCCCCTCATAGGCCTCCTAATGGCAGAAACCATCCACCTTGCTATGGAGGCCTTGGAAGCCCGATATCCTGGCCTTCACCCACCGAAGGTGATTAAAAAAAAGCCCCAGACTTGCGGAAGCTCTTGGTCCTGTCCAGATAGAACTTGTGTTCGCCTAGCATCTAGACAGTGCAGAACCCTCTGAGCATCGTCCTTGGGGTCCGCGAAGAAAGAGTACCATCTCCTCATTTAGATGGAAAGCAGAGACTACTTTAGGCAAAAAGGCAGGATGCGTTCAGAGGACCACATTGTCCCTATGAAAGGTAGTGTATGGCTCAGATGCCACCAGAGATTGGATTTCGCGGACACAGCGTGCAGACTTAAGACCCACCAAGAGGGCAGTCTTAATAGTGACCAGCCTGATGTCTGCAGACACTATTGGCTCAAATGGTTTATGCACCAAGGCGGCCAACACTATATGTTGAGGTTCCACACAGGGTGTGGCTTCTTGATGGGCATGTACATCCTGGTGAGGCCTGTCAGATGTCCCTTAACCACTGGATAGGAAGATTAGAACATTTCCTCTTCAGAGTTCCGGTAGGCTCTGATGCCCACCAGATAGGTGCAGCAAGTGTCTATTTGCACACCCGAGTGTGTGAGGTGTGCCTAAAAGGATAGCACATCATCCAATGTGCAAATAAGAGGAGCGACTTCCTTAGCCTCAGAACAGTGGCAGAACCTAGTCCACTTGCTTTTGGACTGGCTCCTAGTAGCATCACTCCTATCGCCCTGAATGATGTCAATGTTAGCCTGCGAGAGGCACAGATACTTAAATGTGACCCGTTCAGGAACCACACTGCGAGGGCTAGCTTCTGCGGGGCGGATGACTGTGCCCCCCTGCTTTGACAGATTAGCTGGGCCCAATGGAAGGTGCATCAGAGGCTGGTCCAACAGGCTGAGTAGCTCCAAAAACCATGGCCTCGCTGACACCACAAACCTATCAGAATGATACTGAGGTGCCGGGACACCCTTATCTTGCAGATCACCCTGTGTACCAGTGGAGTGGGTGGGAAGGCATAGGCATTCATGTTGCTCCACTGTATCTGTACCGCTTCACCCAGAGAGCCTAGAACCTGTCCTTGCCAGCATGCAAACTGAGGGCACTTCCTGCTGAACCAGGTAGCAAAGAGGTCCACCTGAGGATGGCCCCATCTGTTGAAGATCCCCTGAAGGACCTGATTGTTTAGTTGCAATTCGTAATTTTCCGCACCCAGCCTACTGAGCTTGTCCGCCTCCAGGTACGATTCTGCCGGGAGGTGGATCGCTGTCAAGTGAATGCTGTTCACCAGAGCCCATTCCCAGGTGCTGACCGTCAGGGAGCATAGGGGAGAGGACCTGGTGCCACCCTGCTCGTTGATATAGTACATGCTGGTGGAGTTGTCCATCTGAATGAGGATCATCTTGTCACTGATGAGTGGTAGGAAGGCCTTTAGGGTAAGCCAGGTGGCTTTTAGCTCGAGCCAATTGATATGTTCCTGAAGGGACCAGAGTCCATGGATTCTGTAGTTGTCCAGGGTTGCTCCCCAGCCCTCCAAGGAAGAGTCTGTGTTGATGGTAACCTGCGGTGCTGGATGTCAAAGGGCCTGCTTATCCTCAGGTTGCAGTCCATGCTCCACCAGACTATGTCCTTGTTGAGAAAGCGAGGAATGCTGACTAGTTCAGCCTGGGAACCCCGCTCCGACTGCATGAGGCTGCAAAGTGAGGCTGCACTCTCCTCATTTTGAGTCTTGTGTAAGGCACTGCCAGAAGACATGCCGCAATGATACCCAGGAGGTGCTGGTACCACCATGCTGAGGTCCACTCCCTGTTGAGAGGAAGACTTGTGGCCTTCTTGATGGCTGTGATTTTGTCCTCTGAGTTAAATACTCTCTCGGATATCGTATCCGAGAGGAGTCCCAGGAAAGCCAGGCTCTGCATCGCCTCCAGCTGTTACTTCTTGAGATTGATGGAGAATTCCAAGTCGTGTAGCGTATTCATGAGGGCGGAGGAGGTATGATGGACCGCCTCCGGGGATCTCGCCCTGAGGAGCAAGTCATCTAGGTATGGATAGCCATGGTGACCTTGAGCCCTGAGAAGGGCTGCCATTGCATTCATAATCCTGGTAAAAACTCTGGGAGCTGAATTAAGGCCAAAGGGTAGAACTTTGTATTGGAAATGAAAGCCCATGATCCTGAACCTCAGGAAGGACCATTGGGGCTGCCAAATCAAGATGTGTAGGTAAGTGTCCTTCAGATCCAGGGAGCACGTCCAGTCTCCCTTGCACAGTGTCTCCGCAATAAATGCTGGGCTAACCATCTTGAACTTTTGAAGTGCAAGGGAAAGGTTCAGGACGGAAACGTCCACCAACTCTCAGGCCAGTCTTGTGTCAGGCTGAACCTTTATCGTAGGTCCGCCGAAGCTGCTAAACCCCAACAGACCAAAAAAAGGCGTGGAACACTACTACAATTACAGCTTATCCCTCCACACCTCTGCGGGAAAGGGGAAGTGGAGAAAATAAAGTAACAGGCTCCTTCTGGACCCTCAGGAAGATCTGCAGCAAGGAAGGAAAGTAAAAGTTATGACATATCACACTTAGTTCTTTGTTGTAACTAAACATTTACATTTAACTTTAGTAACAGTTATTCCTCAGCAACTAGCCCAGAGGAAGAAATGACTATCTGCTCAGACACATGGAATTTCTACAAAGTGAACTGTTACTGGAGTGCAGTTTACTCCTCCTTTGAACAAATATTGTCAACCAGAATTGATTTTCTAACTTAAGCTTTGTGGAGAATGGATTACCAAAAGAACTGAAAACTGTCTCTTCAGATGTGCACAACTTTGCTTAAAATGAACCTACATCAGTGAAAGTCTCTATTAAATGTAAATGAGGTGAGGTAGTTCTTTGCTTCAAGTCAAGCAATATGTTTCTTTATTCAGTTCCTGTAAAATTACTGCGCTCTTGTCTTCACCATTTTTGTAAGAGTCACCGTGCTCCCAGATGCTTCCTTTCAAAAGTTTTTCTGGACCTTAAAATACACCGTTGCCAATGTTGCTGACTTCCAAAGGTGCGGTTTTCATCTGCTTCAAATAAATTTATAAATAACAAATGCAGCGCTTTGATAACTAATAACTATTTACATAAGCTGCTCTAATTAGACTCCTTACATACTCTATATTAAATGGAAGGCAGCAAAAAACGCGGGCGACAATTGCAACCTGAAAATTAAATATGAAATGGCAGTTGCTTTATAATACACTGCACTGTGAGTGAAACTAAGCAACAGCTGACTGCAGTCAGAAGGAAATCTGACACTTCCTTGTCCCAGCGGACGTTGAGGAGACTGAACAAACAGATTTCACTTAGATAAAGCCCCACAGTAGTCTGGTGGGCATTAGGAAAATGAAACACTTTTTCTAACCTTAGGAAAGGATATCGTTTCAGATAAAGTTCACAGTTCCAAGAACTTGCAGATGAGAATCAAAGAGTAGAAACTTCACTTATCTTTTTAAATGTAAAATTCACTGCTTCCAGACAGTCTTTCTTCAGCATTAGTAGAAAGGTTCTTCCTGACACCCTGAATCCTGGATAGGCACCTAGGCCTTGTACACGGGAACTCCCAAATCCTCACCTGCTCAGCTGAACGTTAAGAATGAAAGGCAGTTGAGAACTCCTGCCAGCAGAACAAAAGGAGTTCTCAACCAAGCAAGTCACTAACCTGATTCTCCATCTTGGTTTGGGCACTTGTCAATACTCTAAACAACCAAGTTAAGGCTCAACCTACATGAAAAGGTGAAATTTAGAGAAAACATCGTAACCTTTTATCCAACCGAAAAGCCTGGAGTAGAAGCCCATATCCCTCTGGGAGGCTGGGACGACTTCCACTCCCTGGCACTTTACGAGCTATCGAATTTCTGCTAACAGAGTTCTTGTCCCAATCGGTGGGAGTGGAGGGGAGGAGAGGGAGGAACCGGTAGATGGTAGCCCGTGGACACTACAGATAGGATCCAGGGGTTTGTGAATCTCACGTGCCAATTCTGTGCATGGTGGGCAAGCCTGCCCCCACTGGAGACATGTGGACCCGGAGGGGAGCATTGTGCCTTTTTTCCCCACTGAGGGGGACTGAAAGCCCTCATTAACCGCCTTGTTCCGTTTACGGAAGTGTTGACTCAGATCAGTCCGGCTGCCTGGACCGTAGTTCTTGGAAGCCCCGGAACCCGCTATAGGCCTGCCCCTTGTCGGAACGCTGGTGCATTTGACTGCAAGTCTTGGGCGTGGATTCTGTGAGGATGGATAAGGATTTTGCAGTCTGGGAAATGTTCTTATCAAGTTCCTCATCAGTGGTAGAATGAAAGGTCCAATATGTGCTCCTGGACGTCCAAGTTGAACTTCAGAGCCAGGAAGTCATCCTCATGTCCGTGGCAATGCAGATGGCATTGCCCGAGGTGTCAATATTTGCCAATGTGGACTCCATGATGTCTTGAGCCACCATCTTTGCTTCTGCCAGCCCTGCCTTGAAGCGTGCCCGACTGTGTACCAGAAGTTACGGAAGGAAGTCGGCTATTTCACAGCAAAGCCTCAGGTTAACAGCTGCAAGCATGGCATCCGCATAAGACTGACAAAGGTGCAGAGAGGCATTGGAATAGATCTTTCCATACGCCTCCAAGATCTTCTCCTTGCCTAGCAGAGCTGAGGACGAGGTGGCCGAGGAAAACTGCGGCTTCAAGTATATAGAGGCCACGGCAATCACTGAGGAGTGTGGTAGAGAGTGTGCTAACAACAAGAGTGTATCCCCCCACCAATTGCCTGTACTACTTGGGATGGCGGTGCCTGTTGGTGGTGCGCTGAATGGTGTTTCAGCCATCCCTTTTTGGCCAAGGCAACCTTCAGCATTGGAATCCCCTTTCTAGCCGCGGGGCGCAGAATGAGGACCTCAGCCAGAACCCCCTGCCTCGGGTTGTTTCACCTCGGGCTGTGGAAGCCTCAATTATTCGGCCAACCTGCAAGTCGTTCATGGAAGGCCTTGGCTGAAGATGGGTGTGTCGGGGTCATCCCCCCCCTCATCGGTGTACACCCGGGTGTCTGGCTGGTCAGACACAAGGGAAGAAGTGCTGGGACCCGAAGGCTGAGGTGTGGAGACCGGAGGCTGGCTTGGAAGCCCCTGCACTGTAGGAGGCAGGGGAGCTGGAATCGAAGGACCCGGCATGAGCAGCTGGGGCTGCACAGGGGCCCGAGGCACCAGAGCTATAGGAGGAATGACTATGGGTGCTGGCGGTGGAGGGTCGGGGGGAGGGGGGTGAAGAGACTCGAGGCAGCATGTCCCCGATCACATCCCCAAGGATGGATCCCATCTGAGGGGACCTCATCAGTGTGCGGAATTTCTCGGAAACCTGTCCTCGCAGGTTGGTGAGGTGGCTGGTGGTATTGGTGAGGTGGCTGGTGGTATTGACGGAGTAGCAGGCGGCTGCTGGGGCCTGTGCGTACTCTGCTTTGGTAGTTTCAGGGGGTATCTGCCTTGTGACGTAGATGGATAAGTGGTAGGGCACGTACCAGGTGAAGATCAGTCCCACCTGGACACAATCTACCTGCTCCCTGAACAGGGATGGTGTCATGCAAGAGGCCATCTTGTATGGCGCGATGGCCATTTTGTCGAGCTGCATGCCACATTCCTGCACCGTGGTGCCTGGCTCACTGGGACCGGCCTCATCCTGAACTCTTGGCCTGAGGTGCTGGGAAGGCCCCAAGCTCCACAGCCAAGGCCTATTAGGCATGGGGCCCTTGGCTGAGTGCGATGGAAGAAAGCAGCCCTACCTTGGGCCTGGACTCGTGTCTGACAAAGTTCAAGTCCTCTAAAAGAGACTTCTCAAAGAGCTCCATCCACCGAGCTAACCCGTTCATCAGAGCTCACATTGTAAGAGCGTAGCACGCGGTACAGTCTTCCCCAGCCATGGTCGGGCCAAGGCAGCGGATGCACAGGGCGTGGGGGTCGGCCACGGGGAAGAGCACCTCGCAGGCTGGACACGGATGTCGACATACACTGGGGAGGAGCGTGGCACCAGAGGACTGAGGTCCTGATTAAAGAGTAAAAGACAAAATACAAAACAAAAAAAAAGACATTATGCGGGGAAGAGCGCATGGAATTACAAGGTTTAAGCCAAACCCAGGAGCGCTGGTGAAAGTAGTCCGTTCCAGTCAACGTGGAAAAGAGGACTGAGAAACAGCACCAGTGGGCAGAATCAGGGGAGTGTATGCTCGCAGGGCCGTGCCCCCACACACACACACACCTCTAAATTTAAAGGGGAAGAAGGTTTTTTTCTGGTGAAAAAGGTTCAATTTCCCGTCCCTAGCGAGGAACGCCCATATAGTATGGAGGAAAGGGAACAGGACGTAGGAGTACCTTCAGACTTCTATCTTCAGACATCTTCGAAGGAGTGGATTTTGGGTATTTTGAAACCAACAGTGAGCTGAGCCTTCCAATCCTTCAAGGCCTTGCTGGTCATGGAATGGCACAACCCGCAATAGTCAACCTTGTGTACGAGTGCAATACAAATAAAATATTATCAATTATGCTCCTCACCAAGACATCAGAGGCATATTCTGTGCAGATTTGTGATCAACATCGATTCACAGTCCACACACCTCTTGAAATCGGTTTTCGGATTTGACATACTCCAAGATTAAGAACTACGCAGTAGAAATTTGCTGAGGCGAAAATAACCATTCGACGCATGCTGTGCAGGCAGAGAACAGAACTGAGGCAACGGGCATGGTGAGTGACATTTGTACCATCAACAAGCCATCCGAGTGCGGGGGTGGAACCCGCTGAGGGAATTTGAATTGATGACGCACAGCAACCTCTGATGAAGGTTTTCTGAAGCTGCATGCAGGATGCATGTTCAAAAATGAACAATCCGTGGAAGGACAATCCATTCAAAAATATAGTACAAGGTAAAGTAAAGTGCTGCAAGGACATACTACTAAACATGCTGGTACCTGCATTTTTATTGTTTATGTCTTTAAAACAGCACACCCTTCCACCCCTCCAGAGGAGTGTCCATGCTTGGATGCATTTCTACAACTGGAAACTGAACATAGTTTACTAAAAGCAATACATTTAACGCCAACATAAGGGTGTTTACCATTGTTTAGTAAATGAACCCATAAAAGTATTCAATCTTTAATTTCCAATTTTGGATAACAGTGTTATGAACTTTAGAACTTTTCGGTTTACGGAGCAGTAAATTTGAGGGCACTGGGTTGCGAGAGTGACGTTTCCAAACGGCACTAAATTGTTTCACAGCATTCAGATTGGTCATTATTTGGGGGGGAAGGGATAGTGACAGCTTTGGTTTGTTCCAGTGACTAACATGTAATTGTCACATGCACAGTTGTTTATTCTTTATATATCTATTTTATTTATTCAACATTTGTATGGCGCCTATACAGCAGGAAGTGTTTCCAGGTACCACAAGACAAGGGAGTAACGATTTGTGCGGGAGAGGGGGTGGTCGGGCTAAGGGATGGGATACGGATAAGAGGAGGAAGTGCAGGAGGAGGTGGGCCCGGGGGCTAAGCAAGTGCTGGGGGAGCCCAGGAGGGCAAGTACCAAGGGAAACCAGGGATGAGGATACCTAGTGCGAGGAAAGGGGTGGGCCAGAATCAGACTGGTCAGGGAAAGGTGCCAGAGGGCAAGTGCTGGTAAGGGGTGCAGGGGAAGACTGGTTGACCGGGGGCCTGGCCGTAGTAAGACTCATAGGGGACACAGGCAACCAGTAGTAATGGCAGGTTGAGATCAGCAATGGAGGGGGAGAGGGAAGCATGAGGAGTAAAGGAAGGTCTTGAGAAGCTTCCAGGAACTTAAGGAGATCCAGCTCAAGATGGAGAGAGCAAGGGAGTCCATTCCAGAGAGAGGCAGTTCCATAGAGAGTCTCCTGCTGAAGAGAGCGCGCTACCCCCCCCCCCCCCCACTCTGCTTGGAGAAACATCGGATATGCAGAAAGTTGGAGCTAGAGGACTGAAGGATTCTAGCAGGGATGTATTTAGGGAGAGAAAGTTGGATGTAGCGAGGTCCCAGACCCCAGAAGGCCTTGTGGATGATGCAGAGGGTCTTGAATTTGATCACTGCAACCACTGGGAGCCAGTGGAGAGGTTTTTAGGGAGGGCTGGAGAGATACAGTCCCTGGACTTGAGGCCAAGTATAAGTCTTGCAGTCCTAGTCTTGATTAGATAAAGAGGACGGAGGGAGAAAAGAGGCAAATTAAGGAAGAGGCTGTTGCAGTAATCCAGCTTGGAGAGAACCAGAGCTCTGGAGACATTGAGTTTCGGGCAGAAGGTGAAGAAAGGAAGAATGCCTCTGAGAAGGTAAAGCTAAAAGTGGGTCTTTTGGCAAGGTCAGCGATATGAGGAGAGAAGGAATCTAAGAATACACCAAGGTTTTTAGCCGCACACAAGGGTAATGGGAGTGGGAGGGTGCCCAAGAAAAGCAGCCAGAGAGTAGGAGGGAAGGATGGGGCAGGTGTCCCAATGAGGAGGATCTCAGTCATACTGGCATTAGGGCAGAGATCATTAGAAGCACACCATGCCTGAATAGCAATCAGGCAGTCGTGAAAGAGAGGAAGGTGAGGAGAAAGATGGAAGCTTACAGGAAAGATGTGCATCACCAGCGTTACACTGGAAATTAACAGACCGTGGAGATCAAGTGGACCAGCGGGACAAGGAAAATGTTGAAGAGCCACCTGCTCTAGAGGGTACTCTGCTTCAAATGATGTACTACGAAATTGTCGGATTTAGCTAGTGTCTTGTCTCCCTGCTACTTCCAATTCGTAGCTTATGCAAAGTACCCTGAAAAGCCAAGTGTGGTGCTGGAAATGCTTTGGAGGGACAGGGCCTGCTTGTCCTTGTTCCTTACTTCCCTGTTTTTGTTATGTGTGTTTTTCTGCCACACAAGTCCAGCCTGGACCTATGGCAGTGCAGCTCTTCATTAGTCCCTTTTGGTGAGCAATACCATAGGATGCCCCTACGGCACCCATGGGTTACCCTTGTACCCCTAGTGCATGATTTCAGATACCTGGGTGTTGCACACAGAGCAGGGTATGGGCTGGTGGCAGCTACATGCTGATTTGACAGTGGATCTGAGTGTCCTCCATTTTTGGTACACCCAGGCCCTGCCATAAGAATCAATGGATTCCTGAACAAAGGGAAGACGGCCACTGTAGCCTCTTGGTTTCTTTTGCCTTTACCCCTCGTTTCACAAAGTCCTGAGAAGCCCTGGGTTTATTCCCTTCCTTCCCACGGAAAAACTATTGGGTGGAAGAACATATGGCTCAGGGGCCTGCCAGATTGGCTGGAGCCTTCCTAGGTACACTCTAGGGGTGGTACCTGTATGAATAGAGAGAACAGTCATCCTGTGTTAGTGTCTGGTTTTGGTTGTGTGACAATGCCAGTGGTCTGCCCGAGTCAGTCCCAACTGAAACTGGAATTAATACAGTGTGTCTCTATGTTCCGCCTTTTATCCGTGTGGGGAGAGCTAATGGGTGTCAAATGTATGTAATAAAGTTAAGTGCCTGACTTTGCCTAACCTGATTAGCGGGAAATGTTCAATGAGATATGCAAGGGTTAGCCTCTTTACTCAGTTGTCCTCTTCCTCTGTCTCACTATCGGCTGCCTCACCCCCACTCCCAAAGACCCCTCACCAGTCCACCCCCAGGGTCTGGATCCAAAGTCTATGCCCTGGCCACCCGAGACAGATACCCGGGGACTAGTAGGCGAGACACCCTTTGGGTTCTCACAGGGGTGAGAACTGACAATTGTTATGACATACTGTTTTTGTCCACAACGATTGGACTGGTAAAACTGCATAGTGCCCGGAAATGGGGGTCCCCAGAACATCCTCATTATAGACAGTGGGTGGCTGATGTAGACATTTGTGTGGCAATGAGTGGTGTATATTAACAGCATGGGGATGCCCAGACAAAAGGCAGACAAGAATTTGGGGGCAGTGGGAGGAGGGAGACTAGGTACTTTGGGCAGGGAGGGAGTGGGGTTGGGGTATCACCTCTTATAACAGGTGGGGGTGTTAAGATGATTTCTCAACTCTGACCTGGTGGGCAGAGGTTAAGAGGCCACCCTAGTTAAGTGGAATAGGGGAACCTTCTGGACAAACCAGACTTCTATGCTAGCTTGCTAGGTGAGGGTGAGCGTGATCGGAATCCCACAATGAGCACACACAGTAAAACTCCAGATTACCCATAGACAGATTTATATAAAAAATACGTTATATGCCTTCATAACAAAAACACAAACTACAGTTATCAAGAAAATAATTCACACGCGTATTCACTATGTAACAAATAAAATAATGTGATTAGCTTAAGGCTGATGATGGGGAGGAAAAAAAAAAAAACACAACCTGCAACAGAAAGGGGTTAGTTCGACACATCAGTTTAGGCAGTCCATCACCAATCCCTAACTTACATAGTCCAGCCCTACGTAGTGAGGAGCCTAGAGCTCAAAGTATAGTAGTGCATTAATGTACAGTGGCGCGTAAACGAAAAAGCGGGTTCTCTTCATGGGGCTGTAACTGCTCAGGAAGGGGCTTGAGGCGATTAAGAAGAAGTTCCTATTCCTCAAAGAGGGCCTACCCTTGCGAATAGAGCAACTTTCAAAGTTAGGGAATAGCTTAGATGCGCAGGCTATCCCAGCCAAGGTGAGCATCTTTGAGGGACACTAATGCCTAAAAAGTGATGGATGTGGCAGGGGGCCACATGTAAGTTAGTAAAGTACTCACCAGCCCCCGACACAGTCCTGACCAAACTTTGGCAGCCTAGCCCACTTTGCACAGAGGTGTTAACCCCGCAGTTTCAGGACTCTCCAGCTCTCAGTGGCTGCGGGACAGGACGATCGTCCGTGGTGGTTCAGTAGCCTTTACTCGGCTCTCGAAGAAAGGATAGTTCCGGTGCAGCACGTCTCAGGATACAGTAACTAAGAACTGCGGGCACAGTCCACGATGGTCACCACATCGGGGCAACGCACGGCCCGCGAATGCTCTCAGCGTGGCACACTCTCCTAAATCATGACCCAGAGGAGCTACGACAATGAGTTTTGGCAGGAGAGGGCCCAGGACCACAAACTAGTGATGAGTTTCAACTATAGATGGCAGCGTTCCCGTGCGATACCCTGGGTTCAAGCTAGTCAGTTCACTGGATGGCCCAGGAGCACTTCCGAAGAGGCTCTTTGCGAGGGTAAGTAGGAGATGCAGAGAGTAGTGGTTCCCACTACTCCAAAGGAGCGAAGCGCCCTTACAGCCTTCTTGGTTCGATTAAGAAACAGTGGTCCGACAGGACAACAGCGGAGACAGGGTGCCAAACCTTCCAAGCACGTCACTGGCAGTTCGAGTCTGCTTTCTTGTTAAGGATATTTGGCTCCATATGAAGTTCGGTGTGATCTTCTGTAGATCGATCTGGAATGTATGCAGAGCCCCTGCTCTAAATCAAGATTCGGTTTGTGCTCAAATTTCAGATAGCCAATGGAAGATCTGCTGTCTTGCATGCAGGCCAGACGTGGGCCAATCGTGTCACGCAGTGGTTCAGGCTTACCCAACATACTGGCACTAGTAGTGTGGATTGGGACCAGACAGTCCCGAACCCTCCTCCTGGGTACAAGCACACGTGACATGCAGGTGCCTGGGAAAGAAGAGTTTTTTGCGGGAGGCTGAATGCCCAAATAAGGAATACTCTGGTCTCTCGACTGGGAGGGAAGGCAAAGGGACAAAATGTCCAAAGGACATCACAAGATACTTTGTGGCACGGCCATTTTCGGCACTGGCCACAGTCTTGGACCAAACGCGGTAAACGCAGTATGGTCCATAAAAACAAACTGTTGCCACCAGTTCGTCCTAGGCACACTTGTACAAATACGAAAAAAATCCATAGAGGGTGGCTAGGGCCATAAAACAAAAAGGACAGCTATGCGCGGTACTGTAAGATACTTGGCACATGGATAAAAAGTTAAGAAAAGGCAACATAGTCGAAGACTAAGGGAAACAAATTCCCAGTACGGGCAGCCTGAAGGACCTTTTCCCTATAACAAATGAGTGAAAGCCCAGAGGAGTGCATCTGAAGGCTGTGCTCCACTGGAAAAAGTCAAGATCGGTCAGCCAAACAAAATAAAAAGTTTGGGGTGGGGGTTCACAAATGGAGGGATAATTGCACCCAAGGGAAATCTTTCTTAACAGGAGGACAACAGTTAACTGTAAAACCGTCAAGACAACTGATTTATTGTGACCAATCTATTCCTTTTTGTGTTTGCTTTGTTATGCCAATTAAAACACATTATGAAATAAAAGAATCCTATAACAATTCTGCCTATGCCAACGACTATTGTGATACCGTAAGTAAAACATTTGAAATACTGCAAGCCAACCACAAGACAGTGAACAATCCGCAGCACGTGAATATTAAACAGACGAACATGCTGAAAAAAAGAAAAAAAAAGCCGACATTTGTAAACTAGCACAAAAACAGACAACTAGCATCACACTGTACTCGGGAGCAACATTTGGATGCAAGGCTCTTTGACTGCCCGAAACAGCCATTTCATCCACACTTTTGAGCACTGTTTTGACTCCAAACTATCCCTGTGATGAGCGTGACAGCTCTTCAAGTCTCTGCCTATAATGTGACATCTGTGCAATACAAATGGTTTTCGGTACGCGCTAATTTTTATACAGATTCGACAAGAAAACCCACACCCACTAATATCATGCAGTCACCATAAAACAAAATAAGGTGCAGCATACATTTCTCATTTTGCCCTTTAACGAGATAAAAGTAGGACTCCATGTACAACTAAGCAATATATGTAAGTGCAACGTTGACTACTTAACTGGAGGCAAAGACTCTGGCAGAGTGATTATAGTCTAGGGGCACAAGAAGAGGTTGTAGGGATTCCAAGATGGCAGCCACATGCGGGCACTCAATCCCTAGTCTAGCAGCATCACTGCTGTGATTCACTCTGGGGCTACATCTGACTGCAGCAGCATCAAGGGATGGCCTTTAGCAGTCTTCCGCCGAGGGACGGAGTATTGATTCCCAATTCGGTCTGAGACTTTGGAACTGGGCGAGGCGCTTTGCGGGCAAACTGGAGGGACGGCTCTCCTACCCAGAATCTGCTGGCCAGTTGCCGAGGCTCGCCCCCTCCAAGTGGCACATGATTAGCAGCAATGCCGACTCCATAAGCAGCAGGAAGGTGTCAGTGCTCGCCAGCGACAAGGTTTTAAAGACCTGGAGTGCTGGTGAAACCCGCAGATCAAGGTTAGTTGGTGTCGGGGAGCACCAAACCTCGAACAGTGAGGGGGAGGGAACAGAGCCCAGGCTTGAAGCCCCAGAGGGGCTGCAAAATTGGACAGGTCGGGAGTCTCAACTTGGCTAAGCAACACGTGGTGCACGGATTGCGCAAACTGCCCGCTTCGAGTTCTTTATTGGGCAGATGCTAGTCAACGGCAGGGACTGATTCTACTTGTGGTGCACTGCGTCGCACATTCTCTTTTTATTTGTACCTTGACAAGAGTCTGAAGAATACATCAAAACATTGCGCCAGTGGTACTACCTCCCCCCCACCGCCTCCCCCCCCCACCCCCCCAAGACCTCAAACTCACTGCTAGGTGCCTCATTTCATTGCTGGTATCTGGATTTCATAGGTGATTTGAGGAGTCTGGTATATGCCAAGATGTATGAAGCAGCAGACCCCCAGTAAGCAGAACACACACTGCGAAAACCAGCCACTCCCCTGCAAAAACTCTGGGGGATAGACACGATAGCACTGGGGCCCCAGACCCTTCCGTTTAAGGATTCTCACTGGAACTCCACACAGAAGAAAGCCACATGGCGGCATCCAAGATGGACTTTGCAAAAGGCTTCCAATATCTCTAGGGCAAATTATGTGCCTCCTTTCAGTCGCAATTCACACTGTTTACCACACAAATAAGACATTTACTTGCTGACTTTAGCAAGGAAATGTCATCCCTGGGCGAGCGTGTGGATATAAATGAGCAGGTAATACAAGAACTGACAGAAGAAAGTTAACACACCGAGATGGCTTTGGAGAACTTATCCAGGATTACACAAAACCTCCAAATTCAGTGTGAAGACATAGAAAATAGCTTGAGGCAATCAAATATTCGTATAAGAAATCTGCCGGAAACAGTGTCAGCTCTAAACCTCAAAGAGGTAGCTACTCAGATCTTCTCGAACCCTATAGCTGGAGAGGATCCTGAGGGTATCCAGTTGGACGAGGTCCACTGGACTGGCCCGAAATTAACAGATCCAGGAGCTCGTCCATGGGATGTGCTGGTGGCATTTGCAATGTATGCACAAAAGGAGCAGTTTCACAGGAGGCCATAACAGCAGCTCCAATAACTTGTAACAGAGTGGACATTCAATTATACCAAGATCCCTCACCGATGACCCTCCAAAGACCAAGGGAAATGCAGTTGGTGGTTAAAGCGCTTTGCACACATGAAATTAAATACAGATGGACATTCCCATCTGGATTATTTTTTTCAATGGAAGGGAGACAACATAGGATCACGTCCCAGGAAGCTGGAATTGCACTTCAAATTGAGGAACTGGAAGATACTATGGAAGGTCCTTCAGGAACAATGGTGTCCAGTATTTAACAGTCTATACCGTAGGAATGCACTTCGGTCGATCAAACGCAGGAGACAGGGAGGAGGTACACAGAACGAGAAATGGAGAATCCATCTTAGATGGCTTCATCCACAAACAGCAACAGAGGCCACAAAGGAACAGAGGAGCACAGTTCAGACAAAGCAGAGCTAAATGTATGATCAATAGAGATGAAGCATTCCATTTTAGAATTGCATCCGTTCAGTTAACGGATGGGGGTGGATGACATCCTGCACTTTACCTTGGAAGAAAAGGTGGGTCACGGCTGGGGCTTTTCACTCCAAGATACAATAGGTACTGGGACTCACCTCAGGGGACAATTTGGAGATGCGAGTGGAAAAGTCAGGGCGCAGGGTAGGGAATGCATGTTGGTGGGAGGGCAACTGGGGGGACAAGGGGGGAAACCGCTGCTCTATGTGAGCTTTAAGGAGTTTAAAGTTATCAACCCCACCAAAACTCTACCACACCTCACCTAATTCAAGTGCCTCTTGCTGAATATTAGGGGGCTTAACACCCCATTGACACGCCGGAAACTTGAGACTCGACGTGGTGGCTCTTCAAGAAACCCACATTCGACGAGCGGACAAACTTTGCTTGCGAGGTTAGCTGAATATTGTGCAGGCGAATAAGGAGGGGAAGGTCGCTGACGTGCTTATAGTAATTAGAGATGGGGCTAATATTAAAGTACTTTGTACCAAGATCCACAAAAAGGGCCGTTTTATATTTATGAACCTCGAATTATCGTCATTGCGGCTAACTGAGGCTACAGTCTACGTCCCCAACGCTGGTTAGGAGGCATTTCTGAAGTCTACCCTGGGGTAGCTGGACATTTTCAGGGAGGGTGAAATATTGCTTCCGAGATGTTTCAACATGGCATGGGATACAGCCAAAGATCGTAGTATACTCGCACGTTATGCTCAACCTCCGCCATTCACTTCGCTGAAGCATAAATTCACACAACTATCATTGGTCGATGTTTGGTTGGCTCTTAGAGGGGTGGATAAAGGCTACACGTTTTATTCACATTCACATGTACATTGCTCCCTTTCGCGTATAGACTAGGTAGAATTATCCACAACACTACACATCCTGTAACTCTGTCGGACCATGCCCAGATAGTGACAGAGACAAAGGTCTCCCAAAAAACCCAGCGCTTATGGAACTGGAGATTCCCCGGGGAGCTATTGAGAGATCAAGTTATTAAGGACAAAATAGCGGAGCAGATGCAGGAGTTCTTGGATTTAAATCTGGTTGGCCAAACCACTATAAATATTAAATGGTATGCCTTTAAAAGCGACTCTTCAGGGTCTTTAAATAGCAGAATCAGCCAACAGACACAGGCAGAAATTAGCGCTGGAAATAGAATTGGAAAAGGATCTTAGAAGGGTTATGAAAGGTTTGGAACCAAACAGGTCCAACCACGCAAAAGGCATATAGGGCCGCGGCAGGCAGGCTCAACTTATACCATAAGAAAGCGGAAAAGTCCCTGTTGTATCTTAAGCAAAATATTATATCAAGGCTAATAAAATAACAGATTGCTGGAAAATCAGCTTCGCCAGAAAATGATATCACGGACTATACAACAGATTAGTCTACCCTCAAGTGATATAATTACTGAAACTCCTCATATACTTTATTCAGACCTATATTAATCAGAACATCCAGACTCATTTACAGATTGAATATCTGCAAAAGATTGACCTCCCTTGCTTAACACCATTCGATAGGGAAGGGTTGGAACAGGATATCAATCAAGACGAAATTTGCATGGTGATTATCAATCTTCCTCTGAATAAATCCTCGGGACCGGATGGATACTCGGCTATATTTTACAACATATCAGAATTTATTAGTGTTGGGGAGAATTCTCTGTAAAGGCTAATTTCCCAAACCTAGTGAGTCCCCCAGCAGCTTTGCTGGATTTTTGGGGTTTATTTTTTTCTCCTGCTAAGAGTGAGACTCTTTTCTTCCCACTCTTAGACATGATTTGAGGTGTTCCTTTGACTTTGTGTGTGTTCTATGGGCTATGGTGTGCTTTTCCCCATAGGATTTAATGGGTTTTTGATAAGTGGGTTGCACAGCACTCTCCGTGCCGTAACCCAGGGGTGTCGTAGCGACCCCCAAACAGACTCCATACCCTGGGACGGACTACTGTCTCCCATGTAAAGTCACCATTGGCTTTACTAGTCTCAAATTGTGAACAGAACCAGTACAAACCATCATATTGTGGACGTACTGGTTGGGGCAATTGATTGCTCCGGGGTCTGTTGTTCGAGGGGGCACTGTCCAGTCCCCCCCGACCGATTTTTGGCTGGTGGCAGTGGATGCTACTTTTTATATTCGACCGCGAATATATTCCTATGGGATTTTCCCATTGTTCGAGGCTACCACTTTTTAATATAGCCTCGAACATACCGCCGGTTTATTAAATGAATATAAATTCACCGGTTGGTATTTTTTTGCCGAAACTTGGTTCCAAAATGGCATTTGTGTTCGCTTCTGTGACTCCAACCCAAGTCGTGCCCTTTGTTCCACTTTTTGGCGGGCTTCTCCACAGAAGCCTCCAAAAGTGGTGCCACTCTGTCTGGGTACCACAGGGGGTGTGGGAGGGGGTTTAGGCATCCTGGACTGAGTTGCCTCGGCAACTCAAGTCGCACTCTTGTGTGATTGGCCCAAGTGGTGAGCCGCCCGGCTCACCACTTCGCATGTTTGAGTGACAGCTAGGCTGAATGAATGGGGGTTTTCTGCATAAAAGCCGGGCTTTGGAGACCGGAACTTCAGAAGTCGCCACAGGACCTAAAGAATCCGAGGAGGGAGAAGCCGAGCCGACCTGCAATGACGACACCACCGGTGGAGCCCTGCTGAACCGTCTCACCACTTTTCCCGACGACAGAGGAGATCTCCAGCCCGGAGAGTCTTCTTCCTTTGACTGGTGGGGATAACCAGTTTGCCCATCTTTTCAACTTCCTGGACCATCTCGTGGCCGTCTTGCCCGTGCCAAGCACCCCGGCAACCGGAATACCATGGTTTACCACTACCGCGAAGAAGAGGGTGGTACCTTGTAACCCAGGAAACTCAGCGTCTGGTTTCTTCCCTGGCAGTGCAACGACCTCCAGCTTTCCTCCACGTTGAGACCTCTTCCTCTGGACGAAACACCGACTTGCACCCACTGCCAGGAACAACTGCCCCCGCTGGAGCGTTCTTCCCACTTTCAGGTACTGTGTCCCGCCTGGCTTCCCTTGCGACAGATCGTTCGGGGCGACAGTAAATCCTCGACTTTCTAACCTGGGTTAGCCTGGGGCCTGTTAACTAACTTTTCCTGACTTGATCTCAATCTTTTGTGAACTATTTACAAAGACTCTTTGAGCATAACCCCACTGTGTGATCCTGGACACATTTCGCTTGCTCTCTCTAAGAGTGGGCCTGGCATTTGAACTTCCTTGCTCTCCATTAGACTTTGCCTAACCCACTCACTGTGGTTCTTTGAAAAGTATTGGAATTTGTGTGCTTTCATAACTCTGCCTTTTTCCCTTCCTTTTTAATAACTTATTAGAGTGCCATCTTACGTTAAACGCTCACCTCTGTCTGAAAATAAGTGGTGTTTCTCATTAAGAAATGTCTAATAAGTAATCAGGGTTGTATATATATAATAGTGACTGTTGAATTTACTTACCTCTTTTTGTGCTAGTGTAATTTACAAGTGTGTCTTTAAATAAATAATGATATACTTTTACACCAAAGCTCTGGTCAGTGTTTGCTTGTGCTACTGTATCTCTGTACCTATTGTGTATACTCTATATACTGCCTAACTCATCTTGAGAGACGTCTGACTGCTCAGCCACAGCTACCAGGTAAATCTGGGTGGTACAGACTGCTACCAATTGGGTTTACTGCCAACCACCTGTAGTCCTAAATCTTTTGCAGTGGTCCCTAAGGGAACTGCACAGGTTTCTGCCTAACAATTAGCACCCAGGTTAACCCACTATACATCTCCTTCGCACAAAGTCATAACTCCCTTACTATTGAAGATGCAAAAATAGTTAAATTCCCTAAGCCTGGTAAAGACCAGAGTAATTGTGGGTCAAATCGCCCAATTGCTCTAATAAACTGAAGATGAAAACATCTTCACAAAAGTGCTCAATAATAGGATGGAGGATCTGCTACACATTAATACAGACAGACCAGACAGGTTTTATTAAACAGTGACAGATGCAGGTTAACATAAGGAGATTGTCACTTTATAGAAAAGGTAGAGAAGAAAATGATTAACACAGTGATTCCCTCAATAGACGCTAAAAAAGCTTTTGATCGGGTCGAGTGATCGTTCCTATTTCTCACCATAGTAAAAGATGGGCTTTGGTCAAAATTTCTAAAATACATCAAAGCTAGCTATATACAACCCAACGCGAGACTACAACTTAACTGTCAGTTATCTCTTCCCATTTTATTACAAGGGGCAACCAAACAAGGATGCCTACCATCACCATTATTATATGCACCAGGGTCAGACAGACTGACAATATCAGGGGAATCGACTTTGGGGATTCTATGCATAAAATTATGGCTTACAACGATGACATACTGACGTTTGCCTCAAACCCGGTAAGCACCTTGTAAGCAGCTGCAGAAGAGTTTGGGCTGTTTGGAAAGGTAGCAAGGTTAAAGATAAATTCAAATCTGTGATATCAAATCTGTCACTCTCTCCTACTGAAATCCTAACATTACGCACATACACAATACGGCTGGGCACAGGAGGGGATCAAACTCTTAGGGGTAACTTTAAAAGCCAACATTAACAGGGTTGTATGCAGCCAACTATCCTCCTTTTCTAAAAAGCATCCAGGGTCAACTGCTGAAGTGGGGTCTGATGTCTGTCTCTTGGCTCAGAGGGATTAACTCTGTTAAAATGGTAACACTGGCCAAGATGCTCTCCAAGTTTCAAGCCCTTCTAATTTGGGACCCCAACTCATTCTTTAAGCAATTGCATAAAGCAATCTCAAGATCCATTTGGAATAATAAAGCTCCAAGGTTAGCCCCAAGTACGTCAATGACCCCACTAGACAAAGGTGGACTGCTCTCCCCAATTATATGAAATAGCAGGTGTCGCAAATTCGGGTACTCAGGGACTGGTGTGAGGGAGGTATGCGGATGCGATGGAGCAGGCGATTCGTGGTCCTCGGCTCGGGGACAACCTTTGGTTGCCAAAAAAAGATAGATTCTCCCCCTGCCCCCCAACCAACCCCCCCGGACCCCAATCTACATGCAAGCGCTATTAGGAATCTTGTTGAAGAAGTTTGGGATAAGGCAGTCAAACAATATTATCCAACAACATTCCTCGCACGCCAATTTTATTCAATCCATCACTGGTCTAGACCCTAAGGCATTTGCTGAATGGAAACATGCGGATTGTAATAGACTACAGGATAGGTTTCAGGAACCGGACCCTAAATCCTTTTTACAGTGTAAACAGGAGCCCGCTCTTCAAGAATGGAGTTGATTCTAATAATTCCAACTTAGACATTGGATTCTAGCTCCCCCGGTGAGAAAAGCGGCAGCATGAGATCTCACGCCTTTTGAGAAATTTGACATCTAACCCCCGCCCGGCTTGATGCCCCTTATTTTGAACCTGCATAAACTCATGTACGATATAACTCAGACCTCCTCACCTTGATATAAACAGCATTGGCATCGACCACTAGACCAGGAAATATCAGGTAGAATTAGATGGGCTGTGGAAAGCAATACCTAAACTTGCCAGATCGTTGCAAATCAGAATTCTGGTATAAATGAATGATGCAATGGCATTATACATCAGCACATCTACACAAAATGAAAACATCGCCATCAGACAGTTGGAGGAGTTGTGAAATTCTGGGAAATTGGAAGCATGTATGATGGGCTTGCCCAAAGTTGGAAAAATACTGGAACGAGATAAACATTTATATGATTCGTATGTTTGCTTTGCATGAACCAAGATCTTTGCGAGCCTGTATTTTAGTTTTTATTTAAGAGGAATTGAGACATGACTTAAAACAAATACAGAAGGCATTTGTTATGTTACAGCTGGCTGCCTTTCTGGTGATCGATCAATATTGGAAGCCGAAGGAACCGCCACACATTAATGAATGGTTTTTAAAAGTTTGGAATTTTAGCGCTAGTATGGCCGACGTACTCTATACAGGGGAGGGTCACTCTAAATTCACTGTAGATTGAAGCGTGGTGTTAAATGTTTTGCAACAAGATTGTAATACTGCCCCAGGCAAACTCTATACAGGGACTTTGTTGAATGGAGAGAAATTTCTTTTTTTTTAAAAACGGACTGAATACTCCTTGGAGTTTAGACTCTTTGCTTGCACTCAGTGCAGCGGTAATGGGAGGGAGGGTGAGTGGGTAATAGGTTTTGATGTTTCTGAAAATGCAAATAAAAAGAAAGTAAAAAATAGAAGAGAGTGCAGAATGTCATTTGCAGCCTACACTCATAAATTGACCAAGTTCGGGCCCCCAAAATTGACCAATGGCAATTGTCAAATTGCCTGAAAAAAATAAAATCTGTTAAATGTTGGCCCCCATCCCTTTATATTAACGACAATTTTTAACATTCAATCCCCACTAGCCTAGCAATGCTGTTTTCTTTAATATGGTGTACAAATGTGTAATATATGATCTCAGAAAGGGCAGAAAGGCAGCCAGGGGCCAGTCGATTATCAGAGAGGTAGAGAGAGTGGTTCAAATCGAGCTCCAATGGCTTTGCAGTTTTGGCGTTTCCCTGTGATTGAACCTTTATTTTAGATCTTTGATTGTATTTTGTATGCAGCCACACGGTTTGAAAAACAAGATAAGCATTTCAATCCATGTAATGTAGCTGTACATCATTTTAAGTCATAACCATGATCATCAACCATGCCTACAATATACTTAGGATAGCTTGAGCAGAGCCCCATCGAGCTCCCAGTCTTTATATGGGATACATTACTCACCGCAATTCTATTTCTGATGCTTCTATCTGCTTAGATTCACATGGTATGGATAGGCTGACATCCAGTGGAAACTGCAGAGTATTACATTTGTTTTCAAAACTCGAAAAGGGGCGTCGACAGGGCGGGCCATTAATACTATCCTACTGTGACGTCCACTGTACTGTCCTTCGCGCGTCAAGGTCCCCCAGATTGTTCTGCCATGAAGTGTAGCATGAGTATAGTTGTATCCAAGCAGATTGATAACAGAAGCTCATAACATCTATGCACCTTCTCTCAAGGGAGGAAGGGTGGGCGCATGTAATCCAAGCAGATACAAGCATCAGAAATACTATTACAGTGAGTAATGTATCCCTTCTGAGACTTATGGAATCTGCTTATATCACATGCTATGCATAGATTAGCGGGCAGTGTTAGGAGAAGGTGGTGGATCGTGAGAAGGAGCAGCGGCAAATAAATGTTTTAGAACCGCTTGTCCCACCTGTGTCTGCGCCTTGGAATGGATGTCAATGCAGTAGTGCTGAATGAAAGTGTACTGACCTCCATGTAGCTGCTTTGCAAACGCTAAGGGGAAATTTGCGATAAAAGCCAGAGTAGCTCCTGTGCTCCGTGTGGAGTGAGCTCTTGGTGTAAAAGGCAGTGTCTTGTTTGATAATGAATAGCATAATTGTATGCATCTGACTATCAATCAGGAGATGGCATTTTTGGAAATGCAGTCCCCTTCTCTGCCTGGTGCTACAGAGACAAACAGTTGATCTGTTTTCCTAAGCGGCCTGGTCTTGTTTACGTGGTAAAGGACCACCCTCCTCACATCTAGTGTGTGGAGTTTTACTTCACCTGAGCTAGCTGGGTTCTGAAAGAAAACCGGAAGCTCTATCTATTGGTTTGCATGGAATTTGGAAATGAATTTAGGGGAGAACCTAGGATGAGTACGTAAAACCAATCTTTATGTATAATAAAGAAAGGGTCCTGCATTGACAATGCTTGTAATTCACAAACTCTTCTTATGGAAGCAATAGCCACTAAGAAGACAGTCTTGCATGTCGGGTGTTTAAGACTAAACTTATGCATAGGCTCGAATGGGGGCCCCCATGAGCTTTGCTAGTACTACATTGAGAACCCATCCTGGCAGTGGGTTTGAAATTGGAGGGTGGAGTCTTTTTACTGCCCCCATGAATGCTTTAATGACTGGAATTTTCCACCACAATACTTTACCTTGAGAGGTGGTATAAGCCAACAAAGCCGCCATGTGGACCTTTATAGAGTTGAATGCTAACCCTGAGTCAAACAAGTGGTGCATATAATTTAGAAGAACAAGATACTTACGAACTTGTAACGTTCTTTTGACTGGATGTTCCTCCAACATATTCCACATCTTTGACATGTAATGTCCACAGCTGTGCTACTTCGGCAATTTTTCGGCAGAGGGCGTCCTGCGTCGATTTCCCTCAAAGGCCACCATCGAAGGCAACGTCACCGGATGTTATAAATAGGATGCACGGAGGCCACAGCCTCAGTTTGTTTTTTCCTCCATAACGTGTGACCTGCTCGTACACAATGCCTGGCTGACTGCACATGGCCTTGAGGGAACGCAAGCTGCAATAGCATAGGAAATTCTCCAGAGGGGCAAGCCGGGAGAGCGATGTGGAATACGTTGGAGGAACATCCAGTCGAAAGAACATTACCTGTTGGTATGTAACCTGTTCTTCGAATGGATTGTGTCCTCCAACGTATTCCACATCTTTGACAGACTCCCAAAGCAGTACCAGAAAATGGAGGGAGAACAATTTAGAATACCCAATCAGATGGCAGAATAAAGGACTGCTTTACCAAAGGCCATATCTTCACCATAGAGCTTATCCAGGGAGTAATGTTTGACAAAGGTGTGGATAGAAGCCCATGTAGCAGTGTCACAAATATTCCTAATAGGAACTCCCCGCTGCAGGGCAGTGGAAGTAGCCACACCCCTAGTGGAATGAACCAGCAAACCCTCAGGAGGGTCTTTGCCCGCCAATCTAACATTCAGTAATGGTGAGGATAATCCACCTAGACAAGGTCTGTTTGGTAACAGCCTGGCCCAATCGGTGTCCAGCGTACCCCACAAAGAGTTGATCGTCCACTCTGACCCTGTACATCCTAGAAATATAAAAGCTCAGAGCTCTCCTAGGGTCCAACCTATGGAGTCGCACCTCTTCCTTACCAGGATGAGGATAGAAAGCAGGAAGTACCACTTTACGGCTTAAATGAAACTCAGACACTACCTTAGGTAGAAAGGATGGTCACACCCTCACCTTGTGAAACACAGTAAACGGTGGCTTATATGAAAGTGCCTGCAATTCACTCACTCTGCGAGCGGATGTAACCGCAATCAAGAAAACCGTTTTGAAAGACAACAGTCTCAAAGGACAAGAGTACAAAGGTTCAAACGGAGCACCCATCAGGAATTTCAAGACCAAATTAAAATCCCATACCGGAACCTAAAACTGGGACCGTGGGAACACAGTGAGCCCTTTAAGAAATTGAGAAATCAAAGGAATCTTAAAATAAGAACATTCTTCAGACGAGCGTTTGAAAATAGACAGCGCCGCCAGGTAACCTTTGATGTTAGCTACTTGAAGACCCTGTGGGCCAAAGAAATCAAGAAAGACAGGACCATGGGAATGGAACACTGAAAAGGATCGACACTGTGTCCACTGCACCAGTCGCAAAACTTACGGCAACAGTACAGGGATTTGGTTGCCGGACGCCTGGCCGAAAGCAACACCTCCATCACGTCATCTGTGAGGTCCCAATCCTTATACCTCAACCTTTCAGAAACCAAGAGTGAAGGTTGAGAGTCTTGACCTCTGGATGGAGAACCCGAATCCCCCTCCCCCATGCGAGAGAGAAGGTTCTCTCGGTAGGGAAGACGCTTGGAGGACAGATGGACATCTCTAGAAGGTCCGGTTACCATGCTCTCCTGACTGAATCCGGAGCAATGAGGATCATGTAGGATCCGACGCTCCGCAACCTCCTTAGCACTTGAGGAATGACGGAGACCGGAGGAAACGCGTACAGAAGCGGGAATGACCAATCCACAACAAATGCGTTCCCTTAAGGCTACTCTGAGGAAATTCCCTTGAGCCGAATCTCTCGCACTTCCGGTTGGCACTGGTCGCGAATAGATCCAAAGGGCGAAGTTCTCCAGAAGGACTTCCTAAGCCAATTCCCACTCGTGAGAGATTGTGCTCTGCCTGCTCAGAGCATCCGCCGCTGCATTCTCCTCTCCGGCCAGATGAACTGCCGAGAGCGAAATTCCTTGCTGAATTGCCCAGAACCAGAGCTGCATTGCCTCTCTGCACAACGGGAGTGACCCCTACCCACCTTTTTCTGTTGAGGTAATGCATGGCCACTGTGTTGTCCGTCATAATCAGGATACTCTTCCCCCGCACAGATGGCAGAAAAGCCTTCAGGGCCAGCCTGATGGCTCTCAGCTCCAACAGGTTCATGTGGCGTTTGGACTGCGACGCAGACCAACGACCGCTGGTGGTCAGTCGGCATGAGCTCCCCATCCTGTGAGGGAAGCGTCCGTCACCACCGTCACCTCTGGCCACGGTTGCCAAAATGGCTCCCTCTTCATCAGATTCTCTTCGCTGGCCCACCACAGGAGATCCTGCGATACCGAGAGTGGAAACTGAACGGGATCCGACATCTTGCCTGAGAATTGGGACCAATGCATCTTGAGGACCCATTGCAGGGATCTCATCTGCAGTCTGGCCTCTGGCACCAGAAAGATGCAGGATGCCATGAGGCCGAGCAACCTTAAGAATACGAAAACCCGGAAGACTCTAGGCATGTTGAAATTTGTCCATCATCTGTACAATGTGATGAGCCCTCACCTTGGGAGGCGAACACTTCCAAGGACGTGTCCAAAACAGCCCCGATGTACTGGAGCTGTTGAGAAGGTGCGACTTTTTGAAATTAAGGGAGAAGCCCAACTTGTGGAGGGAGCGGCAGGTGAGACTGATGATCCAGAGCTTGCTCGGATCAGCCAGTCGTCCAGGTAGGGGTAGATGTGAATTCCCCCCCTCGCCCAGGATACGCTGCCACTGCCACCATTAGCTTGGTGAAGACTCTCGGGCGGAGGTCAATCCGAATGGCAGGACCCTAAACTGAAAGTGCGAGCTGCCAGCCACAAACCTAAGGTACTTTGTGCTTTGGATGAATCGGCACATGAAAGTAAGCATCCTATAGGTCCAGAGACACCAACCAATCCTGAAGTCGAAGGGCCTGAAGGACCTGAGAAAGAGTGACCATCTTCAACTTGTCCTTCCTGAGGAACTTGTTCAGCCAACACAATACCATCCCTTGTTCCTCTCTGCTACAGGCACTCTTTCTATAGCGCCTTTCTCCAGCAGGATTTCCTGCACAATGAGCAGATCTGGAAGCTCCAAAGAGAGACTCCCTAAAGCGCCCTCACGACAATCCACCGGGAAAGGAAGGCAGTAGCGTGGGCTATTGACTCCAGAACCCACGCATCGGAAGTAATAGCTCACCATTCTTCGAGATGCTTCGAGATGCTGAGACAGTCTGCCCCTACCCGCCGAACCATGGAACATGGCCTCGTAACTGTTTTGGAGCAGCCATTGCAGCACCTGAAGGCAAAGAGGCTGCTGCTTGAGCGTCTTTGGCACCACTATTTCCCTGACCACCACAGGAACTTTTACGCTGACCCCTTTAACTGGCAGCTCCTCTCATCCTACCAAAAGTGGAGGTTTAACAAAAGGAACCTCCCCTCTGCTATTTTCCCCTAGGACGAAAAGGCAGAGATTGACGCACAGCTGCACTCAAAGATTTTGCAGTAGCTTTGGTGGTCTGCAATCTCTCAAGGCTCTCATCAGCCTTACGGCCAAACAAATGAGAGCCATCAAAGAGCATGTTCAGAAGACAGGCCTGTATAAACGGAGCAAAATCAGACTTTCCGCAACCACGCAAACCTGCGTATAACTGCTCGCAGCCTTGTCGGCCATGTCCAACCCAGACTAAAGGGATTCACACATGGCATCCTTGCCATCCCGCACACAAGCAAGGAACCCATCCCTTTCATCCCCCTCAGGAATATGCTCAGCCGCTAGAGAGACCCAATTCCATAGAGGGTGTGAAAATCTTGCCAAGGCACAAATGGAGTTGGCCGACTTCAGCGCCATACGCCCCGCAGAAAACACCTTGCGTGCCCAACCATCGAAGCACTTGTCGCCTCTACCAGGAGGGATGGTAGGCAACGCCGCCTGCCTCGAGGTGGCTGTAGCCGCCTGAACCACCAAACTCTCGGGAGTGGGGTGAGTGGATAGGTAGCTGGGGTCGCTACAAGAAGGGCAGTATTTTTTAGTTAACGACTTGTTAACCACCGGAAGAAATTCCGGGGTCTGCCAAGCAGCCGCCACCCTCTTTCGCAAAGTCAAATGGAAAGGCAACACTGGGTCAGTGGCCGGACCTTGATCCAAAATATCAGTCAAATCATCCTGAACATATGCAACCGGAGGACTAGACCAACCAAGATACTCAGTAACCCTAGCCATCAGTCTCTTATAAGAGGACTCAGCATGAGCCTCAGGCATGCCAAACTTCACCTACGGAGATGTGTCTAAGCCACCGGCATGTAGTGATTCCAACTGACTGTCACTAGAAAAGACAGGAGCCACATCAGGCTCAACAGGGTCAAATTCCAAACCTGACTCCTCATCCTCAGATGTCATCCAGAGGAAGAAAGAACTCCTGCTTCGGGACAGAAGTGGGTCTGGATTCCTTAACAGGCTTCACATACTTGGATTTAGCTTTCCTTGGAGGATCCACAGTACCAGGGACCTCCATCAAATTCCGGCCAAAAGGCCCCAAAGGCTTTGGCGTCAACGGTGCTGAGGGCTGGAGCGAAGGCAAAGCTTGGACCTCTGTATCCGATGGACACAGCGCTGACAGTTAACCCCGACCTCAAGCCCTTACCAGATTTCTGCGGTTTTGCCAGGGACAAAGACCAAGACCTGGATCTAGCATGTCTCTGGCGATCAACCTGAACCTTGTTCGAACGGGAACCTTGACGGTTCCAGATTAGTATCGCGCTGAGGGACCGAAGACCGTTTCCTGCCGGCTTCTTCCGAATGCTGACGAACTGTGCCCTGGGATTGAAAAATCACCAGCAACTGCTCCCTGAAGGCCTCACATTCCTAATGAGTCAAGGACTTAGTGGGACAAGGCACTTTCCTTGCGGCGCCATCTGACAAGGACTAGGAAGGCGACCGTTGATGCCGCTTCCAGGAGTGCCTAGACGAAGACAAGTGGCGGGACCCACTCTGGGATCGAGATCCCTGGGATTCCTTCCGACGAGGAGAGTCACCCCTCGACTTGTCAGTGGAAACCCCTTTTGCAGATTTTCCGGACTTACTGGGTTTAGTAGCCCGACCTACATGTAACTTCCACTTACGCTCCCGCAAGGCCTTAGCAATCAGCGACTAGCATTTTGAACAGTCATCTGTGTCATGACTCTCGCCCAGACACCACAAACAAATGAGGTACAGGTCTGTAATCGATATCTTAGACTTAGTCCCAGCAAGTCTTAAAGCCAGACCGCAGAGTCAGAGGGATAGACGAACACATTCACGAAGAATACACAAGGCGCACAGAGTTTGAGAAAAAAAGGTTTGCAGGAAAAACGGAAATGAGGCTACGGACGCCGTGCGTCTTATTCATAACATCCGGTAACGTCGTCCTTGACAGATGCCTGCGAGGGACATCGACACAACCCCATCGATGCAGAACGCCCTCTGCCGAAAAACGTACAAAGTAGCACAGCTGTGGACATTACATGTCAAAGATGTGGAATACGTTGGAGGACACAATCCATTCAAAATGTTTACAGCAAGATTCATAGACTGGCGAATAAAAATCAGAGATATAATCAAGTAGATAAACAGTGAGATAAAAAATGACAAAAACTAGTTCTAAAAAAATATGGAGGTCAGTATCAGTCCCAAGAAATTAGCATTAGGCTGGTAAATAACAGCCCTTGGCCTTCTCCTCCATGGTCGTAGAACAAAGTTGCCTTAACAATGGCTTGCTAATGAGTCCTTAGCTGACAAACAGGTAAATTGCAGCTCTAGCACTTGCAATTCCATGCTGCATAATGAGCCGCCTCAAATACTTTCTTATGTCAGCATTCCTTGAGTAATTGAAAAAAAAGGGGCTCCTGGTGGTGACCCTCTTCTGCCCAGGAGGGCTATATAATCATCAATAATTGTCTCCAAGCGCCCTTTTACTCCTGGGTCTGGTGCGCTACATAAATAAAATAAACAAACATACAAGTGAACGCGGCAAAAGAGCCAGCATGCCCCCTTATTGTTCATTTTCAGATCACAAACTGTATAAGTAACACATCTAAACTGTTGTAATACTTATTTTTATGATTCATTGCACATATAGCAAGTTAAGTTCCTTGCACAAAGGTACATAAAGTCAACATAGTACAAATTCTACTGTCGATACACAAACATGACCAGGGTCATATCACGCAAACAATTGCAATAGGTACATAGAATGAACAACAGTTCTATACAGTGAAACCTTTTGTGACACTAATTCAAGAGTTAGTTGCATTTGTGTATCGACAGTAGAATTTGTACTATTTTGACTTCATGTACCTTTGTGCAAGGAACTTAATTTGCCACTGTCTGTCTTGCAATCTATTTTGCTCTGTTTTGTAAAATCTGGTGTTCTGCACTATATGTGCAAAAAATCATAAAAATAAGTATTACAACAATTTAGATGGGTTACTTACACAGTCTGATATGAAAATGAGCAATAAGGGGGCATGCTGGTTCTATTGACCTGTTCACTTGTATTTGATGATTACCATTCCTTGAGGACACCATCACAAAGTGGGCCACACTCAATTGAGTTTGGACAATGGGGGCAATCTGGCGAGTTGCTCTGGTTTCTAAGACATGCCAGTGGAAGAATCCCCATTCGCAATTTTGTATACGGCGCGGTCATTTGCTTCGGGTGCATAGCATCTAAATATAGTTCAAACCAATGTCTTTTAAAAGCAAATAGCTAGTGAGGCCACTGGAGTCCAATATTCTGGCTGCAATTTTGGACACCCATCTTGCCGCATAAACTAGTTTTATACAATTTTTGCAGCCTGCTGGGTTTTATTCTGCATTTAGCCAGTAGTTTATCTGCCCGACTGAGGTCAGTCCCATCATGACAGATTCTAAATTTGGCATGATGTTAAAATAGATTTCCGATAGTTTTGTCCCCATGTCAAAGACCTTCTACCTAATAGTGCACCTTGCTCCACCCATGATAACGATTGGGACCGAGCCACTGACAATGAATCACTCCCAACAGGGTTCTTAGTACAGATAGAACAATTGGGTAATGGTCACTTTCTGGTTGATCCATCAAAACAACCACCGAAACCCACTGCCATACTTACACATTCACTAGGATATAGTCAAACTAGCTCTTCCATTAGCGCTAAATGTTTTTCTTGCTGTGCTATCACTCCTAAACCTGCATGCTCTCATACCCGCAGACATTATCAAACTGGAAGCGATTTCACTATGTTTATATTTCTGCTTCGGTGGTTCCGTAACCAGATCCTCAATATCCCAAAGCTTGTCTTCATCTTCAGCAAGTCCCATCATAATCTGTAGGGGTTCGAAGAACAAGTTCCTTTCTTACCTGGTAACGTTCTTTCGATGGGATGGTCAGACGACGTATTCCATATCTATGACAGTAATCACCACAGCTATGCCGCTTCGGAAAATCTTTCTGCGTCCTGCGTCAATGACGTTGATACGCCGCCCTCGAGGACCTCCTCCGACGGCCCACATCACTGGATGTTATAAGTAGGATTCACGACGCCCGTAGCCTCAGTTGTAGTTTTTTCCCAGAACATGTGGCACCAGTCTTCTGCCAGTCTGACCACACAAAGCCTTGCGGAAACGTAAGCTGCAAACGCATAAGAAATTCTGTAGTGGGGAAGGCAGGGAGGGAGCGATATGGAATACGTCATCTGACCATCCCATCGAAAGAACGTTACCAGGTAAGAGTAACTTGTTCGAGGGGATTGGGTCCTCCGACGTATTCTATATCTATGACAGACTCCCAAAGCAGTACCAATGCAAGGAGGTGGGAAAAGAATTTAGAAAACAAATTTAGAATGCCCAATCAAATTGCAGAGTAAAGGACCGCCTTGCCAAAGACCAGATCTTGCCCCCGGATGGAATCGAGGGAGTAGTGACGTACAAAAGTATGTACCGAAGCCCAGGTGGCTACATCACAGATGGTACAAACAGGAACACCCCTTTGTATAGCAGTAGAGGCAGCCATACCCCTGGTAGAATGGGCCCATAAGCCGACCAGTGGGTCCTTACCCACCAAGCGGTAACACTCAGATAGCCAAAATAATCCAGCGAGACAAAGTCTGTTTCGTCACAGCTTGTCCCAAACACTTTCCAGCGTAACCAATGAAGAGTTGATTGTCCACTCTGACCCAGGACATGCGTGAAATATAAAAGTGAAACTAGAAAATTCCACACGCATCCATTACTGCGCCACAAGAAATATTGTTCGAGACCAGTTTAGTTTGATTGTTTTTCATTTTTTATATAAAGCATTGTTTCGTATGCTTTTTATTTTTGGTTGTAGCCCATGTTGATGACACGTTTTTCGGCACTCATTTGCCTTTCTCAAATCTGGGCAGTAACTTTCAATAACTTTCTATACAGAAATAGTAATATCCACATTCATCAAGAAAAACCTATTTACATGATTATTTAAAAGAAAAAGAAAAAAACAAAAATTAATTTTCAATGACATTATTTTGAAACACAATGGAAAGCAAAAATACCACATACCATAGTATTGTTCAGTCGCAGGGTTTATACATCCGTAGTAGTTTAATATTCCGAAGGAGATTAAAGGAGAGAGAAACAAGGTGGTGTGGGGGGGCAGAGGGGAGGTTAATAAAATGAAAGGAAAAAAATAATAAATAGCATGAGAGGAGAGAAAAACAAAATATAACAGTGGAGTTAGTGCTATTTGTCTTCTAAGGTTCCATTCGTCTATTAGGTGCAAGTGTTAGTTAAAATAGAGCTCACCAATCTTTGGTGTTCATGATCTCACTAATAACGTGTATAGAGCATAAGGAGTCCCGTCAGACTCATGGACGATGTACGTCCTAGTCGGATAAAGAAAGATCGTATTGGGAATAGATTAGTTCCCTCATCTTGGCGCTCACAACATTGCTTTTTTCCTATAGATAGAAATTTGAAACTAGGCGATAGATGCATTTGCTTTGTTTTACGATTCTATATAAAATAGAATGCAACATTGATTTAAATCTAGTCTTTTCGTTTCATTTTACTATATATTCTACATGCCTAATGCATCTTGAAAGGAAAATAGGGGCCTGATATGGCCGCCTCCTGCTTTCACACATAAACCCTTGTGCTTCCCAACAGCGGTTCATTTCATAATTAACTTGTCATTCAAGAAACAATGCAGCCCGTTCTGACCGTCTCGTCTTTCTTTGCGGATCCAATCCGGATAGGAAATGGCAATGGGTGGTCTCATGCTCTGTTAGGGCTTACCTGCAAAGTCACAGTACCGGCATCAAGCGTCGTGTCCTACTAGGCGATAGCCACATTCGAAATGGGGAGTATGTATTCTGTTGCTAGGGCAATCCTGTTTGTCCTACTTCGCTTTCCATATTCTTCCTGCCGTCCGCCATACTTTGGGATACTTTGACTTTACAGATCTGTATCGTGTTGTTTTCAAAGTTCCATTCTCATTTTCTAATGCATTTATACGGACACATTTTTTCCTATTTCGGTTTGAACATGCATTTAGAAAACGGGTGCTCTTGTTATTTCGGAATATATTGACAACTTATTAAGACCGAAAGTTACAAATGTACAAGCTTACTTGAAGGATTCAACCTCAGCAATAAACACTATTGAGTGTTTATAAGCCACAACCTTGCATTAGATGCAATTGACCATACCTTTAAAAATGAATCAGCATCCTATCTGCCATTTGTCTGCATGCTCAATGAAATGCTTATGGCTACCCTAGACAACAGCATCTTTATGTTTGACAATAGTTTTTACAAACAAAAAACGTGGTGTAGCTATGGGAGTAAAATATGCACCGGCCCTAGCGAACCTAGTAATGGGCATGTTTGAAGATCTTAGGATTTACAAAACCGAGACATACAGCCAACATGTTGTAAAATGGACCAGGTACATTGATGAGGTTTTTCTAATATGGCAAGGAACACCACAACAATTAGAGCTTTTTCGACAGGAAATAAATGCCAATGATTTGGGTATTGAGTTTACAGGATAACATAATAATACTGAAATTAACTTTTTAGACTTAACAATCTATGTATCAGGCAACAGTCTGCAGACTTACATTTCGCAAGAGCACAGAGGTAAATTCTACATTACATGCCACCAGCTGTCATTATGCACCTGTTATTCGTAACAGGGCGAATATATTAGAGCTAGAAGGAATTGCTGTGAACAAACAGACTTTGAGAAGGAATGTGAAATCCTGTCTACTATATTCAAAGCTAGGGGTTATCCGAGAACAAGCATCAAAACCGCTTACAAAAAAGCGCATCAAATAACAAGACTTCAAACACTCACACAACGTAACAAACCAGTTCAAGGCAAGGAGGTACAATTTATTACCACCTTCTGTACTAATAATCAGTTGATGAAAAAAAATCCTCAGAAGACTCTGGGGCCTGCTAAAATTGGACCCACATATTGGACCATAAATACAAGATTACCCTTCAATAGTGTATCGACGGGCAAGAACATTAAAACTGAGCCTTAGCCCATCACTATTACCTGACGATAAGGAGGAAACAAAAGAACTGGTTACAACCCAAATTAGGGTTCAGAAAATGTGGA
Organism: Ambystoma mexicanum; assembly: GCF_040938575.1. NCBI lineage: Eukaryota > Metazoa > Chordata > Amphibia > Caudata > Ambystomatidae > Ambystoma > Ambystoma mexicanum. Next base: position 347,171,716 of record NC_090933.1, read on the forward strand.
ACATGCACCATGTGTAGGCATGCGGTTTCCATGACTGACCATTTTGAGAACAAAGATGGCATCAAAATGAAAATACGTGAGCAGATTAACTGCCATACAAAGTACGTGATCTATGCGATTATATGCACTTGCAGCAAAATCTATATAGGAAGCACGATCCGAGAAATACTCACGAGAATTCGTGAGCATTTGGCAGTGATTGGAAGTCAAGACAAAAATCTACCATTGGCGGAACACTGGCAGAGACATCATCAGATGGATTGCAAACAAGACATCAAATTCATTGGTCTAAGAAAGGTGTCCTTGGGATGCCGAGGTGGAAATCAAGAACTCAGATTGAGACAAGAAGAAGCAAAATTAATCAAGTATTTTAGATGTATTGAAACAGGTTTAAACACAGACAATGAGATGTCCAGTTTTTTGTAAGAAAAAATTGTGTGCACCAAAACGGACCTATGCCGCAATATGACTATATATGATATCTTGACATGCATTTGATATATTTTATGTATCCTCACAACTAATGTAACTATTGAACCATATGTCATTATTGTGTCTATATATAGGTAATTATTTTATTTATCTACTCCTCGCATGAAATCTGATAATTGTTTAGATTTCCATGATAGCAGGAATTTTAGGAAGAAAAATGGTAACTTTCAACATATATTTGGTAACCAGATGTAAAACCAATACATATATAGCCAATTGATTGACTTAAATATTTCTTGAACACAATAGGAACCACAGATCCCATAAGGCTTTGCGAGAATCAGACACGATATCGCTATATATTAAAACAAAAGATATGTTTTATTTCCACATGAGTGAGAACAGGAGTACCTGTTTTTCAAACAAACACATGTTCAAACCGCAATATCCAAAAACAATACATTCATAGCTAATAGATTGCATCAAATATTTTTTGAATACAGTACGAACTACAGTTCCCATGATGCTTTGTGAGAATTAGACATACGTGACATCGCTATATAAAAACCAAAATATGTTTTATTTCCACATGTGCAATAACAAGAGCACCCGTTTTCTAAATACATGTTCAAACCGAAATAGGAAAAAATGTGTCCGTATAAATGCATTAGAAAATGAGAATAGAACTTTGAAAACAACACGATACAGATCTGTAAAGTCAAAGTATCCCAAAGTATGGCGGACGGCAGGAAGAATATGGAAAGCGAAATAGGACAAACAGGATTGCCCTAGCAACAGAATACATACTCCCCGTTTCGAATGAGGCGGACGCCTAGTAGGACACGACGCTTGATGCCGGTACTGTGACTTTGCAGGTAAGCCCTAACAGAGCATGAGACCACCCATTGCCATTTCCTATCCGGATTGGATCCGCAAAGAAAGACGAGACGGTCAGAACGGGCCGCATCGTTTCTTGAATGACAAGTTAATTATGAAATGAACCGCTGTTAGGAAGCACAAGAGTTTATGTGTGAAAGCAGAAGGCGGCCATAGCAGGCCCCTATTTTCCTTTCAAGATGCATTAGGCATGTAGAATATATAGTAAAATTAAACGAAGACTAGATTTAAATCAATGTTGCATTCTATTTTATACAGAATCGTAAAACAAAGCAAATGCATCTATCGCCTAGTTTCAAATTTCTATCTATAGGAAAAAAGCAATGTGAGCGCCAAAATGAGGGAACTAATCTATTCCCAATACCATCTTTCTTTATCCGACTAGGACGTACATCGTCCATGAGTCTGACGGACTCCTTATGCTCTATACACGTTATTAGTGAGATCATGAACACCAAAGATTGTTAAGCTCTATTTTAACTAACACTTGCACCTAATAGACAAATGGAACCTTAGAAGACAAATAGCACTAACTCCACTGTTATATTTTGTTTTTCTCTCCTCTCGTGCTATTTATTATTTCTTTTTCCTTTCATTTTATTACACCCCCCCCCCACACTCACTTGTTTCTATCTCCTTTCATCTCCTTCGGAATATTAAACTACTACGGATGTATAAACCCTGCGACTGAAAATACTATGGTATGTGGTATTTTTGCTTTGCATTATGATATGTTACAAAATAATGTCATTGAAAATGATTAATTTTGTTTTTTTCATTTTTCTTTTAAATAATCATGTAAATTGGTTTTTCTTGATGAATGTGGATATTACTATTTCTGTATAGAAAGTTATTGAAAGTTATTGCCCAGATTTAAGAAAGGCAAATGAGTACCGAAACATGTGTCATCAACATGGGCTACAACCAAAAATAAAAAAGCATACGAAACAATGCTTTATATAAAAAAAATAAAAATCAAACTAAACTGGTCTCGAACAATATTTCTTGTGGCGCAGTAATGGATGTGTGTGGAATTTTATAGTTTCACTTTCATTAACGAAGTGGGGGAACTCTGGGTCTTCGTTTTCTACACACATCATTGCGACACGTTTAAGCTGTTATTTAAGGATAATAGTCGCAGAGGTCTAAGAGTGCGGTTAGAAAAAGCTCCCCAAGTTTGTATACGTGAAATATAAAAGCTTAACGCTCTCCTAGGATCAAGCCTATGGAGCCTCTCCTCTTTCTTAACAGGATGTGGAGAAGGATGAAAACGCCAAAAGAACAACGTTCTGGCCTAAATGAAATTCCGACACCACCTTCGAAAGGAAGGGCGAACTCTAAGGACAACCCTGTCCTTATGAAACACAGTAAAGGGTGGCTTAACTGAAAGTGCCTGTAACTCACTCACTCTGCGAGCGGAAGTGACCGCAACTAAAAATACCGTTTTCAGAGTTAACAGTCTCAAAGGACATGAATGCAAAGGCTCAAACGGAGCACCCATCAGAAACTTGAGAACAAGGTTCAAATCCCAACCGGGCACCTGGAAAGGTGACGGAGGGAACACATTAGTGAGCCCTTTCAGAAACTGAGAAATTAAAGGAATTTGAAAATAGGAACACTTCAGACGAGCGCTTAAATATGGACAGCGCCACCAGGTCACCTTTAATGGTACCCACTTGAAGGCCCCTGTGGGCCAAAGAAAGCAAAAAAGACAGAACCATGGGAATGTTGCATGCAAAAGCATCCACATTCTTAACCCTGCACCAGTCGCAAGAACTTACGCCAACGGTACAGGGACTTTGTTGTGGGCCGTCTGGCCGTCTGGCCAAGAGCAACACCTCCATCACGTCTTTAGGGAGGTCCCAATCCTTATACCTCAACCTTTCAGAAACCAAGCGTGAAGGTTGAGGGATCTGACCTCTGGATGGAGAACCTGACCCCCTTCCCGTGAGAGCAGATCGTCTCGGTAGGGAAGACGACATGGAGGACAGATGGACAAGTCGAGAAGGTCCGGGTACCACGTCCTCCGGGCCCACGCCAGAGCAATGAGGATCATCCGGGAACCGAACCTCCGTAACCTCCTCAGTACTTGTGGGATGACGGGGACTGGAGGAAACGCGTACAGCAGTGGGAATGACCACTCCACCACGAACGCGTCTCCCAAGGCTCCTTTTGGAGGAAATTCCCGCGAGCAGAACCTCTCACACTTCCGGTTGACCCTGGAGACGAAGAGATCCACTTGAGGGGTCCCTCAAAGGGCAACAATCTCCAGGAGAATCTCCTGATCCAACTCCCACTCCTGAGAGATCGCGCTCTGCCTGCTCAGAGCGTCTGCAGTCTCGTTTTCATCTCCAGCCAGATGAACTGCCGAGATCAAAACTTCCTGCTGGATTGCCCAGAACCAGAGCTGCATCGCCTCCCTGCACAGAGGAAGTGACCCTGCGCCTCCTCTCCCCACTTTTTGTTGAGTTAGTGCATGGCCACTATTGTCCGTCAGGATCAGGACATTCTTCCCTTGCACAGTCGGCAGAAAAGCCTTCAGGGCTAGCCTGACGGCCCTCAGCTCCAACAGATTGATATGGAGTCTGGACTCAGACGGAGACCAACGACCACTGACTGTCAACTCATTGGCCTGCGCTCCCCATCCCGTGAAGGATGCGTCCGTCACGATCGTCACCTCCAGCCAGGGTAGCCAAAAATGGAGCCCCCTTCATCAGATTGTCTTCGACAGCCCACGACAGAAGGTCCTGGGTGATCGAGGACGGCACCTGAACAGGGCCCGACATCCTGCCGGAGGACTGAGACCACTGGAGCTTGAGTGCCCATTGCAAAGATGTCATCCACAACCTGGCCTCTGGCTCCAGAAGAATGCAGAGAGCCATGAGGCCGAGCAATCTCAAGAACTCGAACGCTGGGAGACTCTGGGCAAGCTGAAACTTGTGCACCATCTGCTGAATGCGATGAGCCCTCACCTGGGGAGGAAAACACTGCCCCAGGGACGTGTCGAGCACTGCTCCGATGTACTGGAGCCTCTAAGTCGGTGTCAAATGGGATTTCTTTAAGTTGAGGGAGAGGCCCAGCGAGTGGCAGGTGACTGACAGATCCAGGACTTGCTCGGGAGAGCGTGCCCTGATCAACCAATCATCCAGGTAGGGGTAGACGGGAATCCCCCCTTTCCTGAGGTGCGCTGCCACCACTACCATGAGCTTGGTGAAGACCCTCGGGGCGGAGGTCAATCCGAACGGCAGGACCCGAAACTGAAAGTGCGAGTCGCCAACCGCGGACCTCAGGTACTTCTTGTGCTTTGGATGCATCGGCACATGAAAATAAGCGTCCTTGAGGTCGAGAGACACCAACCAGTCCTGAAGTTGAAGGGCCTGGAGGACTTGAGAGAGAGTAACCATCTTGAACTTGTCCTTCCGGAGGAGTTTGTTCAAACTGCGCAAGTCCATGATGGGTCTCAAACCCCCGTCTTTCTTGGAAATCAAAAAATAAGGGGAATACCATCCCTTGTTCCTCTCCGCTACAGGCACCAGTTCTATGGCGCCTTTCTCCAGTAGGGATTGAATTTCCTGTGCCAGGAGCGGATCCGGACTCTTCAAAGAGATTCCGCAGTGGATTGTCTCGAGGGCTCTGCCGGAAAGGAAGACAGTAGCCGTGGGTAATGATCTCCAGAACCCACACATTTGAAGTAATGGCGCGCCACTCTGCAAGATGCTACGCCAGCCTTCCCCCAAACGGCAAACCATGGGACATGGCCTCATGACTGAGCTGAAGCGGCGTTGCCTGAGGGCAAACAGGCAACTGCCCGAGCGGCCTTGGCACCTCGAGTACCTGGTTTTCCACCTCTGGCACCCCTACGGTGGCCCCTTTGACTGGCAGCTCCTCTCGCTTTACCAAAGGATGAGTAATAACGAAAGGAACCTCCCCTCCATTGCTGTCCCCTAGGACGAAAAGGCGGAGGTTGTCGAACTGCAGCGCCCAACGGCTTCGCTGCAGCTTTTGAGGTCTGCAACCTCTTAAAGCTCTCGTCAGCCTTGCTGCCAAAAAGATGTTCCCCGTCAAAGGGCATGTTGAGGAGCTGGGCCTGCACATCAGGAGCAAACCCCAACTTCCGCAACCACGCAAACCTGCTTATCACAGTGCTTGCCTCCATGGACCGTCTGACGCAATCTGCCATGTCCAAACCCGACTGAACGGCCTCACACATGGCATCCTTGCCATACTGAACCATGGCAAGGAAACCATCCCGTTCGTCCCCTTCAGGAATATGTTCAGCCGCTAAGGAAAAACAGTTCCACAGTGTGCGCGTGAAACGTGACAAGGCACATACAGAGTTGGCCGCCTGAAGCGCCATACCCCCTGAAGAAAATACTTTCTTCGCCCAGCCGTCAAAACGCTTGCCGTCCCTATCAGGAGGGATGGTAGGATACAACGCCTGCTCTGCCGGGGCCGTAGCCGCCTGCACCACCAAACTCTCCGGAGTGGGGTGCTTGGACAAGTAGCAGGGGTCGCTACTGGCTGGGCGGTATTTTCGTAGCAAAGACTTGCCCACTGCCGGGAGACTCTCCAGAGCAGTCCAGGCCGCGACCACCCTCCTCTGTAGAGCCATATGAAACGGCAGTACCGTGTCAGTTGGTGGACCAAGGTCGAGGATATCCGTAAGGTCATCCTGAAGAAACTCCCCCGGGGGAGCAGACCATCCCAAGTACTCGGTGACCGCGACATAAGGCGCCGCTACGAGGAGTCGGCATGAGTGCCAGGCTCAGGCCTACAACTCCACCTCCGGAGAGGTGTCCAGCCCACTAGCATCGTGCAGGGACTGCCTCAGGTCCTCAAATTGGCTATGGCCTGAGAGAATCTCGTCTAGCACCGTATTAGAAACCATGCCATCATCAGAGCCCTCATCCACCTCTGAAATAAACTCAAGATGGCGGTAAGAAGGCACAGAATGGGAACCAAAGCCATGCTTTACCTTGGCCAGAGCCTTTCTAGGGGGTTCCACCGAGCCTCGGGGTACCCCCGTCGACACAGCCTCGAAGGCATCGAGTGAATCGGCGTTGACGCCGAACGCGGCGCCGACAGCATCAATGGCGTCGACACAGGCCTCAAGCGTGTCCCGAAGGCATGCGAGCGGTGTCTCTCGACCGATCATGACCGACCCCACCCGGAGGTGCGGACGGACCGGTGCCCTGCGAGAATCATTTTCTTCCCAAAGGAAGCCCATTCCTCCGGAGTCGCCTGCTTGGTAGGGTAAGCGACCCGCCGAAGGGCGGAGTCCTCGCAAGAGGACGGGGAAGGCGACCGATGACGGCGCTTCCGGGAGTGCCTCGAAGAGGCAGAGGAGTGGCGGGACGGACTCCGGCACCGAGACGCACTGGACTTCCGACGACGACGCGGAGAGTCGCCTCTCGAATCGTCCGTTGAAAGCCCCGCAAACCTCGACTTCCGTGGCCTAGACACCTTACCTACCGATCACGTCTAAAGCCTTGCGGGAGCGCAAGAAGAAGTTATCAACTGGCAGTCGACAGTCGTCCGTGTCATGGGCCTCCCCGAGGCACCAGAGGCAGGCGTCGTGCAAGTCTGTAACCGACATCTTAGACCCACAGTCCCCGCACTTCTTAAAGCCTGGATGTGGTGTGGAAAAAGAGGTAGACATCTTCACGAAGAAAGACTTCACAAAACGAAACAGGGTCGAAGAACCGAGAAAGAACTCGAAAGAGTCGAGGCGTGCCGAGATCTCCGAAGCGAACACGTTTGTTGAAAAAACAGAACTGAGGCTACGGGCGTCGTGCGTCCTACTTATAACATCCAGTGACGTCGGCCGTCGGAGGAGGTCTTCGAGGGCGGCGTATCAACGTCATCGACGCAGGACGCAGACGCCGAAAGATTTTCCGAAGCAGCGCAGCTGTGGTGATTTCTGTCAGATATGAAATACGTCAGAGGACCCAATCCCCTCTAATTGTAGGTTAAAATCACCCATTATGATTCCAAGAAGGCGGCAATGGGAAGAGGACGTGTCTGAACGTCGCTCTGTCCCCCCCGCCCAATCCAGGCCGCATCAATTAAACCCATCAAAAAAAGCAGGAGAACTCTCACCAAAACGCTTGAAGGTCGGGGATCACAAGAATCAGAAGGTGAAATAAATAATCCGGGGCGCCGAGCAGATTTGAGCCCCAAAATTGTGCCCCGGGAGGAGTAACTCCCCAACCGTCAGGAGAGCACTGAGGGCCGGAGCGGGATACTCTCCCTTGGTTGGCGGTCCGGCACACTGGCCACCCCCCAAGAAGAAGCGGCACCTGTATATACGGGGGCCCATCGGAGGAGCGGCGAAGCAACACAATTCGGAGCGGAGGAAGAGGCCACCTCCCGCGCACACAGACAGGGAAGCAAAAGCAGCCCCTTGGTCCGTAAGCGAGCCAGCGGATCGGAAGAAGCCTGCCCAGCCGCTGGAGCTAAATGGACCGAAGTCGAGCACAGAGGAGCAGAGAAGGAAGATGCCGGCGCCCGCGCACACGAAGGCAGAGCTGTTATACGCGACCCCCGAGCCTGATAAGGGAAGAGAGATGGCGGTTAGGAACAAGCCCGCCCAGCAGTCAGTTCAGGTACACGGACATGGGGGGGAGCAGATTAAGGGAGCAACAGCTATCAGCAGGCCTCAAAGAGCACAGAACGGCCTGAAGAGCCCAAAGAGAAGAACCTATCTCCCTCCCCAGTGCTGCTGTATAGAGCCCCAGAGTCTGAACAGAAACACGAGGGAAAGAAACACCGACACCCTCAACTGACGGAAGGGTTGCGCCCAAAGAACAGCGTACAGCAGAGGGAGGGGCGGCACCAAACCATTGAGGCCGTCTCTGAATCGACCCCTGGGTAGACGTAGGGGCAACATCAACTCCCAGGCAAGTCCCCGGCACCCCCCACAACAGGGGGCCCTACAAGCTACGGCAACCTCCCCACCAAGGCAATGCAGGACCCGCAAATGCTACGCGGCCTCCAGGTCGCATAGCGTTCCCCCTGAAGGGGAGGAGGAGGAGATCACTGGACACCCTAATATAGTCGTTAAAACTGTGTGGCGACCTCCCACAAGGACACGTCAAAGCCAGGCAGAGGGGAAAATCCGGGAAGGAGGCACACACCCCCCAGAAATCAGAGGGGGTCAACCATCGTAGGAGAAGCCCCCAGGGGGGGGCAGGTAGCGAATACTGGGACAATAATACAAATATACCCAACAGCACCTATGTCAAAATCCAGGGGGAAGACTGCGCAACCTAATCATCAGAATTCCCAGAAGAAGCAGGACTAGAGCCTGCCACAACTTTGGGGATAGGAACAATCTACTCCATCAACTTCAAGGAAAAAAAATCCAAGAAGAACTCCTCTCGAAAACTGCCACGGAAAAACCTGACCCCGAAATGGCGACCAAAGAGGACATGAAAACGTGGTTCGGGGAATTTCAAACAGTTCATGGCCACAATGGAGCCCCAATTCAAGTCCATGAAAAAAGACATGAGAATGGCGGTACAAGAATTAAGAACGGAGATCACAAGTCTAGGGGAGAGGACTGAAACCCTGGAGAAAATAACCCAAAATCTAGACGAGACAACAGTATGCAGAGGTCCAGGAACAACTGCTGAGACAAACCCATAACCTCGAATTACAGTGCGAGGACCTTGAAAGTCAAGAAGATCTAACATAAGAATAAAGAATATGGCAGAATCCGTAGAGGACAGGGACCTGAAAGAGGCAGTCCAGCAGGTATTCAAGGATATCCTGGATGCAAAGGAAGATGAATAAGTACCCATAGACAGGGTACATCGGGTGGGCCCAAAGAGAACAGGAGACCCAGGCGTAAGGCCACGAGATGTTCTAGTGGCTCTCTCCTCGTATCCCCAAAAAGAACAGATTGAGCTGGAACGCTCAGACTATGGACCACATCAGAATGAACAGAGAGGAGGTGCAGCTGTATCAAGACTTGGCGCAGTCCACGCTGCAGAAACGCAGAGACGTGGGCCCAGTAGTAAGATTTCTAAAGGCAAAGCAAGTTAGATACAAATGGACATTCCCCTTCGGGTTGCTGTTCACATGGGAGGGGAAGCAAAGGAGGGTAACGACTTGTGAAGAAGGGAGGAAAATACTGGGCATACACGATCAAGAGGAAGAACCTCAAAGAAGGAGGAGGAGAGACCATCAAACCCTGAATAGGTCAGAATGGCACTGGAAGAAAAATGAAAGAAAAGGGAAAGGTCCACCGCCAAAGGAAAAGTAACAAGGAGCGGCACCAGAAGACACCACCAAAAAGTACCCTGTGATGGCCAGTCACACCAACATGATGAGGCCAAACATACGGAAGGAGAGTCTTCCAGAAACAAAAGTGCTGAGGAGGGGGAGGATGGCATTCGAGACACCTCTTGGAATCCAAAGGGTTTTAGAACACCCTAACAGTTATCCCTGAGTATAGATGGGCATGGCGCGTACGGTGCAACGCATGAGTGATCATAGGAACCAGAGCCCATCTCAGGGCAGTTTGTATGGTGCGGGGAGGGGCAAGTTGGGGTTTGCTTTAATGGGGGTGGCACCAGGAACCACCATAATAATCAGGAAACGCACCGAGGTATACATCCACGGACTTCCATCCCAGAGATGTGATGGGGACTAAGATATTAACATACAACATCCAAGGGCTTAACTCTCCTGTCAAAAGGAAAAAGGTGCAAAATTTTCAAAAACAAGAGATACGACATTATGCTTCAAGAAACACATAAGAAGATAAGGCAAAGGTCTGGTTGAAAGGGTATAACCAGATAATACAGGCTAATGCAAAAGACAAAAGGGCAGGTGTCATTATCGCATTTAAGGACTCAAACGTATAGGTTCTCCAAACAGAGGCAGATAAGCAGGGGAGAGAACTATTAGCAAACACGAAAATAGAAGGGTACCACCTAACGTTGGCAGCACTCTACGCGCCTAACACGGAGCAGGAGGCATTTCTCAACGATGCACTGGAAAAACTAGAAAGGTTTGCCACAGGGGAGATTGTGCTGGGAGGAGACCTGAACATAGCGTGGGACCCCAATCTCGACAGATCTGCCCCCAAACAGCAGGGGCAATGCTCCCCCTCAAACTCCCCGAAACAGAAAATGTCTAACCTAGCACTGGGAGATATCTGGAGACACATTAACGCCAATCAACAAGGTTTCACTTATTTCTCACATGTCCACCACACAATGTCGAGGATAGATTACCTCTGGGCCTCGTCGGGCATCCTGGGAAAAACACGGAAGACAGACATCAGCTCCATTTCACTATCCGACCATGCCCCTCTCTAGGCTGAGATAATACTTACTCCACAGGTCCCCGGGTTGTGGAAATCGCGACTCCCAGGGGAGATAATCCGAGACCCAGTGCTGGGGAACACTATCCGAGATCACATCATCGAATATCTTACAAATAATAACCTCCCAGATGCATCGATAGAAACCCAATGGGAAGCTCTAAAGGCGGTCACGAGGGGTCACTTAATCGCATTAAAAGCCCAAAGGGAGACAGTTAACCTTCAATGGGAAAGAGAGCTGGAGGCAAATATTAGCAAAATCCAAGCAGAAATAATACAGAAAGCAACATTGAAGGTACAAAGAGCACTGAGACATGTACAAGGCCAGCTAGACTATACGCCAAAAAAAGCAGAGAGACCCCTAATCAGGCTGAAACATTGGTACTACATAAACGCTAATAGAGCGGACGAACTACTGGCCAGACTGATGAAGGGGACAAACCAAGATAGGACAGTAATGGCATTGCTAGATGATAAAGGGAATAGAAAGAGTCAAATGACGGAAATTGGGGCCATACTTGAGCAATTATCGGCTTTTATACTCGTCAGATCAACCAGAAGCGAGCCTCCAGAAGACATATCTAGAGGGAGTGACACTTCCAGTACTATCGGATATAGAGAGGCACACACTAGACAAGGATATAACTCAAGAAGAGGTTATTAAAGCGATTAGAGATCTTCCCAGGAATAAGGCCCCAGGCCCAGATGGTTAACCCGCCCAATTTTATAAAACGTACAGCGACATATTAGCCCCGGTCCTAACGGAACTATTTAACTCCTTCAAAGAAAAAACCAATATCACCCCATCGATGAATGAGGCAAAACATTTTAAAAGATCCAGAACTCCCATCATCATACCGCCCGATAGCACTGATAAGAGTTGTAAACCAAAATCCTAGCCATTAGACTCACGCAAATACTCCCGAAGTTGATCCATCAGTACCAGTCGGGATTTGTCCCCGCAAGACAAACGCGCAATAACATCAGGAGGATCCTCTTCATTGCGGAAAAAATAGGCACACCACAAACCCCAGCGATAATATTGGCCTTGGATGCAGAAAAGGCGTTTGATCGAGTTGAATGGTCGTTCCTGTTCCACTCACTGAGAATGGGGGTTGGGGAATCCTTCATTAAAATGATAAAAGTCAACTACAACTCACCTAACATTAGAGTAGCAGTGAACGGTGGCCTATCCAATAAGATTCAAATTGAGAGAGGGACGAAACAGGGATGCCCCTTATTCCCCTTATTATATGCAATCTTCCTGGAGCCCCTACTGTCGCAAATAAGAAGCAAAAAGGAAATAAAGGGCATAGAAATGGGAGGCACTAACCATAAAATAGCATACGCAGACAATATGCTGGTGGTGGTGGGGGACCCAGAAAACTCCCTCCCACTCCTCACGCAAGAAATAGAACCATTCGGCTCCCTATCAGGGGTTAAGATTGACAGAAATCAGAAATTCCGATACTGGCGGGAAACAACGCGCAGATACAATCAGTCATAGACAACCTCCAATTAAAAGTTGCACAGATAGGGCCCTGACACATAAGATACAACACCTTTACTCCCAAAACTACCCTTTGCTACTATGACGAATTAAACGGGACCTGGAGAGGTGGAATCCATTATCAATAACATGGTGAGGGCAGATATCGGTGATCAAGATGACCATCCTACCTAAACTCATGTACCCATTTCAAGCTCTGCCTATGAGACTCCCACGCACTTCTTTAAATCCTTAAAGTAGTCACGGAATACATATGGCAGGGGAAAACTCTAGAGTATCTAATACGGTCCTCACCGCCTCAAGGAAGGACGGGGGATGTGCACTTCCGCACTTTAAAAAATATTATGAGGCAGCCCAATTATGGGTCTTGAAAGAATGGATTAGGAGGTAGGATGGGCACCGCATAATTTTAAGATAATTCAGCAATTTCACTCTTTGTTCTGCAGTTATTTATGGGGGCTCACCCTTTAGCCTAGGCACCAGGTTATAACAATATCCACAAAGTAGGTATGGACTTCTTCCATCCCTGGATGAGCTCGCTCTCTATTCCCTTGCTGGGTTACGTTAAACTTAAGAAATTATTAGTTTTTCTTTCATTAGGTATGTTTCAAATCAACAATCCACAGTTATTCATGTCGTTTTATCCAATATTCTTATTTATTCCTGACCAGTCAGTGTTATAACATTTTAGCCAATGCATTTCGGACCTCCGTCCATCATCAGGGCCATTAACACCGTTTAGCTTCTATTTCCCAGAGTCTATATTCACCTCTGTTGAGTTTACTTCCTTACGGCCTCGTACTCAGCGGAGAAAGCTTGAGAACAAGGCCGTAAGGAAGTACTCTCAACAGAGGTGAATATAGACTCTGGGAAATAGAAGCTAAACAGTGTTAATGGCCCTGATGGACGGAGGTCCGAAATGCATTGGCTAAAATGTTATAACACTGACTGGTCAGGAATAAATAAGAATATTGGATAAAACGACATGAATAACTGGATTGTTGATTTGAAACATACCTAATGAAAGAAAAACTAATCATTTCTTAAGTTTAACGTAACCCAGCAAGGGAATAGAGAGCGAGCTCATCCAGGGATGGAAGAAGTCCATCCCTACTTTGTGGATCTTTAAAGAATGGATACCAGATAACTCCCAGAAGCTGTGGGAAGCTCAAGATCGAGCAGTAGCAACTACACCCACGAGACACTTACCATGGGCACAGACACCCCAATTTACAAATAAGCAAAATTATGCAGGTGGCTCTACAAATATGGGATAGAGCAACACAGAAGGGCACATTAACAAAAAAAAACAGCACCCTTTATGCCCCTGTTCAAAAACCCAGAATTCCCACCAGGACTCGAGAAAAAGACGTTCCATAAGTGGGAGGAAGCAGGTTGCAAAATGGTCAGGGACATGTTCCAGGGAGGACATAAGATTGTCTGAAGAATGTACTCCTCTAATGCCACTCAAAGCCAAGGATAGATATAAATACGACCAACTACACCATTGGCTAGATTCGCCCAGAATAAGAAACGGCCTCGAGAGAACTAACCCCTTTCGAAAAATACATAATGACAAACGATGGAACAAGAAAGTTTGTCTCAAGTACACACAGATGCATAAATACCCTTGAGGAGGAAGTAAAATGGCAATACATTAAGAGAAGGGAATAGACCTTAAGAAGAACGATCCCCAGGGAATGGTGGGAATACACATGGGAGTTGATACCCAAACTCACGAAAGCGATAGACTCAAAAGAAATGTGGATGAAAATTCTCCTGCAATGGCTTTACATACAAGAAAGACTACACGCGATGTTCCGGGGAGCCCCCAACGAATGCTGGAGGACCTGTGGTGGGGAAGGGAGTTGGCGACACATTTGGTGGGACTGCCCAAACCTACAGCAATACTGGGGAGACTTTAAGGCGCACATGAAGTTAATGTTCCCAGACATGGGGGATCTGGGGGAGGAAGTATGGCTAGGGACCCGAAAGACAGAACTCTCACCAAAATGCAGAAAAGAAACTTTATGGGACTACTGACCGGAGTTTGGCTGGAAATAGCCCAAAAATGGAAGCCGAAACACCCGCCAATGGCAAATGACTGGATAAGAAGAGTATGGTCTCATATAACAATGGAGCACATCACTTACAATCTGCAAGGGAACTATCAAAAATTCAGAGACGACTGGGCAATAACTTGGGAATACCTAAAAAGTGACTATATGGCACAGTGGTGCCCACACAAAATAAAGATACTGGACATGTTCAGCTAAACAGATGCAGAGACACTTCGGGGCACAGAGTTGATAAGCGGATTATCCCGGTGGGGGAGGAGAGAGGGAGGGGAAATGGTGAGGTTTACATATTCATTTTTGTAAAATCAATAAAATGACTTTAAAAAAAATAATAAAAAATCACCCATTATTTTGCTATCCCTGGGAGATCCTCCCACCAGGCGCTAATTATTTCTTCCAGGAGGGAAAACAAGGAAAACCCGCCTTTAGTTTCCTGACGATTGTACATGTTGATTAGCAGGAATTTGGAGACGTCCACACAGCATACGTGCAGCTCCAAAAACAATTTTGAATCAATTTTAGGGTCAAACTAATTAACAATGTTAGTGCTTACCCAAATAAGCTCTTACCCCCACTTGGTCGACACTTCTCCCTTGAGCTGTAGCTATGGAAAACGTGACAAAGCCCTGCAGGTCTCCTGTAAGAAAATTATGGCATCGTTTTGCATAAAGTTGGTCCAGCCCTCACCATCCATATGCTTCAGTAGCCCAGGTATATTCCACATTAACAGTTTCAAATGAATTTGAGAATTAGCCCTACTCTTTTTTTACTGCTATGCCGATGTTCTGTAGAATATGCAAGGTGGTGATCCCAACCTTCCTAGCAGTGGATGCTAGTACCTCCTGTCATTCAATGTGCCCCAACACAGTTGTTCATCACTTCCCCTTGCTTGTCACTCTCTGCCGAGTTTCCCCTTGCTGGTCACTCTCTGCCAGGTTTCGACCCATCAGATCACATGACCCGCCCTCTAACTCTCCTTCCACCACTGAGGTCAATTTAGGATCATAAAGCTTTCCAACATTGGTGCCAAGCGATGGGGTAGGGTTCGACCTTGGGCTCAATCCCGTATGTTCAATCACACCTAACAAATGCTCTATAAATAAAATAAATATAAGTGCCCAACACTTTCTGGCCACCCCCTGACCTGACCCCAATGCTAACTCCAGCCCTGGTGGTTTTAGCTGAAGGTTCATTAAGGGAGACAGTATGCTCAAGTTTATCGATATCTCCAAATGACTCTGCGGTAGGGCCCTTTGTTACATAGACAGTAAGGCATACACCCTCAAGTAGTAACTTATCTTGTTTCACTGTTAGTTCTGCTAAAATGCAAGCACGCCCCCCACACTGTTTAGAGAGACCCCTGACTTGCAGAGCAACAATATGCCCTCTTTCCTAACCTAGATCTGATGCCACAGCCAATGGGGTAGACCTAGTGTGATCAGGCACCATTACAACCTCCACCCCTTTACCAGAGAGAAGATCTACTAGTTCTTTTGTTTTGGGATTACTGGGGTTACTGGGTATTAAAGGTTTATTACTTTGAACAGGAACAAAATATTGTTTCCCCTCACTTTAGGAAGGGCTTTTAGAGACTTCAACCTGGGAGAATAGAACCTACTCCTGCCAAGTCAGTCAAAGATACTTTACCAGCACCAAGAGCTAGCAGTTCCATGTGAAAAGCATACCGCCAAAAAGGCAGTTTTCACAGAAAATAGCAGCAAAAGGTTGTGTGTGGCCCCGCAATCCATGTAATGGATGTGGGGGACACCCCTGCTCACCATGTGTGGTGTAACGGGGACACTTTTAACCGGGTCACACCACAGCCTTTTTGCTGCGATTTTTTGTGAAAACAGTCTTTTTTGGCTGCAACCTTTTCACTGGACACCAAGCTAGCTTGGCCTTTATGAACATGTCTGCCTGTGTAGCTAGCTGCTTGGGCGACACCGGAACATTAGCCGCCTTTTTAGGGGGTGAGGTACTGATTTGTTCCAAGTAGCCGTTTAGCTCGACCACACAATTAGCAGCAGAATGATCAATCCTTTTCAATATGGAGCTCATTATTTGAACATGATTGTCATGCGGTAGGGAATCAAGATCGAAGAGTAAGGATTTTATCTCATTCATCATAGCATTTGTTTGATCGATAGGGTCAGTTGATATAGTCGCCTGTTTGCCCTGTTGGAGGTCAAGAGGGGTTGTTAGTCGCTTTATAAAGAGTTGCTCCGTAAAACAAAACAAACGAGCTAAAACCAACCACTGTGACCAACAATACTGCTAAAATGAACCAATCCTAAAATAATTAAGATAACCTAATTAAATAACTTCATAACATCGCAATGCAACACAAGCCTAAAAAACATGACTTCAGTTTCCCTAGTTATAAAATTATAAAAACATAGAAAGTGTGCAAAATGCCTGTACCTGCGCTCTTCATTTTCAATTCTGGCAAGCCCTAATGGATGCGCAAAAAGAGAAACCAAAACTATGGGTTCTTAAATACCTAAAAGCATCTTTCTATGGCAGGGAAAATGTTCAATACTTAGGGCCAAAAAGCTAAAACAAGACGTACAACTCTCCAATAATGTCCAAATATGCCCTTGAGTAGTAAAACAAAGATAAGTAAATTGCCTGGGAATAATACATCACAAAATTGATCAAGCATGGAGAGCGAGGAACGCTTGACCGGCACCCAAAAGCTGAACCCCTCCACCCCCACCACACTTCGTACAAGACTCGTAATACGAAATAGGACAAGCCTTGAAGCCTGTTTTAGCGAAGTCTGATAGGGTCAATAGTATACTTCAATTCAATGTGTAAAGATTGCTGGAAAAACCACAAGTAATTTAACTCCCTCAAAATAATAACAGTGAGTGTGGAACAATTCACTTTTCAATCAGATGACGCTTAATTTAATAGTCACACAAGAGCTTGAGGAACCTTTTAATGAATTGATGCTTAAAATTGTGGAGGTATGAGAATGACTCTCAAACAGTACTATGAATAAGGACAATGAGACACCTTCATCGGGCCGGCATAGAGAAGCTGAACAGGAAGCCACAAGGTGAGGGGAAGGAAAACCCAAAGTTCCGAGCCAGAAGGACCGACAGGTTTGTTGCCGAAGTTGCCCTCAGGGGACCCCAGAACCCGTGAACTGCTTGCAAGGCAGGACGTACAACCAGAGAGAGAGACACCTGTGGAAACCGCTGCAGACCCTGCCATTCACCAGGGAGCTGCCAGAGCCTTGCTGGGGAAATGCTGGTACCGGTAAACAGAGAACCGGTACGGTGGTTAACTAGAATGTGTTGCGGGGTCTGGGGAAGCTCAAGGGTGAATATACAAGAGTTGAAGAAGAGGGACTGGGACACAAAAGAGACTGAAAGTTGCATACTTAGCAAGAGTGTGAACCAAAGGGCAAACAAACCTAGAAGCAGAGGGTCTGGGACGCTAGAGTTGCATAATTGTCAGGAGAGTAAACCAAGGGGAACCTGTGCGAGACAGGTACCTGCAACCATATCGGGTACCAAGGTCTAAAGCCAGGACGGTCTGGGACCCAGCAGAAGAGACATTTTAGAAGGAACACCTTTGCTAGTCAGGGACACACGGCCACCTAGAAGATTGGAAACCACAGGAGCAAAGACTCTGGAACAGATTAAACTAAACCTATACTTGGTAGAGGAGTATGTCAAATTAGAGGGATTGAAGCACTGGGAATACAAGAGGCAATTCTTTGTGTGTTATCCAGTGTCTTGGATGAATAACATACTCATGGGAAAGGAGCATTACACCAAGCTTTGGAACGTGCCATTTCTTAACATTACTTTGAATCCCTTTATTACCAACGAACCTGGAGACTTTTTAGTTTACTAAGAACACAGAGAACAGTGTTTATTTGAAGTAGAGACATTCCTTGCACAGTTATATCAGTATATTAGTGTTAAGGGCAGAAGTATGTTGTCTTTGAAGACGACAGGGGCTGACAATTTTTAGCTTTGGACTTCGACATTTTCACTAGTTTCTTTAGAGGCAGGCAAACCCCTCTGTCTTATCGACACAAAGGTATTTTTCCAACCCTTTATTTTCCCTTTGATAAAAGTGTTAAAAATTATGCCACCCTTGTGACAGACTGATTTACTGTACATAAACCATGACACATCATCTTGGAGATGGCATTAAACACCAACACTGAAGGTTATCTGGTCATGGGACATGTGGAGTATGTTTAAATATTGCATGCACATGGGCAGTGCAGTTGCACATATTGCCACACCATGGAGAGAGTGGAGCAGTGGGGGGGGGGGGGGGGGCAATAAGTGTGTGGGAGGTGGCTCAGAGGTGCAGGTAAATGGGTTCACTGCAAAGGGTACATTGTATTTTGAACAAGATTTGAAAAATTGATGAGAAGTACTATACTTACAATTATTCACAATGTAACTACAGGAAGTCTAAATGCAAATGTTTAGTACATACCGCCGGTCTTGAACCCTTAGTCCATATATGTCGCAGAGAATCTTCTAGCTTGTAACCTTTATCTGTTCCATGACTAGGAGGACTTGAATCCATACCAGTGGCACCCATGCGAGGATGGGTCATCTGGCAATTATCCTACAATATTTATTATAGCATTTTAGGAAACGCAATGCATTAACATGAGGTTTTGAGTGCACCTTAAACACATTAAAAGGAATGTACACATTTATTTAAAAAAAAAAAACTCATGAAATAGACATTCATGAAAAGAAAATTACAGACAAGTTTCAACAACCATTACAATTTACATGAACATTGTTCTCAAGTCCTCCATGCAGACTTAAGAAAAAAATAAAAAGCACAAGTATATCTCCAGTAGTCTTCTCTTCCCATTAATGACGTGAAAAAAGAGCAAATCAAAAAGGTATTTTCTTTGTAGTTTTACACACGATGCAGAGTTCCAATGCAGACTAAAGAGAATCTGCATTATCTAAAACCAATTACAAACCCTCGAGAATTGGAAAGTTGTACACAACTGCCTAATGAACTTTGTACTCCAGAAGCAAAGAAAAATCCTGAAAGAAAACAACTCACCATAGGCAGCTGCATTTCTAGAGAGCTTTCCCTGCCCACACTAGTCTAGTGGGGCAACTATCCTGTGCACCAACGACATCTCAACACTTCTGCTCCTTTCCCACTTTGTGTCACGGCATGCACCCAGGGTACTTATCAAGGATGGCTTTATCCCCAGTGGTGCCTGGCAACTGCCAGGTTAGGACACATTCAGCGTTCACACCGTACCTTTCCTCGCCAAGACACCAGCATGGCGGCCATCATGTTGGGGGCTATGCACAGCCAGTGGCAAAGTTGCCTGCATGCAGAGTACACTTGGCTTGGCCAGTCTCCATGTACAACCACAGCATGGTGGCTGAGAGTCAATTTCGCCAGTGTGATTAAACACAGAGCTGCCAGGGACAACCAGTCACAATTGCTTTCAGCAACAGTAAAAAGGAGGCGCTGCTGGTTCCAAGTCCTCCAAGTTCCGCTGGCCTGTCCCCGCTTGTGTACCCAGTTCCTTGTTCCACCAGTCCTCTCTGCCCTCTGTTCAGATGCCCTTCATTTTCAGGTTCACCCTCTCTGTGTGGAGTTGCTTTTCCTCCACTCTCTGTGGGATAACTCCTCATCCAGACATCTGGCACTCTGTATACTCACTGTTGTGACGCCATTATCAACTTCTTATGGCGGTTTGGGGGGGTGGGGGGGGTGAGTGGTTCTGTACTTGGCATTGGCAGGTTTGCTGACCATCCTGGTTGAAGTATGCATCTCAACCAGGATGCTGGATGATTCTTCTGTTACAACTGTCCTCAGTACCATAGCGGGGCTATCTGCAACGTGGCAACATCAGAAGCTCTACAGCTTTGATGACAGGTGTGAAAACAGCGCAGGACAAAGCTTGACATTTGTGATGCTGTGTGATCTACCGACCACTCAAGACTCCCTATATGCTGCAACACCTTTATGATCTAACCATGCAAGGAGTGAGAAACCTTGGGGTAATATTCCATGCAGACCCCGAGAATCCTCTTTTCATGTGTCCAGGGGAGGGGCATTGTTATGGATTCCAACCCTGGGGGCAGACAAGCGAGAACGATCACCTGAATAGGTGAGTCTGGGGTTGCACTCATGGGAGTACCCTAGGCGAGATGCGGTATCCCAACTGGACGGTAGGTGAAGAGATCCCAGAAGCCTTTACGGGTTATGCAGGTCCCAAACCCAAGAAAAGGTCAACATGTCAGCCCAGAACAATCCCTGGAAAATGGGAAAATAAACCAAGACAACCATCATGCCAACATCTCTTCGTCTTTCCCCAACTCTGATCATGGGAAGTGTTATACAGACCAATGCTCTCATGTCCAGATGTTTAAAATAGGGAGTAATCCGACACCAAGAAATTCACCTTTGGAATACAAAACCAGGGCCAGGGGTATTCCCTCACACCTTTGCCTAATTGCCTTTTAATATTACCTGTGAATATCAACTCCCATCTTGTTGGATCTCCCCACCCAAATTTCCAACAAATACTGAGACGAGGAGGAGGCAACTAAGATCAGTAAAGATTACCCAGAGGAATAAAATGAGAAAAATAATGGCAACCTTCCCTAGAAAGAACACTGGTTGTCTCACTAAGAGTTAGAGAGAGTCAGGCATTCAATAGTGATCACTCACAGCGTGTGGTCTTGCACAAATGGATGAGCGAGCTGGGGATGCAGTGCAGACTGGAGGATCCCAGGAGCCGAGAGAAGCAGGCTCTGCAGGCTGGAGGATGGGTTGCAGACATGCTGGCCCTGTGTGGTTAAGGGCTGGAGCGTGGCAAGGGAGCCGTGCCTCCAAGAACCAGGAGAAACGCAGCCTGCACTCTGCCAGTCAAATTCGGGAGAGTGCTCGTCCCCTTGGGGCCTGTGTCAACCCAAAGGGTGTCTGAGGGGCAGGTGGCGAGACCTTGACCTCAACCCTGCATATCCTGAAGCGACTGCCTCTCAACGTGACACTACACGGTGAGTTTCGTGAAGAATATGAGAAAATCTGGAGTATGCGTTTGTATGAGTGCGGAGTGGGAAAAAGGCGCTAACAGTAAAAGCAGCACGGAATTGAAAGTAAACTATAGAAAAGCTGAAAGTGCAGCAAGAGCAAAGCAGAAAGGAGCAGAATGTAAAGCGAAAGGCAGATCAGAGTGGAAAAGCAAGTAAATGTAAAGAAAAGCAAAAGGGTGCGAGTGACCCATAACAGTACAGAGGGTGCAAGGTAGCACAAGTAGTAGTAGAGGAAAAGTGCGGGGGCATGATAAAAACGAAGGCAACAGTGCAAGTGTGCACAGAAAGGAAAGAATAAGTAAAGGGGTGCAGGAAGCATCTGAAGAAAAAAGGTACAAAGAAAAGTAAGAATAAGAGTAAGAAACAAAGAGGGGGAAATGATCAGAGTGGTAGCACTTAGGATAAGCAAAGAGCTTGGCTTTTTCGAAAGCCTTCGATTTGACCCCATGAGAGGATGGAAGATAATAAAGTCTGTATATAAAAGAAAAAGTTACATCCTGACCAGATGAACTTGCGTTTGGAATAAGCGGGGAATAAACCTGGGGAAGGGCACCCTGTGAAACCTAAATGTAACGGATATATTTTGTTTTGTGTTTGAATTGATTATCTGTATAGCGCCTATAGACAAAATGTTTCAAAGCGCTTCAAGGCAGGAAAGGAACAAGGGAGAATACAGCGAACATTCCAACAAGACCCTGATACAATCAGAATGTGAAAAGTAACTATCATAAATCAGCCTGGCGACATTTCAGATAGTGCAAGTGCTATAAACAAAGATGGGGCTGGTGGGGAGTGAGGGAGAGAAGAGAGACAAGCGGCTACATTACTATGCCTGACAATTGAGGTAGTACCGGAATTCAACAAGAGGGGGGGGGGGGGCGGTTTAAGAGGGTTGGAGTGAGGGAGAAGAACAAATCAAGCGACAATCATACTAGGCCTGACGACGATTTAGATAGTACTGGGGTGGAGGGGTAGGAGAGCAAAAGAATGGGGGAGAGACAAACTGCTATCAAATCAGGTCAGGAGACAATTAATGATAGAGAGCTAATTACATTAAGGAGGGGGAGGGGGGATGAGGGGTGGGTAGGAGACAGACATGCTGCTACCAATTGAGGTAGTGCCGGAAAAACTAAACAGGAGGTGGAGGGGAGGGGGCAAAACACGCCACTATCGTACTATGCCCGATGACATTTCAGATAGTGCAGGGGGGTGGGGCGGGGCGGGGAGGGCAAGCAAGCTATCATATATGTCAAGTGACATACCTGAAAAGCATGAGTGCTAAAGGATAAAATGAAGAGAGGGGGAGAGGGTGGGAGAAGAGGGATAAACGTGGGCAGACATGTCGAGAACAGCAGTGCAACAAGGGAGTGGGAGGAGTGAACAGGGACAATACAAGGGACTAGAGGGGTGAGTTATAAACAGATTCAGGAGACAGAAATAACAAAGATGAGAGGACAACCAAATGCAAACCAGGAATTACAGTAGAGGAAGTTAAGAGCATGATTCAAGTGCCAACATGAGTTCAAGAAGCAGTGGAAGTCTCACATGAAGTTCAAGCGAGTGTGAGACCCCAAGAGTCAACGAGTAAAAGACAGAAATCCTGTGTTGGCCACAAGACAGTGCTAATGGGTAAACAAGTATCAAGACTGCTCCTGAAGAGGGGTCGATGGGGGCAGAGAGGTACAGTAAGGTGACCAGAAGGGGGTGGGGAGCACAAAGGTAAAACAGGGGGCACACAAACATCACAGGGGGAAGATGTGTGGTGGCACGTACAAACCAAACAAACATGGGGGGGCTGTGGAGAAGAGGGGGAGGGGGACACGAACATCACGAGGAGCAAGGGGACCAGGGGGAGGGACACTATCACCACAAGGGGCAATGGAGGGCAGGCGGACACAATCAAAGATGAGGAAGCTGGAAGAGGTCCAAGCTCTGGGAAGGGTACCCAGAGAGGTCTACCAAAAAAAGCATAGTGTATTCTGATAAAACTGACTGTTCTAAGTTGGAAGGGGCCTGAGCTTGGGGAAGGGAACCTTAGGAAACCCAACCAAGTTGGAGACCTATTAATTTTCTTTATAGTGTTCCAAGGATTGAAGCGTGAGGAAGGGAACCCTGAAAAGCTTAAAAAAGGAACTGTGCTGAAAATCAACACTGGGAAATCAATCCTCCTCCCGTTCGACAAAAACAGACGACGAGGTGGAGAGATTCACCCGACTAGGAATGAAAGTGAGCCTGACCACCCTGCGATATCTGGGCATCAATGTTACACGAGACCTCGACACCACGTACAACGCCAACTTCAGCCCCCACCCCCATGTTAACACTACGAGATGATATGACAAATTGGGCTAAACTTACAATCTCATGGATGGGGCGCCTAAACGCTATTAAAATGGTGATTCTTCCCAAAATTCTGTATCCGTTTCAGATGCTCCCTATAAAGATACCCAAAGAATTCTTCACTGAAATAACGAAGAAGTCCATGATGGCTTTCCTATGGCAAGACAAAAAACCAAGGGTCCCCAAAGCCCTTCTTTACCTCAAGACAGACGCGGGAGTGGGTCTCCCCAATCTGGAAGCATATTACAAAGCGGCCCAGTTCCGAATAATAATCCCACACCCGAGACAGTGAGCGGACTTACAATGGATAGCCCTGGACAATTTCCACCTTCGTCCGTACACTGTTGGTGAATGGCTATGGGGCCCTGGACCCCAACTGCGAAACAGCATTCGAAATCATCCTATACTCGGAACCATCTGGGCAATCTGGAAACCGAATAAAGCCATGAAAGGGATCACGATCTGGCCTTCTCCCCTAGGACACATCTGGGTTCCAGGGATACGTGACGACATATCTGAGCCACTAAGCTACCAGTCTTGGTATGAGGCAGGTCTGGAACGAGCTGGACAATTAAGGAGAAACAAAACCTTCATAACTATACAAGAACTAGAGAACGCACTCCATAGAGGACGCACTCCACATAGGCCCGCTGTCTGTCTTCCAATACCTAAAGCTGAAGGGAGCAATGACCCGCGAGAAATGGAAAGACTAACTACAGAGGGACCACACGCCCTTTGAAAAAATATTCGACACCTTCGTGGGCTCTAGAGGCCTGATAAGCACCATGTACAATGCTCCGATAACGACGGACATAGCTCCTTCAACCAAATTGAGGGACAGATGGGAAGCTGATCTGGGTGGACCCCTCCATGAGGAGATGTGGCTACGCATATGTAGACAGACGGCCAAATCATCGATATCATGCCAATATAAACTCCATGCAATTAAACTCCTCTACAGGTGGCAGTATGACCCGCTAGACTGGCTAAAATGTATCAAGGAGCTAACCCGCAATGCTGGAGGGGGTGTGGTCAAGAAGCGAATTACTGGCACATGTGGTGGGGCTGCAATAAAGTCCAGGCTTATTGGGACGAGGTTCTCAGCTGGATCAGGGACCTCGACGAGGAAGAAAGGGAGAAACACCCCCTACTGGTCCTCTTCGGCCTTTGAGGAAGAAGAAACAATTTTAGAAGCTCCCAAGATGACTTTGGGCCCCCTGATGGCTGCAAGAGCTTGCCTTACAATGTTCTGGAAGAGACCATCCCTCCCCACCAAGGAGGAGTGGGAGACCGTCGCGCGAAACATCTTTAGAATGGAAGCCCCGACCGCTGCTCTACATGGACATGGTGCCTCTGCTGAAATGGAATGGGCAGACTTCCGTGCAAAATATGTCACGAGAGAACGTGTGCATAATGCCTTAATGCGATCACAACAACCTATTTGACGCCTGTGCCATTGTCAAATTGTTTTAAGAGTCCCCGAACATTCGTGCCTAATCTTGCTATATGAACTCTAAAGAACTACAACGTGAACCAAGAAAGCTATCTCTGCTCTCATCATGAGCATGAACTGAAAGGGAGGGGGGTTTGGAGCCTCTCTAATGTTTTTCTAACCAATGTATTGAATGTTATACTCCTATATTGTTCCTTCCACGCTAGATGCTATAACTCTGCATTTTTGCTCACATGAATACTGTGAAACTTTCGTCTGTAAAACCAATAAAACTCAAATTTCAAAAAAAAAAAAAAAAAAGGAACTGTGTTACATTTCTTTTATGGCGTTTGAAACTTGAATAACCTGAAACTTAGGGAAGGGAACCCCAAGGAAATTAAAGACACTGAAGGGCCCTGTGGAGAAGTTCTTACGAAAGCCCTGTTGATCGATTTCTTTGTGACGTGGACCAAACTACACATGGTAAGAAGACCACCTGAAACCAACTATGATTTCCCCCTTTTTGTTTAACCATCATCTACCTTTCCAAGAGACTTCCTATCACATTTTTGCAAAGAGTGAGGGCAGGCATAGGTTTAGATACAGACAGACTTATTTTGGACTATTAGACCACAACCATAAGAAACGATTTCAGGGAACTATCCCTTTAGAGTTATGGCCAGTCAGGCATTACACCAACCCAGGAACCTTTGTAAATAAAGATTTTAAAAACAACCCCTTTTAAGTCTGTCTCTCTCGATATCATGCCTGTCTCACAATGGGTATAATAGAGGCCTAATGGATCTGGGCATTTTCACATAGATAGCTGGACAAATTGTCAGGATGGAGTAATACAAAAACGCAAAATCACGTCAAATTCAATGGTTTCCCCAGTCCAAATAGTTGAGTTGTCACGTCCCAAGTGCCATAGTCTCAGAAGTTCCTACACTCTAAACGTTTGAAGAAAACACAAATGACAGCTCTTCGGGGTGATTCCCTGGTTCAGTAAAAGAAGTCCTTCACTAGCAGGACATCTTCCAGGCTTTGGGAAGGTTGATGCACTATACACCAATCAGAATAACTTCTTCCCCTTACCTTAGCATAGGAATACAACTCCCAACAACATTCCCAATAACACTCACATATGGCTATGTTGTGAAGGCAAGCGTCCCCACACAGCACGATCCTCCCCGCAATGAGAGACAATAAAGGACTCTCCCAAAATGGGAATAAGGCCAAGACAGAGTGCGGGTGAGCGTAAATGGGGGTTTATCAATCAGAATAGGGCATGCAAAGGACTCTGCAACCTCCGAGAGCGCTCTGTCCGACAATAGCAAAGACAGGCGTATATATTTACAAAAAGCGTCATAAGAACCTACACACTATAGGGGGCACAAGTTCATGGGGATTGGGTGGTGATGACTAACTATAGGTGCTGCTGTGATGTGGTTGGCTTTGGCTGGAAGACGTCACTGGGCAGCCTCGTGG
Organism: Ambystoma mexicanum; assembly: GCF_040938575.1. NCBI lineage: Eukaryota > Metazoa > Chordata > Amphibia > Caudata > Ambystomatidae > Ambystoma > Ambystoma mexicanum. The sequence continues at coordinate 347,198,282 of NC_090933.1, forward strand.
GTTGGGCTGGGCCTGGCAGGGTGGCAGAGTTCATCCAGGCGGTGTTGTGGGGCCATCGCGGCCAGTGGCAGAGATGAATGTCTTTTCTTGACTTGTTAGCCCTAAGCCGTGCACACCGCAGTCATTCAAACATTCTGGTATTATCTTCTTTAGTAAATCTTTCGATAGGTTATACAACAGGTTAATGCAACACAGGAGGAATGCACCTTGTGAGGGGACTGGAGGTAATACGTCAGGGCATGGTTACCAGTGTCCTGTTGACCGGGGCCATAGGTCGAGGGGCTAAGCTTCAGGGCCTGGGACGGGTGGTGCATGTCTTTCTGCCTTGTTAGAAGTTGTTATGGATGTTCCGCTGTGTGTTGTCAAAGTGTTGGGTGTCTTGATTGCACGGGGCCATAAGTCTGAGATGGTCCGGTGGGTTGTGAGGTTTACGAGGGGGCGCGTGTGTTCAGGCAGAGGTTTACTGCTGTGCTGTAAATAATGCATGTGGCAGGTGGTGGCCTTGGGTGCTACAGAGGGGGTTACAAATCTTTGAAGCGACTCCAGTCTGGTTGGGGGAGGTAACGCAGCGCGGCGCGGTCTCTGCTCTCATGCCTTGGCAGCCTTCGTAGGGTGGGAGGGGGAATGGCCTTGCACATATTTCACAAAGGTATCTCCCTCGTGTGTTGCCGATTTAGGTAAAGACATCACAAACAGTTGAACACTCTATAATACTTATTCAAAACATTACAAGACATGCATTTAAACTTTGCTGGATGTGTTTTGATTATACCCAGTCTGAGTACCTTATTCATACATTATGTTTTAACAAGTACAGTATTTAGTTATATGCATATATATTTGCAGTAAGTGAGGTAGAGTTAGGATTGGTGGAGAACATAGAAAGTAACCCGCCCCTTGTCCGTGACGGTGGTGGCGCATGTGGGGCCTAGACATGCACACATGACATGTGCCTTCTCGTGCGTTCTTCACATGGGCCCTTTGTATGGTTACATTCGTTTTCTTGTGTCCTCTAGCAGCATTAGTTCAGTTATGGCGCGAGCCCATGGGGTGTAAGTTTTCCAGTCATACACGTAACAAACAGATTCCTGGTGCGTTCCGTTATTATTAGTACCCAACTGCAATGGTATATGCTCACCATCGCTTATATCAGGGGAGCATGATCTCTTGTAATTATACATCTTACAGGCTTTGTAATATAAGGGATTTTATGGAAGAAAAGCATCCTTTGCAAGTAGTCTCAACATTAATATGCAAAGATTGTCTGTCATATAACGACCAGTTTACTGTTCTTTTCATTTGCCTAGGCCTGCTGGCCGGGTCACGCTGGGAGCGATGATACACTGCGGGAGGTGAACTGTTACAATGTTAGTGTATTACACTAGCTCATGTCCGTCTTGTTCGTGGGAACGTGCTCGCAGCGGATCTACCAGGGTGCTGCGGCAACAAGGAGGACTGAAACCCTCCAAGGGTGGGGGCCGCGCTACAGTGCGCTGAGCTCACACCATCTTTACCAGACAAAATGGTTTCTAGGCCTAGCTAAATTTTAATACGTGTGGGCAATTAATACGTGCGGGCAATGTCTCCAGTGGGTGAACCCTCCACCACCTGGGCCCGGGTGGCATGAGGGGACGCCCAAAGGACCCATAGTCCTCACCTGGGGAGAAAGCGTAGGCGAGGGGGGTCTTCTTGGACCAGTCCTCCCCTACATTTGTCTAAGGTTGATGGGAGTTGCAGTCCAAAAACATTTGGTAAGTCAAAGGCTGCAGGCCACTGGGGTATAACTAAGATTAATAAGAGCAAGAATTCCCCCTCCCCCTAGTGTACTTGTCAGATTTCAGTTATATTAGTTTTATTCCCACACCAGCCAGAGATCATTCTCGAGGGATCCAGACCAAAACAGGCATGTCTCTGTTCTTTTTCCTCCAGTGGGTCACTGATTTGTACCTGTGTACATACCACATCCTCCAGCAGGCAGACAACCAAGCTCCTCCCTAGGAGAGGTCTAGCTTGAGCTGCAACGTGTTTTCCTCTTAGGAGGACCTGTATGAGTGACTGATCTATAGCTGTCAGAAAACAGTCTACTTGCTGTCTCCTGCAGTTCATTTAACTCCTCTAATGCCCCTCTGGGCTGCCGTCCAAAAGTCCTAAATACCGGTCCATTTTGTAAGAAAAGTCTTAACACTGTTTCTAACTGCTCCATGTTACTTAAAAATGTCCTGGATTGGCTAAGCTATTTCCTGCTCAACTGCGGACCACTGAATTGATCAGGGTGTTTTCTTTGTTCAGACTCTGCCCTTCTCTCATCATTATACCAAAGTGCTGTGGCTTCCTAGCAACTTTGCTAGTAATCAAAGCTTTATCAGTAATCCACACACTAGCCAAAGGCCTATGAACCCCCATCAACATCTACGATTAAGGTGAAACTGTCCCACCGTCAGCACATATCCCCAACTCTCTACTCTGTGGGTTACCATCTCCAACATTTGGAGGGGAAGGGAAAGGTTCAAGGTGGAAAGGTCCAACTCCTCTCAAGCCCGCCTGGTTCTTTTTGAGTATGGCATACATTTGTGAACAGAAGCCCAGGCCCGCTGCGAGGCTGGGACTTCAACTGCCTAGATCGCTACAAGCAAACAGATTTCTGCCAACAGAGCGGCTGCACCAATATGCGGGAGCAGTGGGGAGAAAGGAGAAGGAGGAATGGGGAGCCAGAAGCCCGTAGATCCTACCAAGAGGACCCAGGGGTACGTGAATTTTGTCTGCCAGCGGTGTACTTAGAGAAGGGCAAGCATGCCCCCCACCGAAGACTCATGGATCCAGGTGGGCCGGTCACAAAATCTTCCCCTCCGAGGTGGGGGATGATTAGAGGGACTGGAAAAAGCCCCAGTTATCCACCTTGTGCCGTTTGCACCTGTGCTGGCTTGGGGGATCTGTCCGGTTGTCTGGACAGTCTCTCCTGGAAGCCCCTGAAGCCTCTGAAGGACGGCCCCTTGTCAGAGCGCTGATGCGTTTAGCTGTAGGTCTTGGGCGCGGACTTAGTGAGGATAACTATTTCGCTGTCTGTGAGCTATTCTTTTTCTTAACGAGTTCCTCATCTGTTGTTGAATGAACAGGTCACCACCCCTCAAAAGGCAGGTCTAGCATGCGTTCCTGCAGACCTGGGTTGAATTTTGTCACCCTGAACCAAGCCATCCTTCTCATGTCCATGGCAATACAAATGGCTCGGCCTAAGGTGTTGATGTGGGCCATCGTGGTCTCCATTATGTCTTGTACCACGATCGTGGCCTCCACCAGCACAGCCTTGAGGCGAGCTTGGCTGTGTGTGGGGAGCTCAGCGAGGAAATCTTCAATTTCCCGCCCCAACATCTGATTGACTGTCGCCAACATGGCGTCAGCATTTGCCTGGCGCAGGTGGAAAGTTGCATTAGAATAAATGTTCTTCCCGAATGCCTCCAAAAGCTTTTCCTCCTTGCCCAGGAGTGCAAAGGTCGAGGCTGCCAAGGAGCATTGTGGCTTGGAGTAAACTGATGCTGCTGCTATCACTGAGGAGTGTGGTTGGGGGTGTGCCAACAATAATAGGGGATCCCCTTCCGTTTGCCTGTACTTCGCATCCAGACACCTATTGGTAGGTTGGGTAGAGTGTGGCTTGAGCCAACCTTTTTGCCCAGAAAAGATAAATAAAAAAAGAAATAATAACATTTAAAAAAAAAAAGACATCCTGGGTCATATGTATAGATTTCTATCAGTAAAATATAAGAGGAAGAAATTCAAAACGGAATGGAAGTATTGGAGTTATGGAGGATGGAAGAGGATTTACAAGATACCCCCTCCCGGCCCAAAGACAGCAGGCAGACCACTGTTGTCACATGCTCTGACCCATTATATACACCACTCTGACGGTTCAGGAATATCTCACCTCTATCAGTTGCAACACCAGCAGGACAGCCTCCCCTAATAAGGTAGTAACCCTCACCTGCAGTGTCAAGGTACACAAATCCCGTTTATATCCTACCTGCCACTGCTCCCCCTCCACAGTCATAGTCATAGTCTGTTCAGTATTCAAACAATCGCCTTAATAGCATCTGCAGTCACTCTAGCTCACAAGCAGAAGAATTTAGAGTGAAAGGCACAGAACGAGTTAGAAGACGCATTCAGGATGGCAGAGAAGGTTTGCAAGATTGAGATCATTCAAGGGGGATGGGCAGCAACCAATTATAGGGGCAGATCAGTGGAGGATGGGAGACATTCTGTTCAGGATTGGTAGTACGGTGATCAAGGATGTGCTTATTGAGAAGGAAGATGAGGAGAGAGACCAGGCAGAGGGCAGGAGGAGCAGAGGAGGAAGAACGGGATGAGGTGGGTGAAGGCCAGGTCAGGGTAGAGGGAAGGGGGGTGGGGAAAGAGGCCCCTCCAGGAGGAAAACCACTGGTAGAGTGCTTATGGGGAACTGGGCTGAGGAGCCTCTTTGGGTGTGTAGCAGTTATGAAGGGAAAACAGGTGGGGGGAAAAAAGAAGGTGACAGACTGTTGGGGCACAGCTTCCGCTGTTGCACAAAGGACCAGGAAGGACATAATATGTACCATGGCCACACATGGATAGGAATAATTTAATAAAAACACTACCATCCCTCACAGCTAGGGCAGGAAAGTGGATTTACGCATTTGAAAAGCAGAGATGGCAGGTGTTACCCCAGCTGTGGGCTGTGTGAAGCGTGTTTGTGGCAATTTTGGGAGATCAGGCGGACACCATCTGAGCTAAATCACAGTATCCCGTGGTGTGATTAGAGAATGATCTTCAAGACGGTGGCCATTTTTATTATATCAGAGCCCAGGTGTGGGCGGTGCATATATCCAGATACACCAGATATCCAGTCAATAATGCAACGTACCATGCGGGATGATGAGGACCCATCTTGGTACATTTAACATACACAAGAGATTTGGAGAGCAAAATCGAGTGAACCGTGAGATCAGTCAATTGTATTTTTCGATTTTGTGGTGACGAAAGGGCTCCCCAAAGAAATGCAGAAGCCCCTCGATAAGATAGTGGGGATTGAAGCGAAGGCGTGGCAGAGATACAGTCTATAATTGTGCACCATTGCAAGCGGTTGAAAGAGAAAGAAAAGGAGACAGCACATAGGGTACAGAACGAGGAAGTGAGGCTAGCGCAAAGACATTGGCGAAATTGGCAGTAGAGGGGACAGTTGTAGCCGCGCCCCCGGAAGGCCATAGAACAGGGGGTGATCTTGGAAGAGGTGCGGGCAGCACCTGCATAGGGAGGCGTAAATGGGTGCAATAGTGGGCACCAGCCACAGAATCAGGAATGACTCCTGGGAGGGTATTCCAGTGGGAGAGGGGGTCTGCAGGCCCCAGGGGAAGAAAAGTGGGTTTGGGAGGACATGCCCAAGGGGTGGAAACATGGGGCTATGGACCTGTGGGAGAATGGATAATTTCTCACAGGAGTGTAGGAGCAGACAATCGGCTCCATACAATCAGCAAATCTCCCCGTACGCGCAAGGTGTCCCTCTCTGTACCCAAAGCCCTGTTCCCAGGTAACCCCCCCAAGTGGTCCGTATGGCGCACCACCACCCATGTCCCTGCTGACTTGTAGCATACCAGCTTAGGCGGTACATCCCATGCAGCCACAAACACCCCAAGTGCCCAACAGTAATGCAGTGCCTCATGGCATGGTGACACTATCAAAGGGTCAGCATTGTCTGAGGAAATCCTTTTGTCATTCCAGGGACAAACACCCAGATTAGGACAGCCCACATAGAACTTTAGCGTTCCCAATCCCATCAGTCGCTGCCAACCAAGAAGAGGAACCATTGGTGGGTGTGGAGATTGGTAATACACCATTCGTCTTTATGGGAGACAGGTGTCACAAAATCATGCTTCAGGGAGGGGCATTTCCCTTTGTCAGGTGAGGTAACTAACATGCAGAGTTCTCTGGGGCAATAACATCTGTTCCATTCACAGGAGAACTACCTATTAAAGATAGGTCACAGCAGCCCTAAAGGTACGGTGTGTATCAGCCACTTTTACTCCATAAAAATAGGCAAATACTCCCAAAAAATTAAAATAGGAAGTAAAAATACTCCAACAAAAAATGGGAACCAGACATGTATGACCTTGTGACCCTGCTTTCACTCACACAGCTCAACAAATATGTTTGGACCAGCAGTACACATGGTACCACAGAAAGAATCTGCCATTATTAATGTGTGATTGGAAGTAGTAAGCATGCATCTTTATGTGAATGCATAACTAGGTGCAAAGACATTTTTACAAAAACATTTGTTTCCCAGTTAAAACATTTTTACCCGCTGGCAGAAATCTGACTGGTCTCCCACCTACCTCACCTGGGATCCTCTAGTCAGGTGGCCAGGGAAGGGCCATCACTTTTGGATCCCGGCCCTAGGGGTGGACAAACGAGGGAGGATCACCTCAGTGGAGGGTCACAGGGGATTGGGAGAACATCATCCAAAGGAGAGATCTGATATCCCCACTTTCCCATTCCACCACAAACCCATGTGCCTCAGCTTTCATGGGCTATTTTCAAGCCGATACCATCACACCCTACCTATTTCCAACCAATATTGGGACGAGGAAGAGGCAACCGGGAGTAGGGGAGATTTCCCATAGGAATAACATGGGAAATATAAGTGAAACCAGACGTAAAAATAACTTAAATTGTCCCATTGATGGAGTCAGGCATTCCCTAGTCGTCACATACACCCGACTCCGCTTGACTGCTTTTCCAAATATAAAAAGGTGTGGTTTTGCACAGCTGAATGAGCTAGCTGGGGACATTGTTTGGACCAGAGAAGCCACAGAGCAGAGAGCAGAGAGCAGCAGGATTGATGGCTCAGGGGATAACAGCATGCCGAGACGCTGGCCCTGTGTTTGAGGGTCTGCAGCATGGCTAGGGAGCAGTCTTTCCAGCGAGCCAGAGCACAGTATCTTGCAGACTACTGTTGGTGGGTAAAACAATGCTCGTTCCCTTGGGAACTGTGCCGGCTCCAAGGGTATCTGAGGGGCAGGTGGCGAGACCCTGATCTCAGGCCCCCACAACCAGGAGGGACCGCTTGTCCCGTCGCTGCTGAGGCAGAGAGACAGAGAGACAGAGAGACAGAGAGACAGAGAGACAGAGAGACAGAGAGACAGAGAGACAGAGAGACAGAGAGACAGAGAGACAGAGAGACAGAGAGACAGAGAGACAGAGAGACAGAGAGACAGACTCAGGTGCATGCGACCTACTGAAGCAAATCGGGCAGAAGAAAATGTATGAAGTGGCAAAGAGAGGAAAAGAGGAAACACAAGGAAACTAGTAAAGAAAGCAGAAAAAAAGAAAAGTAACAAGATTGAGAGAAACACAAAGCAGAGTGTGCAAGGGACGCAAAGGACTATATTAAAGAGGGTGCAAGCAACCCAGCAGAGTGGAAAAGGGGCCAGTGGGCACGAAGAGGTAATGAATGTGCAAGTGTGCAAGCAAAGGAAAGAAAGGTGCCAGTGGGCACAAGAAGGAAAGCCAAGCAAACAGAAGGGAACAAGAAGCGGTGCAGAAAGCCCCTGAAGGAAAAAGTCAAGAGCAGGAAAATCAAAGTTATGGCTCGGAGTGGTCACGCTTAGGAGGAGAAAATAACCTTGTGTTTTCTAAAGTCTAATGCTAACCCTTTAAGAGAACTGTTTATGAAAAACAAGGTACATCTTGACAGACTGAACTAGTGTTTTCTTTTAAGCTCAAGAGGGGCCAAAGCTAGTCTATTTTGTGTTACCGAAGGAACTGAAGCTCGGGCAAGGTAACCACATGGCATTAAAGACATGGACATTGCTTTGAGTATGGAGAAGGTCCTATGAACAGTGCCTTTTTGATTGAACTCATCCTTTTGAAGCTGTTCAACCTACCACTAGTGAGAAGACAACCTGAAATCATTCATGGTTTCCTATTTTTTGTTGAACCATCAGCTTTTGCGTTTGAAAGACTTCCTAACATTTTTGTCGAAGAGTGAGGGCAAGCATAGGTTTAGACACAGGCTGATTTTTTTATTTTTGAAATCTAGACTTCGATGTCCCTTATCAGTTAAAGGAGCCAACCCTTAAGTGTTATGGCCAGTTAGGCATCATCCCAGGAACCTTTAGAAATAAAGGTCTTGAAAACAAATCTGAGTCTGTGTGTCGCTTGATACCATGCCTGTCTCACACCGCTTATAGAATATTCTCATTGGGAATTGGACTTACATATGTACTCCTTAAAATAATCAATTTAGTCCCAACTTAATAGGGAGTAAAATACTTGCACTTCAAAAGCTCAACTGAAGCACTGGGTGACAGGGTGGTACGGGCACCATTTTTTCAACGGCATCGCCTATCAAACTGTGTGGGAGGGATGCACTCAGCAAACTGAATATGAAAATCTTGCTCACAGAGAGCGGTGGTGTGCTCCACCCCAGGCATATGTTATGTAACGCCAATGATCATGCACTGGGGAATGAAGCAGCAACTAAGGGGATACCAGTGCACCAAGACCTGTTAATATACAGGGCTAGTGTTGCTGAATGCAGTACCGAATGAAGCCAACCCGTCTGAGTGCCATCCAAGTTCCTGTTCAGGCCAGACCAGCCCCAGGCATCTCAGGATGAAAAGTTGTAATGGCTGAAGAGGGGGTGCAAACAAACAATCTCCTACTGATCTATTATGGAGGCAAGTTATCAGATGTAATATGGTAATGCCTCAGCAGTTGGTGATGGTGGCCTCTGAGCAGCTGCACTAGCATGTATCGAAGCAGCATATCGCTGCAGACATACAGGAGGAGTGGTATGTGCCCAATTAAGAGGAGATGTCGACTGTTTGTTTCTAACTGTACCGTTTGTCAGACAAATACTGGGCAAACCTACACAATGCGTGGCTCACAGCAGACCGTTGCGAGAACTGCATTTAGACTACGCCAACAGAACAGTACAACACGTACCAGTAATTATTGTTGTGTGCCCCTTCTCCAGTTGGGTTGATGCTGGACCATGTGCACATCCAGACACTAAGTCAGCGGCCAGTTATTAAGTGTGAGAAGTGTTTTCCCGCTGGAGACCGCGCAATGTCCTTAAATCCGAAAATGGCACCACCTGCTTTAATGAGATATTTAAAGAAATAACAGCTCTTAGGAATCAAGCATAAGATGTGCTCAATAGAACACTGCCAAGCCAACAGTATAGTTGAGCGGATAAATGGACTCTTAAGGGTGAAGGAACAAGTTACTTACCTGTAACTGTTGTTCTCCAGCATGGGTCTGGCATGGATTCACATGCTCATGAATATTCCCAGTCAGGCTGGGAATCCTCGGTAAAGAAAAAAAAATCAGTATCAGTTTTGTTTCTGATCTGTCTTTCTTAGTAGTAACCAATCACTGATCTCTGGGTCAAACTGCCCCAGCCAATGACTGCCCTCTCCCTAAGCCCCGCCTCTGGCAGCCATCCTCAGATTTGGTAGCACGCCAAGTGGCAGTATGACCAAGTGAAGAGCCGCAGAGGGGTAGGTGGGAGGGTTCGCATGTGAATCCATGCCAGACCCATGCTGGAGAACAACAGTTACAGGTAAGTAACTTGTTCCTTCTCCAGCATGGGGTCTGGCATGGATTCACATGCTCATGAATAAAAGAATACATAGCAGTACACACATGCACAACCACGGGAGGTGGCAACAGGCTCAACATTAAGCATCTCTTACCTCCTCACCAGGCTCACCTTAAGCGAACAGGTTGCGCAGCACTGCTTGGCATACCCTGGACTCCTCCCTGGAGGCCCGATCGACGCAGTAGAATCTTGTGAAGGTGTGCGTCGACCTCCACGTAGCAGCCCTGCAGATGTCCAGCAGGGGCACACCAGACAGGAACGCCGTGGTAGCAGCGATCGCTCTGGTCGAATGGGCTCTCGGACGGCCGGGCAGCGGTCGGTTTGCCAACCGGTGACAGTGCATGATGCAGCCGGAGAGCCATCTGGAAATGGAAGTCTTCGAGAGAGCCTTCCCTTGATTCACAGACCCAAAGTTCACAAACAGTTGTGACGTCTTCCAAAAACTCTTCGTGCGGTCCACGTAGAACTTCAGCGCTCTAGCTACATCCAGCGAGTGCAAAGTCCTCTCGGCCGGTGTCGAAGGCGACGGGAAGAAAACCGGTAACACCAAGGGCTCGTTGAGGTGGAAGTCCGACGGCACCTTGGGCATGAAGGAGGGGTACGTCCTCAGCACTACCCTCGTGTCATGAAAAGTCAAGTATGGAGGCTTGCAAGATAGGGCCTGAATCTCTCCCACTCGTCGTGCAGAGGTGATGGCCACGAGGAACGCTGTCTTCCATGACAGGAATTTCAGAGGTGCCGAATGCATAGGCTCGAATGGGGCTCCCATGAGCCTGGTCAGCACCACATTAAGCTCCCACGCCGGGGCAGGGGCCTTCACCGGCGGGAATGATCGGAATAGTCCCTTCATAAATTCCTTTACCAGGCGATGAGACTACAAGGACGCCCTTCCCGTAGTCCTGGTATATCGGGAGATGGCAGCCAGATGTATTTTTATGGAGGCGTGAGCCAGTCCAGCTTTGGCCAGCAACAGTAGGTACGGTAGCACTTGAGGGGCCGTAATCCGCAGAGGGTTAATCTTCTGTGCACGGCACCAGACGGAGAACCCCTTCCATTTAAGACCATAACACTTGAGAGTTGAGGACGCCCTGGCCTTTGCAAGAAACTCTCTGCAATCAGCCGGGATATCGTACCCTCCAAACTCTAGTGTTGCAGGAGCCAGGCCTGCAAGTTCAGCGACTGTGGGTTGTGGTGTAGAATGGCGCCTCTTTCTCTGGAGAGAAGATCCGCGTCCGCCGGCAGCCTGACTGGCGGGGACGTTGACTAGTCCAGAAGGTCCGGGAACCAGACCTGCTTCGGCCACGCCGGTGCGACGAGGATCATCCTGCACCTGGACTTCTTGAGCTGGCTGATGAGGCGGAGCAGCAACGGCAATGGAGGGAACGCGTATAGAAACAGGCCGTCCCAAGGGAACGAGAAAGCATCGCCCATGCTCCTCGGCTGTGGGAACATGCTGGTGAACCTCTGGCACTTGGAGTTCGTAGCCGTCGCGAACAGGTCGATCTGGGCTTTGCCCCATCGTTGGAAGAGTCGATCCACTTGATCCTGGCGCAGTTCCCACTCGTGGCACGAGCACAGCTCCCTGCTGAGTGAGTCGGCGATGGTGTTTTTTATTCCTGCCAGGTGGAAGGGAACCAGAAACATCCCCTGGGCAACGGCCCAGTGCCACAGATCCTGGGCCTCCTTGGATAGGGCTGGGGATCCGGTGCCCCCTGCTTCCGTATGTAGAACATCGTGGTGGTGTTGTCGGTGAAGATCCTCACCACTTTGTTCTTGAGGGACGGGAGGAACGACTTGAGCGCCCAGAACACTGCACGGAGCTCCAAGATTTTGATGTAAAGAGACCTCTCCTTTGGGAGCCAAAGGCCTCTTGCGTGGAGATCTCCGGTGTGGGCCCCCCAACCCTCCAGAGAGGCGTCCGTAGTCACCGTCTCCTGAAACGCCAGGGTTTGAAAGTCCGTGCCCGTCGTGAGGTGAGCCCGGGTGCCCCACCATAGGATCGCCCGACAGAACTCCTCGTCGAGGGGATCCTGTCCTCGAAGCAGCCCCTCGCCCGAAACCAGTGGGTGTCGAGGAACTCCTGTAGCGGACGCATCCGAAGTCTGCAAAGGGGTACAAGGTAGATGCATGAGGACATCATCCCAAGAAGGGACTTGAGGACCTCACCCTGACCACGTCCGTGGCTAACAGGCACCGTACCTTGCCCAGGATGGTCTTGGTCCTCTCCTCTGAAGGGGAGGCCAATTGCTCCACTGTATCGAGCTTCGCCCCCAAAAACAGTGCTACTTGCGGTGGAACCATGTGGGATTTGGGGTAGATGGAGAACCCCAGCTCTGTGAGCAAACGGACGGCCCTCGCCATATGATCGACGGCGAGTTCACTTGACCTTGTCTGGATTAGCCAGTCGTCCAGGTAGGGGTAGACGTGAATCCCCTGCAGGCGCAGCCGCGCCGCCACTGGGGCCAGGCACTTGGTGAAAACCCTGGGTGCCGACTTTAATCCGAACGGTAGGGCTCTGAATTGGTAGGGGCGTCCTTGAACCACGAACCTGAGGAACTTCCTGTGCCTTTTTAGAATGGAAGTAAGCATCCTCCAGGTCCAGCGACGATAGGAAGTCGCCTTCCTCCAGCTGTCCCAGCATGTGCTGGAGGGTGACCATCCTGAATTTCTGCGCCTTGATGTATTTGTTTAACCGACGCAGGTCTAGGATGGGACGCCAACCGCCTGTCTTCTTTCTGACGAGGAAGTACCTTGAGTATACTCCGGAGCCCCAGAGCCTCCTGGGGACGAGCTCGATGGCACCTTTCTTGAGCATCGCCTTTACTTCCAACAGCAGTTGAGGGACGTGATTCTCCTTCCTGGCCACGGGAGGAATGCAAGGGCACTTCTTTAGGAATTCCAGCGAGTGCCCGTTGGCCAGGGTGTCCAACTCCCAACGATCGGTGGAGATGGACTCCCACACCCTGACGAACTTAGTCAGCCGGCCTCCCACTGGGGTGCCTCGGTGGGGGCCCGACAACCCGGCCGGGTCAGTCTTGCTTAGAAGCGGCCTTGCCGCCTTGGCGACGACGGCGGGAACCCCCTTGCTTGCCGCAACCTCTGTAGGCCTCCTGGGAAGAGGAGCGGGCCGCCGGGCGGTAGGTAGAGGAGCCACCGCTGGATCCTTTGGAGGCACCCTGTCGGCCTCCGAAAGGGCTGTCGCTGCTGAATCACCCCAAGGGACCGGGCCGTCTCCGAGTCCGTCTTGATGGCCTGTAGAGACTCATCCACTGCCTTACCAAAGAGGTTGTTGCCGTCTAACGGCATGTCCAACACTCTGGTCTGGACGTCCTGGCGAAAGTCTGTTGCCTTGAGCCATCCTCGTCGTCGGAGGCAAACTATGTTGCCCAATTGGCGAAAACTGGTATCGGCAATGTCCGTTGCCACCGTAATGGCGTGATCCGACGCCACCTCGCCCTCCTGCAGAAATTCTAGGGCCTCTGCCCTTTTGTCATCAGGCAGGAAATCTAGCAGGGGAGCTATCTTGAACCAGAGCTCCCGGTCGTAGCGGGCCACGATCGCCAAGGCATTGGCCACCTTAATCGTCGTCGTCGCCGCCGACGACGAGATGACTCGTCGTCCCATAGAGTCCAACTTCTTACCCTCGCTGTCTGGCGGGGAAGTGGAAGTTGAAGCCGCCGCGCCCGCTGCCTTCTTAGCCGCTGCCGAGACAACAGAGTCCGGCGTGGGCTGGGCCCTGAGGCACAAGGGGGCGGCATCGGGGACTCGGTACTTCTTCTCGTACCTGTCCCTCTTGACGGGTGTCGTGGCAGGGTTCTTGAGGACAGCGAGCCCCTCGTCCCAGATGTCGTCGAGTAAAGGCACCGCGAGGACCGTCGTTGGTACAGAAACCCCTCCTTTTTCTGTTCTTCAGGGCAGAGCTGGAAGAGCTTGGATGCCCTGGTTATCATGGCGTGGAAAGAGCCAATCTTGTCGGCTGGGGACGCCCGCGGTGTTGGGGGGGGGGGGGGGGGGGGGGGGTGAGGTGACGACGGGATGTCTGCTGTGTCATCGCCGCCGTCATCGTCCGTCCCCGTCAACGTATCCTCTCCCGATGAGGGGTCCACCGGTCTCGCAGGCACGAAGGGCAGAGCGGGGTGAACTCTCCTCCGCTTGTTCGGAGGGCTTCCCGACGGGCCTGGTTCTGGCTCCTCCGTCGGGGTGCGTGGTAATCTCGTCCTTATCTCGGTACATAAGGATTGGATTGCCAACAAAATGGCTGCCGAGCTATCCTGGGGCTCGGGCAATGGCTGCGACGAACGGATGGCCGCTCCACTGGGCCCCGTTCGTCGTTGCTATCTTCGATCACGTCAGCAGGGACCGTCCCCTGGGATAAAACCTTCTCAAACCTCTCGTTGAGGTTTATGAACCTCTCGTTGACGTTCATGGACCTCTCGTTGAGGCCCTTCTCGGTCTCCACCAGTTCCTCCTCAGAGGCTGATTCCGAGTCGGTAACGGCGGCCACCGCCCCCCCGCCACCCCCCCCCCCCCGACCCCTTCTTTTTCAGCCGGGGGCTTCACGGGAGTCTTCGCGATGGGCTGGATACTCTGGGCCCAGAGGCCGTTTCCATTGGCGTAGTCTCAGCCGGCTCCGCCAGGGTCGCAGCAACCACTTCGTTAGAGGCCTTAGCCGGGTGGATCAAGGCCCTCACCACCTTAGGTGCGTCCTGGGCCTTCGCCTTGGGGGGAGGGTCAACGCCTCGCTCCCCCTTCGAGATCGACCGGGTCCGCTCCAACCGCCTACCCGGGTTCTCGGACTTCCTCTTCCACGAGCCAGCGCTCTGGTTCGGGGTCGAACGTGCCAGGGAAGTAGCGCCCTGCTTGGCAACTGAAGAGCCCGACCTTTCGGCGCTCCCGGAGCCCGCGGACTCTGAGTGCTTGGCCTTCTGTTGGGCCCCCGTCGCCGGGGCACCCTCAAAGGACTTAGAAGCCCGCTCCGACGACTTCTTCGCCTTCTCACTTGCTGTGCCCTTCTCCAGCCAGGTGGCGAGACGGGAACGATGATCTTGTTTGGTCCGTTCTGAAAGGTTCTTGCAGAACGCACAGTCCTTCTCCACGTGCGTCTTGTCCCCATGGAGGCAGTAGAGACATTGTGAATGCTCGTCCTCCTTGAAAACGTTATGTAATCCGCATCCAGGGGAGTTCCTGAACAGCTTGGATCCGGGCGTCAAGCTCCCTTTGTCCTGAGCCATGTCCGTTGAGGTAGGCCGCAGATCTTCCGGAATCCTCCAAGAAGTGTAAACTCGACGAAAACTTCACCCTTGAAGGGCGTAGAAGAATTCCGAAACAGGTCCCTGTTATCGGAAGTAGAAACGGTGGAGCTTGAGGCTCAATTAAATCGAAAAAATGAGAAATTCTCCTGAAAAAACATGAACGCGCGGTAAAAAACTCGAGAGCTAAACACGAGGACTCCCAAGACTTGAGCGTGCAGTAAAAATCTGAGGATGGCTGCCAGAGGCGGGGCTTAGGGAGAGGGCAGTCATTGGCTGGGGCAGTATGACCCAGAGATCAGCGATTGGTTACTACTAAGAAAGAGATCAGAAACGAAACCGATACCGATTGTTTCTTTACCAAGGATTCCCAGCCTGACGACAGGGAATATTCATGAGCATGTGAATCCATGCCAGACCCCATGCTGGAGAAATTATCTAAAATGTGTTACCTTAAAAATATAATTGGGTGCACCGTTTGCCCTGGGCCCTATCCAGTTTGCAGACAAAGCCCTGCAAGGACAATCCCATCACCCCTCACGAAATTGTGGCGTTGCATGTACACGCTGCTTTCACCTATGCAGAGTACTTCTGATGTTCACAGGGCTGCGTCCATTCTGGATGATTAAATTAAAATGGATTTGTGCCAGTTAACCAAAACGATAAAGTTGTTGTCTCAATAGATGCACTCAGACAGAGGAAGAAAACAGTGCTGCACCAGAAACAGAGGTCTCCACCTCTTCAATTGCAGCCCGGCGACTGTTCGTACATGGTCACACCATATATCAAACTAGATGTAAGGCCGGCTGGCTTGCAATCAAGAATAGAATTGCCTTTAAATCTCTCACACTCACGAACAAATGCCTTTCTAATTCTGTACCTAAATATCTGTCCGACAGATTTACGAAAAACCAATCAGAACGGCCTAATAGAGCTGCCCAACAGCACTGCCTCAGAATCCCAAGATTCAACCTGCAAAAATCTGGGAGGCAGTAGCTTCCCAGTCCTAGCCTCCAAACTTTGGAACTCCCTACTTAGAAAGTGAAGAACTGAACCTTCATTTTCGACATTTAGAACTCAGGCAAAACATTGGCTCACCTCTCAAGATAGTCACTAAACTTGTATTTGGTCCTCACTGCATGCATCTTCAACTTACTGTAAAGTGCTTATGCAATTCTGTATCATGTGACTATTACCATGTCTGTAACTTTGTAACCATGTCATGTACTTAAAGCAATGCCCCCAGTTACCTGAGGGTGGGGTGCGCTATACAAACAATACAATACAGAACTTTCTCCAGAGATGGAGTGAGCCACGTTATAATGACGGTCCATACATGGTCCTTTATGTCACTCCATTTGTGGTCAAGGTGAAAGCATTGCGGTATTGAGTACACCTCTCAGATGTCCAAAAGGCTCCCCATACAGCACCTCTCATCCAGTTCTTGGTCCGTGCCATTAACAGTCTTCTGGTCTTTGCACACACAATGCTATTCTTATTCATTCCAAAACACTCTACGCTTTTCATATACATCTTTTCTACCTCATCTCTATGAGAGTGATTCACAATTTATTAAAGAAGGGAATAGTTTCTTACCTGTAACTCCATTTCTCCAGCATTGGTATCTTTCATGGATTCACATGCTTAGAACATTCCCTGTCGTCAGGCTGGGAATCCCCGGTACATTATATAGACCCTTTCCCGTAGGAAAACTTTTTCGACGCTTATGCGTCCTATCCACCTCGTTTTGTATCATGCGTGCCCGCGCCGTCAGGACGCCATGATATAAATACAGGACCCGCCCCCGCGCTCCCTCAGATTTCGGCCCCCAAAGTAGTGGGGGAACCAGTTTGCATGGCCAGGGGAGGCAGGCGGGCGCATGTGAATCCATGAAAGATACCAATGCTGGAGAAATGGAAAGAAACTATTCCCTTCTCCAGCATTGGATCTTTCATGGATTCACATGCTTAGAATAGATTACATAGCAGTACCATCCCGAAAAGAGGAGGCGTGCATGTAAACTCACATACTTTCCTCACAATGCCAGTTCTCTATGGTCGTGTACCCATCGGCAATAGTTAACATAGAGAACGAACAATATTCAATCATAATTGCAACCAGATCTAACCCCTCAACCGGGGCTTACCTTATTGGAATAGGTGTCGAAGCACCGCCTGTCCCATCCGAGTATCTTCGGCATGTTGTTGTGACAGGCAGTAATGGCGGGTAAAAGTGTGTGTAGCCGCCCAGGTAGCCGCCATGCAGATGTCCCCCAGAGGGACTCCAGACCACAGCGCCGTCGACGATGCCGCCGCTCTAGTGGAATGAGCTCTTGGGCGTCGCAGAAGAGGCTTCCCAGCCTTGGAATGGCAGTACGAAATGGTAGACGATACCCATCTTGACAGTCCTTGCTTTGAAATGGCTTTGCCTTTAGCACCCAGACCATAGGCCACGAACAATTGCCTCGTTTCCCTGAAAGGTTGCGTGCGATGAAGATAAAACTTGAGAGCCCTCTTCACGTCTAATGTGTGTAACGTGCGCTCCGCTCCCGAGCATGGCTCTGGAAAAAACGTAGGTAAGACAATAGAGGAATGTTTATGGAACACTGAAGGCGCTTTCGGTATGAACTGTGGGTTAGTGGCAAGGACCACCTTGTTCTTAAAAAATCTTAAGTATGGTGGGTCTACCATTAGAGCTTGGATTTCCGAAATACGTCGGGCTGAAGTGATGGCCACCAGGAAGGCCAATTTCCAGGACAAAAACTTTAGAGACGATGACATTGGTTCAAAAGGAGGTTTCATAAGAGACGCTAACACCAGATTGAGGCTCCACACCGGAGGAAATCTCTTCTCGGGAGGGAAACTTCTGAACAACCCTTTAAGGAAGTGCTTAATCAGGCGGTCGCTGAATAATGGTGCGGAATGTCGTTGACGTGTAAACCTGGAGATGGCGGCCAGGTGTACTTTTATCGACGACACCGATAAGCCCTTTTGAGCTAAGAACAGCAAGTATGGAAGGAGCTGTTCCGGCATAATCGACTGCGGAACCAAACCTGGTTGATCCCCACACCACTGACAGAAACTCCTCCATTTGTACGAGTATGAAGTGTTTGTGGAAGGTGCTCTTGCCGCTTGCAGAATACGACGACACTCCTCCGGAATCGTTAGCTGGCCAAATTCGGCGAAGTCAGGAGCCAGGCCGTCAACTTGAGGCTGTCCGGGTCGTGATGCCAGACGATACCCTCCTGTCGAGACAGAAGGTTGGGGATCTTCCTGAACCTCATTGGCTCCGCCGCAGCCAAGTGCAGCAGGTCTGAGAACCACACCTGTCTGGCCCAATACGGGGCTACCAGAATCACCCGACATGGGTACTTGAGGATCCATTGCAACGTCCTCCGGATAAGAGGAAAAGGAGGGAATGCGTACAGGAATTTGTTCGTCCATGGGAAGGAGAACGCATCTCCCAGTGAGCCCTGCTGAGGCCATCTGCTTGCATACTGCAGGCATTTTCTGTTGTCCTTCGTCGCGAACAGATCGATGGAAGGATGTCCCCACTTCTTGAATGCATGTTGCAGTTGCTGGTCGTTCAGCAACCATTCGTGAACCTCGTTCATTTCCCTGCTGAGGGCATCTGCCTCCACATTTCTCACGCCTGGTAGGTGGAACGCCAAGATTAGCATGTTGTGTTGCAGGGCCCAATGCCAGATTTTCTGTGCCTCCGTCGACAGGGACCTGGAACGTGTTCCTCCTTGTTTCCTTAAGTAAAACATTGTAGTCGTGTTGTCCGTCATGACACGCACCACAGAGTCTCTCAGTTGAGGAAGAAAAGATTTTAGAGCCCACCGCACTGCTCTCAGTTCTAGCAGGTTGATATGCAGGGAGGACTCTTCTAACGACCACCGGCCTTGTACTTGTAACGTCTCCAAATGAGCTCCCCATCCGCTCAGCGATGCATCCGTCACCACCGTCTTCTGGAACTCCGGTTCCACCAGAGGCATTCCTTTCGTTAGATGAGTAGAAACTCTCCACCAGCGGAGTGCTTGTACCAGTTGTTCGTCGATGACCAGTCTGTCGGACCAGCGACCTTGGCTCTGCATCCAACGGTCCGCTAGAAATTCCTGGCAAGGTCTCATAAACAGACGGCAGTTGTTTATCAACGGAATGCAGGATGACATGGTCCCTAGCAGGGACATGTATTTGCGCACCGATACCCTGGTACCGCATTTCCATTCCGACGCCTTGCTTTGTAGCTTCTGTATTCTTTCGCTGGATGGCCTTACAAGGCTTGTGTGCGTATGAAACTCCGCTCCTAGAAAGACCAAGGTCCTCGAGGGCTCTACGGAGGACTTGCTGAAGTTTATCGCGAAGCCCAGTTCCTGTAAAAGGGACATCGTGGCCCCCAGACTGTTTCGTGTTTGTTCCATGGACGAGCCTCTGACCAGCCAGTCGTCTAAATATGGATAGACATGGTGACCGTCCTTCCTTAAATGGGCCGCTATGGGGGCCAAGCACTTGGTGAACGTCCTGGGGGAGGACTTGAGACCGAACGGGAGGACCTTGAACTGAAAATGCTTTTGCCCGACGACGAACCTTAAATATCTCCTGTGTCGTGGACGTATTGGGATATGAAAATATGCGTCCTGAGGATCTAGCGACGACAGATAATCCATGGGTTGCACTGACCTGATAACCTCCTGGAGCTTTAGCATTTTGAATTTTGAGCTCTTTAGCCATTTGTTGAGTACCCTCAGGTCGAGAATGGGCCTCCATTTTCCATTTGGCTTCTTGACGACGAAGAACCGGGAATGAACCCCTTGTCCTTCCTGTGCCACAGGAACCCGTTCTACCGCTCCTTTTTGTAGCATAAGCGCCACCTCTTGTCTTAGAACTCGAAGGTGGGGCTGGGCCGAAAACACTGGCGGAAGACTTGGAGGCTTGTTTTTGAATTGCAGCGCATGACCCATGCGAACCGTGTCCAGAACCCATCGATCTGTGGTGATGCATTCCCATTGGTCGATATGATGAGACTCGACCCCCCAGGACGTTCCGAAGGCCGTCATTGGTTGCTGGTTTGCTTGTCCTTCGTCGACGAGGGACCCGAGCCTCGTCGTATGGAGGCTTGATAATCTCTGCCTCTACGTGCCGACTGGGATGCCCGTCTGTAGCCTTGTGAGGAGTATGAGGGCCTGTTAAATCCACGGTCCCTAGAGGCTCCAAAGCGGGAGTTTCCGGAGGCGCCCCTGAAGGGGCGAAAAGAGCGAAAACTTCTACCTGTCTGGAGGGCGCCAAGAGACCTAGCGGTATCCGTGTCTTCCTTCATCCCCTTCAAGGCTTCATCAACCTTGTCTCCAAACAGATGTTCTCCTTCACATGGCATGTCTAGAACTTTGTACTGGACTTCAGGTCTAAAAGTAGTACATTTGAGCCACGCTTGTCGACGAAGTACTACGCCATGATTGATTTGTTTGAGCCCCGACTCTGCTAGGTCCACCGCAATATTAATTGCATGGTTCGAGGCCTCCTCACCATCCCGTACTAGTAACATGGCTGCTTTGCGATGTTCTTCCGGCAGGTCTTCTAGGATAGGGGCTATTTTATGCCACATCTCCCTATCGTAACGCGATACAATCGCCAAGGAGTTGGCTGCTCTTACCGTCGTGGCGCCGACTGAGAGCACCTTTTTCCCGAAGGCGTCCTGTCTCCTTGCCTCGCTTTCTGGAGGGGTTGAACATTTTTGCTGTACTCTGGCCTTCCTAGCCGCTGCCGCCGATACCACAGAGTCCGACAGTGGCTGTGATGTTAGACATTTTGGAGTGGACTCCGGAGCTTTAAACTTTTTCTCAATACGCCCCTTAATAGCCGGTTCCGAGAACGGATGACGCATCGTCTTGAGGCCTTCTTGCCATACGTGGTCCAGGATTGGGATGGCAAATACCGATTTCCTCCTTTGACCCATGTGATCAAAAAGAAAACAATCTTTCTTTTGCTCCTCAGGAATTAAGCCGAACTCGGAACACGCTTTCCCCATCATTGCATGGAAGGCTCCCACATCATCCGGAGGAGATGGTTGTGCCTGGCTCCTCGTAGTCTCTACCTCTACATCCGAATTCCATGTTGGGTCTCTCGACGGTGACTGGGAGATGTCCGACCCTGAGTCACCTCGTATAGAATCGGACTCCGATAGCTCACCCTCCTGCACTCGAGGACGATCCTTCACCACCTGGGAGGCCGAAGGGCTTTTGGTCGTCGTGCGAGCTGCTTGAGCTTGTTCGTCGACGGAAGGTGCAGAAAATATCAACGATGAAGTGCCAGGCTGGGGGATCTGCGTATCCAGACGCTGCAGGAGCTTCTGAAGTGTATTAAGCACATCCAGAGACAAAACCGTCTGGGGGGTCAGCAACGTCGAGGATAGAGGGACCACACCCCCACTCGCACTCGTCGTCGACGTATTGGAAGGCCGTAGGCCCAAGTCCGACGGCTGCATAACCATGTCACCTTCTCCTTCCACCGACGACCCCGGCAAGGCCGTGTCTTGCAGCAGGACCTCAGGGGGGGCCGGTTCACAAACCTCTGGCTGCCAGGCCATAAATTGAGTCCCCGTCGACGAAGGAATCCCCACCGCTGCTGCCTGAATAGTAATCGGCATCGTCAGCGATACCGGGGTCGACGAGCCAGTCGCCGGCACCGAGCCTTTAGACTTCGTAGTCGATTTCGTTGCCGACTTCCCTGCTGAAGCGTCTCGACTCAAGGAAGACCTAGGACTGTCCCCTGAGGAGGATTTTGATGCCGCTTTCCTCTCCGTCTTAGAGGATGAGGAGGAGGAGGACTTTGTGTGATGAGGAAGACCCAGCATGCTTCCCCGCATGCTTGTCCGCAGGGCATTTTTCGACAGGCCTCACCTTCTTCGAGGGAGGTTCCGACTTGCTCCTGGAGGCCGTGGAGCCAACTTCTGATGCCGGATAGGCACCCGCTCCGTCGTTAAGCCAGTCGACCAACCTTCTTTTCCGGTCTTTAAGGGTTTTTTGGGGGAAACCCTGGCATATCTCGCATGTATCCGCCGTGTGGTGCGGGTGGAGACAGTAGATACAATCCATGTGGGCATCACCTTCATAGACTTTTTTGAGTCCACATGTCGCACAAGGACGGAATAAAGCTTTTCCGGACATATTTTCTTCAGAACGTAACTTCGCCGAAGCGAAAACACAACCTAACTTCAATTAGCAGTAACCGCGAGGATCCCACTACTTTGAAAGACGGTTGAAATCTGAGGGAGCGCGGGGGCGGGTCCTGTATTTATATCATGGCGTCCTGACGGCGCGGGCACGCATGATACAAAACGAGGTGGATAGGACGCATAAGCGTCGAAAAAGTTTTCCTACGGGAAAGGGTCTATATAATGTACCGGGGATTCCCAGCCTGACGACGGGGAATGTTCTAAGCATGTGAATCCATGAAAGATCCAATGCTGGAGAATGTGTATTCAGTTTACTGTAATATTTATCTATTAGTATCAAGCTATTGTTATTGCGTTGAGTAAAATGAATATGAAGAATTGTATGCATACTATATAAATATTGTACTTTTAACCCATTATTCTCGCCTCCTGCGAATCTCTCATCACATTCTAGTACTGTTGTGTAGATCTGTTTTTCTTTTTGGTCTGTGTATACGCTTACTAGATCAGGTACTATGGCTAGGTCATATAAAGGGGGTTTAGTATAAAAAATGGTTGATTTTGCTACGTATGGTACTGGTCATAATAGGGTGTTTTCAAGAAATGTATTAAAACATGGAGCAAATGTGGGTAAGCAGATAGTCACATGGCGGTGGAAGCCTTGAGTGAAAAGAGGGGGTGAGAAGGCTGCCGAGTACAACCAGTATAAAGGGGTTGTGCTCGATACAATGGCTGATTTGCACCATCCAGAATGTAAAAATCTATGGTACAGTCGCAAGTGCTCAGTGGCGAAGCAGAGGTCAAATGGGAGCTGCTATGTCTGCTCTCATCCCTCACGCCTCAGCAGCACCCAAAATGTTAATACCCCAGTAGATGCCACCTCGGGAAGCTCAATGTTTGGTTCACTTGTCACTGTCGGGTCTGGAGTAAGTTCCAGGGGCACGACGCATAAGTTGCAGTGATTAACAAAGACCAAAAAAAAGTTTGAAGAATGGAAAAGACCTAAAGGGCAAAGTGCTCCTAATCTTAAGAATGAACGGACTGTTCGGTTTGAACAGATGCAGGCAGCAGTGAGCAGTACAGCAAGGGGGTTGGTGGGGTTCAAAGAAGATATATGGACCAACTGTCTTCCTACATGGGCCAATGTCTCAGAATGAACATGATTCAAAGCCAAAGAAGTGCCAGTGAAAGTGCAAGTGGTGGGTGAATATGAATTCTGTTTGAGGGCATGGAACTGTCCTAGTGGGAACCAACAGCAAGCACAATAAGACATTGTTCATTCCCGATTTCAGTAAAAACGTCTTCTGGGTGTGCGGTCAGCGAGCATACATGCATCTCCCACCATCATGGAAAGGCACATGTTTGCTAACAACCGTGCATTCACCTATCCTTGTGGTTCCTACGGCCCATCTGATCATAGCACCCAGGTCTGTCAAAGCACAGTTAAACCAGCCCCCATCCCAACCCTCGCAAGGAAGAAGAAAAAAGCGCTCACCGAGAAGATGGCAGATGAGCCCAAATTATTTGTCTGAAGATTCCTCCAAACTGCTGAAAGAATTCCCAGATACATCGTTCGTACACCAAAACAGAGGCGTTATTCTCTCTCCTGCTACCGGGGGACTAGCCTGCAGCCAATGCCAAGGGGCTTCAAATCGTGAGGTGGGAAATTATCCAGTTGGCGAACGATACGGAGCAGAACACAATCTAGAGTGAGATGCGCGTAATCCGGTTGATGACTCTCCAGAACCAGTATGCCCTGGACAACTCGACGGCCATGGCAGAGGGCATGTGCAAAAAAAAAAATGGGACTCATGTCGCGCATATATGCCCCCCCCAAACGATGCAGAAAACATGTCCCCTTACCACATCATAGGGGAACTCCACAAGCTAAAGACAGGCATAGAAAATGAAGCACGAGTGGAAGCTGAAGATTGTTTTAATACACTGTTCTCGTGGGTGCACCAACATGGCTCAGAGCAGTGGTGAAGATATTGATTCCAATCGTAGTGCTCTTGCTGGTGGTGTTCTGCACATGCCAAATGATACTCCGGTGCAGTGCTAAGACACTTACGAACAATGCCATGATGATGGCGAGGTAGAGCTTGTCCTAGTACAAAAAAAAAAAAGCATGCTCAAACAGACGATTCACAAAAGCAGTGCATGGTGAAAGTAGAACGGCCTAGAGATCCCCCTGGGACCTTGACTTCAACATCCCGGACCCAGAAAATATGTAGAACACTGGGTAGAGCTCGCTGGTGATGGGGCTTGCATTTATCTGACATGCACCCCAGTGAAGTATGCTCAGGAATGGAGGGCAGGGGAGGGGTAAGAGGGTGGGTACCCAAGGAGCAGTATAGAGCACACGAAGCAGCAGGGGTTAATGGACGATTAACTACAGGGGGAATGTTGGGGTGCATGCTCAGGCCCCATGCCCACCCAAAGGATTTAGGTTCAGGAAAACAATGTTGTGCAAGGAAATGCATGTGCGTGTTTCTGGGGGGTGGGCCATGCAACCTGAGAAGAACAAATGTATTCTTTTCCAATAGTTATGTGAACGTAGGTAGGTCCCAGTATAGGGCACGAGTGATCCTAAAGTATAATAGGTGAAATGCAGTGCATGCCTTGTCCCTCCCGTGAGAAATACTAAGGTACCGCCATGTTTAAAGCAAGGCCTAGTCTGCCACAGGTTGTGGCGAAAGTAGCAGCACGATATAGCAATGAGGTTCAAATCACTTTCCCCAATCCCCTGCAGGGAAACCAGACGCAGGGGCAGACAGGCCAAACACAAAATCCAATTATCTCAAGTTGCAGGCCAGGGTAGAGGTTCCAAGCTGCCAGAGGTCCAGTCTAGATTTAGGACTGAAGTGCCCCCCCCCCCCTCCCCTAGAAGACGGACCGTCCCTTCTGAACTGCCAGATGCCGTAAATGGGAGTCTTGAATCATTCAGAATATGGCTGATTAGTGTGGCCCACAAGAGACCCCAGAGGAGCCCTCAGGAGGAGTAGCAGCTAATAAGCTGGGAGCCAGGAGTGAAACCTCATGTGATTTGTACAAGGAGCACGAGGTGAGGCCAGCAAACATAGCTCTACAACAGGGAGGCATGATGGGGCGCCCATGTGTCTGGGATCCACTGAAGCTCTTATTAATTCTAAAGGGCCAATTTGACCGCAAGAGTATCCGCTGAACTCATGTTAACGACCATGTGACTAGGCACATTAGGAGGGTAACCTAACACGTAACCCGCCAATCAGGTAGCAGGGGACTAAGGCCAAATGTTAGAGGGCAGGGTAGTTTCAGATGTGGCTAATCAGTCAAGGGACTATAGGAGTCCGGTAGTATGTACATAGGTGGTAGGATAACACTATATACTGTGTCACAAATGACAGTTATTGGCTATTTCACTGTCTGTATTCGTTGAACTAACCCAGTGCGTTGAATTAAACCAGTGAGCAAGCTCTGTGGCAGTTGGGTTATACAGCACACTGTAGCACTTACACAGAGTAAATCTGGTTTTCCCTGCAAAGAGGTGCACAAAGCTTCTTTCCTTAGAAGTTTGTTTTTCTTGGTCTTGCTGTCAGGAGGTCTGCCTTTGTTTCATGTCCCATGCAAGTCTTGAGATAAAGCAAGTAGAATGTGAGATGGAGATAGAGTTATGAGATGGGCATGCTATCAAGACACAGACTCAAGTGTTGTAGTTGCAAAACCTTATTTACTAG
This sequence comes from Ambystoma mexicanum, assembly GCF_040938575.1. NCBI lineage: Eukaryota > Metazoa > Chordata > Amphibia > Caudata > Ambystomatidae > Ambystoma > Ambystoma mexicanum. Next base: position 347,224,048 of record NC_090933.1, read on the forward strand.
AATGCTGGGGTTGGTGTAACACCAAACTGACCCCCAACTCAAAAGGGATGGTTCCCTCAACTGATGTTTCTAAGGGCCGCTGATGTCCAACCAAAACCGGTCTGTGTCTAAACCTACACTTGTCCTCACTCTGATAAAATGTGGTAGGAAGTTTCTTTAAAGGAAATAGTGATGCAAAAAATATATATCAAGGCTGGTTTCAGGTGGTCTTCTCACAAGGTGTGGCTTGGTTAGTGTCATCAACTTTTAGCACAATCAAAAAGAAGTTGTTCACCAGCTCTTCGCCACAAAGTTTGAATACTCTGTTCAGCAATTCCCAATGCCTTTAGTTCCTGGGGATTCCCTTCTCCAAACTTAATTTCTTCCAAGTTTCATATCAAACAAAAATATAACCGTTTCTTCTAGGGTTCCCTTCCCCAGACTCAGGACCCTTCAGTTTTATACAAAAAGTTCAACTTGGCAAATATGTATAGACCTTGGTTAGGCCTCTTGGGGTTCCCTTGCCCAAGCTCATGCGCGTCAAACACAGAATTTCAACTTGTCAAGATCTGCCTTTCTCTCATTTACAGTTCCAATTACACACAACCTTCTCATGGGGTAATAGACTTTATGCTTGGTTCGTGGCTCATCCTAAGCGCGATCACTTTAATCTTTGGCCCCTCTCTGTATTTCCTCCATTTGCTTCTCTTCTATCCTTTCCTATTTCAGATGCTTCCTGCACCCCTTGGTTATTTTCTATTTTGTTGTGCTCACTTGCACCTTCTTCTCACAGCTTGCCGTTTCCCTGGCACCTTCCTTTTGGGTTCACTTTCTCTTCACTGTGCCTCTTGCACATTCCTTTCCTTGCTTTTGTGCACCCTTGCAACTGTCCTTTTCCTTTCCGTGCCTCTTGCACACTTGTTTTGTTCACCAGTGCAGACCACTTCACTTCCGAGTCACTTGCACCCTTCTCATTTATCTTCAAGCCTTTTTCTTTCTGCTCTCTCATCGCATTTCTCTCGCTTTCCTTTCACTTTCCACCATCTTTCTTGCTTTCCAGTTTGTGACCCTTACAGATTCTGTTTCTTCTCCCTTCCTGGTCCAGTTGGCCACACGCTTCTGAGTTTCACTCACTTTCCCCTTTTAAAACTCACTGGATAGCATTGCTCTTGCAAGCGGTCCTCTCAGGGCAGATGGGATGGAGGTCAGTGTCTCACCACCTGCTCTTCAGACCTCCTTGGGACCAGGGTTTTAGATGGGAAATGGGGAGAAGGGGAATTGAATTGGGATGGAGGGTTACTTCTATTTACCAGAATACTGTTACAATATTGACAGCGGGGATAGGAATATTATCTAGCCTTGGTGTACTGAACCCTTTGCCTCGTCTTACTTGGACCCTGAATGGCTTTGAATTTGGATTAATAAGACCTGGAGCAGGGCTAAGAGCCAGAATAGCCCATGAAGGCTTCAGGGACTTCCTCCTTTTATTTTTCCATGGGTAGACCGCTTCTCGCCTGGGGCACCCCCATGAATATAACCTCAGACTCCGCTACGCAGGTGATCCTCCCTCGTTTGTCCACCCTGAGGGTTGGGATCAAAAAGTGATAGCCCGCACCTGGCCACCTGAATAGAGGGCTTTCGGGGTTTACATGGGAGAATACCCCTAGGTTTCTCAGAGTTTAAAGGGTCAATTATAAAGTACATGGTTGCACAGAATTGTTACGCTTTTAAGTCCCTATTTCCAAGCGGTGTCCTGCCAACTCTCCTCCAGATCCCACTTGCATGACTACATGGTGTCATTATTTTGTTTTTCTAACTCTTGACTGTATATTTACAAATCGCAACATATTTAGCCTCATGCTGCTTTGCTTTGTTATATTTATGCATCCGTTCCATACGAGGAAAATAAAGCTAGAATCATTCTTTTTGGCGAACCTATTTCTACAAGGTTGTATACATTTGTCACAGTGGTTTATTATGATGTGTATAGATTATTCATGAAAGCTAAAAAAAATAACCTTTCTACTGCTCGAGAATATGTTGCAAGTACCTAAGTTTCAGACTGCTCTCGAAATCTGGCTTCACCGTTTAACTCAAGTGTTTAACCCTGGGCAAAACATTGCATCTCACTGTGTCATACCCATGCAATATGTGAAGTGCCTAGAACGGATTCACAGTTCACACTGCATTCTATTATCAAAAATTCTTACTCATTGTATTTCTCCATATACAATAACAGTGACCGTTCATCTCGTGGATTTCTAAACTCTCACCTGGTGGGCAGAGGTTTAGGAGGCCACCCTAGTTTAGTGAAACAGGGGAACCTTCTGGACAAGCCAAATCAATCTAGGTAGCTTGCCAGGCGGTCAAGACCAAGTCTCAGGAGGGGAGAGAATGATCGGAAGCACACAATGAGCGCGCACACACAGTAACAAACTACAGATTACTCTTAGACAAGTGTAGATCAAAAATAACTATACATTTGTTGGCCGGACCAATTGACACAAGTAAACATCAGTTATATAAAAACAGTTACCACGCAATTCCTATACTAGATACTATTCATAAACACTACGTTCTCTAATAAGACAAGAGTAAAACAGAAACACAACCTGTAAGGAGAATGGTGAGCTAAGACAATTTTACGGAGTCATTGCCTAACTTTAGCAGTACAGCCATAAGAATTGGAGAGCCTTGTGCTCAACAATACAGTTGTGCATAAAAACGCACGATCGCGCAGGTAGAACAAAAAGCAGATCTTCTTGAGGGAGCTGTAGCGAGTCAGGAAGGGGCTTGAGGTTATGAAGAATTGGTTCCCACTATTAGAGTAGGGTCTGCCTTTGGCAGCAGAGCAGTTTTCAAAAAGGTGAGAATAGCTAAAGAGCGCAGGCTAACCCAGGCAAAAGCAAATACCTTTCCAGGGATATTCATGCGTAAGAGATTGGTTGTGCAAGGGGGCTGCCGGTAAGTGGTGCAAGTACTCAACAACCCTCAGCACACTCCATACCAAACTTTTCCAGTTTAGTCGAGGTCACTAGTAGGTTCGAGTCCTGCAGTTTCGTGGCGCTCCGGCTCTCAGCAGCTGCGGGATCAAACAATCGTCTGTGACGGGACAGTTGCCTTTTCTTAGCTTCTGAAGGAGATAAAAAGAAAATTCCAGTGCAGCAGGCTTCAGGGCACAGGAGGGCAGGTCAGCAAGGCACCTACAGTGAGCATCACCAACAGGTAGTGACGCGGGAATCACAGACGTGGGCAGCGTTACACTCTCTCCTGATTCGTGACCCAGAGGAGTTAGGCCTATGAAATCTGGCAGGAGAGGGCCCGGTAACACAAGCAAGCGATGTCCCAAGTCCCGGGTTTCACCTCGAGACGGCAGCGATTCTGCGGGATACTCCGAGGTAGAGCTGTACAGTTCACTGGATTGCTCAGAACACTTCCGAAGGGGCTTGTTCGGTGGGTAAGCAGGGGACGCTGAGATTAGTTGTTCCCACTACTCCAACAGGGCGAAGTGCCCTTGCAGGCCTTCTTGATCAATGAAGAAAACAGGGGTTTGAAGACGGCAAAGGGTGGCAAACCTTCCAATGCGTCTCTGCCAGTTTCACAAGTCTGTTTCTCCGTTGCAGGATGAGGTGATCGACCTGGAATGGATGCAGAGCCCCTTCTCATATCCAAGATTAGCTTTGTGCCAAAATCGAGGACTTCCAATCGAAGATCTGCTCTCATGCAGGCATCCCAGTCGTGGATCAATCACAGCCCACGATGGTCCCAGTCATTCAGGCACTCCAGACATCCTGGCACCAGTAGTGTGAATTGGGGCCAGACAGTCCAAACCCGCTTCCTGGGCACACGTGACATGCAGAAGCCTGCGAAAGAGATCGTTTTTTGGGGGAGGCTGCATGCCCAAATAAGGAAAACCCGGGTCACTCGTCTGGGGGAAGGCAAGGGACAAAATGGCCATGGGACAGAACAAAAGACTTTGTGGATCAGCCATTTTCAGACCTTGCCACGGTTTTGAACCAAAACACGCTAAATGCTATGTGATAACACAAAGAAGTAAAACACCTTTAAAAGTAACTGCTGCCACCAGTTTGTGTCAGGCACACTTGTACAATCAAAGAAACCCTTCGACTTTCTATAGGGCCATAAAACAGAAAGGACCCTAGTTCACGGTACTGGAAGGTACGTTGTGCACGGTTAACAAGTGAGCAAAAGCTCAGGGGAGCGCAGTTGAAGGCTGTGCTCCACTGCCAAAAGTCAGGCTAGGATAGCCACACAAAAATCAAAAAGTTTGGGGGGGTTCACAAATGGGGCGGAAATTAAACACTTTCCCAATAGCAACTACTTGTAATGTAGCCTCCCATGATAACGGAACATCCAAGCCCCATGCTACTCCCTGTAACAATTTTCTACTGTGAAATGGTGACGTCAATCCATATGCAAATTAAGAGCCCCCAACACATTGCAAATCGTACAACCAGTCCTGGATTATTGATAAAGGGGGATCACCATGTACACAAAATTGTCTACAACCTTTCCAGGGTAAGCGTCCCACTGACATACGTTGCAGGCAATGGCATGTGCTTTCTCAGCAAAAGCATGTTGGGAGCCCTTTTTGGTGTACTGCACATCCACTGAGAACAAACATCCGCATGATATTTCTGCTCTAAAAAGCTTTTTCATTTGCAGCAATAAACACGTATTTTGTATACACTCGAAAGTACACCGATATACACCGTTCTTTAAATGTTTTTTAAACACTGGGGGAAAGAAAAAAAAAAACAAAAACACAAACAAAACCAAACACGGGAAACCAGAAACCTAATTAAGTCCAAGGCCTATGAATCAGATTAAGCACCCTCTCAAATATTCATTACAAGCCTTCAATGTTATTGGGATTGATTAAACACACCTGATTTAAAGAATGATCCCTCAAGAGGGAAACTCGGCTTGGTTCTTTAAGCATGTGCTCTTCAATAGCTTCTCTATGCATTCCTGTTTGTACCAGTCTCTCAAAATAGGGTTCTAGGTGGTGGCCGTACAATTCTTCATCTTCCACATCATCATCTGTAGGGAAAAAATATATGAAACCATTTGCAGCATAACTAATGTTAACATTTCTACCAACAAATTATGTATTACCTTTCGTTTTAATTTACAAAACTATACTTCATTTAGGTAAAATGTGGCCAACAGGGCAACCAGGATATTGATCACCTGCCGCCATCGGTAGCACACGTAAATGAGTGAATAGATTCTAGATCAGTCGAGGAATACCACACCCATATAGTGGCATACATATTCGCAAGTTTAATATAATCAAGGTTGGTTAAGTATAACCGGTCTAATACTCACTGTTCTTCTCATTAGTCTTCTTACTACAATACAGCATCGTGCACGCCACTCAATCTATTGGTAAATCTATGCTCAGATCTGTTATCAGGCATAGCACACAAGACTAAAAATAAGGTAGCAGGCCATCTGTGCTGGGTTGGAAGTCAACCAAAAGGATGATTCTGCTGCAGGGGTGATTATGTCTGAGCAAAGCTTGACATGCTTTTGAGGTGCTCAATGAAAGGGCAGCTAATAGTCAGAGCTGGACTCACTGGCATCAGAAAGTTCTCATTTGATAAATGTATGCACAAAACTATTTTTTTTCACCCTAAAGCTTCAGCATGTACCCCCTTGCAGTCAGTTCAAAGAGCCAAGTGTCTTGACCGTAGAACCAAAAAGACAACCCGACAGCCAAAACCAAGGCAATGCATCACCATCTAACACGTTTGCCAAAACTGAAACAAGACAGGTTGCACTCAAGAATATCTGCACTATCATATCATACAAGACTGCCAAGGCCATGCAGGGTGGCAGAGAAAGGTGGCAAAGTTGGTTGAGAAAACCTTCTTAAAATAGAGAAAAGGGTAGGGATTGGGAGCAGAAACTAAGTGATGTCTAGAGGAGCACTGCAGAGCAGCAATTAAGATGGAGGTCTAGAGCGTGGACTGCGCCCCAGTGAGATCCTGTACAAAAATGAATGCTCTATTGTGCCTGTGTTGTGACGCAGTAGGGTGGCAGCTTGTGGCATTTGGTGTGCTGCTGCCGACATCTTACTCTGGCGAAGAAAGATGCTGCACCCCGCCGACCCTTCCGTGAGCTCTCCTAGACATCACCACTGGAGCCTGTGACTGCGGGAGGAGTGTGTGGACAAGGAGCCAGGGCTTTCAGCGGATCACATGATGAACACCACCAGCAGGTGCGGCGCAGAAGATCAGAGATGGGTCCCAGCTGGGCTCCCAATACCCATATTTATTCCAAGAGGCGGCTGCGAGATCAGTATGACAAGGGGGACTGAGCATGCAGCGTGAGGCGCATTTTATTTATTGGTTATTTATAATGCGCCTATACAGCAAATGGTGTTTCAAGGTGCAACAAGACAGGCGTTGGGGAATGGGGGCGGGCAGATGGAGATAAAAAAATAAATAAATAAATAAAAACGGTCCTACTAGGCCGTGACATTTGGATCGTGCAATTGGAGTAACAAGAAGTGCAGGAGAATTGGGGGGGGGGGGGGGGGGGGGGGGAGTGCCGGTACGAACAGAAGGCACTAAAGCTAAGGAGGGAAGGAGGTACAGGTTGGAGTGGAAGCATGCAAGTGCTAGGAGGAGGGGGATAAAGTGGGGAGGGGTGAGATGGGCCCTGGGCTAGGCGAGTGCTATGAGGAGTCCGGGTTGACAAGTGCCGGGGGAATGCAGGGGATTGAAGGTCCACATGCTAAGAGCAGGATGAGCTGCCAAACCTGTATCATTGTTTCACAACACCCACCTGGCTGAAATAAATGTTGCAAAGCGCATCCTGCTGCCCAGTTCTGCTGTTGGGAGTGTGGAGGGTGGTGTTGACCCAGTGGAAGAGAGCAGAGCGTGGGTGAGCATATCTGTTATTGCTGAGATGGGTTTGAGGCATTCTGTGCCGTGCTGCATTGACAGAGTGGGTCCCACTGGTGGGAGCCGACCACAAGACTGGTGCTGGCAAATTCCAACCACTGCTGTCCCTCGGCTGGTTAAAATTATGATTAAGGGCGCTGAAAAGAGGAAAGGGTCAATAGACACCTTTATCAGTGCACCAGCGAGTACTCAGACCGGATGCACCTGGTAGTAACACAGACATGCAATTGCCAGCGGACGCAACACCTACAGACCCCCTTATGGCTGCCATGCAGAGTGGATTTGCCGCAGTCAACATGAAATGGGATGGCATTAAGGCAAACATTCGCTCCCTGTGCTCCAAATTGGATAAATAATGTGGGTGCATTATGGAGGCAGAAGCCAGGATAAGCGGCACGGAAGACTAGGTCGAGCAGCATAGATGCATTGAAGAAGGACTTGGCTGCAATTGGTGTGAAATGTGACAATCTGGAATCGCAATGTCTGCATTGTTTGGGTGCCGGAAAGCACAGTGCAGGGGGCAAAATAGCAATTTATTCGAGGTGTTACTGAAACAACTACTGGGGGTGATGCAAATTTCAACTCAATTTTTTGTGGAGCAGACACAATGTGTCCTCACCCCTGTCAAGAAACCTGGGTTACCCCCGCGTAAGATCATTAACAAGTAGTTAAATTAAAGAGACTGGGACCTCATTCTAAAACTATCCAGAGAGTGGAACCCTGCAATTTGAATTGAATAAAATCAATTCAAATCCAAACTTCGCATCTGGCACCCAGGTGATGCGAAGATCCTAAGATCCAGTGAAGCGACTTCAAGCTCGGCAGATCCTTAACACCCTCATATTCCCTGCTAAGCTGCATATACAAGATGGGGGTAGGGCGCACTTCGAAAACCCAGTCGACGCCATCACATATTGAAGCACTAAGCCCGCTTCCCCCAAAGGAAAACCAGGCCATACAGAGCTCTTAAAGAGTACATTTCTTAGAATAATCTCCAGTTGCCAGCCTCCTTGGGAGGGAACTCACTATATGCAAAAGAGACAAAGATAATGACTAGCCGGGAGTTTGTTTCAATCACCCATTTTACAGGCTGACAAAAAGAAAACCTGACTGTATTTCTGCATCCATCATTTTTATAGATTTTAGAATATTCCATCGGTTCTGTTCTAATATGAACCTTACAATGTAATTGTTCACATTTCTACCAAGCTTACTGACCCTTTTCATTGGATATAAACACTTCCTGAAACACATGATAATTTCCTGTCATAATGACTTCATGTATGCTAATCAGCATTACTAGGTGTTTTCCACATTTTCTAAATCATAAGATGTTTTTGCAAAACTTTAAAACTGGAAAAACCAGGTCTGAGTGCGACACATTTGCTTCTTAGCACACTACGTCCACGACACAGATTATTGCAGTATTTTTATTGGTTACCCCTGCAGGTTAATCTTTTCTCTGATTTTATGCCAGCTTCATTTGCAAGCAGCACTGGGGAAAAAACATCTATTCTGCTATTTAAAACTGCTGAATCACTGCATATTGGCCTCTGTCCAATGCACTCCCTTCCCAAGTGTGCACACAGCCTATATTTTCTGTTTGCTCAACGCTTCTGTCATCCATTTTCTAATGTACCTGCCTATACTAAGGGCAGACTGGCTGCCTCAATGAACAATGCTTTAACTTTTACAATGTAGGAGAGCAGGGCGGGACACATGCCCGGAATTACATTTTCACTGGTCTTTTACCGGAGACGAGGGCAGGGGGATATACCCCTCACAGGAGATCCCACTCTTTTCCTTCTGACCCTGGAGGGTGGACATTTGGGTAATCTGTCATGCCCCTTGATAATGGAGGAACTAACCTAAAGCACAATGTGTTCTGATTGATAACAAGCCGGGGCAACTGGCTGAACCTTATGAAGAGTTGGTGTTCACACTGTACCCCAGGAGATTTTGGTTGATGTTGGTATGGGTATTCATCAAGTGGGGGAGATGGTGGGGTGAGACATGGCATGGCGATGGGAGGGGATGGAGAGAGGGGATGGTGGGATGTTCCCATTTTTGGGTTTAGTTTCAAAGCTCTGCCAAACAGTATATTGGACTGCATGTGTGTTCTGGCTATATAGCTCCATCTTCTGGAGGGGTGGATGAAGGACAACGGTTGGTGGCAATTAGCATGGGTGAGGTCCCGAATAATCCAGCTAAGCATAGGAGGATGCTGACGTACCTTGATGGTCATGCCCCCAAGGTCCTCCAGTTGCTGGAGTCTCACCCGCTGGGACCGGTGAATGAGTCTTTCACTTCCAAATGGGGATGACAGATTCTATAGAGCATACTCCTTGCAGGCTTGCAGAGTGATGACACTAATACACCCTATGGTCACATTCACTGTGGATAGAAGCTAGATTGATCCCCTGGAGAGATATGCCGTGTTGAAGGGCATATTGGAGGTAGATTAAATAATATTGGTTAACGCCTACATCCCCAATGTAGACAACCCTGGCTTCTATTGGCTCTTGTAGACATTCATTTGGCATGTGGACATACCTGGGTGGGAGGCTATGAGCAAGATTTTGGAAGCTATCATGGGCCACTCCTCTGACACTCAAGGGCCACCAACACTGGCAGCAACAAACTTTTCCAGATCACGTTGCAACTACACCTGTTGGATGTCTGGCGGAAGTTACACCCTGTAGTGAGGCAATATACAAACGACTCTACAGTTCACGATTCCATATTTATTTGCATTTGTTAAGCGCACTTGCAGCCCAAAAGGCATCGAGGCGCTGTTACAGAGGATACACAGATTTAAGATTACATACGGGTGCCAGAGGCTCTTAGTTACAATTTGGCAGGCATATAGGCAGTGGAGGATACAGATTTAAATCACACAAAGTCTGGTTTTGATAGCCTTACGAAAGGCTAGGTGGGACTCAATGAGTCTTGGATGAGGAGGCAGGGCGTTCCAATGCGTGGCTGCTAGGGTAGGGAAACTGGAGCCACCAGAGCGCCCTTTCCGAGAGGTAGGCCTAACAATGGTGTTGGCGTAGATGGATCTGAGCGGTCTTGTTGCAGAGTGCCTGGTAATTCTGTCAGTCAGGTGGGGGGGGGCAAGTTCGTGAAGGCATTTGTGGGTGAGGGCAAAAGTTTTAAAGACAATTCTTTCTTTAACCGGGAGCCAGTGTACTTGCCTTCTGATTTCGAAGATGTGGTTTCTCCTTGCGGTGCCGGTGGCTGCCCTTAGCGCATTGTTCTGGACTAGCTGAAGTTTGGCGAGGTTTTTGTTGGAAGTCCAGACGAAAAGGGCATTACAGTAGTCAAGTCTTGACCCGATTATTGCCCTGGCAATCATGAGGCAGCTTTGACGGGCCAAGAAGGGCCTGGCTGCGTTGAGGACTTTGGTGTAATAGGCTGAAGAGGCGGCGATGGCATTGACATGTCTGTCCATTGACAGGTCAGAGTCAAGGTAGACTGAGTGTCTTAACATGGTTTGAGACCTTAATTGGAATATTATCAATAGTGAAGGAGGCGTACTGTTCTCCAAGATTGCCGAGAGTGAAAGGTGAGCCAATAAGGAGGAGTTTGGTTTTTTCACTATTGAGGCAAAGCCAATTCTCCGCCATCCAGGATTGGATGGTAGAGTAGATAGAGGAGAGGGTGTTGGAGTCTGCTAGGTAGTCGCCCGTGAGTGGGATGAGTACCTGCGTATCGTCCGCATTGTTGGTATATGAGATACCAAGGGAGTCCAGGATGCTAAACAGGGGCCTCGTAAAGAGGCTGTAGAGAGTAGGTGTGATACAGGATTCCTGGGGGACACCGCAGGTGAGGAGGCTGGGGGTGGCGGCGGCAACTTCAGAAAAGACTTTCATGGCCCTTTCTTGGAGAAAGGAGGGGATCCATTGGCAGGCTTTAGGGGAGAAGTTGGCTTGGGTGGCTAAGTGGTGACACAGAGTATTGTGGTCAACCAAATCGAACGCTGTGGAGAGGTCAAGGAGCAGTAGTAGGGCAGGTTTGCCTGCGTCTCTGAGATCATCCATTTGGTTTTTAAGGTCTAGGAGGGCCGTTTCAGTGCCATGCCGGGGGCGGAACCCAGATTGCCGTAGGCCGAGGAGACTGTTGTCCTCTAAGAACTTCTGGACTTGCAGGTAAGCTGCTTTGTCCAAGATTTTGAGCAGGAACGGTACAGTCGTGATGGGCCTGTAGTTACCTGGGACGGTTGGGTCAAGTGAAGGTTTGAGAAGTGGGCGTACCCAAGCTTCCTTAAGTCCTGATGGGACATGGCCTGATTGTAAGGATGAGTTGATAAAGGCCGTAAGGAAGGGGGCTAGGCTGGGTGCGGAGTCTTTGATGAGGCTGGCGGGGCAGGCATCACCTTTGCAATTGGAGGGTTTAATGGAATTGAGCAGGGTGTTGACCTCTTGCTCGGTAATGTTTTTGAATTCGAACAGCGGGGAGGACGTGGTCTTGGTGGGTGGCTTAGCGTGCATGTTCGCTATAATGTCGAGAGGGCTTTTTGGTGGCCACGAATTTTGCGTTGGAGGGTGTTAAGCTTCTCTAGCATGGCAGATTGAATGCTATTACACCATTTGTCATCTTTAATGATTGAGGGGGGGGGGGGGGGGGGGCAGATGGTTTTTCGAGTTCCCTGAAAATGGTGAAGAGTTCCTTAGATCCTGACTTAGCGTCAGCGATCCAGGTGTTAAAGGAAGCAGCCTTTGCCAGAGTGATGTTGGTCTTGTATGATTTGGAGATGGCTTTGAACTTCTGTTTAGTCGCTTCAGACGGGTTTGCTTTCCAAGTGGATAATGCAATCCTATTCTGCGCACGTTGTTCAAGGAGTTCTTTGGAGAACCAGGAGTTGGCATGTTTGGCTTTTTTAGCTTTTTTGAGAGTCAGGGGGGCAATAGCATCCACAGCTGACGTGATAACATCCTTAAAGGTGTTCGCTAAGGTATCGGGGTTGTTCGAAGAGGGGGTTTGAAGGGCTGGGTTAAGGAGGTAGGATGCCAAGTTCTCAACTGTGAGAAGGCGTGAGCTCCTGGCGTACGTGGCGGGGGATGGTAGTGGCGGAGAAAGAGCCACTTTGTTGGTTCCGAGGTTGAACTGGATTTAGTGATGGTCGGACCAAGGAATAGGGTTGTTGTCCTTGATGAGAAGGGAGCAGTTGTGATGGCTGACCCAGTCGAGGGTGCGTCCTTTGATGTGTGTGGGCTGGGAGATGGAATGTGTGAAGCCTAGGTTGGAGAGTGCCTTCTTGAGGTCTTTCGCAGGGGAGTCTTTGGGGTCATTCAGCCCTAAATTGAGGTCACCGAGGAGTAGAACCTGTGAGGTCTTTTTGATGTCGAGACAGTGCAGGGATAAGGGTGTTGTGGAAGTCAGTGCACGGTCCTGGAGGTCTGTAGACAATGTGCATGGATATGGTGCAGTTGGGTGAGACATTAATTTTTAAAGGGATGTAGTCGCTGTTGCTGTCAAGGATTTCTTCAACTTCTCTGATGGAGAGGGTGTCTCTGGCGATGAGGGCGACGCCTCCACCTCTCTGAGAGGTGAGATCTTTCCTGAAGATGGAATAACCAGGTGGGATGGCCAGTGATAAAGCAGGGCCTGAGCTTTCATTCAGCCATGTTTCTGTAAAGATGAGGTCGAGCTCGTCTTTTATGAGCAAGTCGTTGATGTCGAGGGCGTGGGCTGGTACGGAGCGGGCATTGAGCAGGGCCCACATGAGTGTACGGGTGGAGGGAGGCAGGGGGAAGGGTGGGCTGGTAGGTGGAGGATCAGACGAGCTAGGTGGGGTGGTCAAGGGGGTGTCAATGATAAGAGGAGAGGGCACAGAGGCATCATTGAGCTGCACACAATCAATGGGGGCGCCAGCAATAGGAACAGTCAACATATGAACATCAGAGAGCTGCACACAATCCAGAGTGACAGTGGGGGCAATGGTGGTGGGTACAGTGGGGAAGAGGGGCGGAAGTAGAGATAGAGAGTTAATGTTGTTGGAGGGGTAGTGTTTGTAAGTATCATGGATCGATTATTGGCTTCTATCCACAGAGCCAACAGGTAGATTACGAAGGTGCTCCATCCTTCCACACACATTCCTTGATCACTCTCCCATTGTAAGGTCTCTAATCTAACCTCACTCTTGCTGACCCATAGGACACTCAGTTTGGAATCGCATAAGCTGGAAAAGCAGATTAGGCTTCTTGAAAACGAACAAAGCAAAAACTGGCATATAAGGAAGTATTATACATAACTAAATCAGTGCTCGCTTGTAAATATGGCGAGGCTGATGGAGCAGGAAGGGCTCTGGCGAGAGAAAATTAGACTAGATTGCACTCTCTGCATCATCATGGCCATCACTGGGGTCTCTGGAGCTACCTTGACTGGCAAAGACGAAATTAACGCAGAATTTCAGGCATATTAAGCAGCACTATACTCCAATAAATATATAAGCTCAGATAATCATCTCATACAATATTTGGAGGGCATAGATCTTCCGGTGTTGCCACAAGAGGAGAATTTGATACTAGATGCATCACTCACCTCCAATGAACTAGCCACAGCTATCGCTGCTCTGTCATCGGGTAAGGCCCTGGGATCGGATATGGTGGGAGTTGAACTGTACAAAGAATATAGGGCTATACTCAATCCACATTGGTTACAGGTATGGGAGGAGTACCTGGCCACTCGGTGCTTTCATTGCGTGAGGCAGTAATAGTGGTCTTATTGAATCCTGCGAGTCAGCCGAACATGGTTATTTTCGGATCGGCCTCGATCACTAATAAATGTGGACACGAAGATTCAGGAAAGTCTTTGCATCCAGGATTCTTCCTTAAATGGCTAGGCTGGTAGATACAGATCAGTCAGGATTTATCCCGGCTCGATCTACAGCACTTAATCTCAGTAGGCTTTTTGGTATCATCTCTCAAGTTGATCCATGCGCTAAAGCTGTGACTGCGTCCCTGGATGCCAAAAAAGCTTTCAACATCATCATGTAGGTACTTGATGAGTCATGCAAAGTTATAGATTTGGGGCTTATTTTCTCAGTTGTATGCAGCTTCTCTGTTCCAAGCCCATGGCCAGAGTACGGACAAATTCTACGCTGTCACCTAGAATCAGTATGTATAGAGGGATGTGCCAGAGGTGCCCATTATCTCCCATACTGTTTTTACTGACAATGGAGCCACTAGCTGCAATCATCAGGGCCAAACCAGGACACAGAGGAATATGAATGTCTGGACCGCCACAAGTCACATCACTATATGAAGATGACATCCTACTATTTATCCATGACCCAGAGGTAAATCTTGGTCCTATGATGGATGAAGTCCATGTATTCACTGGGAACTCCGGATATAGTACCAATAAGAATCAGTGCGGTTTCCACTTACTGATGCTATGCTTCGTTTGACTGACCAGTCAGGGTTTCGCTGGGTGGATTCATGTTTTAAATATTTGTACATTAAGGTTCCTCGACAACAACATACTTTATATGTGCACAACTATGCAGAGTATATGCAACATTTGGAGGCAAAATTTAGGATCTGGAATAAATTGCCAATATCCCTATATAGTACAGTTTCCTTGCTGAAGATGATGCCCATTATATTTCTTATGCAACATTCCCTTCTGGCTAGGCAGGGCCTTTCTCAGATCCATTTGCTCCATGATGGTTGGGTTCTTCTGGGGATCTGGAAGTTAGAATGAGTTTGGAAGAAGCTCATGGAACTGTATGAGCGAGGCGGGTTGGCGGTGCCTGATGTGAAACTATTACCTGGTCTCTCAAGTGCAATATGCAGGATATTGGTATTCTTCAGAGCCTGAACTTGAGCATTTGTTGCCTGAGAGGCATGGTGCGGCCCCTACTAACCTTAAGGCGGTTTTCTTTAGTGACCAGTAGGTCGACTCCTGTACATTTGATCCATATTGACTTCTCGGGGTCTATTAACATCAGCAGCACGTCATCTGCGGATGTCTTGTGACTACCCGCCAAAGGGAATCCCTATTATACTGGATCAGCCCTAATTAAGGCTAGCAAAAGGTTCCAGAAAGAGGACATACAGGTGGCGTGACAAGGGGCAGCCTTGCCTAGTGCTTCGTTCTATTCTTATTGTGCCCGAGGTTTGTGCGTTAATGGCGAGTAAGGGACGGATCTTTGTAGTTCACTTCCACCATATGGATGAAATTGGGTCTGAACCTCATAGGTTTCATTACTTGGAATAGCCTTCTCTCCATCTAGCGCTATCAATACTGCCAGTAATTGCTTGAGCTCTGCTTTCTCGATAGATGAACCATCCTCTGGATATTATCCCACGTTTGCCTACCTGTGATGAAACCTTATCGGTCCTGGCCAATGATTGTTGGCAGAACGTTCTTCATTCTGTCTGCCAGAATGTATTTTAGCGTCCATGTTGACTAGAGCGATGGGTCGATATGATCCACAGTTTGTCAGATCCTTATTCGGTTTCGCGAAGAGTACGACCTTTGCCTCCACCAGGGAGCGCTAGTACCCCCGATTGGCTAAATGAGTTCAATAATTTGATTAGCACTGGAGCTAGCTCTTGGCTCATTGTTTTAATTGCCTGCACCACTTCTTCCGTTATACCTTTTTCAAGGAGCCCCCGCCCATCTACCTGTGAAAAATTAGGTAGTTGGACCCTCTCTAGGAATCCCTGTATTGTTTGTTGCTCCAGTCTCATCGTCAAATATAGCTTGGTATAAAATGCAGAGGTGGTGTCTCTAATATCCCCTGTGTCAGAAACTGTCATGACCACTTTGAGGGGGCACAAGTTGTGCCAAAAGCAGGCTCCCACCAGAACCCTGATGGCCTTAAAACCACTGCGAAAGGGCTCCTGGAGCCAGTCCTGGCGCCTTTGGCACCAGACTCATATGTAAGAAGGAAGGGCTGTTCAAACTAGGTTCCATTTATGTACATGGGCCTTTAAATCCAACATGGAAACACCCACACAGCCTAGTTCTAGGAACCAAGCCATACGGTCTAGTGTTTTGGGTGTGGCAGGCCTGGAACTACTTTCCCTGGTACTACTTTACCTGAGCTATGTAAACCACACCCTGACTGCAGAACAAGCTTCGTGTTATTCTGCAACCAGCAGTGTGACACTCACCGTATCCAGCTCCTGGTCTTCAGCATCTTCCTGTAATCCTGCAAGAAGATTATTCTGTCTTACCTGAGAAAACACCATCCAGCACTCAGCATCTCAACTGGGCTGCAATCTGTGGAAACCGAGAGAAGAAGAAGAAACATCACTCATCTGTGTGTACTAGCAGAAGGACTTCTGGCGAACCGCTACCACAGCTGCTGTTCGAACATTGAGACCTGCAATAACGAGGAAGGGAAAAATATTAGAAAGCGCGCTTCCAAAACATCGAATTCGATCAGTCTTACCTGAATCCCATCGCGCTACACCATGCTTCCATTCGGAGCAACATCCTCAAAGGAAAAGAGACATATTCAGGTTCACTTTCAATATTAAACAACCGCACATCGCTGTACTACCTTAACTGATTCCAGGGCCTGTTTTTCATCGCGCTCTCATCCACTCGAAGCACCACAGCGGCCTGTGAGGAGAAGAAAACACAGGTTAGCTTCAAAAGACAAAGGCGCTGCGCTTCACGCGTTCTCTTACCTAGAAACGTGCCTCTCCATCCGGTCCCCCAGCATCAAGACCTTCATACCCGAAAAGAAGGAGATAAAGACATTAACGAATTCCCACCATAAACAGAGCAAAGACTTACAATAAACAATCCTACCTGCCTACCAGCAGATTCGGGGTCACAGCAGGCCTGGACCCAAGGAAGGGGTACTGCACCAGTGAAACAATGCAGGCAGCTCACCAACAAACGTCAAGCGCCCCTGCACAAAACGCAGGACAGATAGCTCACCCTACAAATAACAGATTCATTATTCAGCACTGGGCAACTGCGCATCCAGGGTTCCAGATCTCAGAGCCTTCCAGACGCCCCTGGGGTTATCAGGTGAGCGTAACAGTAACTAAAGTGCCGTCTGGAGGTTTAGTGCAGTCTATGTTTTCACTCTATTTTTTAGTAATTTCGCTAGCATTCTATTCGCTTTGTTTGCCTTTATATAGTACCTTTGCTTCAGCTTCAACAGCACTTTCTCTGTCTTACTTGTACGTAATACCTCCAGTTGTCGCAAGCAGTCTTTAACCCTGCTGTAATTCTGCTGAACCTTCCTTTCTGCAAGTCTTTTCTGTGTCTCAGAGTTCTGCCTCCATAACTTGTTCCAACTTTTCCCTCGCTTTCATCTTTTGCGCATTGAGCGATTATTTCCCCTCTGAGCACTGCCTTAAGGGTGTTCTAAACCAGGTCTAATGGGGTTCCAGGAATATAGTTTGTTTCAAGGTAGGAGCTGATTTTCCCCTTCAGTATATCCCACATTGCACTGTTGTACAATACGTCCCTCAGCATTTTCCAGGCCCAAATCTGTCTGTGTGCTAATGTGATTTAGTTGCGCCCAAAATGGGGCATGATCGGACAGAGTAATAGTTTTGGTCTTTAATTCTTCTAGGATCCCATTATCCCCGGCATCCCCCACGTCTAATCAATTCTGGAGAATGTCTGGTGGACATGTTAAAAACGTGTATCCCATCTCACCCCCTTTTTTGGCCCTACATAGGTCCCTTAATGCTAGATCGAGATTAGCATTCTCAGAGCTTTGGATGCCCCCCCACCTCCCCTTTTTGGCCCTGTATTACTCCTGTCCTTGTCCAGGTCCCACGCTAGAGTGAAGTCCCATGTGAGAATTACCTCTCCCTCAGTAAACCTTTCAAGTTTCTCTAGGGCCTGATGTATGAAGGATTCCTATCCTGGATTCTTGTCCTGTGTTGGGGGTGTAAAGGGTACCAAACGTGCAAATTTTCCCTTCTATACAAACCTGAAGGAATAGGTACAGACCATTGGATCTCCCAGGCACTTGGTTATCTTTGCCCCCAGCGCGTTTCTGAACCCAATCAGAACCCAAGTTGGGTTTTTTTTTTGGCATTAGCCCGGTATATGTGTGCTAATTGTTGTGTACGCAATCTTGCGCATTCTCTCTCCTTAATACGCGTCTCTTGAAGGAGCACTATGTCTGCCACTACTTTTCTAATTTGAGCTTCCAGTTTCTTCCACTTTCTGGGGGTGTTTAAGCCCTGTATGTTGTGTGTTACTACTTTCAGCAAATCATCACCTGCCATTACCCTGTATTAGGTCCTCCGGAAGTCTTCCTTCAAGTCCCTCCTTCCAATTTCCCCACGGTGATCCCGATGCACCATATGTATCCCACCCCCGCATCCCTGTGGCCCGAAGGGCATACTAATTGGTGCTTTTGGAGCCTTGAGTATTCTGTTTCATGGTGCTACCCTATGCTCCCTTTTTGCCTCTTTACGTCATTGGTTTTCTATTTGCCGACACTGCAAGAACACCCCCCCCCCCAAAATCCCTATCGCGCTCCACCAACCCCCCGGCCCCCTTTTCCCTACCCACCCCTCTCCATCCCTCCCGGTCTGGGCACGGTATCATTCAGACCACCCAATACTCTTGGTTGGGCACCAGTGACCCCCCTCTCCCCCTCAGAACTCTATGCACACTACCTCCTGTGGTATCCAAGTGATTCCCACCCCTCACACCTCCCGGCCTGTGTGGCCTGTTGTGCTGGTGTGTTTGTTTTCCCAAAGCTTCTGGTATAGCTTTGTCGTTTTCCCTTTTTGTTGCCCCCAGTGACTGCCCCCACGAGGATTCATGAGGTTTTTGCCGCTCACCTAGTGTCCTCTGCTTATCCAAGTTCACCCCTTTTCCATGCCCTGTATGGGCCTTCAGTTTGACTCCCCTTTTTCCTTCCACCATCGACCATTGCCATGGTTTGCTCCTCTGTCATTGGGGGTCTCGCCTATTCCCCCTGTGGTCGGTCTCGTTCCACTCCCAAGATCGAAAGTCCTTCTGCGCAGGTTGTGATCCTCCGTTGTTTCCTGTCCCAGGGGAATAATAAGCTGAACAGGAATGTACATTTGCTGGGAATTTGTTTGGCGGTGAGGGCTTTCCTAACTGGGCCCATTGCTTTCCTTTTTGCAGTTTAGTTGGAGGAGGACTTGTGAGCCTTTTATTGAGATGGCAGTCTGGCTTCTGGCCGCCCTGTGGCTATTTTCTTTTTCTTCGAATGAGGCCAAGGCTACCAGCACATCTCTTGGTCCATCTCTCGGCCATGATCTTCTGGGGCCAACCCTGTGGATGCGGTCTATGTGTATATTCTCTGGGTTGTCTCCATCCGTGAGCAAAGCATTGTGGTAACCGTGATTTTAGATCTGCGTCTCCAATTGTTTCTGCCATCCCGATCTTCTAGAGCGATTCTTGAGATCTTCTGCTTGGATTTCCAGGTTGTGATTTGCTACCGCCATTTGTTCCACAGCTCTGAGTTCTCTCAAACCTCACTGCTCACCTCGGATAGGCCTTGTTCAGCTACGACCACCCTGTTACACAGAGTGATCATCTCTTCAGTGATCGCTTTCAAAGGACTTTTCAGGTCCTCTCTCAAGTTTGTCAGTTGCAGCTGAAAGGATGTTATCCGTTCTTCCATACCTCAGACAGTCCTGCAGGTCTTCCTTGCTGAGGGCCATTTCCTTCTCCCTTTGGGCTACCAATTCCTGTTGTGGGGCTACTATCTCTTTACGTGGTTCCTTTTCCGTGTGTTGCTGCCAGTATTTTTCGAATGGACCCTTTGTTTCCTTGGTGGTGCCTAATGCTGTCGAGGGCCGTTTACCTTTAGGTCTTGGCATTGGGCTGCGCAAGGTGGCTTTAGGAGGGTGCCCTCCAAGTTATGGGGTCGGGGAGGCCCAGGTGTAGCAGTGTCCACTTTTCGTTTTTGTTTCTCTTGAGGCTGCCTCCTGCGACCTTCTGTTAATGTATTTACGGTCCTCTAGAGATTTTTCGGGCCTTAGGGAGTAGCCAAAGTCTCTTCTACTGCATCCTTTATGCGTACTCTAGGGTGCTATTCTTTCTTGTTGCCCTCAATCTTTGCAGTCCTGCCGGCAGACTTCATGCCCTGAATTCCACGCTTTGTCGGGAATGTGCCTTGCTTCTCCTAGGCCTATGCCACTAGGACCACCTTCTCTGTGCGCTGCTTCTTGTACATTTTTTGTACAGTGCCTCTGTTTCAGGCCTACGCTTAGCGCTGTTTGGGTATGACCCCCCCCCTCCTCTATGGGGTTACCACAGTCACTTGCCAGGTGGTAGCCAGGCAGATGAATACACCAAGGGAAAGGAGTTGCTACCCTCTCTTAAACCCTATAGTGTGGGCCTGGGGGTTGCCTGGTCCCCTCTGTCTTGTCCCTGTGACTCTCCTGGCTTCTGTTCGCTGGTTCTCTTCCTTTAGGGTGCCACTGATCCTCCGATTCCTGCTCGAGCACCTTAATTGCTTACTACAGATTGCGCTCTTTTCCAGGCACTCTCTTTTCAAGCCCTTCACGTGTTTAGTACACATTATCTCTCCTCTCATGGGGTTCCGACCAGCTCACAGTCTTTATCCCCTCAGTCATGCCCCTCCTCATCCCCCCGTACCGTTCCTCACCTCGCACGCACCGTGGATTGGTGTCTTCATGATGCATACTGTGATCCTGCTGGGTCTCCGAGCACTGCTGCTCCTCCAGTCTAACTGGATGCACGGAGGTGGGCAAGTCTGCCGCGGCTGTCAGTAGCCCGGAGCCTCCGACTGTCACTTCTTGTGCCGCTGAGGCCCTCTGCTGCTGGCTGTCAACCCTTCACTGGACTGCCCACGCGGCCCCGTTCCTTCCTTGTCCGCAGACCTGCATGGCTTTGGCTCGGCTTCTCCCTAGGCAGGGCAGCTCCACTTCTTCGTTGGGAGGCGGGGGTCAGGCCCACACCCCGATATGGCTCCGCACCTGCATGCTGTTCGCCCTCTGCCACAGGGTCCCTTTTTTGTTGGCAGACACCTCGTGGTCTCGGCCAGCTGATTCGCCGCTCGCCGCCCGCTCCTTTCCCCGTCCCTCGCTTCTGGATGCCCCCGGGGGACCATGCTTCCCAGTAACACGTGTAAGTGATTTCGCCTCCTATGGGAGATATTCGGTCTCTTTTTCCTTTCGGCTTTTTAGCTTTACTGTTACCTCCTTCTAGTAAACCTGCACGGAGCTCAGGGGAGTGCGACTTCAATCCCCGGCAGCCATCGTCGATCCCCCCTAAATTCGATTTTTAAATGGCAGGCAAACAGTGCAGGTTGAGAGAAACCTAAAAATGATATTCAGACAAGGGTAGTGCAGCAGTATGGTAGTCAAGGCAGTGGGAGTGTGATCTCCAGGAGGGAATACCAAGTAGAATGGAGAGCAATTACTAGAGGCAAGAATGCCAACTGGGATGAAATCGTCACAATGGTAGGAGTGGCACAGGTACAGAGTCAGAGGAAAGATGGCCATGCAAGTCAGCAAACAAACAGCACTCACGTAATGTCTGGAGGGGATACAATAGTCCATGGGAGCATGGAGGATGACCTCAGCATAAAGACAAAGTTACATGGCCTCGAACAATGTAATGGACCTTTTCATTTGGGCTTCTGTTTACCCGGGAAGACAAACTGTACTGGCCATGACCTGCAAGGAGAGGCTGGCCATACTACAAATGGATAAGGAGATCCACCAAGGTAGAGCAACAGGCATGAACTCTGCCCCTCCAAGGAGGAAACCATGGAAATGGGTGTAAGTATTCAGAAAAGATGAGGCACTCAAATCAACAGGATATCATCAGGAAGGCAAAGAAGGTTTTTTTTTTTTTTTTTTTTGGGTGCATAAGAAACACAGGTAGATATTACACACTCGCAAGAGATAAGGCAGGGGATACCGCCGTAAAACCACAGTGGCGATGTAGCGGATCTTGTAAACAGAGCTGTAGAGAGCACGATGTACACATCATTTATAAAGCCCAACCCCTCACCTCCATCAAACTGGAAGAACAGCAAGAAAACATGGTGCCTGACACCTGGTATCATCCCAATACCAAATCGAAAGTATAAGAAAAGTTATGTGCTCAGACAACCGTATTGAATGTATGCCTAAACTGATGCGGTAGACATAAGCCTGAGGACACCACTGGATATAGGAGAACTAAAAAGGAAGTCCAGCAGATGTTAAGTGACGCCATGAAGAACAGAAGACACAAGGACGCACTGAAACCAACATAAGAATTTCTAAAGAAAGATGATGTAACTTAAGTGACAAAGTAAACATATGCAAATATGAAAATATACACTAACATATGTAACAAGAGATGTAGTAGATGAATATATAGAGAAATACAAGATATATAAGAATGTAGAAGCTTGCTGAAGTAGGAAATAGAGTGAGAAAAGCAGCCATGTTGAGAAAATGAACGTCTGCATCTTGTAATAGTAAGCAAGAGGCCTCGAGCGGAGAAAGACCAAGGCTGCAATGCTGACAGTCACTGGAATAACAGATGTGTAAGAACAAGTCAAGGATGCCAGAGCAAGTAGCAACTGCAAGGCTTGATACAAGTTGAAGAGGATAAGCTATGTATGCAGGGTCTATTTCTCTTAGATTAAGTAAAGGAGTGAACATCTGTGGGTGCAAAGTATTGTACAATTAAAGACACAGAAAGCACATGCAGGTTGGAGCAACCAATTCTCCAGAGGCTGAGAATATTAATCAAATAGCACTACATAGAAGGGTAAAATGGACAAAATCATGCTGCTCTCCCACGCGATTCAGGACCAGAAAAGAAGGCCTAGTCATGAAGCTTCAGGCGAAGATAGCCATGTAACTTCACTAACTTTTAAAGTTCTGAGGAAGAAAATGTTCAGCAAGGTCAACTACAAAGAGGAGGTCTTGGATTAGGGCCCAACTGATGAGATGGTAGGCTAATTAGCCAAGAAAGGCAGTTGTGTGGCGTTCCCCTGCACCCGATTTTGTTGCTTACGTGCTGCCAATGAGCCCAATGTTCAAGGATGGAAGAGTGCCAACCAATCCGGAGGGTATATGCAATGGTGGACCATACATTGTTACAGAACACTATACGCTGCTGGTGTTAAACCATTATCTGTATTTAACGTAGTTAGAGGTAGATTCAAGGCGTGCCTACCACATAAGAGGCATCCAATGATGATACCAACACCTATCCAGACTATATATACGTTTCCTGTAACCAATCCCTCCACCCATTAGGTTTTTACTGTTAGCCAGGTAGAACGACGTCATAGCTGACATAAGTCGCACTATAAAACCTTTTGTGCAACCAAAATGCATTGAGTGTGAGCTGCAATCTTTGTTGACCTGGTTTCCCTACTTTATTGAACCAATAATGAAGTTGTATTCATATTCCTAGTGTCTGTCCGGTTATTTGGGGCAGAGGTAATTTATTGCAGTAATCACTTCCGGCACTTGGAATGCTCCAGGTGCTACTGCACAGAGCCACAAAGAATACAAGCACATCACCGAACATAGACTATCAGCATGAAAAGAGACTCTGACCAGATCTCAAAAGGAGGTTGTCCATTTGGAGGTGGGGGCCGATTGTGACCACTTGTTTATTGATAGGGGATTGTAGTTTCCCTACATAATATCTCTGAGTTTGCAGGCGAGTCAATTCCAGGAGTATGGAACCCAGGGTTCACTAGGAACTTTGGTTCACACCAGAAAGGTGGTGTTTGGGGTTGGTGGGGACAAGAGGAAGGAGGGAGTTAATGGGCGAGAGGTCACAATCCAAATTTGAAGTCATGTCCAGTTTGTATTTACTACGAGAAGGTGTTACAGGATATCCACACACTATTTTGACAAACTATTATGCACAGGTGCAGGCAACGTTAGATCCAAGTAGAACAGATGCTAGATAGGACCACACTTCTGGCTTCCAGCGTAAAATGTGAGGGGCCTAAATAGCCCTGTCAAACGGAAAGAATTAGAACAGTGCCTAGCCAAAGAACAACCAGAGATTATTGCCCTCCAAGAAACTCCCATCTGTATAAAGGACAAAGAAAGGTTAAGAGGCTAGCCGATGCAGGGAAACTGGAGGAACCCTTATAGCTTTTGGACAAATACAAGACCTACCTATCTTGACACTAATGGAGACAAAGGCAGTCATTATCTTTTTGTTAAATGTAAATCAGGGACCGAAATAATTGCATCAGTATATGTGCCAAATATGGGACAGGATATTTCCCAGCGATCGACATTAGCAACCTTGGAGGCATTCGCCTCAGGGGACATTCTGATGGGCGACCTGAACATAGCATGGGACCCACAAAAAGACTGTAGGGCAAAAATGTATCATGGACAGGTGTCACCTACAAAAGCTTTGAAACAGACCTGTTAGCACTAAAGGATGTTTTGAGGGTGTTAAAAACTGAGAACCCGAAGGGTACACTTATTCACATAACCCATCGCACATTTCAAAAATTGATTTTGTATAGGCATCCTCAACGGTATTGGGCAGGATTACGCAAATAGATATGGGAACTATACTTTTTTCTGACCATGCCCCACTGGTGACTACCATATAACCGAGTCGACCGAACAATTTGTGGCGTTGCTCCTTTGCCTCAGAGATCTTAAAAGATCAGGTTCTAATGGGAGAAATTGGGGATAAAATTTGAGTATTTCGCTAGAAATACACCGACATGGCAGGTGTGACTGTGGGACAATTATTAAAGCGGTCACGAGAGGGTATCTTACATCAGTAAAAGCCATGAGGGACAAACAGCTGAGACAAATGGAAGTGGAGTTAGAAGCCAAACTAAAGAGGGATCATGGCACAAATGGTACATGATCAGAGTAAAACACTTAAAAATGAGAATAGAATACAGAAGTATGAGAGGACTAGACCTACAGTACACAAGGAGAGTGGAAAAAGCCCTCCTGTATGCTCAACAAAAGTATTATCTAAAGGCAAACAAAGCAGACCGCCTGCTGGCCAGAGACCTTCAGTGGAAAAGGGCCAATCGGACAGTAACAGATTAAGAACTAACATAAAAGGTATATCCAATTCCACCCCAGAAATAACTAAACAGTTTGTGCAGTTTTATTCCAGCCTATAAACATCGAACTGCCAAAGCCAGGAGAAACAACACTTATCTACAATCGCTTCCCCACCATAAAATTATACTGCAAACTAGAAAACTTTGGCAGCCATATCAGAGGAAGGGGCAACTCAAGCCATCAAGACATTACCGCTCAACAAAGCACCAGACCCTGATGGATACTCGGCAGTCAGGGACATTAACACCTAAACTGACTTCCCTGCACAAACCTCTAAGGGGCACAGGGCACAATATCCCCTACAATGGAGGAGGCCAAAATGGTGTTATTCTCAAAGCCAAACAAGGACCCTACACAATGCAGGTCAAACCGATAGCTTAGCACTTGACTGGGTGGAATGGTCATTTTTGTTTCAAATAATGGAATAAATGTGTTTTGGCATGATTCAGGCTAATTCTGCTTCTCCATCGATTAGGCTATCAATAAATGCATCACTGTCCCAACCGATATAGATTAAATGCGAAACAGTTGTCCCTTGTCCCTGCTGCTATATGCAATTTATGTGGTGCCCATACGGACTAAAATACGAATGATGGACCATATCAAAGGACTACCATTTGGTTAAGGGGGGGGCACAAAATGATGGCATTAGCGGATGACCCGATACAGTAACAGATCCATACATCAGTACTCAGGATTTTCCTAGAACTGTTTGGGACAATGGCAGGCCAGAAAATCAATGCCAAGAAATCCAAAATGCTAAACGGATCCATGAACGCCACCCAAGTGACTGCATTGCAACACAAAAACTCATACTTCCGCATTCAGATGACCAAATCATTAGCAACACTGTACTTATCAAACAATGTTCCCCTTCTTAAGAAAGTAAAGCAACTGTTGAGCAAATGGGTGGTCTCCTGGTTGGGTAGAGTCAACACAATAAAAATGGTGATCTCCCCAAAACTTATATGTCAGGCTCTGCCGGTCAAAATTCCTCAATCTTTTTTCAAATTGCTACATAAATGAATATTGGCTTTTACATGGAGAAAGCAGAAACCCAGGATTACCAGAAGGGTGATGAGGGCCTCTAGCGGGAAAGGGGTTTGGTGAGCTAGAATCTCCATACATACTACGTGGCGGCCCAACTCAGGATCTTCAGAAAGTGGTTAATTGGTAATGATAAAATATTGTGTAGAATGGACATGGGCGTAGTGTGGAAACCTCTAGATGAACAAGTTACTTACCAACTGTAATGTTCTTTCGATTGGATGTTCCTCCTACGTATTCCTCATCTTAGATCTCGTATCCCAGCTTTGCTGCTTCGGAAAAATGTTCCAGAGGGCGCTGTGTTCGGGGCCGCAGAGTCGTAGTCCCTCGAGGGCCGCCGTCGAGCGTTAACACCATCCACTTTATAAAGGGCTCGAGCCACGCCCGTTACCTCAGTTCTGTTTTTACAGTGTTCACGGTTGCATCAGTTGATCAGGCTTTTAAGTCCTCAGGCTCTTAAGGAAGTTCGAGTGCAACTGGTGCAAACTGTACGGAGGAGTAGGTTGGGAGGGTCGATGAGGAATACGTGGGAGGAACATCAAATCGAAAGAACGTTACAGTTGGTAACTTGTTCTTCGAAGGATTGTGTCCTCCCACGTATTCCTCATCTTAGATAGGCACCCAAAGCAATAAGCATTTGGAGGAGGGAGTACCAGAAAATTCAATCATGGACTGAATGAAGGACAGCTTTTGCAAAGAGTCCTTGATATTAAGTAGAGTCCAAGCATTAATGCTTCAAAGGTGTGCATTGACGACCAGGTGGCTGTAGCACAAATATCCTGCACCGGGACACCCCTCTGAAGAGCCGTGGAAGTTACCATGCCCCTGGTTGAATGAGCCCTTAACCCATCTGGAGGCTCTTTCCCAGCCAATTTACAGCACTCCGAGATTGCTAGAGTTATCCATCTGGATAGAGATTGTTTGGACACTGCAAGGCCCAATTTGTGTCCAGTATACCAATAGTTGGTCACATTATCAAAGATTTGCCAATATGGCAATGTAGAAACAGAGCCCTTTTTGGGTCCAGTCTGTACAATCTTTCCTCTTCCTTACTAGCGTGAGGAGGGTAAAAAGAAGGTAAGGTGATTTTCTGTGGCAGATGGAAATCCGAGATGATCTTAGGCAAGAAAGATGGTTTGACTTTTAGAATAACTTTGTCCCTATGGAAAACGGTACGAGGAGGCTTACAAGAAAGCGCCTGCAACTCACTTACCCTGCGAGCTGATGTTATAGCCACTAACAAAATTGTTTTTAGCGTGAGAAGTCTTAATGGGCAAGAATGTAAAGGTACGAAAGGGGAACACATGAGAAATTTGAAGACTAAATTCAAATCCAAGATGGGCACCTGAAAAGGTGTCAGAGGGTACACATTTGTCAGCCCTTTCAAGAATTGAATGACTAAGGGCATTTTAAAATAGAACACCTCTTCAGAGGAACGTTTAAAGATAGATGGCGCTGCCAAATATCCTTTTATAGTGCCAACTTGGAGCCCCAAGTGTAAGAGGAAAGAAAGTACTGTAGGGGTATTACATAAAAATGGGTCCACATTCTTATCCCTGCACCAGTTACTGAACTTGTTCCAACACCACAAGGATTTTGTTGCTGGCTGCCTGGCCGAAAGCAAGATCTCCATTAAGTCATCCGGGAGGTCTCAATCCATATCTCTCAGCCTCTCAGAAACCATGCATGAAGGCTGAGTGTCTTGACCTCTGGATGGAGAACCAGACCTTCCTCTTGCAAGAGAAGATCCTCTCTTTGTGGAAGACATATTGGAGGACAGATGGGCATGTCCAGAAGGTCCGGGTACCACGTCCTCCTGGCCCAATCCGGGGCAATTAGGATCATGGTTTTCCTGAACTTTCTCAACCTGATTACATGAGGAATTACGGGGACTGGAGGAAACGCGTATAGGAGTGGAAATAGCCAGTCCACCACGAACACGTCCCCTAGAGGTCCTCTTGGGGGAAAATTCCCTTGAGCACTACAGTTCGCACGTCCGGTTGGCACCGGTCGCAAACAAGATTCACTTGAGGGGTTCCCCAAAGGGCAAAGATCAAGGACTTCCTGAGCTAGTTCCCACTCGTGGGAGACTGCTCTGCCTGCTCAGAGCATCCGCCGCCATGTTCAGCTCTCTGGCTAGGTTAACTGCCAATGGAGAGATTCCTTCTTGCATTGCCCAGAACCAGAGCTGCATTGCCTCTCTGCACAGTGGGAGTGATCCTACACCTCCTCTTTTGTTGAGGTAGTACATGGCCACTGTGTTGTCCATCATTATCAGGACATTCTTTCCCTGCACAGAGGGCATAAAAGCCTTCAGCGCTAGTTTGATTGCCTCAGCTCCAAAAGGCTGATGTGTAGTTTTTACTCCGAAGGAGACCAACGAGCGCGGATTGTCACATTTTTGGTGTGGGCTCCCCACCCCTTGAGTGAGGCGTCCGTCACTACCTTTATCTCCGGCCATGATTGCCAAAAATGTTCTCCCTTGAGGATACCTTGATTCCATGCAAGTCCACCATAGAATATCTTGAGCCACTCTGGCCGGGACTCGCAGAAGATCTGACATCTCCCCCGAAAATTGGAACCATTGAGTCCCGAGAGCCCATTGAAGGGCTCTCATCCTCAATCGAGCATCTGGTACCAGAAAAATGCAGGCTGCCATGAGGCCTAGCAACCTTAGAAAATCGAATGCCGGCAGATGTTATGCATTTTGAAACTTTGTTACCATCTGCAAAATGTGGTAAGCTCTCTCCTCAGGAGGTAAGGCTTTCCCTGAGGAAGTATCCAGGACTGCTCCGATGAATTGGAGTCTTTGGCTTGGAATCATTTGTTACTTCTTGTAATTGAGGGAGAAGCCCAGTCTGCCGCCGACAATAAAAGACTGTAACAAAGACATGATGTAGGCTAACGACAATGAGGAACTGTATATTGACTCGGTGTTGCATCCCTCCAAACCCAGGAACATATGGGCAAGGTATAAACAATACTTGACAGAACTAGCAGAGCGGGAATGCCAGGCATTAGAAGGAAGCCAATTGGTGTAAGTTGTAAAACCACTGAAAAGATTGTCGCAAATGTATGTGTTTAACCTGTGTGCAAATATAAATAAAGAGTTAAAAAAAAAAAGAAGTGGCAGGTCATGGCCAGATGTTCCTGGGCTCGTTCGGGTGAACTTGCCCGGATTAGCCAATCGTCCAGGTAAGGGTAGACTTGAATCCCCTTCTCCCGATACTGGCTGCCACTACCGCCATCAGCTTGGTGAAAACCCTCGGAGATCAGCCCAAATGGTAGAACGCGAAACTGATAATGAGAACCGCCAACTGCGAACCTCAGGTTCCTTCTGTGCTTGAGATGGATTGGCACATGAAAGTAAGCATCCTCTAGGTCCAATGAAACCAGCCAGTCCTGAAGCTGAACAGCCTGAAGGATCTGAGAAAAGGTCACCATCTTGAACTTGTAATTCCTGAGGAATTTGTTCAAATTTCTTAAGTCCAAGATGGGTCTCAATCCTCTGTCCTTTTTGGGGATGAGAAAATAAGGGGAGTACCAACTCTTGTTCCTCTCCGCTACAGGTACATGTTATATTGCACCTTTCTCCAGCAGGGTTGAAATCTCCTACACAAGGAGCGGGTCTGGAATTTGTTTTACAGAGTTGACTCCTGGTGGTTGATTTTGAGGTCTAATGAAAAGTAATTCAGTAATCATGGGTCACTATCTCTAGCGCCCAGGCATCTGACGTAATGCCCCGCCATTCATTCAGATACCGAGTGATTCTGCCCCCACCGGGAGTCTTGTGGGTGAAGACCACAAAGTGGTTTTGCAGCGGCTGCAGCGGCTGAGGAGGTAGTAGCCGCTGCTGCGGCTGATCTAGCACTTCTCCCTTTTCCACCACAAAAGGGTTTTCTTTTGGCCTCTTTGACTGACCTGCCACCTTCCTCTTCCAAAAGAGGAGTAGGAACAAAAGGGGTGACTACTCCAGTAAGATAAGCCTGCGCAGGAGTGTTGTTGAGGCTGTCGTATAGCGGCGCCAAGTGATTTCGCTGCCGCTTTTGAGGTCTGCAGCTTCTTCAAGCTCTCGTCTGCCTTGCTGCCAAACAGCCTCAAGCCGTCAAAGGGCATATTGAGTAATCTAGGCTGCACATGAGGTGCAATGCCAGATTTCCTTAGCCATGCAAATCTGCGTAGGACTGTGCTAGATGCCATGGACCTGCTTACACTATCAGCAGTGTCTAGTCCTGACTGAAGGTATTCCTCCATAGCCTCTTTCCCATCTTTTACTATTGCCAGGAAACAATCCTGTTCCTCACCTTCGGGAATGTGTTCAGCCGCTGATGTCATACAATCCCACAGGGTGAATGTAAATCTTGCTAAAGTGCAAGTTACATTAGTCGATTTATGGGCCATGCTGACCGAAGAAAAAAACCTTCCGGGCCCAAGCGTCAACTTTATCATCCCTGTCTGGTGGTATTGAGGGGTAAGATGATTGCCTAGTGGAGGTTGCAGCTTGTACCACTAGACTTTAAGGGGGGGATGTTTAGATGGGGATTCCGGATCTGATAAAGATGGCCTGTATTTTGCTACAAATGTTTTGTTTACTGCTGAAACAGAATCAGGAGTATTCCAATTTACCATCACCCTTTTTTGTAGTGCCTTATGGACAAAAGGACAGGATCTTTTAGAGGACCCTCACTCATGATGTCCGCTCAGAGGAGAAAGACCTGTGACGTCACTTTGGCTTCTCAGACGAAGAGGATTTCCTCGAGCGCCTCTTCCATCTCGACCTCATCGACCCATGTCAAGATTTGACTCAATTCTCCCGAATCTTTTTGTCTTTTAGAAGACTTGTAAGTTTCCTCCCCCTCCCAAAGAGCCTTATTGGACATGGCCTGACAGGAACTGCAATAGTCAACCCGATGGTCTGGGCTGAGACACCAGAGGCAATTCCGATGGGGGTCGGTTATTGACATTTTCCTACCACACTTCTGACATTTTTTTAACACTGTCTTGGGTGTGGTGGGAGTAGATGATGAGGACATCGTCGAGAAAAAACCCTGATGTGCAGGACACGAAAAAGTTGCTTGGAAAAACCTAACTGAGGTAACGGGCGCGGCTCGAGACCTTTATATAACGGACGACGTTGACGCTGGCACTCTAGGGACTATGACTTTGCAGCCTCGAACACAGGACCCTCTGGTGACATTTTTTTCCCCCAAGCAGCAAAGCTGGGAGACAACATATCTAAGATGAGGAATACGTGGGAGGACAATCCCTTTGAAGAATTGTTATGGTTACCTTACACCGAAAGAACAAAGGAAATACATAAAAGTGCGCTTAAGGCCCTGGTGGACGGGCTTTGGGATGAACAGGTCAGACGGATAGTGATCACCTCGTTCACATCACCTTTCACCTCGTATTTAAAAACCCTCAACTTATCACAGGTGTAGAATGGGGAGTATCTAAACAGTGGAAAGGGAGTAGATGTTTGAGACTGCGGGATATGACCCAAAGCCAAAACATTAAGCCGTTTGAACAACGCAAAGTAGACTTTGGGATACAGGAAACAGATTCAGATATCTGTAACTTCCACAATGGTTGGTTAATCCGATGGTGAAAGCAGCAGTCCCTAGACACTTCACACCAATCGAAAAAATAGATCACCACCAATCCAGGGGAGAGAAAACTAGTGTTAGCACTCAAATTAAGGTCCGACAACCCTGTGAACCCAACCTGGCCATATATGACAATGGGAAACAGCACTAGGTCATTTGATCAAGAGAGCAGTGGGAGAATCTATGGGTAGATGACCCTAAACTTACTAGGGCGATCCAGATCCAAGAGATGTGGTTAAAAGTGATTTTTTCTTTGGGGAAACTGCATAGATTAAACCAAACTCATCTCTAATGTTGGAGGGGATGCGGGGCATAGGAGATTGGGGACATATTTGTTGGTCATGCCCCAAATATACACAATTCTGGGTAGATGTGTAGGGCAGACGGTGGAAATATTTGAAATACAAATGACGGGATATGGAACATGGCATTCTGGGACTCAAGTCACACAGAAAGACATGACCCAGTATCAAAGGAAAGCATACGATACTGTCTCAGCGGTACTGCCGATAGCCCAGAGATGGAAACAATCTGACCCGCCAGGAGAACAAGTCTGGATCTCAAAGATATGGAACTCCGTAGGTCTGGAAAGGTTAACATATTCCCTTCAGGGGGAAACAAGCTCGATTCAGTACAGATTGGGGAACAATATTGTCCTCCTTACATAATGACTATAGGGTATCCATGTGCCCACAAAGAATATTTTGGGTAGAACACAAGTAAAGGTTCTGATATATACGAATATGGCTGATCTCAAACTGGATACGTGAAACGGGGGGGCTGCGAGGGGGCAGAATGGGTGGAGTTGGGGACAGTGGGTTAAAGAGAAGTTTTGATTTCTGTTGTATATTAGAAAATCTAACAAGAATAGGTTTAAAATAAAAGCCACTCTATTCAGACACCACTTGGTTCAACAAAAATTACTGGGCAGTCACTTCTGTGATGAATACGATCGAGTCATCACTTCTTTCCCAGCAGCGATCTCTCACGATTTGGCCAGGAGAGAGCAGCCGCTACCTGATCCTGACCCTGGGGGCGACTATATGTGTCATGATCTCTGCTTCCAAAAGGTCAGGGTTTTCCCAACTCCCTTGGAAGCAGATCCATAACCCAGGTTCCGAGTGCCAACCAGTCCCAATTGGGACCTTTTGGACCCAGTCCTGGCGCCAGTGGCACCAGGCTCATAAATATGCCCAGTCCCAGCGCTGGAAGCGCCGGGCTCATAATGCTTGGGTGGACTTACCTGCAGCAGACCATGCTGCTTACTTGCCTGCCAGTTGAGCCTCTGATCCTCTTCTGTTTGGAACTACTTTTCCTGTTGGGTGGGGCAGGAGCCACTCCCTAGATTCAGAACACTGGAACTCTTCTGGAAAGCAGGAACTCTTTTCTTACCTAGGCGTGGCTGTGGAAGGAGACACCTAAGCACTACAGGAGGCTATTTAAACCACACCCGATGGATGAATCTTGCTTTGTGTTATTCTGCATCCTCTGCAGCAGAACGCTCATCGTGTCTTCTGCATCTGATCCTGGGCCTAAGGAAAAAGGCTTACCATCCTGAATCCAGTCTTCAGCAACACCTATAAAGACAAGAAAGAACAGGTTAGCATTACGGTCTTCAGTGACAGCTCTTCACTTACCTGGTCCATCGGCTGTCACCAACGCCTCGCGCTGCATTCCGGCATCTGAAAGACAAAGGCTTACCTACTCTTCGTGCGCTCCGGAGGTCTTCACACTGCATTCCGGCATCTGAAAGACAAAAGCTTACCAACTCTTCGCACGCTCCGGAGGCCTTCGACGCTGCATCCCGCATTGGAAAGACAAAACAAGGTGCGTTTAAAGACATTGGGGATCTTTAATACTCACGTGCCATTACTCCTTTCCACATCTCACCCAGTGGGTATTCCGGCACCCTGCAGTCGCTCCGAACTTGTACCTGCAAAATAAAAAGACAGTTAGAGCGCATCGTGAAGCAGGCAACAAGCGCTTACTTACGTGCTTCCAGGCGCTTCTATTCATCACACGGGCTCCATCTTCAACTCACTTCAGCCCGTCATCCGCCATTGCCGGAACCCTGCAAAACAAGAAACATCATTACTAAAGACTTTAAAGACATTAGAATTACTCGAAACTTACCGTTCGTGCAGTAAACGACGGACAGCAGTCCTCTGAAGTCAAGAGGCCTGCTCCCCTTATCCAGTGAAGAAACTGGTTACAGCACCCTGCCCCGAGGCAGATGGAGAGCACGGCGTTCACTTACCTAAGGTGAGAGCGTTAACCTTTGGAGTTCTACAGGAGAAGAGAAAGGGAAGAAGAGAGAGACATTCAATAACCCAGTTCCTTAATCCCATATTTTCTATCTGCAGACATCTTACCCTTCGCGTCAGACATACAGTGCACAGAGGTCCAGCCCAAAGAGCCAGCCGTGTGTTACACATCACCTTTGAAGATACGGTATACGCCCAGTCAAGACCGGCGCCTCTACGGGAATCAGGTGAGCGTTACAATATGATCACATGGGGATGGGGAAGCCCTTGGGCAGTGGGGTGGGGGCCGTCATGACATCAGAGGACATGGTATCCCCTTTTCCTTATGAGGACACCCCCGTCATTCCCCATGCCTTAATGGCATATGGTCATACCTACCCTCACCCACCTAGGAAAGGTACTGGAAACTGTCACAGGATCCATATACATGTCCTTAAAAATCGAACTTGCCTTTTAAAAATCACCCAGAACACCACGTTTTCAGACTTTGCATTCAAATTACCAGAAACGGACTACTATTGCCCTAAAAACAAAAGTACTGCGACTAAGAAGATGAGCCGAGTAATGAAGTTCACTGCGAGCCAGGAACACACGCTGCACTCTAGTTGTTGCAAGAACAAGCCTGATGCCAGGAGATTGAATCCGGCAGACCAGCTGACACAGACTGGGTGGAGAACACTGCTTCTCTCGGTGCTGACCAAGGATCCGTGGGGCTGGAGCTGTGTCCGTGGAGACAACCGGCTCGCTGAGAAGGAAGAAGCGAGTGGATTGTCAGGGGAGTATGCAGCGAGAACGCGAGGAACAAACGGAAGGCTTCTGGCTGCTCACAGGTATGGAAAAGCCACCTCCACACCACCCAAGCCCAGGAAGACGCAGAACAGCTGAGCAGGAGCCGCAAGAGGCAGAGATGCAGAGGCAGTGAAAGGGAGCAGAAAGCCAAAAGATCGCCACAGACTTGCCGCGCAAGAGCCATCCTATGCCAGAAAGAGCTAGCAAGTCCGCCCGAGGGAATAGGAGACACTGGGGTGAATTAGTAATCTTGCCCAAACCAAATTATCATGAATTAAGCAAATAAGAAGAAACACGTCAATGTTTCTTAAAGAGACAAAACAGAATAAGTATAAGAGACTATCAAGTTTGGGTGTGCACAAAGCGCACACACACGAGAAAAGCCCCGGCTGAAAAGTATACCAGGCATTGTCAAGTTTAACAGCATATAAAAGACAGTACCCAACGGAGTCCTGGTAACGATACATCAGGACTAGCAAAAGGCTGTGGAACCATAATAAAGTGGAGAGAAAACCTGACAGGAAAGTACACCAGGTATCCTACCAAGAACAGCCA
Organism: Ambystoma mexicanum; assembly: GCF_040938575.1. NCBI lineage: Eukaryota > Metazoa > Chordata > Amphibia > Caudata > Ambystomatidae > Ambystoma > Ambystoma mexicanum. The sequence continues at coordinate 347,259,234 of NC_090933.1, forward strand.
AGTTGTTTTCTATACTAGTTGTGGTGTTGATGAAGAGGAACTGATATTCTTGTATATAAAACAGTGAAGAGAAATCCAGAGTAAGGAAACCATGCTCTGAAACAAGAAACTCTACCCTTCTGTAACTTGCGTTGGAGGTACACATTCTTTTTATTTATTTTTTTATAAATGTGTACTCTACTAAAGGCCAAAGACCATTTTCCCCCTTTTCAGCTGAGAGTTGATTTTTAGAATGTGATGGCCAGAATAGTACTTTGGACACAGGACGGTTTTGCTTTGAACATTCGGACATTGACAGACTCAAATTCTGGGCAGGGAAACACCTCTTAGCGCAGTAACAGAAAGGAATTTTCCAACCCCCTTTTATTTTGATAAAAGTCTTTGAACAAAACCATGAATACCTTGTGTCCGAGTTTCATTCCTAGCTCAACACACTGCACTTAAACAAGGACACAGTGCTACAATGTCATACCAATGACAGTTGTAGCCTATACAGAAGACCTTTGCCATTGACATTTTTCCTGCACAATTGGTACGATGTAGGAGACGTGTGCAAAGATTGAGCTACGGCTCTTCTCAGTCTCTGATGAGTTGAACTGGTAATCTTTTGCAAACGTCCTTACTGTTTTGGGGTGTCTGGCGCTCACCACTGTAGTCCCTAACCTGTAACACATATTTTGCCTTTTTGTCTCTTTCTGGAAGGAAGGAAGTAAGCCTTTCCTGCTTTGGTGCTGTGCCATGCTCATGGATGTTCCCCTTTGTGACCCAGCTATTACAGGCATTACAGAAAATAAGGATGCAATATTCCCCCTCTGGTTCTAATCAACCTCATATAGGAAGAGCTAAAGCCAGGTACAAGCATGCAGGTAGATGATTCACTTTATGTTCTGTGACCAAAAGGTTTATTGTACAGTGAAGGCAGTTGTGGCCCTCCTAGGAACTGTGGCAAAATTGTACAAACAATGTCCCTACAGGATATTTGACAAAAATAAACACTTACCTGTGGAGCAGTCAAAGTCCTCAATGGTAAGTAACTTTTCATTTTCAAGAAAACTTGACAGGCTTGCACTATTGTCACAAGCGGCTCGCCGAGCTTCATCTGACAGAAGTTTACACTGAGGTGCATTTGCTGTCTACAATAAAAAATTAAAAGTTATCGTAATCTAACATTCAAATTCCTCCCAATACCGCAATAAAAAAGTAATGTAAATGTGATCCATACAGCTAACCATGTGTTGCATTAATGAAATGACCTTAAAATCCTAATGCTCTGTACTGGTTACCTTCTTATGAATCAAACATACAAATCTATGCACATGAACGGGATAACTGAACACTTTCTACACATTTCTTTACCATGAAGCCAATTTTAAAACACATTTATCTTTTTGAAAAAGATATATAGGATATGTGCAGTTGATCACTTGTGTTCACAGAGGAGACCACGAAGAGCAGTGCTACCAGAGGACCTTCTATCCACCGGTGACAGGTCAGAAATGTGAGGCAGACAACATTGGGATGATTTTTCAAAATACCCCATTTTATTAAATTATGAATGTTATCAAATGCAACAAAACTAACAGAAAACACATAGGATATCTGGCTCTCACACTTAAATACATAATGAAATATATGGCAATTCATTGTAACATCAGCAATGATATTCTCAGTCTTTCATGTTAAACTAGGTGAATTCCCTTTCCCCATGTTTCAAGGTAAAGTTAACTCCAATATTCAACAAAAACAAAGAAGGAAAATCCGGATTTAATAGTCTCAATTCAGTCCTTCGCTCCATCAATGTCAAAGTAATGTTTTGCTAACCAAAGTTCAAACAACTGAAGAGCTGCTCTTCTTGGTGAAATACAGAATTTCCACTTCATCAAAATAGTATCAACGTAATTCCCATCCACGATGCTTTGCCACAACTTCCAGCTGTCCAAGAAGAAATATAAGATTAGGAGTTACGATTTGCATCTTGGTCACGATGACTTCACAGCACTTTGACCACTACTTCAGCAATTTTCAACTTTGAGCAACTTCTACTAGAGTTCACCATGAGGGTTTACTCCTCTGACCCATAGTATTCCAACTTCCACTGTGCTACTGTAGCAGTCATGCCCTGCCTGGACGATGTACACAACCTTTAACGACCCGCCAGTCCGAGCTAAGGCAGGTCCCAGCAAAGTGAGGGTCTCAGCTCAAGCTGTGAGCCGTTAAAGGCTGTGTTCCACCTGCCAGGCTGGGCATGAAAGCCCTTTGCAACCTGGGGTTCTTCCAGGGTGCAAATGGCTTTCACAATTTTGCCTCGGGAGATCGGATGTAAAAAAAGTTGAAACATGAATGCTGCCATATGGAAAGAGGACAGTCCCTTTTCCATGTTCATGGTGGCGGCCAGATGGAGGATCTCGGGACCCGGAGCACAATCCTCCAGGTCCTGCAGTGAAGTGGAGGGGGTGGGGAGGGCAAGTGGGACATTTTGGGGCAGGAGCAACTGGGAGAGGGTCCCTGTTGCCTCCCCACAATAGGGAGTTGGGGGGAGGGGGGGAACCACCCGGGGAAAGGTCTCCGGTGGCTAGGACAGCGGGCAGTGATTGTGTAATCTCACCCACTGTTCCAGTCACCAGATTGGCTGAGTGCCGTGCAAATCAAGTATCCAATCTTCTGACAACCAGATACACCACCACAGCTTCAGAATGACACTTTAAGGTACTTCAACACCTTCAAGTAAGCAAAGCACTCTTCCTCAGAATATTCCTTTTCCAGAGGGGCAGCTTCTTTGCCTCTTGTCTGTCTGCAACAACCACCGAGAATGGCCTTCAGGACGCTTCTTTCCTCTTCCTATTGGCTTTGGCAATGTAGGTTGAATCAGCTTCAAAGAATAATAAGTAGCAAGCTACCCTTCCGCAACCTTGCCTTTAACCCTCCGTTAGCCAGGATAATTACCCAGAAGCTTTGTTGCCACTCTCTTGGCTTTAGGCAAGGCTTGCACACTCTTGTTTTAGGCAATGCTGATATTCTATTTGGCTCACAGTAATATTGAAGCCAGTTTTTGGCTCTGGGAAAGGCAGAACTCCATCTTAATTGGGGAAATACCTTGTTCACTCTCATCTTGGGCAATGCTTGCTCTTTCCAACTTAAAATAACAATGTTGGAACACTAACTTCGATTGTTGGAAGTGTTTAACTGATTCAGTCAAGATTCAGAGGTCACTCTTCCTCCCGCAATCTTTATTAGGCACACGTGTTTAATAGTTTTAAGTTCAACAATCTTGTTTCACCGCATTTCTTCCTTACGCGACTGAAAGAATGTTTGTTCACAAGCGAGTGCTACAATTCAAGTGTTCCATTGTTAGGTAAACAGCTCCACTTAGCATCACTCTCCCTCATACACGAGTGATCATATTTCTGGATACTGTCGCCAGCAGTGTTTGCACAAGGAATCAGAGTGCTCTGTTGGATTCACCAGCTTCTGTATTACTTTTTTCGCAGGCTACACAATTAAGACTTCTGGCTTCACTTTGGACCCACATCCTTCCCCCCCCCTGAAGGCTTTCGGGTCCGGCCATGCAATCAAGGATCCCCTCTCGCTCCTGAGACTCTCGGCTCCACAGCAACTTCTGGCCACTGTCTACAACACGCTACCTTCAGCGCAATCTCTACAAGTAGGCTCACATGGGGAAAGGCAGTCTTCCTTCCGTTGCGCAACCTCTGCAGGTCAAAGTTTGGGGGAACAGGACCCTCACAGGTCAGGCAGGTGAAATCTGCTGTATCGAGTCCCCAGCCTCCCTTTGGTTCTCCCACTTCTGCCTGGATTCCCAATACTGTGCCTTCATCCTTCGGCTACTGCTGCATACACTCCAGCCACAGTTCCACCTCCTATTTTCCTGCACCTGAGGGGGCCTTTTAAGCCTCTCCGCTTCCCTCAGGTGTGGGCTTTCAAGTTGAATTGCCTGACTGCTACTGCAACATAACTTCATCCCTATTCCTCGTCCCAGTACTGATAAGATTATGGGACTTGTAGTCCCCAACAACAGAACAAGGTCTTTTTGACAACTACTTGGTTTTAAGGGTATATTTATTTCTCTTAAACGTATTTAGGGAAGAATTATTGGAATTCATTGGTAAAGAGGAAAACAGTTTATTCAAGGTAACATTGTAAGATTGTAGTCCAATAGATTGGACTACTGCAACTCCGTTTCTGGGCACATCAACTAAAAACATGGATAAGCTTCGGGCTATCCAAAACAGCGCCCTCTGTGCAGCATTAGGCATCCCCAAAAGGGAACAAATCACTATGGCCAAGAAACAGGCACACTGGCTACCCATCAAAGAGCACGTCCTATTCAAGACCCTCACCCTAACACAAATGTGTACACCAAACTGCCCCCTTATCTGGACCTAAGAATTCACCTATCCTCCAACAGACCAATCAGAACCCCCTACTCCAACATGCTAACAGTTCCCAAGATCAATACAGCCAGAGCAGGTGGAGCTAGCTTCCCCTACCATGCTGCTCAGCATTGGAATGCACTTCCTCCTTCCCTCAGAGCAGAAAAGTCACACCTCACCTTCCGCAAAGCAGTCAGATTACTCTTTCGTCTAAATCCCCAAAACATGCTACCACCTGTTTCATGTTACCTATTGTCTAAAAATACAAAACTTTCTAATGTATGTAACCAATCGAAAGCATCCAACTAAAATGTATCCAACCCAAAGGTGTCCATGGTGCTCCTTGCATGTAACAGTGCCTCAATGCCCTCATGGGCTGTTTGCACGCTATACAAATTTAAATAAATGATTCCATTCCGTTATACCTTTGGGAGAAAGGGGTATTTTAACCTTAGGGGCCTCAAATGATCTCTCCTTTTTTGTTTGTTCAGATTTCATGTCAACTGTGCCCATAGCCAAAGAATTTATATGTGGTTCAGGCAAATCAAAACAATAGGCCATTACATGTTTTGGATCTTTTAAAAGGCTCTACCTTTTAAAGGATGAAAACCGTGCCTCATCCCATAGGATCTCGCCACCGCTCCAGGCTTAGTCTCCTCCCAGGTGATCCTCCCGCAGTACACCACCCCCAAGGTCAGAATCAGGAAGAATGCCTTTCCCTGGCCACCTGGGAGGAGACTATGGGCAGGGTTTTTGTGAGGGATCCCTAGGATTCATCATACCCTCACCACCCTCCACCTCCCAGTCCTCCACTACAGTAGCACAACCTTCAGGTTCTTTTGGATGGATTGTGTTCAAGACACCCTTTCACAATTGTTCTCCCTATTATCATTTGTGAAGTGAAGGCGGGTGGTTTGTTTAGGATTAGAATGAAGATGCCAACGACTGAAAACTAAGACAAGACTGCTTTGTCTTAATTTTCAGTCGTTGCAATGCAATGATTACATTGGAGCTTCATTAATGATCAGTCCATGAACAAATAATTAAGCCACATTTCCAAATCTCAGTTAGTACTTGATGAAAACATGCAATTACCCTACAAATGTTTGCCATGTATGCAACACATAGGGATGTCCAGATCCATGGTCTGTAATTGGTGGACTGTGTACTGTGGCGGGTCAAAAGGACAAGGACGCATGACTTCCATTTTGGAAGATTCCTTAATAAAAGAAAAGTGAACAATTCTGAATTCCGCCATAACAGTGGGTTTTCCCTACCTAACACAAGCTAACTCGGGTGCTAGTCAGTCGTCAATGACTTCAAAAGGAAGATCTGTCCTCTGTCCAAATCTAATCTGAGCTATCCCTGTCACTACCGGAACTGTGCCTTTAGTTCGAAGAATGGCTGCCTTCTCCTGTGGTCTGCTTTTCAGCAAGCTCTCTTTAGTAAAGTATTTGGTAGCTCTTGATAACTCCTTTGATGAGGTCATAATTCACATATTGGGCTTCGCAATTTCTATACAGTGTACTTTACACTTGGTTTCTCCTTTCCTAGATTTTTCTCTACTCAGTGCCCACTTCATTTCTTGGCTGGGCCAAGTATGACTGTTCAGAAAATGATTATCGCTCTCCACCACCACTTGGCACTAACTGGGACAAGTATAAGGGCTCCAGTAATGATTCTCACTGTCCCCTACCTCTTTAGTCTTACTGGAACAAGGAGTGTACCAGATTCTTAACTTTCTCTGTTACTCTGTATGGAGACCAGTAGGAGCGTTCTCATATAGATTTCCACTCTTCTCCAGCAACTTTAACTTTATGTCCCCAATGGGACGCATATGATTTGTCCCTTCATTATTCTCGGTATCTCTGCCGGGTCTCCCACCTTCCCAGTTACATTCAGTTCTCTAGGCCAGCATCACTTGGCCTGCGTTCAGGACCGGATCCTCTCCGGTTTGTCAGGTAGGCTTTTAGGTTCTCACTTCCTTCCTCTTTGCTGAATACTGGTAAGTGGTCTCAGCGTTCTTATTTGACTTTCCAGTCCACTGACTCTCGGTCACGACGCCACTTCGGATTCAGTTTGCTCGTCTGAGGCTTCCCTCCAGCGTGTCCCTCTCTGCTTCAGTGTTCCCCCACACAGCTGATTTGAAGCTTGCAGGCTTCTAGCTCTCCCAAGAATCCACCTCCTCGATTTATGACGGAGTGCTGGGACTTCCCCTGCAGAGTGTCAATGTCCTTCTCTGTCAGATGAGTACTCTGTATTACTCGCATGATCATAACCTCAAATTAAATAAGTATTCTTTTTCATGTCACTTAAGTTTTCTACATTACAATAGCAAACATCGGTTTGCTCCTCATGTTTTCTTTAGTCCGATATTAGTGAGGAGTTATGGAGGAGGGAGTTCCTCTTCAGAACGGGAGTCTTTATCCCCCCAGGGGGAAGTTTCAACCAGTGAGGTCATGCATCCCTCTACCCATGGGGAGGGCATCACGTAGCAAGCTAACCTCCCTAGCCTCACAAGGAAATGCTCCCTGCTGGGTAGCAGAAAGGGAATCCAGCCATTTTGTCAGTGTGCACGTTTAACACCTTTTTCTTAAGTTAATTTTGAAAGACGTCTTATTTCTTTAAACAGGGGAGACCACATTCTGTTACATTTAGTTTTTATTTAAATTTTTCTTCAGCGGTGGACCTAGCCAGGGGTCCCAGACCATATTACAATGTTCAAAGCTCGAAAACAGGGGAAACAAAAGTTAGACATTTTTTTTCAGGATAGGATGATTAGGATAAACAAGTGATAGTAGGGGACGAGGGTGGGGTTATGTTGGGAGAAAGTTTCGAGATTCTTTCTGAAAGCAGTGATGGAGAGTGCAGTGCAAATGTTTAGAGAAAGGGTGTTGCATGCACTGGGTGCCCAATGGGTAAATGCTAGTTTCTGTTTCAATGGTAGTTTGCAGAGTGGAATGCATAGAAAATGCTGGTTGGCTTGTCTGGGGTTAGTGTCGGTGATTGGTTTGAGTTTGCATTGTATTGTAGTTAAAGCCATCCACCACAAAACCCCATCTTACCTTCCGGAGAGACTCCTTGGAGGGCAGTTCTCTAGGGTATGCAGAACCAGAAGAGCTGAGCGAGAGTTGAGGTGATGTGTATATGTTTGGGTAGGTGGAGGATGAGTCTGGCTGCTGCGTTTTTTATGGCTTGCAGGGGTGCAATTATGCTGTTGAGTCCAGTGTGGAGAGCATTCTCGTAGTCCAATTAGGATGGAACCAGTGAATGGACTGTAATGCAGAAGTCATCATGGGGAAGGATGTGCGATATTGCCTGGGAGGTGTAGTGGATTGCATGTTTTGGTGGGAGCAGCAATGTGGGACGTAAAAGAAAGGTGGAGGTTGATGAAGCCAAGAGATTTGACATCTTTTGAGAAGCATGAGTGGGTTTTCTGGAGAGTTCTTCCATCTAGTGAGTGAAGTCTGGTCTGTACTTCGGAAAGAGTTGCGTAAGTACTGCGTTTTGGAAGGGAAGACCTTGAGGAAGTAGGAGGCCATCCAGTTGGTGATGGTGGAGAGACCACGTTTGAGGATGTGGAATTGTGAAGGGTATGAGGTTTGAAAGTATATGAGAGTGGTGTCTGCACATTGGTGGAAAGGGGTGTATGGCAAGTGTCTGTCCAAGGGATTCTACATATAGGTTGAAGCGGGGAGGGGGTGGGCTTGTGGGACCCAGTACTTGACAGGGGTGAAGCCTGTTCAACAAGGTGGTGTAGAGGTGGTGTGTTCTGTTGGGGATTAAAGAGGTGAACCAGTCGAGGACTGTGCCTGAAAATATCCTGTGGCATAGTATGTGGAGTAGAACGTTGTGGATGGTGTCAAAGGCTGCAGAGCGATCAAGGAGTACTAGTAGTGGCGTTTGTCCTTTGTATGTGATGCTGTAGAAGTCGAGGATGTGAAGTGTGGCAGTCTTTGCTGTGTCCAGGTCGACAGCCAGATTGGAAGGTTTTGAAGAGGTGGTGTGTTGTTGGAGTTTGGTAGTGACAAAGTGTTACATGATTCTGGTGAAGAATGGCAGGATGTTAACAGGGAAGTATTTTGCCCGGAGCGGGGCCGCGGGGGGGGGGGGAGGGCGGGGGTTCGATCAATGGTTTTGGCTTCTGTTGAGCCAGAAATTCAACAAGATTACAGTATTTATGGTAAGAGGCTCAGAGGGCCACAGAACAATGGAACACGGTATGTAAAACTAGAGTTCTACCCTTTTGCTTATTAGAGGGAAATTGAAGGATAAATAGAATGCAGGGTTTCAGTAGGTTGGGAACTATTTACTTCCTGCTTTAAACCTAGAAGAGCCTGGTTAGCTTGTCAACAACAGTTACCAGGAGCTACTTTTGGCTCCCCTGGACAACTGATGCCCAACAAATACACCTACGCAGGCCTTGCAAATTCTTAAAAATCCAACCAGACCTGCAGGGCGAATTCCTCATTTTACATACTGAACCGAAGAGAAACGCACTTGGCGACTGTTGAAAAAATATGTACCAGTGCTTTTTGTAAAATGGTGCATGTCATTTGCTCCATCAAGCATGCACAGTGAAACCTCTATTTGCCATTTACTGCAAAAAAAGTGTGTTTGCAGTAATTGAAAAATATGTCTAAGATCCCCATACTCGCCAGCAAGGTCGAGTATCATGCAAATGGTACTCGTCCTGCATAAAAACTACCCGCCAATGCTAGTGGGATAGTAGATTTAGCAAGCCCTGCTATGTGAAATTAACTCTGTGTGTGCCTTTGAGAATCTATAAACATTAGGACACATCTATGACATTTAAAGCATAAGGAGTCATACATGGCCAAAATTATAAGTTTGCATCTTATGTGGAAGTTAGATTTGTGGAATGCTATATACTAGCTCCGGGCTTACCCCAGTGGCAGCTCCTGGTCACTGGTTAATGCTGGATACTGCGATGAATCCGATTCCCCAGTGGTAACCTCTACTCATGTGGCCTGGGGACTGCAGCCACTACCTGATCCTGTCCCTGGGGCGGCAATATGAGCGAGTATCACATGGGAGGAGACTGCCTCCGGGGAGATGAGAGGACTCCGTCTGGAGGGACATGGTATTCCCCCATCTTTCCTTGAGAAGAACACCCCCCCCCATATCTTCCATCCCCCCTGCCCCATGTCTGAAACCCTCATGGCTTATTGCCATGTTTCCACCCCCTTTCCCATGAAAAGCAAGGAAACCCATCTGTTTATACCTGTGAAACAACCTTGCCATTCTGGTGCAATTACCTTTTTCCATTCCACTTATCCACCCATCAAAAAGGATTTGCCATCAAAATGTTTCCTTTGCTCATTCAAAAGCCCTAAATCCATCATTGGACTTCTAATCCCAGAGTTCATAGTTCATCAAGTACTGAGATCAGGGAGAAGAGATTGAGCACTGTGTAATAAAAAAGACTGAATCTAAAGGTGTTACCGGACACACCTGTGCCTGGGACATTTAAGCAGCCCAAACTGAGGAGAGTAAGCTGCTGTGGAGAATGTCTAGAGAACATTGCACCTCCCTGTATGGAGCAGAGACACGAAGCCAGAACCGGTGTGGTGGAGTGGGGCATTGCACCACCAGAGGAAGAAGAAGAAACTGCTACGCTCTTGGAAGCTGCGAGAACCCCAGGCGCTGGTGAAGAGCTCCTGGGTGTTCATAGACGGTGATGATCAGTCTTCTACTGACCAGAGCCAAGAGAGCATCAGGCAAGCTGGGTGGAGGCCACAGATGTCTGCCAAGCAAAGAAAAGCAGACTGCAAGAGAGAATCAGAAGAGATCCCTTTACTGGCCGACTGCGGGAGAAAAAAAACCAACGCAGTCAGACGGGTGAGTCCTCCTGAGACCAACAGTGACACCGGGGCGTATTTGTGTACACACCGGATGAAACCAATTGAGTGTTACTTTCATATGGAAAAGCCAGATTGTGGACATATTGAGAAAACAGTATCTGAATCTGAAACAAACCCTTTTCTAATGTGTAAAAGTACACAGAGCCGATACAAAGCAGTAGAACAAGGATACTATATCAGAAGGCTACATCAAACCTCATATAAAGAACTTTTGGAACGGGCAAGAGACCTGAATAAGTAGCCATCCTGGCAGGGTAGTATACCAGGCAGTGTACTTGACTGACCATCCTCTGAAATGTAGCAGGTGCATTCTTTAGTCCAAAGGGCATTACCTTGAATTGTTAGAGGCCAGCTGGGGTGGAGAATGCAGTTTTCTCCTTGGCATGGTCTGTCAGGGCTATTTGCCAATAGCCTGACGTTAGGTCAAATGTGCTGAGGTATTTGGCTGCACCAAGTTTGTCCACCAGCCACCTGTCCTCGGCAAAGGATGGGCATCAGTCCTTGTGGCTGCATTTAGAGCTCTATAGTCCATGCAGAATCTCAACTCTTTGGATCCTGCCTTTGGTACAAGCACAACTGGGCTAGTAGAGGGCTCTATAACCCCGAGATCAAGCATCTTGTTCACCTCATTCCTTATGTGAGATCTTACATTGTCTGGCATTCTGTACCCCCTGCTTTTGACGGGCAAACAGTCACCAGTGAGTATGTCATGCTGGCCCCAAGGGGGTCAAGCCTGGTGAAAGTGAGAACAGGGAGGCAAACTGATTTAACAGTACCTCCTCCTCCCTCCTCCCTCCTCCCCCCCCCCGGTCTAGAGACATAAGCCTTTAAACGGTTGGTGTGAAAGACTCTGGGAGCCTCCTTAGGATTGCCTAAATCCACCAGATAGTTTACCTCTCCAAGTTTACCCACAACCTTGTAGGGTCCTATCCATTTGTCCTGAAAGGCCCTCTGCCTTGTTGGGACCATAACAAGAACAAGCTGGTCTTGAGTGAACTCAACTATGTTAGCCTTATGGTCATGCCAATGCTTGACCAGCCCTCAAGTTATCACTTGCCTCTGCCATCATGTGTGACATTCTCCTCCGGAGACCTATCACATAGTCACTCTGACTGGCTTGGGGGAAGGAGCACTCTTCAACCCCTCCTTAATCAGGGTCAATGGACCTATGACTGGATGGCCATAGAGAAGTTAGAAGGGACTGAATCCTACTCACTCCTGAGGGACTTCTCTATATGCAAAGAGAAGGCATGGCAGTAGAAGGTCCCACTTTCTTCTAAGGGGTTCTTCTAAAGCACATGCTCTTCATAGTTCTGTTAAACCTCTCTACCAACCCATTGGTTTGGGGATGGTAGGCAGTTGAGAATGTATAAAGGACTCCACAGGTTTTCCACATGGCTTGCATGTAGTGGGACATACAATTTGATCCAGTCAGATATTCCCTCCTTAGGAAAACCTACTCTGGTAAAAATACCAAATAGGGCCTTAGCCACAGCCAGAGACGTAACAGTCCTCATAGGCATGGCTTCAGGAAATCTAGTGGCATGGTCCACTACAACCAGAATAAACCTGTTGCCTGAAGATGTGGGTGGGTCAAGAGGACCATCAATGTCAATCCCAACCCTATCAAAAGGAACTCCCACCACTAGGAGAGGCACCAAGGGTGCCACATTCTTGGCTCCACTCTTGCCAGAGGTTTGGCAAGTATGGCAGTTTCTGCAGAATTGGTCTACTTCTGAACCCATCTTAGGCCAGTAGAAGTAAAGAGCCTTTCTTTGGTCTTCTTAAAACTTAAGTGACCAGCCAAAGGTACCTCATGGGCTAACTGCAGAAACTGGAGTCGGTTCACTAGAGGTACTACAAATCGCTTGCAGTCTCCAACGGTTGACTCAGTTGGTTCACTGTAGAAGAGGCCATCCTCCCAGTGTAGCCTATACTTCCCAGGCTCAGTCCCATTGAGCTGAGAAGCTGCCTGTAGGCGAAGATCTTCTAGGGTAGGACACTCTCTGTCCTTTGCTGAAGTCTTCCCTGTTGGGTCCACCTTCTGCCAGTAAAGACTGCAGCTCAGGATGGTCAACAGGGTCAAGATCTCCTACCAGAGCAAGATCCTCTTCTAGATCCGATTCCTCAGTATCTAGCTGAACCATACCGGGTTGAACCTCCCACTCTGCCTCAGCTGGTGGAGGAGTCACAGATGTGACTTTGGACAGTCTTGGAGATGTCCTTCTGGGCACAGGAGTGCTCGATGGTTTCTTGCTGGCAGACTTGGGTTTCCCCTGTCTCTTTCTGACCTGCAACAGAAGTAACTAAGTCCTGTGGACTTGGGGTGATAGTTTACTGTATTATGTCCCCAGGAGAGCCTCTCAAGGTTCTCTCCCTTGCAGACCTAGTGAGCTCCTGCTTCCTTCTGCTGGGGGGCCTGGGGGTACTACCCACACAGCTCCAAGAGTTTTAAGGTCATTACCCAACAAGACCCTCCCATTTACATTATTTTGAACACTTACAGGTATTCTGACAGTCATGTCATTACACTGGATGAGAGCTGGTAACTGGGGAATCATTTGCACAGGGCCTCCAGCTAACTTGGTTAGGTGTTTGGGTGCCTTAGCAACATCCTCCACCTTGAAAAAACATTCATCAACCACAGTTATGCTGGCTCCAGTGTATCTGATGGCAATGGGTTTCCTGACCATTCACAAGAACACTATCTTTGTAATACTCTTTAATATTATCTGGGATTGAGTTATAGATATATAAGTTCTGTTGTTCCCAAAGACCCAAGGACATTAAAGAAACACTAGCTGAGAGTTTCATGGGCTTATCGGCTAGTAACTGAACGTTTCCACTGGCTATAGATACTTCATCCACTTGGGAGAAGGCTAAGGAGAGTGTTGATCCCTGAAGGTTTACCCTTACACCTGGGATCTCCCTTCACATGGCCAGGTAACCCACAAACAAAGCATTTCCCAAATGCTCTTTGGAATGGGGTTTGTTCTGACCTCCATCTGGTGTGGAACCAGGTGGTACACTAGCCTGATGCGGTTTACCTTGTGGCTTACCCTGGTTATGTTTGGGGCTCTCTTTTGGATTGGAATGATTGGAATTCTCTTTGTTGTCTTTCTTTGGCTGCCTCCCCACATCCTTTTTCTGAGTAGCCCCAGAATCCTTGTGAGTAGCCCTGTTGGCAACCGACAAGTCGGCAGCCTTCGCAAACTTCTTAGGATATATCTCCTTTGAATCAGCCAAGTGCTGTCTAAGCTCAGGAGAGCAGACATCAAAAATAGACTCCAACATTACAAGATTCCTCAAACCTTCATAAGTGTTCACTTTGTAACCCTTAACACAGCCATCTAAGTTTTTCAAACATTCACACACCCAGGTAGCCCAAGGGGTACCATCATGCTTTGAGGGTGCTAAACCTCTTAAGATACTGGGAAAGGGTCTTCCCAAACCTAGCCATTAATGCTAGTTTCACACACTCAATCCCGTTTATCCTCATCCCCCTACTACATTACAGCATCACTTGCAACAGAGGGAAGCCTAGAGAAAAGCCAAGGAATCAACTGATTCCCTGAGATACCTTGAATCCAAACATTGTTAACCAATCCAAAACAAAGGTTTGTCTCATACATACCAATCACCTCCTTCGGCATACAGGGTCTCTTAGGACTGGAAGACCTAGAGAACTCTGGGCGAGAAGCATTTTCTACAGACAATTTCTTCATCTCTAGTACATGATTCAGCTCCATTTCTCTGAGCCTTAACTCCTGATGTTTTATGGCAGTTTGTGCATCAATACGTTTCACTTCTAATTCAAGTCTCATTTTCTCTAGTGCAAGAAACTCAGAAGTGTAGGACCTGTGGGGGTCCCTGTGGATAGAGGCTGTGCATTCTGAGCAGGCAAAGGAGTTGTAGGGTTTCCTAGCAAGGACTCATCTACTTCTTCAAAATTAACACTCTCAGAATCAGAAACATCAGCATCCACATTTGCTGGGGGGGTAGGCCCTTCTGACCCACTCCTCAGACTTTGTTTTTCTATTAACTTTGCAATCAATTCAGATTTCTTTCCTTTACCAGAGAGACTCCTCTCCCTAAACATGGTTCTCAAAACCTCAGCAGTGTAGTGTAAGAGACCCTCTTCAGTGTAGTTTCCCCGTATTTGACATGATTTCTCAGTTATATAGAATTAGTGGTGTTATCCTTGTGGTTAGTTGAACCCAAGCAATAGCAGCACTAAGTGTAATCACTACTTCCAAATCCTCACCGCTGTACACGAGTGTTAGGCAGAATCCTGTGCAGTGCCCTTAGGGACCACTACACACAATTAAGACTAGAGGTGGCAATACAAGTTTTACCTTTGGTACAAGCCTGTACTATGTTAAAGTGGTAGCAGTAGCAGAGCAGCCAGGCTTATCTCAAGAGTATATGAGTAGTAGCAGAGATTACACAAAGGGACCACAATTACTGTGACTCAAGCAAACACTGACTCAAGGTTTCAGGTAGAAAAATATAAGTACATTAATTTTTTTAAACCATTTGTTATAAACACAACACTTCTATTAAATTCAAAACCACATGTAAAATATACTACAACTAACCAATTCACTTTGTATGGTATGACTCAAGGTAAGTACCCTGTGTTTGAAAGGACCGGTATTATGAAACGAGACACGTTACCGTGAATACGATTGCGATCACATTTTGACAGTTCGGTCTACTAAATAAACAGGTATCCGTGACAACAAAGGCTATCGGGGCAAAAACACACTTAGCACCTGACATACCCAGAGGGAGCTGGAGGCAAAAATCATAGGCAATATTATAGTTAGGCAGACAGAATCGAAGAACACTCAGACAGGAATTCAAGAGTCAAAGGGCCGGAGCCAGGGTCAAGTGACACCAGGTGCCTGTTGTCGAGGATCACACAGTCGGACAGTTCACGATCCAACTTAGCCAAGAGTACTTTGATATTGTCAATGTTCAGAAGCAAGTGTTATAAGGAGGGAAGACAAGGGCAAGCCTTGGAGATGAAGAAAAGGGATTCACCCCAATTCCTCAAGCCGGACACAGTACCTTATTCAATGGAGAAGCTGGTGCCCTGGCAGTTGTTCCTGTTGGTTTCCCGCAGACCCACGGTTCCTGGAGCTTCGATGTGAAGGACGTCTGGAGGGGTCTGCACCACACAGGGATGAAGCCGGCAACAGCGACGATGAATAAAAGGTGCGCTTCTTAAAAACAGGAGAGGCTCTTCAGATGGCTATCCGGACCACTACAGCAGTGTGCAGCGATTTCGACCAACAAGAGGATCCTCTGGCTGTGGAAGATGAGCCGGTTATCCCCACCAAGCTCAAGGGAAGACTACTCCGGACTGGTTGTCGAAGGGTAGATAGCTCAGGACTGCAGCAGGGCTTCACTGGGATGGGGTAGTTGCAGCAGCCGGCTTCTTCTCCGCTTCTCTTCGGTTCCTTGTAGTTCCAGAGGCGACTGATTTCTGGCCCAAGAGACCTGCCTTTTATGCGAAAATCCCCCATTCACACAGCCTGGCTGTCGATAACACAGCAGGGGGGGGGGGTTGTCCGGCCCGGACAACCACCTCAGCCAATCATGGCAAAGTGCGACTTGGGTTTCCTAGGATACCCTGTGCAGGGGGTGACTACACCCCTCCCTCACATTCAGCCCACCTAGACACCCAGGCGCCTGTAGGAGGGCTTCTGAGCAGAAGCCCACCAAAAGACGGTGAACAAAGGAGACAAACCTGGTTTGCCGCGCAAAGTAAGACAAGAAGGACTTTAACAAAAAGAAATGGCAAATTAACCCGACCGGAGCCAAAAGAAAAAGTATTTGGTCAAGCGGGTTTAAGTTCGAGGCTAATATAATATCCTAAAACAATACCACGTTTATCTATTATAATCGCGGTAGAAAAGTTAGGGTAGATAACATTGCCACCAGCCAAGTCTAAATGTTTAAAGAGAGAAACAATGCTCTAGGAGGTACAGATACAAAGGGATATGAAGTAACCCTTTCCAGTACTCCCTGGAAGATGGGGTGTACTGGATCTGTGGTAAATTGTCTAAGTAAAGTTAATGGCAACTTTACCCTTTTCTGGGGGACTGTAGTCAGCCCCAGAAATGGAGTCGGGGGGGGGAGTCTAAAAGACAACCTTTTGTCACTGCACTGAAGGTGCTCTGTAACACACAAAAGGGGGCTACTGAAGTGGTGTACTCCAGAGTCCACAATCATAAAAACAGGTAAAAGACACATGGCACAACATGGGTAAGAGTGGGGGAAAAGCTCACACTCTTACCAAGTGAAAGAAATAAACTCCAAAAAGCTGCTGGGGGACTCACTAGGTGAGTGAAATTAGCCATAAATGAGAATTCTCCCTAACAGGCAGTGACAAGTGTATGGAAAGTAGAGATCCTGGCAGTACAGACACCAGGCAACTGAAGACTAATGCATAATGTGCAAATGTTGTGAGGCCCAAAGAACTGTTTTTGAACTAAACCAAGATTGTGAAACCAGACAGTTTTTGTGCAAGTTTTATATTTGTCCAAGAGAGGCCAAAAAGACAGTTGTACGTGGAAAAAAGCACTCAAGGAGAACAAGACTAATCCAGGGGAAGGGAACTACCCTCTGGAGCCAAGCCTGAGCTTGTTTTTCTTTATGAACACTTCTCCAAACCACCGAAGGTTTAAGAAATGTTTTCCTTTTTCACCTTCGAGTTTAGTTTTAGTGAGAGGGTCAGAACAGAGGTTTGGACACTGCAGTTTTTTTTTATACCCTGACTGACAGATCCTTAGTTCATTTTATTTAAGTAGTGAACATCCTCTTCATGCAGGCCTTTTCCCCCCCCAACGCCATTGGGGACAATTTTTGCCGTAATTTTTTATGATTGGACTACACCTGGGTTGATTTCTTCATAATAGTGGAATACACTACATATAACTTGCTCTACTTGCACACATTTGGATCAATTATTTGATTCAGTTCATACCTTAGGTACACCAATGATTGTTTATCCTGATGTATTTCACATGCACATAATTAAGTCTTGATGACCCCGCACAAGTGGTAGTTTACACTGGATCAACAAAACACGCTCTACTTCCATACATTTCAATCCGATTCGTTGGTTCGTTCTGGACACAATGCTTAAATAACATTTTGG
This sequence comes from Ambystoma mexicanum, assembly GCF_040938575.1. Lineage (NCBI taxonomy): Eukaryota > Metazoa > Chordata > Amphibia > Caudata > Ambystomatidae > Ambystoma > Ambystoma mexicanum. The sequence goes on from NC_090933.1 coordinate 347,276,675, forward strand.
ATCAAGCACGTCCAAGTGGCATTCCTCACTGGGTCAACAAATTTCCCCAAACGCTCTTTCACACATTTTTTATTTTTCCATTTTAATTTTAGTCGTTGGTTCACTCTGAACTCATTGCTTAAATGACATCATAGCGATCAATGCACAACAGAATACATGTTTTAGTGATGGATTACAATGGATCAACTAATTCCTCCATACGCTCTACTTCCTCAAATTTAGTCGCTGGTTCGTTGCGGACCCATAGTTTTTAATACATCATTGCGATCCATGTAAAGATTACCCTTCCTGCACAAGTAACTGCGCCTTTAAGGCTTCGAAGACACGAAATTACAATCACGCGCATTGAATCTCAATGCAATGGTCACCATGGAGCAATGCCCGCCCCCGGGCTTGCGCCCGAGGGTGGGGCACGAGGCGTACGTGCTCCAGTTGGACCACGACGCCTCGCACCGTCTCCATGGTAACCTTTAAAACCAAAGGTAAACTAACGCGAGCGCGTTGCAAGCGGCTCACTCTGCGGTCACGGCTTGTGAACAGCAGATGCTTAGTAAGTACAGCAGCAACTATTAGGCTTTACTTGCTTCACTTACTGAGGTTCTTGAGGATGACTCAGTATTATTGTTTAACTTTCTTGTAGATCTTGTTGTACTTCCGTACAACACCACGATCCAAGCGTTCGGCATGACCAAGGTAGGACATGCACATATAGTTTAAAGATAGAGATAAAATGCACATTTACTTCAGTTAACTAATTGGGATTCCGTTTTATTTTTGTTCATTATCTCTTCAAATGGACGTGGCTCGCGGATTGGTATGTGCTTTTGTAATTACCTTTAAATAATGGCTGTTGTGTATACATATACTGTTAACAATGAATGATGAAATATAAGTCATGCTATATAATTTGTTTTTTGCTATAATACCGCCCTGATGAAGGTTTTATCCGAAATGCATTGGCACCAGAGTATTATGGGCAATTTGAGATGCAAACTCATTGTGTGATTTACAAAGACAAACTTTGGCACTAAATATTACAGGAATGTGAATTAAACAATTCCTGCCAAGAATCAAACAATTCTTTGAATTTCATTACTTTCATATCGAAAACTTGATACTTAATCTATAGCATACTAAATATTAGCAACCTAACTGGGGCTAACTGTGAAGCGCCTTTCCTAACAAAGTGGGGTCACTTTGTTTCCTGGAGGTTTTTTGTTCGATTGGGTCCTAGTGCTACAGGACCATTTTATGGATTGGCAGCTCCAGGCGAGAACATAATAAAAGACTGTTCTTTATAGAAAATTCATGATTTTCTTAATCTAAGCAACTACTACAAGACTAAACTTTCAAGTGGTGCCCTCCTCACCCTCTTCATCTTCATCTTCAAGCACATTCTAATACCCACAATGTGTGTAGGGGAGTAGACTGGTGGTGATCGATTACTCCTTTATTGTTGGTTATCAAAACACAAGTGAATGGGTCAACGTGAATAGCATACCCCCTTATCACTCAGTTTCAAAACACAGTAGATTTATCACACTTAAATGATTGTGATACTTTCTTTATGATTTACAACATATATTTGCTTGATAATTTGGTATAATACTGAACACCAGTAATTACATCTAAATCAACACAAATGTGCACAGTAACAAAACCAATTTAAATTCCTTGCACATACAAAAATACAAATTCACATGGTACATGTTCTACTGTCGATATATAAAGACACGGCAGGGGTTATATCACATACAATTGTAGAGGGTGCATGCAATTCATGACTATAAAAAAGTGCGAGAAACATTTGTGACACTGATTGAAGAGTAACAGTCTACACCACAGTGTTTCGGCCTTATGTGGGGGCTAAATGAGCCATGTTCTTCTCGAGAGCAGGGGAGAGAGAAAGTGGAAGCGTAGATGAAGGTTTTGAGGTGCTTCCGGAGCCTTAGGTGGTCCTGCTCAAGTTTGAGTGGCAGGGAGGCTGTGCCAGAGGGAGGCCCAAACCAAGGGCAGAGATCTACCCCTCCCACTCCCCCTCTGCCTGGAAAAATGTCTGACCCTCAAAGTTGAATGTGGATGAGCGGAGGGCCCAAGAAGAAAGATGCTTAGGAAGAGAGAGTCGGATGTAGTGTGTTCCCCGGCCCCAGAAAGCTTTGTGGACGATGCAGAGGGTCTTGAACTTGATCCTTGCAGCCACTGGGAGCCAGTGGAGAGATTTCAGGGCTGGAGAGACAATCCCTGGGCTTGAGGACAAGTCTTGCAGTCCTGGTCTGGATTATTTGCAAATGGTGAAGAATAGAGGCCGGCAGATTTAGAAAGAGGCTATTGCAGTAGTCCAGCCTAGATACCAGGGCTCTAGAAACAGTGATCTTCTGGGGAAAGCTTGAAAAACGAAGAATACCTCTGAGGAGGTGCAGCTGGTAGTGAGACTTCTTGGAGATATGTCAGATCTGAGGAGATAAGTAGAGGGTGGAGTCGAAGATGACCCAGAGGTCATTTGTCTCACAGGAAGGTGTGGGTAGAGGGTGCAGGGTGGGCAGCCAGAGTGAAAGAGGGAAAGCGGGAGCAGGGGTCCCAATGAGAAGGATCTCATTCTTACTGGCATTAAAGCAGAGATCGTTGGAGGCACAGAATTCCTGAATTGCGAATAGACCGTCGGGTATGAGCGAAAGCGCAGAGGAGGCCGAGTGGAGCATGAAGGAGAGCCGAGTGCCATCTGTATAACACAAAGTTAGAACAGAAGGTAGAGATGAGGTTGGCCGTTGGTGCCAAGTAGTGGTTGAAGAGCCATGGTGAGAGGTTACACCCCTTGGGGAACACCACATGCAGAGAGGTGGTAGAGAGAAAGGATCCAAGTTGGACCTGGGAGGGTCGATCAGAGAGAAAGGATGTCAACCAGATTAGGGCCTGAACTGTGATGCCCAGGTTGTCACGGAGAAGATTGATCAGGGTGGCGTGGATGACCGTAACGAAAGCAGAGGATGGTGTAAGAAATGTCCCTCGTAGAGTGCACCGTAGGCAGGCCAGGGAGCAGCCGGTTAGCCTTGTGGGGATAGAAAGATGCAAGCAGACAGCCTTTAGGAGATGAAGGAATTTACAGCCCCTTGCCCACAGATGTGTGGCATATGCCATGAACAGATGATTTGCGGAACTACTTGGTATGATAAACATAAAACCTCAAAGCCTGTATAACATCCAAGGAATGTAACGAGCGTTCCGCTGGAGTAGAATGAGAGTCAAAGAAGATGGGCAGGACCAGTGGTTAATATTGAAAGACTAAAGGAATCTTGGGCATGAAGATGGGATTTGCTCGTAAAAGGACATTAACCCTGTGTAACACAAGGTAGGGTAGCTTGCAGGATAAAGGTTGATCTCCAAAGCTTTTCTGGCAGAGGTGGTGGCAACCAAGAAAGCAGTCTTCCAAGACTGACATTTAAAGCTTGCTTTGTGCAATGGTTTAAAGGAAGGCTCCATTAACCTGAAAAGAACAACATTCTACTCCCAAGCAGGAGCCAGTAACTGCACTGGGGGGGTGGGGGGGGGAGGCATGAAAGAGTCCTTTAATAAGCCTGAGACCAGACCAGAGGTGTGCTTCAGAGGTGCAAGAAAATCTTGAGATTGCAGCAACATTTTCTTTAATAGAGGGATGTGCAAGGCACCCCAGCCAATAACAGTCAGTAAGGCAGCATGTCCTGTGCCTGGAAGACGAAACCTACAAAATGTCTAGTGCCCCAGCAAGTTGCGTTCACTACGCTGTTATATTAAGAGATTGCAGAAGGTGCACAAGCCTCAGACAAATGTCTCTGCAGCCCTGAGGCAAAGGGATGTGTCTGAAGGAGAGCAGGAGTCAGACTGTCAAATTGAGGGAGGCGGTTGAAGACTGGGGTAGTCTGATGGGAGATGCAGACAAGACTGAGGAACTCTTAAAACCAGAACCATCTCCGCCAGGCTGGTGCCACTAAAATCAATTTGGGGTTGTCTGAAAACATGGAGGACCCTCGGGATTAGCAGATGTGGGGGCGGGAACACAAAGGAACTGGTCGGTCCACAGGAATGTGAAGACACCTTCCACGGTCCTGGCTTTTGGGGGGGTGGGAGGGGAAGAAGTGCAGTCGAATGCATGGCATGCGTTTCACTTGGTGGCAAAGAGATCCATCTCCAAAACTCCCCACACGTGGAAGATGTGGAGAAACCGACTGTGCAGGAGTACACACTTATGGCAGGGGTATTCTTCTCTGCTGATATATGATATATGATCGGTTATTTGCGCTTAATACCCAGAGGTTTCTAAGTGCGGACACGGGGATCGAACCTGTGGTGCTCCATGTTGTCTTGCTTCCAAGGCGAGCATGTTGCCCCTGAGCTATCCTCCCGAGACTGCTGAGGGATGCAGCCAACTAATTGTGTATGCCTGGCTGATGGAAAGGGGGCAGGAACATTCGGTGCGTCAGCATCCATTTCCAGAGTGATCAAGCTTCTCCTAAGAGGATGGGCGCCGCCTTGTTTCTGTATATAAAACATGGGGGTGATGACGGGGAAACCGAAACCACCTTCCCCTGGAGATGGGAGGCGAAAGGACGGTAATGACTAGAATACAGATCGGCGCTCCAAGACGATGTGCAACAGCTTTTAGACTTGCGACCAAAGGGCTCTGGCAGGGTAGCCGTCTATGTGGGCTCCCCAGCCCTCCAAAGATGCATCGGTCATGACCGGATGGATCATAGGTGCTCCCTGGGTGAGGGTTGGGGAACACTGACCAGCACAGGACATCATGAAGGGGAGAGTAAGGAGAATTTTCCCGTCCCAGTCGCTGGGAGACTCTTACAACAGGCGTAATGCTCATCCAAAGAGCTGGGTTTTCGCAAGAATGGACTTCACACAGTCAGCCGACAGGCTAGTGGTGCAGGATCTCATTTAATTTTGCACCTAGGAACAGCAACAGTTGGGAAGGAGCCAAGCAGGATTTGCTGCAAATGATGGAGAATCCCAGCGAGAATAAACGGCTGATCATCACATTCATGTGTTCTAGGGCCTGAGGAAGGGAGGGGGCTGTCAGTGCGTGACTAGGCCTTGGGATGCGCGTGGCGCACTTCAAGAACGCAAGGACATGGAGCTGTGCGATATATGTCTTATTCAAAATACAAAAGAACTCGGCCCTGCCTCGCCTCCCTCTACCAGTCACTTCCTGTTCCCCTGCATCAGTTCCCTTCGGCCCAGCCACCCGCCCCCAGTAACTAAGGAAACCTCAACATGACATCTCCACCCCCCCTTTTTAAACAGTCACCAGGGCCTTCACAACAGGTGAACATCTCATGTGGGTCGCTAACCCATTTCTTCAATACAGCAGCGTTGCTTGTTCGGAGCCCGCTGAGGACGTGCACTCACGAGTTCTGGAGGGCTTCCACTGACATCACACTTGGCGGGACCTTCCGAGGCCGAATCTTCCGTATCCCCATGGTCTCCATGATATGGATCATCTGAGGCATAGTCAATGGAGATAACTACGCGCCCGCTCCGTCGGCGTGATCCCAGCAGGGGGATTACCTTGAAGTGCAACGAGTTCCGAGTGACGGGGCCTCCTGTGCCTTGCACCTTGATCAGTATCCCTTCTTTTACGTGACCAGTAACGGTTCCTCCTGGAAGATAGAGGTGTGCTTGCGAGTCTGGTTGCTTTACAGCGACAACATCTCCCACCTCAATCTGGGGCACCCCCGCCCCTCTACGTTGATCCGCATACTCCTTCATGCGTTCTTTGGCGGTTTCATCTCATTCCCTCAGGTCCTTGTCGAGGTCCACGGTCTGACCATCCTGCCGGATTCTTGTTTGAATGTCTCTTCGAAACATCACTTCGGCAGGGGTTCTCCCGGTGGTGCTGTGGGGAGTGCCCCTGTAGGCTCTCATCAATTGTTACAATATCTGTTCGCAGGGCTGTCCCGTGAGCTTGGCTATTTGGAGTGCCCTCTTCAGGTTGGCCATGAATCGCTCTATCATTCCATTTTCCTGAGGCCAAAACTGAGTTATTTTCCAGGGGTGAAATCCTAGGTAGTTTGCAAATTGTGTTAACTGATGCCCGTTGAATGGGGGCCCATTATCTGTCCTGAGCACTCTTGGGATCTCGTAGGCGGAGAATATGCGATCGAGTGCTGGGATGAGATGAGCGACTGTCGAGGATATCAGTTGGGCCTCCAGATATCGGGAGTATTTACCATCACCACCAGCACGTACTCCCCCCCCCCCCCCCCACCTTCGATGGGCACAAAAAAGAAATTTGCGGCCACCGCTTCCCATATTCCCAGTGGAAGCTCCGACATCTTTAAGAGTTCCGGGTGTTGGCTAGGCGTGATGAGGCTGCACGTGGGGCATGACTTCAGGGCTTCTTACACCATGGAGTCCATGATGGGAAACCAGACCTTCTGGCAAAGCATGCGCTTGGACGACACTATCCCTCTGTGGTTCTCATGGGCGAGCTTGTTAACTTTCACCTGCAAGGATGGCGGAATCACCAGCTTGCAGTCCTTTAGGAGCAGGTGCTCATCAGATAGCGCCAGTTCGTCTCACTTGCACCAGTCGTTCTACCTCGGTGTGAACCGAGTCCCCTGCTGCTCTTCTCTCTGGCCCTTCTCCACATGCCTTATTTGAGACCCTAGCAGATGATTTGGCAGGCCAGGTCATTTTCGGTCTCCCGAGCTACCGTTTCAATGTCTATCCCCTCTGGGGTGGTTTGATGCATGAGGTACCAAAGTTACCTGTCCGGTACAGAGGGTTCTGGTGTGCACCCCTCCCGGGGCCATCTGGACAAAGTCAGCTGGGTTTTCTACTTTCCCTGGCCGATGCACGATCTCGAAGGCATAATCTTGCAGCCATAGCACCCATCGGGCTATCCAAGGTCACATCTTCGCCTGGGGGGGGGGAGGGGTTCCGATACAGGAATAGTAAGGCTTGATGATCCGTGATGACTCGAAATGGCTTGCCGTATAGGAAAAGGTGGAAGTGCTTGCATGCCCATAATACGGCGAGGCCTTCCTTCTCCACCTGGGAGTATGCCTGCTCTGTGGCAGAGAGGCTCTGGCTGGCATATGCAATGACATGCGTTCGCAAAGGATCTTTCAGGTCCGTTTGAGCCAGTGAAGACCCCAGTCCTACAGGGCTGGCATCTACTGTTAGTTCAGTTTGGCGGCTGGGATCATATTATGACATTCTCTGCCTTAGCAACCCTTTCCCTGAGGATCTCGAATGCCTTCTGGCACTCATCAGTCCAGTGGAAGGTGGCGTCTTGTCTGGTTAGCAGTCGTAGTGGCTCGCTTAATGTCGCAAAGTCCCTGATGTTGCCCGTACAGTAACTGGCGAGCCCCAGGAATAAGCGCAGCTCTGAAACATTAGCTGGGGCTGCGGGGTTGTTCAACGCAGCCACTTTGCTGGGATCTGGTGTCATGCCCGACTTCGAAAATATATGTCCGAAGAATCGCAACGTGCTCTTTTGGAATTCGCAATGGTCCTGATTTAGCGTGAGATTTGCTACCTCCAGTGCTTTGCACACTTCCATTAGTGCCTCATCATGCTTGTTGACGTCCGTGCCGAAGACCAGGATGTCGTCACTATAATTGAGGCAGTTCGATATGTGCTTGATAACATTGTGCACTTCGGCTTGAAATATCTCCACTGCCGAGGACACACCGAAACTTAGCCTCTTATAGCGAAAAAGGCCCAGATGCGCGACGAAGGTGGTGATGTTCCTGCTTTCGGGGCTCAATACAAGTTGACGATAGCCTTTCTGCAAGTGTAGTTTAGAGAACACTTTGACCCAGTTCAAAAGATGAAGGTCTGTAATGCATGGGGCCAAGTGCCTCTCTCTGTATGGCTTGGTTGGGGCACCTCATGTCCACGCAGAGCCAAATTGCTTCCGATCTTTTCTTGGGAACTGGCACTATTGGGGACACCCAGGTGGTAGGGCCGGTGGCCGGCTCGATCTCCTGCTTGAGTACTTTATGTAGCTCGTCCTCCACCTTTTTTTGGATGTTAACGGGTATCCCTCGGTAGTGTTGTGCTACGGGGCGTATGGATTAATCTATATGCAGCTTTATCTGTCTATTCTTTAGCTTCCCAATGCCCCAAATAAGCGTGGATAGAGGTTGTTGATCATTTCAACCGGATCACTGTATTTGTGGACCATGATGTTGTAGAGGATGTGGATGAGTCCCATGTCGGCCGCTGCCTTGAAGCTCAGAACACACCCACTGTGTTTCAGTTGGCAGGACGTGAATGGGTATCTTTCTCTCATGTCCCTTGTAACAGCAGGTACCATCAAACTGTCCTAGGCAATTGAGGGGTGTCTTGGTGGCATAGGCGTATATGTCCACTGTTGCGGGACTCCACTTTGGGTGTGTGGGCAGTTCCTTAAAGACTGTTTCGCTGACGACATTGACCCTGGCCCGTGTCGATGAGGAATTCTGTGGGCTGCTCATTCAATTTGATAATCAGGGTAGGACTGTGTGCTGTGGGATTTCCCAAGGCATACATGTATGCCTTTTTCTTTTGGTCTCTTCCCGATGAGCTGGGGTCAGAGTCAGATGGCGATTGTTCCACTAGATGGCACACATGGCGCCTTGATCTTCACTCAGTCCTCGCGTGCATTATGCATCTCCTTCCGTCTCTCCTCTCCCTTCTTTGCCGGTCCTCCCCCAAGTCACTTTCTCTTGGATCTAGGGGGTGCCTGATTTGCTGGTCCCTGGTATGATGTGCCGGGGTGGCTCCCTGATGGATGGATGGCGTCTCTCTGGCCCGCTCCCTTCCCTTGTCCCGGAAGAGTCTGCAGACCGATTTAAAGTGACCTTCGCCACACGTGGCATATCGCTGACCGATCACTGGACAAACCCCTTAGTGTGGTTATTCAAACCCACATTTGTAGCGAAATAGCTCCTCCGACCTGCTCTCCAGCTGTAGCCTGTGAATGCTTTCTCCTGGTGCAGGATTATTGCAGCTCTCTACTTGGGAGTCTATGGCCCTCTCGAGTATCTCATCTAGAGTACATTGCTTCTGTAGCAGCTTCCTCATAAAGGTATGAGACTCAGATCCTGCTACGATTTGAGATCTTAGCACCTCAGTGCTGGTGTAGTTAGCAAAGTCGCAATGTTTCATTTTCGTGCAGAACCGCATGGCATAGGCGTCCATGATCTCACCTGTCATTTGTTTGGTGCTGTGGAAGAGATGCCTCTCATAGTCCATTGTTGTGGGGAGTGAAATATGCAGCCAATGTGTCTTTCAGGTCCTGGATGGAGACGATGGAGTCAGGGGGCATCTCATTGATGTCGCCTGTGGCAGAGCCCACTGCCAACTTCAGAAGGCATATTTAGCGAGCATCCTCTATGTGGCCCCCATGTATAGATCAAAGTCTCGGATCCACTTGGGACCCATGTTGTTAGTGTCAATAACATAAAAAACCCCTGGCATCTGGGCCGCTAGCGTGTCTGGTAGCCTGTAGGGGACCTGATCCACTACCTGTGGGCCCTGTCCTGGTTGTCCTTGGCCCTGTGCATGTCATCCTGACCAGACATCTGGTCACCCCTGGTCTCCTAGTATGGATGAAGGGTGCTGTATGACCCCCCCCCTCCCCACTCCTTATGTCACCAACCCTGAAAGATGACCGCCTTTCCTTGGCACAAGCACCATCAGCAGCAGGGCTTCCTGTTCATAGGAGGATCACACATGGGATGTTGCGCCTCTCTGGGTGCACCTCTACACCTTCAGAGGACAGGGATGGCCGCCTCTGGTAGGCACGAGCACCATACGTTGTGTTGACCAAAGTTAATGGGGCCTCCTACCCTGGGGTACCTCCGTGGTGTTGGGCCCATTCTCTGCTCACCTTACGTGCTTCTGGCTCCTCCCTGCGATGCTCTGGGCTCCTGCTGCCTTGCTGGATTTGCTCTGCACTCGAAAATCACAGCCGTGGCCCTGCCCTCTTGGGGCTGGGCATAGCGTTTCCGCGCCTCACATGAGCAGACACTGCGCTGCTCCGGTGCCAGGACGTTGGGTCTCCCGGCACCCACCTCCGCTGACGTCTCCAACGTTCTCTGCACCTTGCGGAAGACCGCCCGCTTCGTCGCCAGTGTCGGGGCGTGAGTAGGCCCTGGAATGCGCGTGGTGCACTTCAAGAATGCGAGGACATGGAGCTGTGCGATTTATGTCTGCTTTATTCAAAATACAAAAGAACTCTGCCCTGCCCCGACTCCTTCCACCCATCACTTCCCGTTCCCCTGCATCACTTCCCTTCGCCCAAGCCACCCGCCCCTGTAACTAAGGAAAGGTCAACATGACAGGGGCCCTAACCAAACCAATAGTCGAGCTATGTGTATACATCTCCCCCACCCCCACCCCCCACCCCCCATAAAATAAATTGCCCAAACGACTGAGGTGAGCCGCTGCAGGAGCTAGGCATATGGTGAGCACCCTCTGTGCAGATTTAAGGCCAATGAATAGGGCCTTGAACAGATAGTTTAGACCCACCATGGCAAATTTCAGGAATGTCCTGCAGCGACGAATAGGGATGTGACAGTACCCATCCTCCACATCCAGCGTTGACAAGAAATAACATTGCTGCAGCTGCCAGAGGAAGTGTTGCAGAGTTAAAACCCTGAAGGTCTGGGATAAAATGAACTTGCCCAGCAGACGAAGGTCTAGTATTGGTCTCCAACCAACTGATCTTTTCTTTACAAGGAAGTACCTCAAGTAAACCCCTCAACCGCACTGGGAGTGAGGGACAAGGTCAATCGTAAATGTGGGTGTGAACTTTGCACTGACACTTTGAAAGAGTAGTGTGAAGCCATGTCTGAGTAAGGAGAGCACTCACTTGTACGTGGCGATGTCCTTCCACTGGTCCAGGAAACATGAGAGATGACCTCTCAGCAGCCTGTGGAAGTGGAGGGGTGAACCTGGGTCCTGGTCAGGGCTGTTTATTGGGGGGGGGGGGACTTCTCATCTCTGAGAACCCGCAGTGCCGTCGGTTGCCCCCTGTAAAACAGTTACCTTGGAAAACATAGAAACTGGAGGGACACGATTGCGATCGATAGGTCAGCCTGCAAGCATGGAACGTCCAAGAAAAACACGATTTTCCGGAACAAAAGGACCAACGTTGCTGCTGTAAGGTACTGTGACGAACCCATGGGGTTTGTCTGCAATTTTCCCCCAAAACACACTGCACTCGCGTTTCTGAAACCAGCGCAATTCACTTTGGCCACCCCAACTGTTACATACAAGATCAAGCAATACTACACACAAGTTTAACTGAGACGAGCCAACCACATGTAGAGGAAAGAAGATCAACGGACCAGAAACATTTTAGTCCCTTTTCTGGGTCTAAGAAGATAACCAATATAAGGAAAGAAAGACTAGAATTTGGTGGTTGTAGAGGTAGCAGTAGTGACAGAAGTAGTGGTTCAGAAGGAAAAGTAGTATTAACAGCATTGGGGTTAGTGGAATTGGAGGAAGAGGACAAGAGATTGCTGCACAGGAGGAAGACCTTTCTAAGGAAGAGTTAGAACAAACTATTTTACAACTGCGAAGACTGGTGGCAGACTGCTGTGGAAGTCCCAGAGCAAGTCGAAACCAGGACTTCCCAAAGTGGTGCCGCCTCTCCGAAGCACGATCGAGGTGTGCCTGTGCTGTATTTAAGCAGCGACTGGAGTACCATCCATTCGCTGCAAGGTTTACCAACCATCAAAGAACGCAGAGAGCAACTCTGTAAACCCGGAAACCGGGACAGTGCACAACAGGGAAGCAGACAGGATTCCACTATCGTCGGCAGACGGAGAGAGGCGCAGGGGAAAGCTCTGCATAAAAAAGCAGACTCCAAAATCTGGAGGTGCCTCCAAGCCCACGAAGCACTGGGACACGGGCAACAATGACAGCTACAGCCTTGTGAAGTGGCCAACTTAAACTGCGTCCCAGATCGCTTGTGGATTGGAGTGGATAAGCGGTAAAACTGATGCCAGCAGGGGACAGGAGAGAAACACGTCCTAGAGACAGCCCGAGAGAAGACTGCCCTCAGTACTGAAGAGCTCAAGAGGGAAAGCAGTCTTCCCGCAATGGAGGGGGAAAGCCGATGCCAGATCACAGACATGCTGCGCCGACCAAAACAAGAAGTGAGCGCAACCCGCAAAGGGAATAGCCTGTATAAGAAACAAGTGTATTCCTTTAACTTTTGAAGCAGGCGGCCCCGCTGGGATAAGAAGCACAGAGTGGAAAGGGGGCGGCATGAAGTATTTAAAAGCCTGTATAAAAGCCCATTGTCACCCCCCTGAAAAATTAAAAGTAACCCACCACTGCTCTGGGAAGAAAGGTCTATGGGGTAGCTAACAAACCACTCACATCCTAATCTCAACCCGCGAGAGAGACCAACAAAGGAAGATGGGATAAACTAAAAGCAAAAGACTGCAACACCCTAAATCAAGGCGACATAAACCGTTGTTTTTGAACAAGGCTGTGGCTCACTTAAACAGAGCGAACAATCTGTGCACCCAAAAAATTCAAACAAGACAGCAGAAAAGACTGGTACAGGCCCCCCTAAATTAGACAATGCTCGATATATGACCACAGGAAAGACCAGGGGAAGGGGATTGTCCCATGTGGTACGTTGGGGAACATTATCTTGAAACACCTAGCGAGCAGGATCAACTGTTTATATTTCGTTGGTTAATGGCTGAAGAAAAACAACCAAGTACATATTATCCCATATAGTAGTTTGAGGTTTTTAAGTGCGAGGGTCAGAATAGGTTTCGGACACAGGACAGTGGATCTTTATTTGGACGTCCTGATGAGTCACTAGTTTTTGGGATAGGGAAAACCCCTCACAGTTAGGGATAGTGAGGTCTTTTTACCCACACCTTTTATCATTTAAATAAAAGTTTAGTTAATCCACTAAAGTTGTGTCGGTCTCCTTACTCTGGCTCCTAACAGTACCCAAACACTGAGCAGTGTCCATGTCAAAAGGCCAATAGTCTAAACTTGTATCCAAAAGAGATCCTCACCATCAAGAGGCATTTCAAGAATCTTCACTTCAGCATCTGGACAGAAATTGGTCTCTTTGAGCCATCCTTTAGTGCAGAAATACGCCACTCCCAATTGGTGAAAGCAGGTGTCAGCGATGTCAACTGCTGTGGATATGACGACATGATCTAATTTGGCTTCACTCTAAAGGAGTTTGAAAGCTTCTTTGTCTGCAAGAACTCTAGCACGAGCCCAATCAAATATCACAAGCCAAGGCGATGGTAATGGCTGCTGTGGACAGAAAAAGTTTGCCAAAAGCATCTAGTTGGCATCCTTCCTTGTCCGGAGGCAAAGCACATGAAGAATTGGTAGAGTGAAGAGGGAGACGTGAATGGAGCTCTCATTACACCCATACCACCCTCGGCTCAACGGCAGAGTAACGCAAGAGGGTCTCTTATCGCTAACTAATGGAAAGATGTAATGAATAAAATAGAGACATCAATGAGGAAGCAATACCTCTAGAAAATCGTGCAGACATGTCAGCACAATGCAATCAAAATACTAAATATATCACATTACAGATGGCAGCTGAGGTCCCAGTCCACTTTCATCCCCTTGGGGGACATGGAGTCTAAGCGGTCTATCCAGTATAATTCTCATTGAAGTAGCAATTTCACGCGGATCTCCTTCATACCAGACAGTCGAAAAAGCTCCTAAGTAACAAACCCCACCACTCAGTTAGGACAACCGCCTCAGTGCTCCACAGGCACTGCCTCCATGAACAGCCTGAGCCCACGATTCTGTATTTTCTAAATGTCATTTGAAGTAAGCATTTCATCACCAAGCATCTTTTGTCATCTAAAGGCGTTACGCTCACCTGGTATCCACGGGGACGCCACCCTGCCCTGGTTGGATGATTTGCACTCTCGAACCCTCTCCCAGTACCTTGGTAAGGCCTCTGGTTAAAGATGGGTCTGCAATATAGGACAGCTGGATTCAATACCAGATTGTCTTTGTTTTCCCACCTCCCTTGGCCTCAACTCCTTCCTCCCCCTTGGGCCTTCTCACCTTAACATTGTAAAAGGGGGATTCTCCGTCCTGCTCCTCGCGGCAGGAACGCGTAGATGTGGGGGGCGAGCAGTGACCAAGTTACTTCACTGGTACAAGCCCCCTCTGGGAATCCAGGCTTGCTGAGAATCCATAGGTTTGCTGCTTTACAATCTTTATATGCAGTTCTTATGTTCCTCTTAGTTCGAATAATTATTCTTGCTTCTTTCCTTTTAGGTATGGAAAGGTATTTTGGTGTTGTCATGCAGTTTGAAGAAGAGCATGGGCCGGTAGGTGAGAGCGCAATGTGTGCGATGCTGTCCGGTGAGTAATGCACGATCCACAGCGTTGTTTCGCCATTTAAACTGCTAACCGGTGTCTTTTCTCTCGGTGCAGGTCGCGATGTTCCTCGCCGAGCGCCGTGATGTTCCAGCGATCATACTGGCCAGGAGATAACTACCCAGGTAAGAGTTGTGGAGGAAACGTGAGTAAACGCTTACTAATGCTTTCTCTCTTTCCAGGTTCTGTTATTCCAGGATGCATGCAGTGCCGGATGATGGAGTTCGTACCTTCAGGTGAGTGGAACTGAAGTCGGCGATGGATTTGTATGGATAAGTTTTGTAGTGTTCTCCCTCTCTCTGCATGTCTTTGGTTTCAGGTAAGCTGGCATCAAAGAGCTGGACACAGTGAGATTCACTCAGGTGCACCTGAATTACACTTCCATTTAACCAATTCTTTTGATCCAGATTCAACTTTTTTCTACCCTTGAGTACGCCTCTACTTCCACACGCTTGTACTTTTGACCAAAGTGTATGCTCTTTGGGTCTACTGTGGCCGAAGAGAAGCAAGACTCCTGACAGAAGTTGAATCCAAGGCCACTGTCCCCTCATCTACCCAAGCCCCAGACCTTCTGTGCCAAACCTTAAGGGTCTAGTTACAAAACAAGAGGCAGATAGAACGCACGTTAACATCATGGCTGAGGTACAGGCAATATAAGCATTCTATATGTTGATCCTCAATCTATTGTTTTAGATGTTTCGTGGAACATGCCTTGAAAAGACTTATTAGCCTTTGCATTAGCCATAAAGGGGTAATGGACCAACCTTAGGTGGTGAGTTCAGCCATACAGCCCTCCGAATGGACACAGGGCGTACTGCATCTTCAAGAAGGAAAGTTATTTATGTAAGGCTTTCCTGTGAAGTAGAAACGTTTGGATATTGTAGAGAAAAACCAATTAAAAAGGGTACCCCCAACACTTTAAGATGAAGTAACATATTTGAAGGTGGCCTTTAGGGTTGGAGCTAAGAGAGACACTGTCTATTCGTTATTGGTTAATACGAACCAACAGGACTCTAAAATAATAAAGTGACTGAAGTTTTTCCGAATTCAAATGGAAACTGCTCAAATGTTTGAGGATTCCCAACCGGACGATGGGGACTATCAAAACATGCAAATCTATGAAAGATTCAATGCTGGGAACATTGATTGACTTGACAACCAAGTTAGTATAACAGCAGTATCGTCTTTTGGTGTGCTCATTGCACAGCTTGGTGCTGTTCAGTTATGAGAGTCGCTAGGATTAGGGAAAATAATCCCTTTGCTGCATTGGAGTGCCGAGACACTATTGACAGTGAAAACAACTGGAGCCAAAGCTATCCCAAAAAGGAGCCATTTGAACCGATAGTGAAGCACCTACCTTGAACAGAGGTAGTTCCTGTGCTTCTAGAACATAGAAAATGAACATTCATTTTTCTTGTCCAGCAATGCCAGGAAGTCTCCACGTTTCAGTGGGATTGCTGCCTGCACCATAATCATTCTGAACCTTTGTAGTTAGATGAACTTGTTTGCCAACCTTCAATGGAGTACATGACGTAGCATCGGGCTTTTCTTTTGGACGAGGAAATAAATTACCCATTTTCTGTCTTGCTGAAGTCCCTCCTCAAGGCTTAAGGGCGCCGACAGATAAACAGGACAAAAATGAAGCAACCAGAAAAAGAAGAAAACCACCAGGGCTGGAAGGGAGTGCCAGAAGGCAGAAGCTCAGACTGAGGTATTATTAGTTAAATAAAGTCTTCAGTCCTTTTGTGAACACTGTTGGACCTTTCAGTTCTAAATTTCAGTGGGAGGTTATTCCAGGCAGTGGGGTCCGCAGAATAGAAGGCTCCAACCTTAGTCTGATAATTTACAAGTAGGGACAGTTAGCTGGAAAAGTTAATTCGATCTAAGACTAAATGCTCACCTTTGGCCCGAGTTCTTCATTGAGGCAAGTAGGACCAGAGTTTTTCAAACAATTTAAGGAGATAGACAGGAGGCGAAAAAGAATGTTCCTTGATAGGAAGCCAGTGAAGCTCCCTTCTCAACAGGGAAACACGGTCTGATCTTTTCTTATCCATAACGGCCCCAACAGCGTTATTCTGTACTACCTGCAGTCTATTCGTTTCACAAATTGGGAGACCGGTGAAGAGACTACCGCAGTGGTCTATCCTGGAGCTAATTAGTGCTCTAGCTAGCGTTTCTCTACCCGTTTGAGAGAAAGGGCTATGCGTGAGAACAGTTTGATATAATAAGAGGACGCGGCCACCAGACTGCTGACCTGCACTTTCATGTTCAAATTACAATCGAGATAAATCCCCAAAGTTTTATCTGTGCTATAAAAACCAAGAAAAAAATTATCAAACTGGGAGTATTGATTTTCCACTTTGCAGAGTTTGGGGTCAGTACCGACAAGCATGAGTTCTGTCTTGCTAGTGTTAATAGCCAATCCATTGGCACACATCCAACTTTGAATGAGATTATAAATCCAGTTGATTTTAGTTTCATCATCCAGGAAGACACCCGTGATGGGGATAATAAACGGAGTGTCGTCAGTGTAGTTGGTGAACTCTATCATTAGTGTCAAGGAAGGGCACAGTAAAGATATTATAAAAGATCGGAGAAAGACAGGTGCCCTCTGGGACTCCCTGTATCAGATCCATGGGGTTAGCGTCAGCCAAGTTACTGCTCACTCTCCATTGGCGGTCCATGAGAAAAGAGGCAAACCAGGTATTAGGTAAGATTTCCACAGAGCTGGTAAATCTTCCTTTCCTGGTTCAACCCCAGAACATTTTGCTTTTCTAGTGGGATATTTTTCATTAATACCTCAGTGTGTGGGAACCTTTTTCCACACTCACCTAATCTTTAACTCTTTTTATGGGTGTTATTTTTAAGACTCTCCATAGTGTCTTATTAAAGTTATCATGTCTAACAACTTATTGGCAATAAGTACCTGTTGTTGCTGGGTTGCCCTATGCGCTCCCCATTTAACTTTCTTGTACTAACCTTGAGTGAACTACAGTTCCCAAGGGTAGAAAGGATCTTTGCATCCCTTTTACATTTTATTCTGTGAAACCAGCACACCCCACCTTATGTGGAGTGCTGGGGAGATGCAATGTATCCCCTTTCACATTTAAACTAACAATTGTTACAGTGACAAGCTTACCTTTAATGGCTGGTGGCAGTGATACCTTTTACTAATTTGGTGCACCTTTACCGCGGGCTGTAATCACAGCTGCAGTAAAGGCACCCAAGGGTGCTCATTTTACCAAAATGGCCCCAGTCTTTTTTTTCTGCCATTTTATTGTTTTTTGTCGGTTCTTGTTCCTTCCCGACATCCAGGGTGGGAAATTCCTTTGTTTGAGTTTTGTCTTTAGCGGGAGTCCCCTGGACACCCTGCCCAGGCTCCAGTCAGTCTGTAAGCACAGGAAGTGGGGGAGGAGTCCAAAACTTCCCCCTCCTTTGTCTTAGGTCTTCCTTCAACTGGGCCAGATCCCAATGGGTGGTTGTCTGTCCTGATTGGACAGCCAGACGCCCCTCTCTTGTAAAATGCGGGGAGAGAATGCAGAGGTTGTGTTGTAGTTCCTGATAAATACTGGAAACCTGGAAGCTGAAGGCATGTCGACCACTGGAACAGAAAACCGAAGAGGATGACGAAAGGAAACGCGGCGGGAATGATTTCCAGCGACTGGAGAGCCTGCTGTGTAACTGGAGCCTGCTGCAGCCCTTCCTTCCGATCGACCTGGGGTCTCCGAAAACAACGACCCAGAGCCTGATAAGTCCCACTAGACTCAAGACGACCTGCATTTTGAGCCATTCCACAGGTTGCTGCGACCTTGCGTTCTTGCAATACCCCAATACCCTGGGACCTCCAGCCACTGTGCGGTGCATGGTCTTCCGAATTCCGCTGAAACTGTGTGGGAATCCTGGTCTATCTCCAGAGACACGAATTGAGTCCAAAAAGTCCCCTCAGAAGAGTGCTGGACCTTTTAAATGATGAGAATTCAACCGCGATTTTCTGTCTTCTTATGTGCTCCTTGAAAAGGCGCCAAACCCGCAGAACCGAATTCAGCCGCAAGGGAAATCTTGCCTAAAGCCTTCTTCATTGATCCCTGCTGCAAAGTCCCTTCTGAGGTCTTGTGTTCCGTCTCCAGGACAAGTAATCCAGTGACCGGGTATTTGGCTGCAGGCCCTGAAGTTCGCCTGCTGCAATCTCTTCTTCATTGCTGAGGTACTGTGTTGGCTTGGGTATATACTTACCTTAAGCGTGTTGGGATTTGTGTAGTCCTGGGGTGTTTTCTGTGATTGGGAGGTCCCTCGTCCAGTACACCCAGTCCCACTGCTAGAATCCTGCTGGAGTGTCTTCTGTGAAGCCCCTGGACCCTCTTCTAACCCTAGAATTAAAGTACTCACTTGTTTGCCAGTTTTCCTAAGGAAACTCTGACTTTTGCTACTAAAGAACTTATTCTAACCCTGCCTGTTGGTCACTAGTCCTAGTGACACCCCTTCTGCCACCGAGAATACTCATGCTCTAAGGGAAAGACTTTGATGGGATTGGGACTTCTGCTTAGAAAAGAAATCAAGTGTTTTTACTTACTTGTAAAGAGTTGGTTGGTAACTGTAATTTTAAGAGTGAACAGTTAAAAAAGTACTTACTGATCTTGAAGGTGTGATGCACTATTCTTAAAAGTATGGTTAACATCTTTTCTTACTTAGCCACTGTTTAACCAGTCTAAAAAAGTAGATGTGAAGGTATTTTACTCTCCTGTGATTAGGTTGTGCCTCTTTACAAAAGTAATGTGTTGGTTTCACCAGATTATCCCTGTAGGGTAATTGTGCGAGTGTCCTCCAACTGTTGGTATCACCAGGTTAGTCCTGTTAGGATAACTGTAGGAGTGTCCCCCCAACTGGGTCTTGCTTCCCCTGACTTGCTGCTAGCCTGTCCTTAATAAGTCTACATTAGGTTGTTGCCTACCTAGAATAACTATTCAGTAAAGTGTGACATTGGGTTTTACTTTCCCCTTCATTGTGAAGTTAAAGTATGTGGGTTTTACTTATCTTGTGTTAGCTGTGTGCCATCCAAAACAAGTTACCAGAGTTATTGCTTACCTCAATCTGGGGTTCCCTGATTTCCAGAGCATCTGTTATTGTATATTACATCCTTTAGGTTTTACTCACCTGGTATAACTGTGTTATGGCAAAAGTAGTTATAGGTTTTTACTGCACCTAGAATAAGTGTTTCACTATTCACCAAAAGTATATTGTCCAGTTGACTGTTTATGTGATTTGTTCCAAGAGTCGCTGTACAATTGGAAGGGCCTACTGTCTTTGTATTACCAAAAGTAATCTAAAAGTAACCATTGGTCTTTTACTCCCAAAGAATAGGCTTGACCTATACTAAATGTGTATAACAAGGTTTTGACCTCCCTAGAATGACTGTTAGGTGTTCCAAATAAGGTCTATACTTGGGTCTGTGTACGTTCAAGTATAGTGTTGTGTTTTATATTGTGATTTCTTATAATGTGTTAGTACTTACTTAACCCCTAGATTTATCTGGGCCTACTTGTATTCAAATAAATCCTTTATTTTTACAATACATAGTGTTTCAGAGTTTATTTGGATCATTTGTATTACAATGTTCACTTGTACTGCATCTACTGCCCTCTCTCCCTCCTAAGATAAGCCTGGCTGCTCCGTCTATGCTATCCCAAACTCAGGTGGTACAGCCTTATACTAAGAGTGGAGTCTTGTACTGCCTCAGTAGAATGGTTTTGCTAGGCCCTTAACTGGACTTCAGAAAAACTGTCCTAACACTACCAGGCGGCCGCCAGAACCGAAAAGCCTGCCGCCTGCCTCAACCTGGAGAACACGGAGTGGTCTACCAGGTCGAAGGCGACAGAGGTTCAGCAACATCAACACGCTGGGTTTGCCTTGATCCATATGGCGGAATAGTCTGATATTAAATCCAGCAGGGCAGACTCAGTACCGTGCTTTTCCCGAAAACCAGACTGTCTTATTTAAGATGTCAGTGTTTCTCAAAGGGGTCAGTAGTTGAGATTACGCAACTGTCAAGAATTTTTCAGCAAGAATGGAGAATTGGAGATGGTAGTTCAATGGATCGTCAGGGGAGAGATCTGTTTTTTTTTTTTTTAAAGTGGAGTTACCCAAGAGTGTTTTATGCACAGCACTGTCCCTAAAGGACGTGTTAACAAACTTACATAGAGTGGGAATGAACGAAGAGGCGCAGGCTTTTATTTTAAGTGTCAGGCAAATGCCACCCTTATAGTTAGATGGTTTGATATTTTGAATTATCACTGAAAGTTCGGCCTCTTGTGACGGGCTTAAAAGCGAAGAGATCGTAATCTTTCCAGCATTTAGCGGGAAAGTGTCCTTGAAGCCCCTAAGTGATAGTGACACTCTGGCTTCGGCAATGCCTATTAATTCTAGTAAGCTTAGCGTCCAAAGCCTCCTGTATTTGGTTGCACCATTTGGTGTCTTTCACAATTGGATCCTGCATAGTATTCTTAGTTGTTTCCAACTCTTTGAATACTTAACAGCTCTTTGGGTTTAGACTGAGCTTTAGCAATCCGGTCATCAAGAAGAGTTCTTTTGGCAGCGATCACAGCTTTTTGATAGGCTCTAACAAGACCATTATATAAATCTTTGTCAGCTTCAGATAGAGATTTTTTACATGTATAGAGTGCCTTAGTTTGAGATTTTTAGTTGTTGTAGATCATGAGTAAACCATGACGTGGGTGCCCTACGAGTTATTTTTTGTTAGAAATGGGACATATCCCATATCCTATAGCATCCTTTTGTAGGGGAACAGGTCTGTAACCCCCCCGCCCCCTGCATGAAGTAGCATGTGGTGTTCTGGTCATGCATGTGGAATATTGTATTTTGTCATGAGCAATTCTACACAGTTACTGTAATGTAGTGTCCCGGACCCAAATGTCTGAGTAGTGCCTCCTTCGAGGGAACACTCTTGCCTTCCTTGGCTGCAGATAAAATGAGTAGGCAAGATGTAGCCATTCTTCCCTTGACCGGGGGGGGCCTCGGTGAGTCTAGTCTTTGCTGGATAGAATGTCCATGTTGGTCACTGGTTTGGGAGTGGCCCCTCTGGCTGTGCGCCCAGGTGCCCTTAATGACAAACACCCTGGAAAGAGCAGGGAGCGGGTTTTCTGTAACAGCTTGAGGCGCTGGAAGACTATACCAGTGTGTTATCTGGCTTGCCAAACAGATGTTCCAGTCTACTGGCTTGTTTATCATCGATTGTGCTACAGGCCAAAATCCAGTTACCCTTAGT
The DNA here is from genome assembly GCF_040938575.1 of Ambystoma mexicanum. Classification (NCBI taxonomy): domain Eukaryota; kingdom Metazoa; phylum Chordata; class Amphibia; order Caudata; family Ambystomatidae; genus Ambystoma; species Ambystoma mexicanum. The sequence continues at coordinate 347,298,321 of NC_090933.1, forward strand.
CACAAGTAAAGTTTAAAGACCACTGCATTTGCTGTGCAATGCCTTGTGGTCTCTGCCACATTTAGGCTACTTTTGATGACGGTCACCAGCCAATAATTGTTGTTGAATTATTGCTCGAGTTGGATTAACCGTTTTAGGAATATTCTTTAGGAGAGCATGCATGTCATTCCCCGTTGCCTGTTCATACTCAATGAACAACATTTGACATTAGCGATGCAGATACTGTAGCTCACATTTTTTTCCAAGCACCTCCCCACCCACCCGCATCTCCCCACCCCATTTAGTAGATCTGCCTGTTCTCCTAGTCTGTCAGCAAGCCAGTTATGGACGCTGGTGTGCCACACAGTATCAGGCTGCCATTTTCCTCATCTGTATAGAAGCTTTGGGGTGTTGGTTTTATCCATCTCTGCATGGACTGATTTTGCTGCTGCTGAAGTTTCCAAAGCATATTGCATCTGCTATTTAATGGGGGCAATTTAGAGGACTGTCACAGGACTCCAGCTAGGACCAAGAGGATGCAGACTATTTTTGTACTTCATAATCTTATATTATGAGGGTATATGTACCTGAAATGGGCAATTTAAATGGAAACAATATCTTACTAAACAAAAGGGTAGGATGCTTCCCTTTAAATGGGATTGGTCCATTCCCCCTCAGGCACTTCTTTCTCCAGTGGCTCTCTGTTCACTGGTTTCAATGCCCGCTCTCACAAGTTTCCAGCACTACTCTAGACAAAAACAGCCACGTTCTGCTGGGAAGGCTCTACTAGAGAATGACAGTCTGCACCCTCTGTTGGTCTTCCTGCTTTCACGTCTTGCAAAACCTCTCCCAATCAGTACTTTTCTATTCTCAGGCTGCATCTCAGCCTCGCAGGGTTCACTCAAGATCTCTCCTAGACAGTAGGGTTTCCCAGATTATGGTCTGGATTTCTCTCAAGCCCTGGGCTTCTAAAATGTCAATTCCGGTCGCACACAGACCTTCAGTTTCTCAGGCTTAAAATTAAGCCCCTCGCCAGACCTTGGTTCTGCAAGATAACATTCAGGCGTTCAACAGACCTTGGATTTCTTAAGCTTCAAGGTAGGGTGAAAGGGTATTCACCACCACCCCCCTTCTCATTCAAGGTCCTTAAAAAGCAGGCAATATTAGGTCACCCTCGTGCGAGTCTAGTAAATACCCTACCATACCATAGATGTTATATTATGTTGGCCGAAAACCAATCGCATCATATGCCCAGCATCGCCAATTACAGAATCGTCAGCATAACCATAGAGCGTCCATTTTGTTCCTGCAGGATCTGGCATTTGATTTCTCTTGCTTTTTCTGTTCAAACGCTTTGCAAAAATGCATTTAATTTCCTTCTGCTCTTGCACAAAGCAAGGCCACAGGTTACATGTTGAGAGACCAGCCCAGACAGAAACGCCAAAGCAGTACAGAAATGCATTGTTTTCCTCCCTCACAAGTCCTTGAAGGCGAGCAGAGAGGCATTTAATCACCAGGCCAGGTGCAAGCTGGTCTCGCTCAAGCTGTAGAAACAGGCCGTTAAAGGCATGAATTATACTCTCCTTACAGCCCCTCTTTTTGGGCCCCGTTAGATCAGACTGACCCCTAGTTCACGAATAGAAACTACAAAACGGCATGCATTGGAATGTGTGTCTCCTACGAACACGGTTTGTTGACTAAACAAGTGCATTATGTTCTCTGTAACAAAGAATCCTGTCTGTCTTGCAAACTGCAACTGTTGCTAAATCAAGTAATATAGATTAACAAAGAAACGTCTCAGAAGGTGTCATATTCGTCATAATTGTCAATCACCGAACCCTAGCTCAAGAAGATGCATTATGGGCAGTTTTGATGTGTCACAAACTGATGGTATGATTGTCCTTTTGTATATATGACACTGTTGTAGAATGCTCGCTCTCTTGTGTCTCACGAGGTCTGGGTGACGCACGTTGCGAGACATGAGATCCAGGCGGCCGACAGACTATTTTCTTTGCAATAAACCCTAGATTTTGGGAATCGAACCTCGTGTCTGTCGTATCAGCTCGTGTATGGTGATTGTGCCTTGTTTCCATGCGCAAGGGTCTTCAGGGCCTAGCACTCCTGCCACATGTCCCCAATTTCAATTTACCTGGGGTTGCTAGTTTATAGGTTCAGATGCAACCTTTACAATTACCCCCAAGAACTCCTGTGATGCTCTGTTATAGCTATGGTTAACTTCTCGTCCCCGACTTCCAGGTATTAGCAGCTCTGTGTCTCCCCTTCCAATCCCAGAGAGCCTGAATTGCCTTCCGCCAAGCACCAATCTTCTCAACAGCCCTTCCTTCTGCAATCTCCCATTGTATGAAGGGTGCAATGAAAAGCAGACCCGTTTCCTCCAGGTCTTTGAGACACACTGTTCGCTCAATTGTTTGGCAGAGGCTAAGCAGTCAGCCAATAAGAGGAAGGAGACTTGACTGTATCCTGGTTAGTTGCACAGGGAGGGAAGTTGCTTTCAGACAGGTTTCTTGGTCTCACTCCATCCACAATTCGAAATTGTTGGAGCTTTGGGTTTTATTGTTTCATGGGGTTTTCTCGAGTTCCTTTCCTATCTTTATGGATATTTTAATTGTATGGCCTCCTTTAATCTGCAAATTTCAATACCTGCTAAGAATTTAAATTTACTATGGGTTTCTGCAAAACTCAATTTTCCAATGGAGAAGGGAAGAACAGACTCCCCTTCTTAAATCTAAGGGTGTGGGAAGGAGTCTGGAGACTTACTTGCTGGGTTTTGCTAAATGTGTGGTTGGCAGTAGAGATGGCACAATATGGAATTTTTGACGGTATGAAACCCTTCTTCCCAAATGAAGATATACCATGGTTATCGCAGTCTAGTACACATTTTCATTACTATATATTAAAATATAGTATTAAAAGTCAAATTATAACACTCACACCACAAACCAACAGCACAAGGAAGTTGCCTTTTTATATAAATGTGGTTTAGCATATGCAGGTTAAGATTTGACTAACAGGAGCTAAAACTTGCTCCTGGGTGTCATTAGCCAGTAGGCAGGAGTGACTGCTGGTTAACCAGAAGCGAGTACACAGTGCACTGCGAGTGTAACTCCGAGTGTAACTCCCACATGAGATGCACACCAACTTTTTGCCCATTGAGATTGATTAGGTTTAAATGTGTAATAGATCTGTTCTAATCCTTATTTATTAACCTTATCAAACATTAGTTAATGTCACATATGCAGGTTTGTAAGGTACCAATTGGTCTGGGGAGCCAAAAGTAGCTGTTGGTTTCAAGCTAAAAATGCTCTCCTAGGCTACAAGCAGGAGCTAAATAGCTCCCAGCAATTTCAAACCCTGCCTTGTAACCAACGTGGGTAACTTCTAACTCGGGACTGTTAATAAGGCAGACCAAACTTACATTTACAGCCCACACACAACCAATTGTGGGAACCGGCCGACACCCAAGTCCCTTCCCCCAAGGCCCCCTACCTGTGCCTGTCCGGGCCGGAGAGGGCTTGGAGGGCCCCTCCTGTTTTCTCCACAAAGCATGGAGCAGCCCCTAGGTGGACAGCCCCTCCTCACACAAACAGGCTCCAGCAATGCAAAGCGCCCTGCAAGATAACAGTGAGTGATTACTGAATCATTGATACTGCCTCTCCACTAATCCTAACTGCTGAACCAAGGTGTGCCTAGACCACTTTCTTCCATGCCCTACTTAATCACACATTCCTTACTACATCACATTTACCCCTTCTGAAAATATGAAACCAAGTGTGTGGTTTATAACATCTCTGCCACATCTGACACACTGGCATGTTGCTTCATGCCCCCTCCACCTGCACTGCTAATTTCGTGTTTGGAGTGCCTTGCATTTAAAAAAAAAAAAAAAAAAAAAAAAAAAAATTAAATTTAAAAATGTGGGTGCCCTACATACGTTGTGTGCTGCAATTGCTATTCCAGTGCAACTGGCTCTTGCTTCCCTTAGCTGGTGAGTTTGTGCTCGTACTGCGCCGTGCAGCTCCTCTTTCCTCCACCACTATTAGCACCCACCATCTCCCCTATCTTTTCTAACTGCTATACTATCACCTATCCCCCTCTCTCAAAGTCTGCAAGACAAAAAACTTTGAAGATATCTTGACCACCAACACTGGCCTACCTATGGCAGACACGAATGTCAGCGCAACTACAAGACAGGTCTTTATGGAGATCCTTTTCACTGTCCCCTCATCTCTACTCGGTCCACTCTTACATCCTCACCCATTAATGGTGGCACTAAATGGGAAATCCTCTTGACTGGCTTCACATTATCCAGGTGCATCATTAATGTCAATCACACTGGCACTATATAGATTCAGGCTCCTCAACTCTTTGACCAGCACCTGCCGTCCCTCATCAACTTCCTCCCGACTCTGCTACTCCTTCCCTTCCTCTCTTCTCCCCCCCTCCTCAGACTGGTGTACCACATCCCTGTACCTCTCGATGGAAAACCTACAAAAGGTGGTGATCTCCTGCATCTCGCCACACAATGCTCGTTCTGTCAAACACTCCTCCTCCTTGAAGACATTGAGCTCAATATCCTTGCTCTTACTGAGACGTGGTTCAAGGCCAGTTCAGTCACTGCTTTTGACTCCCTTCACCCTGGTGGCTATAAGATCTTCAAGCCTCACCCTGACCATGCAGGCTGTTGGGGTGGCTCTCAACTTCCCTAAGTGGGTCCCCCTTCTTCTCTCATACCCACCTAGCCTTACTCTTTCGAGTGCCTGGATTGCAAGGTGTCATTTCTCCCACCTTCTCACTGACCATTGCCACCATCTACAGGCCACCTGGCTCTACCACCCTGTTCCTATCTGAATGGGCCAATTTCTCCCATCTCCTCACTCCTACCACCACTAAACTTCTCATGGGCGACTAACATCCACTAGGACTCCTCAATCACGGCCTCCACTCTCTTCCATGACCTCTGCACCTCACTCTCCATTCTGGTCCTACCCACTCAGCTGGACACACTCTGAATGCCTTCTTCCACACCAATCTTACTCTCCTCCCCACTGACCACCCTCACTATCCTGGTCAGACCACTCTCTCACCTGGGTCCTCTCTGCCCTCTGAGCACGCCTCCCCTCAGCAATGCCAACTTTGTTCACGAACATCAGTCCGATGAAGCTAGTGTCCGTTGCCACCTTCACATCTACCTTCAAACCCCTTCTCCCAACTACATACATTACTCACCATAGTGACTAAGGTACTCCTAGTCCATAGTCCCCTTTCCTCCATACTGTATGGGCATCCCTCGCTAGGGATGGGAGACAACCTTTTTCACCAGAACAATCTTCCCCTTTAAATTTAGAGGCATGTGGCCCTGGGAGCATGCGCTCCCCTGACTTCAGCCACCAGCACCACTCCTTTTATTAGGGGGGCGGGGGGGTGGTGGGACGTTTGGAGGAAAGGGGACTATTGACTAGGAGTATGTTAGTCACTACAGTGAGTAACTTACAATTACTCCTACGTCCTGTTCCCTTTCCTCCATACTGTATGGGCAAGTACAAATAAATGTAGCCACAGGGTGCTCTCTGAAGAAAACAAGTTCCTTAACACTGCCTGACCAAATACTGCGTACAACCTGGAGCCGACATCCAAGCAGTAGTGCTTGGAGAAGGCCGAGGGCGTATCCCATGTAGGCGCCTTGCTGATAACCTGACACGGGACGTGCCTCTGGATAGCAACTGCCGTGGCTTTAGCTCTGATAGCGTGGGCATGCATATTTGCTGGAAGAGGTTTGTGCTGCCTCTCGTACACCTCCTTTATGGCCGTAACCATCCAAATTGCTATGGAAGCCTTGGAGGCTTAACAGCCAAACTTTGACCCCACCAAAGGTGACAAAGAGGGCGTCTGACTTGCAGAAGCTCTTGGTCCTGTCCAGGTAGTACCTCAGCGCACGCCTCACTTCTAGACAGTGAAATACCCTCAGAGAGTCATCCTTGGGGACTGTGAAGAACGTTGGTAGCACGATCTGCTCATTTAGGTGAAAAGAGGAGACAACTGTAGGTAAGAATGCAAGGTAAATTCTAAGCACCATCTTGTCCTTATGAAAAGTAGTATAAGGCTCCGGAGCTACCAGCGCCTGGAATTCCCTGATCCGGCATACAGAGGTAAGGTCCACCAGGATGTAGGTTTGTTTTATTATTTGTAATGCGCACCAGACCCAGGGGTATCAGGGCGCAGCAGTTACAAGAATATGCGAAGCTTAGTTACAGTGAATCATACATTGAGATACATTACTTACAGAAGCAGGATTTACAGAAATTACATGCATTGTAAACGAAAAAAGAAGTTACCATCATGTGGATAGCTGGTAGGCAATTATTAGTTGCGTTACGGTTACACAGGCGTGGACGGTGCAGATTAGTGATCAGTGGATTTTAACCACAAGATAGTATTGTTTCTGAAGGTGACCAGCCTGATGTCCACGGACGCCATCAGTTCAAAAGGTTTTTGAGCCAGGGCGCCCAAGAGCACATGGAGGTCCCACACCGGGTGTGGTTTCTTGATAGGCGGATAAAGACTAGTCGGGCCCGCCAAGTGTCTGAACAAATGGATTAGAGGATGAAAATACCTCAGAGTTCCTGTAGGCTCCAATGGCCGCCAGATAGGAGCAGCATGCGTCTACCTGCACTCCTAAGTGTGCAAGGTGCGCAGAGTAGGATAGGACGTCAAACGTGCAGGTCAATGGATCGACCTCCTTTGATTTTGCCAAGTGATAAAGCCACGTCCACTTGCTTTTTTGACTAGTCCCTGGTTGCATCGCTCCTAACCCCTTGTATAATGTCTAGGTTAGCTTGTGATGGATGCAGATGCCGCAGTGTGACCTGTTCAGGAACCATGCTGCATGGGCTAACTGGATAACTGTGCCTCCCTGCTGAGAGAGTAAGTGTGGTGGACTCAGCAGAAGGCGAATTAGGGCCTGATCAAACAGGCTGAGTAGTTCCGAGACCCAAGGCCTTGCTGGCCACCACAAGTAGCCACCAGGATGATTTGGCTGTGCCGGCCCTCCCGGATCTTGCAGATTACCCTGTGGTCCAGGGGAGTGGGAGGGAAGGTATACGCGTTCACGCTGTTCCATTGGATCTGCATCATGTCATCCAGAGAGCCCCTGCCCTGTCCCTGCCAGGACGCGATCTGAGGCACCTCCTGTTAGACCAGGTGGCAAAGAGATTCACCTTAAGAATACCCCACCTGTCGAAGATCCCCTGAAGGACCTGCTCGTCCAACTGCCATTCGTTGTTGTCCACACCCAGCCTGCTAAGCCGGTCTGCCTCCAGGTTGGCCTCACCCAGGAGATGGATTGCTGCCAGGACTGTTTACCAGAGCCCACTCCCAAATGTTGACTGCTAGAGTGCAGAGGGGAGGAGACTTGGTGCCACCCTGCTTGTTCATGCAATATATGCTGGTGGAGCTGTCCGTATGAATGAGGATCGCCTTGCCGCTGATCGGGAGGAAGGCTTTGAGCGCGAGCCAGATGGCCATCAACTCCAGCCAGTTGATGTGGGCCGCCTGCTCCTGACAGGACCATACCCTAATGGTTGCCCAAGGTAGCTCCCCAGCCATCTATGGATGATTCTGTGGTGATGGTGACCTGTGCTGCTGGTTGACGGAAGGGCCTGCCTATCCGCAGGCGGTTGTCCATGCTCCACAAAACTAGGTCCAGGTGGAGATGTGTGATGCTGACCTGCTCCACCTGGGAACCACCCTCCTGGCTCCAGGAGGCTACGAAGTGTAACTGCAATTGCCTCATTTTTAGCCTTGTATGCAGCACTGCAAGGAGACATTCTGCCATGATGCCCAAGAGGTGTTGGTACCACCATGCCGAGGTCACTGCTCTGCAGAGAAACTGCCTCGTGGCACTTCTGATGGCTGGGATCTTGTCAGCTGAGGGGAAAATCTTCTCGGAGCTTGTATTCCAGAAAGGTAAGACTGTGGGCATCAACTGTGACATCTTGAGATTGAAGGAAAATCCCAACTTGTGTAGTGTATTCATGAGGGCGGAGGCAGTGTGCTCAACTGCCTCTGGAGACCTCGCCCTGACTAGCCAGTCGTCTAGATATGTGATGCCCCTGCGCCCTCAGTAGGGCTGCCACAGCGTTCAGTCTTGTAAAGACCCTGGGGGCTGAATTGAGGCCAAAGGCTACAACCTTGTATTGGAAGTGAAAACCCATGATCCTGAACCTCAGATAGGACCGATGGGGTTGCCTGATAGGGACGTGTAGGTAGGCATCCTACAGATCCAGCGAGCACATCCTGTCTCCCACACACAATGTCTCTGCTATTAGCGCTAAGGTAACCATCTTAAACTATTGGACAGGAAGGGAAAGGTTCAAGGTGGAAAGATCCAACACAACTCCCAAGAACTGTGACCATTGAGTCCTCAGAGCCCACTGGTGGGATCTCCTTCTCAGGCGAGCCTCTGGCACCAGAAAAATGCAGGATGCCACGAGGCCAAGCATTTCAAAAAAGGTAGCAAGCGCTCCTCTCGAGAAAGAACATGACATGATAACCTGTTCTGAGATGAGTTTGCAGCACACGATTTTTGCTGACTGTACCTTTCACAAGCAACCTCAGAAAATCAAAGGCCGGAAGATGTTGGGCATTCTGAAACTTTGTCACCATCTGTAGAATGTCTTGAGCCCTCACCTCTGGTGGTGAGGATTGTCCCCAGGGATGAATCCAGGACTGCTCCGATAAATTAGTCTTTGTGATGGTATCATGTGGGACTTCTTGAAGTTGAGGGAGAAGCCCAGTCTGTTGAGGGAGTGGTACTTGCAAGTCAGATGATCTAAGGCTTGTTCTGGGGAATTTGCCCTGATCAACCAATTGTCTAGGTAGAGGTAGATGTGAATCCCTCCCCTGCCCCCTGGCCTTAGACTCGCTGCCAAATCCACCATTAACTTGATAAAAACCCTTGGGCGGAGGTTAGCCCAAATGGGAGAACCTGAAACTGATAGTGCAAGTTGCCAATGGCAAACCTCAGGTACTTTATGATGGATGGGCACATGTAAGTAAGCATCCTGAAGGTCCAATGATACCAACCAATCCTGAAGCTAGAGGGCCTGAAGGATAGGAGAAAGGGTTACCCATCTTGAACTTGTCCTTCCCGAGGAACTTGTTCAAGTCTCTAGAGTCCAAGATGGGTCTCAATCCTCTGTCCTTCTTGGGAAGGAGACAATATGGGGAGTACCAACCTGTGTTCCTCTCCGCTAGAGGTACTGGTTCTATAGCACCTCTCTAGCAGGGTTAAAATCTCCTGCAAAAGGAGCGGATCCAGAATCTTCCAAGAGTTGTCTCCCGGTGGATGGCTCTGAGGTGTTTGTAGGAAAGGCAGACAGTAACCTTGGGCAATTGTCTCCAATACCCAAGCATCTGAAGCAATAGCCTGCCATTCTGTCAGATATTGAGTTAATCTACCTCCTACTGTTTTGGGAAATAAGACCACAAAGAGATTTTGGGCGGCTGACGCAGCTGCTGAGGGTAAAGTAGCACCTGCTGTTGTGGTCTTAGTACCTCTACCCTGTCCACCACGGGGTAATTGTCTCTGGCCTCTTCATCTGCCCTTTCAGAATGCAGAATAGCAAAAGGACCTACCCCTCCAGGGTGCACCTGTGGGGCGGTTTGGAGTTTGCTTATCGCAGCTCCAAGGGATTTGGCTGTAGCCTTGGAAATTTACAGCTTCTCCAAACTCATCAGCTTTACTTCCAAATAAATGTGTGCCGTCAAAGGGCACGTTGAGATGTGTGGACTGTATGTCTGGGGCAAATCCCGATTTACACAACCACGTAAATCTGCCAATCACTGTACTAGCCGCCATGGCTCTGCTGATGCAGTCAACGGTGTAGAGTCCGGTTTGGAGGGAATTGCACATATCATCCTTTCCATCCTTGATAAGGCTCAACAAACCGTCCCTTCCCTCCCCTTTGGGGCTAGGGTCAGCCGCCATCGAAACAATCCCAAAGGGGATGTGTGTGAATCTCGCCAGCGTGCAAGTGGCATTAGCAGACTTTAGTGCCATGCTGCATGCTGAGAAAACTTGCTTGGCCATGACATCAAACTTCCTGGCATCACAATCTTGCAGGATTGTATGGTATGCATTCTGCTTGCCAGAAGAAGTTGCAGCTTGTAGAACCAGACTTTCTGGAGTTGGGTGCTTTGAGAGAGAAGATGATCCGAAGTTGGTGCTCTATATTTAGCTGTCAATCTTGTTAACTGCAGGGTTCACCTCCGGTGTTTCCCAGTTGGTAGATACCCTTGTGAAATGGGAGAACAGAGACCTCCTGTAGTCCCTTGTCGAGTAGATCTGTTAAGTCATCTTGCTCGAATACAGATGTGGGTCTAGTCCACCCCATATACTCCATCACCCTAGTCATGAGCATTCTGTAATTGCCTTCAGCGTGATCCCCTAGATCTGGCCTACCAAAATCAGCTTCCGGGGAAGTATCAAATCCACTTGCTTCTTGCAAGGAGTCCTGAACATGTTTCATCCTACATTCTTCCGACATCATTTCTTCTGGGACCGAAGGTGTCCCATACTCAAGACCAAAAGGTCTTCCCTCTTCAGATGACTGCCTCCTCTAAGATGGAGGATAGGGTCTTAAAATAATCTGAACAAAGTTGTGGTGTGTAATTTTTTTCAAATGGAAAAGGCGGTTGCGCTATGGATGTCATCATTGGCGCAGTAATAGTCAAAATCGTCGACTATGACATCAACGGGTTCGATGGAATCTACAGTAATGTCTTCGTCGAAATCAAAGGTATAGTCTTGGACGGTGTCGAGGATGTCAACACACGAGGCGTTGATGACTTCTTCGATGGAGGCGCCGAGGGCGTCGATGACGCACTTTTCAGCTTTGCCATATGAGTCGATAGTGACAATTCTTTGTGCGTCACATAGGCTTTTTCTCAACTTGAGGGTTTTTCACGCTCGAGGAGTCTCCCCAGCCAAGGTCAAAGACTCATGGCTTATGTGTTTTTTAGTAATTTCTCCATGGGTATCGCCTAGGTGCCTTCCAGAGGAGCAAGACCACATTCTCCAACACCTTTAACATGCTTTTACGGAATTCCTCCCACTGTGCCGAGGAACTGTGTTTCAGTGGACAGATAACCCTCTCAGGTGAACTGGAGGATGAGGTGGACGGCGACCTATGCAGCCTTTTCTTGATGCATTTTGAAGCGGAAGAATGGTGTGATCCACTTCGAGATCGGGAGTGCTTTGTGATGCGGAGACGAAGGCCTCGGCTCATCAGAGGTGTGTTTGGATGGGGTAATGGACTTCTGTAGCTTACCTCTCTCCAGTTTCCCTCTGCTCTCCCTCAAGGCCTTGGCCGTCATTGACATACATTCATCGCCATTCAGAACATGGATGCTCTGCCCCAAGGCACCACAGACAGACCCAGAGTGTATCCGTCATGGACATCTTAGCCCCGCAGTCACAGCATTTTTTAAAACCGTGGTGTATACTGAGTTGATGCGGAGGTCATGTCATCTAAGTTTCGCAGGAATTTTCACTGGAAAAAAAAAAAAGATTTGCGATGTTCTCATGGAACCGAGCTTTGGGTTACCAAAGCTCGGAAGCACGGAAAAACAGAACTGTGCAATGGATGCTGCATGCACTACTTATACCTCTAATGACGTCGACATTAGCACGGAGGCCTCCTAGGGACATTGACTCGACAGGCTTAGATGCACAGCGCCCTCTACTGGGGGGTGGGGGGGAATCTGCAGCAGCAAGCTGGATATTCGGAAATAAAAGATAAGGAATACGTGGGAGGACAATCCATTCGAAAGAAGTGTTCACAAAATCATTTCAGGATGTTCAGGCCATTGGCCTCCCTTCCCCACATTTTCAGCAAGGTACAAGGCGGTTCACTAGAGTGCAGCACCGTCTCTGAACTGTATCTTCTGGCTAAAGAAGCCAATCATTAGCAGCAGGGCCTTCTGTGCTGAAGTCTCTTTGCTCAAAGTCACTACATTCAGAGGGCGTGATGTGACCAAATAAACGATAATTTATTCTCCTGTCTTTCAGAAGTACTCAATTTAGGTGATTCGCTATTCTCCCGGGATCCTCCTCAGCCAGGCTCAGATCCCTTTTAACACAATTCGTCTCCATCAGCGAGCCTCAGACCAATTTCAATTAATATCGACTATCTAAGATTATCGAATGTACAGGGGGTTGGCTTGACCCATTGCAGGACCACATCGATTTCACAATTCCTTTCCTTTAACCATTTGCCACCTTGCAGTTGTATACTTAAGAGACTTTTCAATGAGCACCCAAGTGGTGCCAGACCATTCCGTCTACGCTAGCGTATCTTGGGTTTCAAAGTCCAGTCACTCATCTGCTGTATTAATTATATTTGCATTGCTTGCCACATACACTTCTATGATGCTGGAAATGCATTAGAGGAAAAGGGCCTCCCTCTGCTCCCTCATGTGGGTTCTGTGTTACTTTCTGCACAGGAGTCCAGTTGGGACCCCTGGAAGTGCAGCTCTTCCTCTTCCACTTTGTGGTGAACAGAGACCAGTGGGTCACCCATAGGTGGGGATACAACCCGGTACCCCTGGTACCTCTAGTGTGTTTTTTTTGGGCACTTGTGTGTTGCCCACAGAGCAGGGTATGAGCTTCATGCTGCTATGACAGGAGCTCCAAGTATCCTCCATTTTGGAATACCCAGACCCTGCCATAGAAATCAGTGGATTCCTGAGAGAAGGCAAGATAGTCCGTGGGGCCTCTTGGTTTCTATTGCCTGTTAACTTGTTTTCCCAAAGTCCTGGGAAGCCCAGACTCTGTTGTGGTTACACCCTTGGGGTGGGAGCTGTGTGACTGGTGTGTGCAACCTATATGCATGTTATAGGTGTCTTGTTTGTGTGTATGACCATGAATGAGACAGCCCTGCCTGAAACGGACATTAATGTAGTGTAGTGTAGTGTGCTGAAAGGCTGGGTGCTTGCCCCAATCCACATTTCTTGTTATGGATGTCTGGGTGTAGTGAATGGCCTGAATGCATGTGAGCCCGATTGTCTGCCTGCCTGCATGAATGAATGAATGAATGCCTTTCAGTACGATTGGCTGACTGAGCCTGATGGAGGTGTATATCTGGGAACCTCTCACTTACCAATTTATTCAGAAGCTGATCCTTGAAGCCCAGCTGTAGGAGAAGATTGCTGCTGCATTTCCTTGGATGTAATCCAAAAGCTGTGGAGTCTGTCTAGGACTGATCCAAGAGAGGACCTTGCTAGGAGACCTCTCTCCGAGCTACAAGGGATCAAAAACTGCTGCTCTTCAACGAAGCACCATGGAAGCCAGTTCTGTGAGTCTGACCTCCGGAGAAGGGGTCCACTGAGAATCCTGAAGAGAGCGCCTGCACATTCAGGGTTGAAATCCGTTGGCATCGACTTGGGTCGGAAGATTTCCATGACAAACGGAAGCCAAGTCGAATTGTGTCACCCAGAAGCTGCGACAACTTGGTGCTGTGCTGTGCTGCTCGATGCCCTGAGCGAGAAAGCTCCACCTTACCTAAGAACATTTGAAAGAGGGCTCCCTTGCCATCACAATCAAACATTTTGTCCTGGCGGAGAAAGTCACGGTTTCTGGCTACTAAGTCCACCCTTAGGTTTACCAGCACCAGAAGCCTACAGGCGTCCCGAGAACACTGACTGAGTGAAGATATGAGGTCCAGCCCACGGCAGAATCCTGATCACCGAAGCAATCCCAGGCCAGAAGACCACCAAATGTGACTCCCGACATTCAACGCCCACTGGCGTGCCTGCATCTTTCACCGCCAAAGGTCTTTCAAGTCCACAGAGTCTATTTGCAGTGACCGAACATTTTGCATCAAGGCCTCCAGCACGCCTAATATTCCCAGGACTTCCAGTATCAAGGAAACTAGCGATCTAAGAGCACCACGAAGGTTGAAGCTGCTGTATCGCTGCAAACGTTCCACTTTTCCTCGAGGATATCAACACCCAGTAGCTCCTTTCAAAGTGGGGTCCATCCGCGAAGGATACCGAAGAAACTCTACCACTTCTGGTACAATGGGGTGGTTGAACTTTGTAACCAAGAAGCAAGGCTCATTGAGCATTTATGGACTAGGCTTGTGCCCAGGTGGGGAGATCCTCACTCAGAATTGTGTCTCTCTCCAAAGAGCACATTCTGCGATTGCTTAACCTTGACCTGCCTTTCTTCCCCAATTCTATGTGGATACACTTTACTGAATGATTTGAATGCCCAGATATAGCTGCCAGCAGTTGAGGCATTTAAAAAGGCATCTAAAGTCTAGGTGTGGTACCACATAGAATTGGAACTAGTTGTTAGTGCACACATATATACCCCCTAATAAATTAGGTAACAAATTGAATGAAGTTTAGGTGCAGGGGAGGAATGATGGCCCCGACACGTGATCATAATACTAATTGTGAAACAAGAAGTCCAGTCTATGGACTCTCCCATCCCCCGCACAGTAATGCTGATAATCAGGCACACTTTTAATGTAAAATGTATACCTCCAATTCAAAAAATCAAATAACAGTACAATTAATCAAATGACTGAAGGCAATTTATTGATTCCTGTTTCCTGTGGAGGCCAAACAGTGTAGGTTCTTGGAGAGCAAAATCATACTGTAAAGAAAGATCCGAGCTAAAATATAACAATTGCAAAATTTTCAATGTATATGCACAATCTCAAACCTACTAATATTGTTAAAACATGTTTAACCGTCACTCTCAATGCCATGCTCAAAAGAATGCAGAAAGGTCTACTGGTATACCAGTAAACCAACAAGTTGTAACCATGAGGTTGTCCTAATGGACATTATAGGTAAACTCCCATTTGCTTAACCTCTCTCCTGTGTTTTATACCAGACCCATGCACACAGTGAGCCTTCTAGAAACCTGACAAGCAGGGATCTGGCCTCAGTCTCAATAGCTTAAAAACCAGAAATGCAGTATTTTCGCATTTCTATGGAATTCCAAAAACAACAAAGAAAAATAAACATTAGGATCTAGTCCCACATCATCCTTAACAATAAAGTGGGTTGCAAAAAATGAATCACTTACCCTACCCACTCATATCCAAAAGGAAATCCTCAAATGAGTGTTGTATGTAGTTTGTTCAAAAATGTATCCATCTAAACACCCTCTCAATCAACCCCATCTGCTGCTGCGTGGAAGCAGACCGCTTCTGAGGGATGGTAAGGCAACGCATATATCTTGACGCGTATAAGAAACGACCCAAATAAACCACTCGAGCCTGGACTTCCAACGTGATATTGTACATTGTTCTGGCCTGTTCAAAAGTTTATGTAACCTGTGGAAAAGAGTTCTCCTTTAGACAAACGCTTTGCGTATGGAGCAAAACAAAACTCCACGCCGTATATACTCTATTTCAAGAAGCCATCAGAAAATGGACGGTGAATCTCATGAGGGACTCCATGGTAACCCAACCATGTATAGCATGGCAAGGAATTAAATAGTAAAGAGCCGAACCCGGCGCCATCTTGGGAGGGAGCCAGCTGTTCGATATATTGGCTGTGGATCAATACAGCCTTACTCTACAAATTCTGAATATTCAATCAATTGTTCTCATATAAGCATGCCACCATTGTTGGTTCAAAGTATATCTTACAATGTGAGCTTCATCAATCTGATCATGCCTGTACAGCCTAACTTCCATTTCTGCATTCAAGAATAACGATCTTCTGTGTAACATAATTCAAGACTGGTGAGTTGCATCAATTGTAGAATATTTTCTGCAAGTCCCCATATGCCACAGAACCGATTAGTGGCTAATCATCATTCACATTATATACATTTTAACAAGTGTTAGAAAGTCCAAATGTCAGGAATCGGGTCAAGATCTACTAACTGCTATGCATGGCCCCAAGCAGTTAGTATGTTCATCTCCAAAATATCCCTCAAACACTCAAACGTAGGTCTAGCTCACAGCAAGTGTTGGTTGAATACATGCACCTCTGAGAATATTGATGCAAGTTAACATTTCTCATTCATGTTATATTAATTGATGCTAAACAATCAGAATATCCCAAATAAACTAATTAAAGAAGTGGGACACATACCACATCATTTTAGTAGAGGTTCACAGCTAAGTGCTCAGTAGTTACAATATCCCCAACAATATGTATGTATACAGTTAGGCAAAATATATCAAATCATTGGACAGTCACAGCCAACATATTTAGATGACAGTTTAGACAGAATTCCTCATTTAACCCTGTAGGTTGTACTGTGTCTAGGCGGTGTATCCAAAACATTTCTCTCTAACAGACAGGAGGTGTAATCACAAGCGGCCTTATCTGACTTTCCACAAGACGAGGGTGGTGCTGTGGACGCACCACGCTTTCATGGCAAAGGTTCCATCGGAATTCGATCTCAACAAGCCTTTGGTGTTGCCTGTGTTTTTTCCAAACCCTTTTTGCCAGCTTAAAGGCCTTTTTACTTGCTGGATGGGGCACGTGCTATGTGGCACGCACAAAGAGGTTCCAGAAGACGACTCAACTTTTCATGACCTTTGGTCCTGTGAACCATGGGAAAGCTTTGTCCAAGGCTTCCATTTCCAGGTGGCTCTCTGGTTATATCACGCACTGTCACCGGTTGGCAAACCGTCCGCTGCCCAGCCATCGGAGAGCCCATTCCACCAGAGTGATCACTGCGACAACGGCGTTCCTGGCTGGTGTGCCCCTGCTAGACATCTGCAGGGCTGCTACATCAAGGTCTACGCACATCTTCACAAGATTGTACTGCGTCGACAGATTCCAGAGAGGAGTCCAGGGTCGGCCAAGCAGTGCTACGCAACCTGTTTGGTTGAGGGTGAGCCTGTTCCGGAGGTAGAATAAGTGCTTCCGTTGAGCCTTACCACCTCCTGTGGTTGTGTATGTATGTATGAATGTATGTAAGTATGTATGTATGTATGTACTGCCATGTATTCTTTATTCACGAGCATGTGAATTCATGCAAGACCACATGCTGGCGAAGCAAGTTATTTACCTGTAACTACTGTTCTCCAGCATGGGTCTGGCATGGATTAGCATCCGAACCCTCCCACCTGCCCATCTGCAGCTCTTCTTGGTCATACTGCCACTTTACGTGCTACCAAATCTGAAGATGGCTGCCAGAAGAGGTGCTTAGGGAGCTGGCAGTCATTGGCTGGGAGCAGTAGGACCCAGAGCTTAGTGATTGGCTTACAGGATAAAAGACAGTTTGAAAGTGAAACAGTTCCCCTTTACCGATAATTCCCGGGCTGACGGGGAATTTTCATGAGCATGTGAATCCATGCCAGACCCATGCTGGAGAACAGTTACAGGTAAGTAACTTGTTCCTTTCACCATCTACGGGGGTTGGACTGGTTGGAGGGTGAGGACTTAATAAGCAACACCTGTAGCAAAATCTGGGCCTTTATAAGAGGAAAGCCAAGAGATAAGAAGACCGGTAATACAAAAAAAAAAGATAGTGAAAACATTGTTGTCAACATATCATGTAAAGTGCTTACCAGTGGTCAATTTGACATACTAAATCAGGATCTTTCATTTGTCTCCACGTGGAACACCACCCTCTTTGAGGAGAACATTAGTTTGCATAGACGTCTTCGTAAAATACGAATAAAAATCTTTTTTGAAACCCAACCACTGATGGAAGACAAAGGATGTTGATGACAAACTAGAAATGCAACCAAAGAGCTTATTTTGACCCTCATTCAGAACTCTATCCTTAAAATGTTTGTGAACAAAGTGTGAACAGAATTACTGAAGATCAACTACCAGAGGGTTGCCCCTTTCAACATTAAGAACACACAATTAGAGCAGATAGAAATACTAGCTAAGGACGAACATGTGACCATAAAACCAGCTGACAAAGGGGGTGCAATAATTGTAATGGAAACATCATTTTACAATGAGAGCTGTTGGGACACTGTTAAATGAGTCGGCATATATACGACCAGATCAAGACCTGATCAATGAGATTAAAACACTGATTGGTAAAACAGTAGACAAAGCACTGGAATAGGATTGGATCAGCTTGAAAACTAAGAATTCTCATTAATCGGTTCCCCATCACTCCTGTGTTCTATTGATTAGCAAAGATACATAAAAAGCGTACTCAACCACCGTTCCGACCAATTGTGGCAGGTACTGACAGCGTGTTCGATCCTCTGGCCATCTAGGTGGACAAAATATTGCAAACATTGGTCCAGGAAATTCCCATGTATTTGAGGGACACTACTGATTTCCTAAATTGTCTTAACAAAATTACTGCATTAACAGATAGTCTACTTTTTTCCACTAGATGAGTGTAGTTTATACACATCAATTCCACATAATGAGGGCCTTGAAGCCGTAGAGTGGCTTCATCTAAATTCAGGAATTGAGTGGTAACAGAATGTATTTTGGAGTTAGTATACAAAAGAATATTCAATAACTACTTCAGATACCAGGGCCCTTACTTTGTACAAGCATCAGGAACATAGTTGGGGTCAGCAATGGCCCTGCTATATGCAAATATTTTCATGTATAACTTTGAAAGAAAGTTTATACTATAACAGGCACAGTGGGCGGACAACATTCTGCAATGGAAGAGGTACATGCACGATATATTTGGGATTTGCTGTGGTACACATTTATCTTTTTTTACTCCTTGAACCAGGTACACACGTATCAAATTTACCTTGGAAGAGGGTTTGCCAACATTGCATTTTTTAGCTGTGAGCCTCTCTCTCAAAGGTGGTACGATACCAACTACAGTTTATCATACACCTATAGATGTGAATAATCTGCTAGATTACTCTAGCTTCCACCCTAAAGCCATGATGAAGATTTTCACTAATAGTCTGATCCTTAGATTAAAAATAATAATCATTTCAGATCCAGAAGAGCTAGACAAAGAATGTGCAGAATTGGTTAACAAATTAAAGAAAAGAGGATCTCCAGAGAAAGTCTTGTAGGATGCCAGATCTAGATAAGAAATAAACCCAAATGACATCCTCCTTTACCCCAAGCAGACAGATGGATGATATTCCACCTGTGTTTCAAAAATTCAAGACAGAGGTTCCAAATCAGCAGCATTATCAAAAAGAACTGGAGTATGTTGCAGCATGACCCCATACTCCGTGAGCTATTCCCAAAACCACCTATGATGGCCTTCAAAAGGGGTACAAACCTTAAAGACAAATTGTTTAGAGTCGAGAGGCCTCCAAGGGACAAACGCAGTACTAAATATTAGTAAGAAGGACACATTCCCCTGTCTTGCATGTAATCATTGTAACATTTGAAAGGGTAAAACCATTTCTCACCCACATACCGATCAGAAGATGCCACTTAAAGATTATGCCACTTGTCTCACACTGGGTGCGATATATGCAATCAAGTGTCCATGTGGACATCTATACACAGGTCAAACATCAAGACCCGTCAAAGATGCACAGAACACAAATCGAATGGGAGATGCAATAACCCCAAATCTCCTGTGACTAAGCATTTTATGAAACACAACTGCCCAAATAACATTTTTGGTGTTCAAAGCGGCAAGCGCTCAGGGAGCTGGGGGCAATTTCAACATCCGTCTGTTACAGAGAAAAAGGTTTTGAATACACAGCCTAGACACGGTACAACAGAGGGTTAAACGAGGATCTAAATATGTTGGCTGTGACTGTAGAATTTGAGATATTTTTGCCCAACTATATACATATCATATTGATGGGGATACTGTAACTATTGAGCACTTTGCTACAAACCTCTACTAAAATGATGTATGGTGTGTGTGCCCCACATCTTTAGATTATTGGAGATATTCTGATTGTTTAGCTTTAATTAATATAACATGACTGGGAATTGTTACCTTGCATCAATATTCTCAGAGGTGCATGTATTCAACAAACACTTGCTATGAGCTAGACCTATGTTTGAGTGATATTTTGGAGATGAACATACCAACTGCTTGGGCTCATGCATTGCAGTTAGTAGATCTTGACCTGATAACTGACAACATTAGGACGAACTCCTTGTTAAAATTAGAATATTGTGAATGACGATTATCCACTAATCAGTTCCATGGCATATGGGGACTTGCAGAAAATATTCTATAATTGAGGCAACTCATCAGTCTTAAATTGGTAATGTTACACAGAAGATTGCTGTTCTTTAACATAGAAATGGAAGTCTGGCTATATAGCAATGATCGGATTGATGAAGCTCACATACTAAGATATACATTGAACCAACAACGGTGGTATTTTTAATGTTGGCATATATGAGATCAATCAATTGAATATTGAGGATTTATAGAGTAAGGCTGTATTTACCCACAGCGTTTGATAGCCATTTGAAAGGATTTATTTATGGGCATCTGGCTCCCTGCCAAGATGGCGCTGTGTTTGGCTCTTCACCATTTAATTCCTTGCTGTGCTACACATGGTCAGGTTACCTTGGAGTCCCTCATGTGACTGTCAGTTTTCTGACAGCTTCTCAAAATAAAAAGTATATACAGCATGGAATTTTGTTTTGCCCCATACGCGAGGAGTTTGTCTAAAGGAGAACTCTTTTCAACAGGTTAGATAAACTTTTGAAAAGGTCAGACCAATGTACAAACCACGTTGGGAGTCCAGGCTCGAGTGGTTTATTTTGGCTAGTTTTATACGCGACGAGATATACGCGTTGCCTTTCCATCCCTCAGAAGCGGCCCACTTCGGCGCAGCAGCTGATGGGGCTGATTGAGAGGGTGTTGAGGCGAGCAAGTTACTACCAACTGGTGACGTTGTTTCAAATGGACATTCCTCATCTTTGACATGTAATGTCCAGCTTCGGCAAACCTTTTCAGCAGAGAATGCCCTGCGTCGAATCGATGTCCCTCGAAGACCTCCATTGAGGCCGACATCATCGGATGTTAGAAGTAGCATGCACAGTGCCGGTTGGCCTTGGTTCTGTTTTTCCTCTCCTCACGTTAGCAAAGTTGCCTGTTAGTAGAGGCAAGCAGTAGTCCGCTTTGTTGGAACGAAAGCTGTAATAGCATGGAAAATTCTACAGAGGGGGGGGGGGGGGGGGGGGGGGGAAGGATGGAGGAACATCCAGTCGAAAGAACATTACCAGTTGGTAAGTAACTTGTCCTTCAAATGGATTGTGTCCTCCAACCTATTCCTCATCTTTGGCAGACTCCCAAAGCATTATCCAAAACTAGAGGCAGGTAGAGAATTTAGATTTGCCAACTGTCACAGGGCAGAATAAAGTACCGCCTTACCAAAAGCGACGTCCTGAGCGTGGGAAGTATCCAAGCAATAATGCTTGGTGAACGTGTGCAACGATGACCACGTTGCAGCATCAGATGTTTCGAATGGGGACTACCCTTTGCAGGGCTGTGGAAGAGGCTATTGCCCTGGTGGAGTGTGCCTTCAAATACTCTGGTGGGTCCTTGCCAGCCAGTCTAACATTCTGAAATCGTAAGGATGATCCACCTGGACATAGTCTTTTCGGAACAGCTTGCCTTAATTTGCGTCTAGTATGAAAGAGCTGGTTGTCCATTCTCAACTTGGACATCCTCGACACATAAAAGCTTAAAGCTCTTAGAGGGTCCAACCTATGTAGCCTTTCTTCCGTTTTACTGGGATGCAGCAGAGGATAAAACACTGGCAGAACTATTCTGACTTAGATTGAAGTCTGATACTATTTTATGTAGGAAGGAAGTTTTAACCCTCAACGCAACCTTGTCCTTGTGGAATACGGTAAAGGGTGGCTTTGAAGAGAGTGCCTGCAACTCGCTCACTCTACTTGCAGATGTTAGAGCAACCAGCAGTATAGCCTTGAAGGTTAACAACCTCAAAGGACATGTGTGCCAAGGTTCAAATGGTGAACACATTACACATTTTAGAACCAGGTTAAGGTCCCAAACTGGAATTTGAAAAGAAGAAAGTGGGAACACATTTGTGAGCCCTTTCAGAACATGAGTAACCAATGGAATTTTGAAGTAAGAACATTCCTCTGATGAGCGCTTGAATATGGAGAGCGCTGCTAGATAATGTGTGCTAATGAAAGCAGAAAGGATAGCACATCCGGAATCTAACATAGAAAAGGATCAACATTCTTTTCCAAGCACCAGTCGCAAAACTTATTCCAATGGCAACGGTAGAGAGATTTTGTTGCTGGCCTTCTTGCCGAAAGCAACACCTCCATCACGTCATCCGGGAGGTTCCAATCCTTGTATCTCAACCTTTCAGAGACCACCCCCCCGCCCCCCACCCCCTCCCCCTCCCTTTGTGGAGGACAGATGGACATGTCCAGAAGGTCCGGGTACTAGGTCCTCCTGGCCCAATCCGGGGCAAATAGGATCATGTAGCTCCCGAAACGTCCCAACCTCCTGATTACTTGAGGAATGACTGGGACCGGCGGAAACATGTATAGCAGTGGAAAATCCCAATCCACCACGAACATGTCTCCTAGAGCTCCTCTCGGAGGAAATTCCCTTGAGCAGTATCTTTTGCACTTCCGTTTGATCCCGGTTGCAAACCGATCTACTTGAGGGGTTCCTCAAAGGACGAAGATCTCAAAGAACTTCCTGAGCTAGATCCCACTCGTGGGAGTCTGCTCTGCCTGCTCAGAGCGTCCACCGCCGTGTTCGCCTCCCCGGCTAAGTGAACTGCCGATAGGGAGATTCCTTCTCGAATTGCCCAGTACCAGAGCTACATTGCCTCTCTGCACAGTGGTAGTGACCCTACACCACCTCCCTTGTTGAGGTAATGCATTGCCACTGTGTTGTCCATCATTATTAGGACATTCATTCCCCTGACACAGGGCAGGAAGGCATTCAGCGCTAGTCCGATTGCCCTCAGCTCCAAAAGATTGATATGTAGTTTGGACTCCAATGCAGGCCAACGACCGCTGGCTGGCAGATTGTTGGTGTGGGCTCCCCACCCACTGAATGAGGCGTCCGTCAAAAAGTCGTCTCCGGCCATGGTTGCCAAAAAGGTTTCCTCCTTCAGGATATTTTCCTCGCAGGCCCACCATAGAAGATGCTGCGTAACTTTGATCGGAACCTGCAGTAGATCAGACATCCGTCCCGAGAACTGGGAGCACTGTTCGGAAAGCCCATTGTAGGGATATCATTCGTAGACGGGCCTCTGGCACCAGGTAAATGCAGGATGGCATGAGGCCGAGCAACCTTAGGAATTCGAAGGCCGGGAGACAGTGGGCATTCTGAAACTTTGTTACCCTCTGGAGCCCTCACCTTGGGTGGCAAGCACTTCTCCCTCCCCTCTCCTCCCCAGCCCCCCCCTGAGACAGGTCGAAAAGAGCACCGATATACTGGAGCTGTTGGGAAGGTGTTGTGTGATTTCTTGAAATGGAAAAAGCCCAGTCTGTGTAGGGAGTGGCAGAAATGCTGAGGTGATCCAAGGCTTGTTCGCGAGAACGCACACTGATCAGCCAATCATCCAGGTAGGGGTAGACGCGAATTTCCCCCCCCCCCTTCCTGAGATGCGTTGCCACCACCATTAGTTTGGTGAAGACCCTCGGGGTGGAGGTCAACACGAAAGGCAGGACTCAAAACTGATAGTGCGAGCCGCCAATGGCGCACCTCAGGTATTTCCTGTGCTTGAGATGTATTGGCACATGCAAAAAAGCATCCTGAAGGTCCAATGGCACCAACCAATACTGTAATAGGAGGGCTGAAGGATCTGAGAAAGTGTGACCATCTTGAATTTGTCCTTCCCGAAGAACTTGTTCAAGTATCTCAAGTCCAAGATAGGTCTCAGTCCTTCGCCTTTCTTGGGGATCAAAAAATAAGGTGAATACCAACCCATGTTCATCTCCGCTATAGGCACTGGTTCTATAGCACCTTTCTCTAGCAAGGTTAATATTTCCTGCACACGGGGCGGATCTGGAATCCTCAAATAGTTTTCCCAGGTAGATTGGTGTGAGGCTGCGTTATGAATGATAGGCAGTAACCATGGGCTATTGTCTCCAGAGCCCACGCATCTAAAGTAATTGCACGCCATTCTTCCAGATGTTGATACCGGCTGCCCCCCCACTGGTGACACATGACGCAAGCTCTAAAAGTGGTTTTGGAGCGTTGCTGCAGCCACTGATGGCAAGGTAGCTGCAGCTGGCTTGGCACCTCTACCTCGTCCACCACAAGGGAACTTCTGTTGGTCTCTTTGACTGGCCATTCCCCTTGCCTTTCCAAATGAGGAGTAGTGGCGAAAAGATAGCCCCTCCATGGCTGTCCTGCCGGACGAAAAAACTGAGGTTGCCCAACAGCGGCCCCTAAAGATTTGGCAGCTGCCTTCAAGGTCTGCAAACTCAAGGCTCTCGTCAGCCTTGCTGCCAAAAAGGTGAGGCCCATCAAATGGCATGATGAGAAGACTAGCCTGCACATCTGGTGCAAAACTGGACTTCCGCAACCATGCAAATCTGCACATCATGGTGATTATAGCCATGGAACTGCTGATGCTATCTGCAGTGTCCAATCCAGACTGAAGGGACTCGCACATGGCTTCTTTGCCGTCCTTCATAGCCAGGAAGCCGTTCCTTTCATCCCCTTCTGGAACATGCTCCGCCACCATGGCTATGCACCCACAGAGTGCACAAAAATGTAGCTAAAGCACATGTGGAGTTGGCCCGACTTCAGGGCCATACCCCCAGCTAAAAAAGCCATTTCGTGCCCATCCATCCACGCGCTGGTCGTCCCCATGAGGAGGGATGTTCGAGTATGCGGTCTTGATTGAGGAAGCCGTGGCTGCCTGGCCCACCAGCCTCTCCGGAGTGGGGTGTTTGGACAGGTAGCCGGGGTCACTACTGGAAGGGCAGTATTTCTTTGTAAGGGAATTGTCCACTGCCAATTTGGTGTCAGATGTCTCCCAATGTCTGGCCACGCTTTTTGCAGAGCCACATGGAAGGGTAATATAAGATCTGTAGGTGGACCTTGGTCTAGAATATCGGTCATATCATCCTGCTCAAACTGTACCGGGGGTTTAGCCCAGCCTAGGTACTCCACTACTCTGGACATCAGTTGCTTGTACGAGGAGTCGGTTTGCTCCCCTGGTTCTTGGCTGCCGAACTCCAATTCAGCAGAGGCATCGATGCCGCTGGCATTATGCAAGGTGTCAAAGATCTTCCATCCTGCTCTATTCTGATAAGGGGCATTCTGAACTTTGGGGGTTTCATACCGAAGGCCAAAAGGGGCATCCTCCCCATCTGAGCCCTCTTCCTCCTCAAACATGGAAAAGAGGAATTGGCAGAGGAGTGAAGATTTTTTCAGGAGTACTCACTGGCTTCGAAGGCATTGATGTAGATTTGGTTTTAGCCTTCTTATGAGTTTCCTCAGGCCCTGGGGGCTGAACTAAACAATCGGTCCCTTTGGTGTAAATGGCTTTGGCGTAGACAATGGCACCGAAGGCATAGATTAAGTCGACGAATCGACAGACTCCTTCGACGGTTTTGGCTTTGAGGGTTCTACAGGCTTCGAAAGCGTCGATCTCGAACGCTCGCCATGTCTCGAGTGATCCTTGTCCATTTGAGGCCTCGAGGGCTCTCCATGCGAATCACGCTGTCCAGCCGGGCTCAAGGGCACTTGAGTTTCGTGTCGAGACCGCTCCTTGCCGGCTTCTACAGAAGGCGCAAACGAAGCCTTACCCTTAACTACGCAATCTAACTGAACGAGGCGCGCTGAGTTTCGAAGTAAACATGTTTGCGGTAAAACGGAACTGAAGCCAACAGGCTCTGTGAGTGCTACTTATAACATCCCATGACGTCACCCTTGATGGAGGCCTTCGAGGGTCACCAACGCCATCGAGGCAGGGCGCCCTCTGCAGAAAAAGTTTTCCAAAGCAGCCGAAGCTTGACATTACAGGTCAAAGATGAGGAATGTGTTGGAGGACACAATCGATTTGAAAGATATGTTTTTTTTAACAAACAGCGTACAACAAGCATTCAAGGATTTCCTTTTAGATTTCCCCCAATATGAGCGGCTAGGGCAAGTGATTCATCTTTTACAACCGACTTTATATTGTTAAGGATGATACAGGACTATAGCCTAAAGTTTATTTTTCCTCATTTTTGGAATTCCCTACAAATAAAATGCTGCATTTCTGGTCTTTAATCTATTGAGACAGAGGCCAGGTAGGTCCCTGCTTGTCACTCACGGTGTACATGGGTCTGGTATAAAACACGGGAGCGGTTTCAAGGATGTTGAGTTTACCTAGAATGTCCATTAGGACAACCACATGGTCACAACTTGTTGGTTCACTGGTTTATCAGTAGAAATGTCTGTATTCCCTTGAGCATGGCATTGAGCGTGACAGTTAAACTTGGTAGTTTAACAATATTAATGGGTTTGAGATTGTGTAAATACATTGGACATTTTGCAATTGTCATATTAGTTTGGATCTTTCATTTCAGTAGGATTTGCTCATGAAGAATGGGTAACTTCCCTGAAATGCGTCGAGAACAACCTAGACTGTTTGGCCTCGGCACGAAACAGGAATCAAATTGCCTTCTATCATTTCATTAATTGTACTGTGTTATTTGATCGAGTTTTGAATTAGGAGGTATACATTTTGCATTAAAAGTTTGCCTGATTATCAGCATTAAAGTGTGAGGGGGACAGAGATTCCTTCTGGACTTGTTTCACCACATAGAATTTTACAAATATGTCATAGTATTACCAAATAACAGTGTGTGGACATTCCTTTGTGGGGGCTTGGGGACTCACTGTACTTAAGAACCAGCCCACATCACCTCCTGAGAGCTTAAGCCTTGGTTGCTCGTCCATAGCTACCATATAGAGAACCTTGGCTGGGGTTCTATGTGCTTCCACCCTGCCATATAAAAGGCGGAAGTACAGATACCCCCTCCAGTTTTCTGTATACAAAGTTGCCACTTGCACATGAACATTAGGGTCTTTTGGTGGAAAGGTCAAAGGCACTTCCCTCCTTGCAATCCTCTTCGGTCTTGCTGTCTTTCGCCTTGTATTAAACTGCCATCTTGGAACTGCTGCTTCCTCGTGTGCTTTGCCTTGCTCAGAGTATGCTTTCTGCCTTCTATCCGTGTGGGGCAGTGTGATGGAAGTCAGGTGTGTGTAATGATCAGTAATTGCCTGACCATTGTATTGAGACAAGTCAGGTATACAGCTCAGGTGTTAGTTCGTTTTCTCTCACAGTGAGCGGTCTGTGAGAAAGTGTTTGTGTTGGAAAAGGGGGGGGGGCGGTTGTGTTCCCAAGTATCCTGGGCTAAGGGTGTTTAAGGGAGGGATACCATGTCTTGCCATCCGTTGTCCCACTTCCACTCCCCGAAGACCCCTTATCCAGGTGATCCTCCCGCACTGGTCCACCCCCAGGAACTGAATCCAAAAGCGATGGCCGTGTCCTGACCACCTGGATGACAGATCCCCGGGGACTAGCGGGAGAGACACTCATGTTTCTCACACAAGAAAGGCCTTGTTAAAGGAAGAACCAGTGAAAGGCCTTGTTAGGAATGATCAGAGCATCCACTAAAGCAACAACCATTTTTAGGTTGTTCTAGATGTTTAGAATGGTTCCAATTGATATGGATGTGTGAACGTTATGGAAATCTGGTAATCTCATGAGATTAAAACTATAGGGTTAGGAGCATGTTAAACTTGCCCATTGTGCATTATAAGAATTGTAATGCTGCGGTTTATATGTCTCTGCAGGTGGCAGGGTGGAGTATGATAGCAACTCTGCTTGGAATCAACAGCTGTATACATGAAGAAAAACAGTGGAAGCAATTCAGTTAACTTGCGTTTCTATTTACTGAGCTGATAGTGTGTAAATTGGCAGACCCACTGTGTATATGTAGCATCAACAATCCCTTTAGTTTTCTCCCAGGATGAAGTTCTGCTAAAGAGAGGAGTTTGAAGAAACAAAACATGTTGGGTCTTGTGTTTTAATGCTTGATCAGCACTATAAGGAGAAGATGGCAAATGTAAATCAATGTTAATGGATAAAAACATTAGTTTGTATGTCAAGATTAATGATCTGTTGAACTGACCAACAGTAAGATTGGTAAATGGGACAAGTTAAGAATGAGTTCTTGTAAATAGGATGTGATCGTGTTTATGAAAAATGACTTGCATGTTTCAGTCTATAGGTAGTTAAGTATATTTGTACTGTAGAGTTGCGTATATGAAGAATGTACTTTTGATGCAACTTTATCATTAATAAGAAATACAATTTTATTGTAACCAGAAGTCCACCTGTTTTAAGCAATTATGGATGGCTTTGTATATGCATTCCAGAAAACATTGTTCCCGGGAAAATCAAAAAGGAAATGTAAATCGGTTGCAAGGATATTTATAGCAAGGGTAAAACTCAAGATGGATTCTACTAGCCATGCACGAAAAAGGTACTCGCCCTCAAAGTACTCTACATGCAAATAGTACACAATTTCTTACTCTCCAAGAGTCCATTATCACTAGCCAATGGCTCGTGGAAAGTGCTCATTGAGGCCAGTTTATGGTACACGGATGCATTGGGATTTAGTCAATCTGGACCATTCACAAAAATAGGATTTTAAAAGTAGCTAGTCTGAGAAGAATTTTCCAATGAATGTCAAGAGAAAAGCACTGAAGGCAAAAGAGTGGTATGGCACCCAGGTATCAAAGAAAACATGTTACCCATTCAGTCAGCTAAAATGGCTAACATATGGTCTTGTTAACACCAAAAAATGGGTTTCTCAATCTAATTATCATACAATTAAAAAAAAGGCCCAAAAAGCTCTATAAAGAAAAAAGGAAAAAAAGATTCAATTGATCTTAAGAATAAGGAACAAGTTACTTACCTGTAACTGTTGTTCTCCAGCATGGGTCTGGCATGGATTCACATGCTCATGAATATTCCCCGTCGTCAGGCTGGGAATCCTCGGTAAAGAAAAAACCAGTATCAGTTTCGTTTCTGATCTGTCTTTCGTAGTAATAACCAATCACTGGTCTCTGCGTCATACTGACCACAGCCAATGACTGCCCTCTACCTAAGCACCGCCTCTGGCAGCCATCTTCAGATTTGGAAGCACGTGAAGTGGCAGTATGACCAAGTGAAGAGCCGCAGAGGGGTAGGCGGGAGGGTTCGCATGTGAATCCATGCCAGACCCATGCTGGAGAACAACAGTTACAGGTAAGTAACTTGTTCCTTCTCCAGCATGGGGTCTGGCATGGATTCACATGCTCATGAATAAAGAATACATAGCAGTACACACATGCACAACCACGGGAGGTGGCAACGGCTCAACATTAAGCAGTACATCAAACTCAACATTAAGCATCTTACCTCCTCACCAGGCTCACCTCAGGCGAACAGGTTGCGCAGCACTGCTTGGCCGACCCTCGACTCCTCCCTGGAATCCCGATCGACGCAGTAGAATTTCGTGAAGGTGTGCGTCGACCTCCACGTAGCAGCCCTGCATATGTCCAGCAGGGGCACACCAGAAAGGAACGCTGTGGTAGCTGCGATCGCGCTGGTGGAATGGGCTCTCGGACGGCCAGGCAGCGGTCGGTTTGCCAACCGATGACAGTACATGATACAGCCGGAGAGCCATCTGGAAATGGAAGCCTTCGAGAGAGCCTTCCTCTGATTGACAGGTCCAAAGTTCACAAAGAGTTGTGACGTCTTCCGAAAACACTTCGTGCGGTCCACGTAGAACTTCAGCGCTCTAGCCACATCCAGCGAGTGCAAAGTCCTCTCAGCCGGCGACGAAGGCGACGGGAAGAACACAGGCAACACCAAGGGTTCGTTGAGATGGAAGTCCGATGGTACCTTGGGCATGAAGGAGGGGTGCGTCCTGAGCACTACCCTCGTGTCGTGAAAAGTCAAGTACGGGGCCTTGCATGAAAGGGCCTGGATCTCTCCCACCCGTCGTGCGGAGGTGATGGCCACAAGAAACGCTGTTTTCCACGACAGAAACTTCAACGGGGCCGAGTGCAGAGGCTCGAACGGAGGTCCCATGAGCTTGGTCAGCACCACGTTGAGCTCCCACGCCGGGGCCGGAGCCTTCACCGGCGGGAACGATCTGAACAGTCCCTTCATGAACTCTTTCACCAGACGATGAGACCACAAGGACGTCCGGCCCGTGGTTCTGGTGTATCGGGAGATCGCAGCAAGATGAATCTTGATGGACGCGTGTGCCAGTCCAGCTTTGGCCAGCGTCAGCAGGTACGGCAGTACCTGGGGAGCCGTAATCCGTAGAGGGTTAATCTTCTGTGCGTGGCACCAGACAGAGAACCTCTTCCATTTGTGTCCGTAGCATTTAAGAGTCGAGGACGCCCTGGCCTTTGCAAGAACCTCTCTGCAGTCGGCCGGTATGTCGTATCCTCCAAACTCTAGCGCTGCAGGAGCCAGGCCTGCAAGTTCAGCGATTTCGGGTCGTGGTGGAGGATGGCGCCTCCTTCCCTGGAGAGTAGATCCGCGTCCACCGGCAGCTTGATTGGCGGGGACGCTGACAAGTCCAGAAGGTCCGGGAACCATATCTGCCTCGGCCACGCAGGTGCGACGAGGATCATCCTGCACCGTGGCCTCTTGAGCTGGTTGACGAGCCGGAGTAGCAGTGGCAAAGGAGGGAACGCGTAGAGGAACAGGCCCTCCCAGGGGAACGAGAAAGCATCGCCCATGCTCCTCGCCTGGGGAAACCTGCTGGCGAACCTCCGGCACTTGGTGTTCGTCGCCGTCGCGAACAGGTCGATCTGGGGTGTGCCCCACCGTTGGAAGAGGCGATCCACTAGATCCTGCCGTAGTTCCCACTCGTGGCACGAGCGCAGCTCCCTGCTGAGTGAGTCGGCGATGGTGTTTTTTATCCCAGCCAGATGAAACGGCACCAGAAACATCCTTTGGGCGACGGCCTAATGCCACAGGTCCTGCGCCTCCTTGGACAGCGCTGGGGACCTGGTTCCGCCCTGTTTCCTGATGTAAAACATGGTGGTGGTGTTGTCGGTGAAGATCCTCACCACCTTGCCCTTGAGGGACGGGAGGAAGGACCTGAGGGCCCAGAACACTGCACGGAGCTCCAGGACGTTGATATGGAGGGACTTCTCCGTCGGGAGCCAAAGGCCTCTCGCGTGCAGATTTTCGGTGTGCGCTCCCCACCCTTCCAGGGAGCCATCCGTGGTCACTGTCTCCTGGTGGTCTGGGGTCTGGAAGTCCATGCCCGCCGTCAGATGCGCGCGGATGCCCCACCACCGGACCGCTCGGCGGAAACTCTCGTCGAGTGTGATCCTCTCCTCGAAGCCGCCCGTAGTTTGGATCCAGCGCGCGTCCAGGAACTCCTGCAACGGGCGCATCCGGAGCCTGCACATGGGAATGAGGTAGATGCAAGAAGACATCATTCCGAGGAGGGACTTGATGGACCTCACCTTGGCCGCGTCGGAAACCAACATCCGCTGTACCTTGCCCAGGATGGACCTGGTTCTTTCCTCCGACGGGGAGGCCAGAAGGGACACTGTGTCGAGCTTCGCTCCCAGAAACAGTGCGTTTTGCGCGGGTACCAGGCGTAGTTCACGGAGAATCCCAGGTCCGTGAGAAGTTGGACGGTCCTTGCCGTGTGATCCACGGCGAGCTCCCTCGTCTTGGCTCGGATGAGCCAGTCGTCCAGGTAGGGGTAGAGGTGGATCCCCTCGCGGCGCAGCTGCGCCGCCACCGGTGCAAGGCACTTGGTGAATACCCTGGGTGCCGACCATAGTCCGAAGGGGAGGGCTTTGAACTGGTAGTGACGCCCTTGGACCACAAACCTGAGGAATTTCCGGTGCCCCTTTAGGATGGGAATATGGAAGTAGGCATCCTCCAAATCCAACGACGACAGGAAGTCTCCTTCCTCCAGCTGACCCAGGACGTGCTGGAGGGTGACCATCCGGAACTTTTGCGCCTTGATGAACTTGTTCAGACATCGCAGGTCCAGGATGGGGCGCCATCCCCCCCGTCTTCTTCTTCACGAGGAAGTATCTCGAGTAAACTCCGGAGCCCCGAAGCCTCTTTGGGACGAGTTAGATGGCGCCCTTCCTGAGCATCGCCTTTACCTCCAGGAGAAGTTGAGGGACGTGAAGTTCTTTCCTGGCCACGGGGGGGGGGACGCGCGGACACCTTCTTTGAAACTCGAGCGCGTGGCCCCGGGCCAAGGCGTCCAGCACCCAACGGTCGGTGGAGATGGACTCCCACACGCTGACGAAGCTCGCCAGCCGGCCTCCCACCGGGGTGCTTCGGTGGGGGCCCGACCCCACGGTCGGTTCAATTCTGCTTCGACGAGGCTTTGCCGCCTTGACCTCCTTGGCGACGACGGCGGGGTCCGCCAGACTTGCCTCGTCCTCTGTAGGCCTCCTGAGCCGACGAGCGGGCCGCTTGACGGTAGGTGGAGAAACCGCCGCCGGAACTTTTGGAGGCGCCCTTGCCTCCGCTGCTCCGAAAGGGCGTCCGTCGTTGTTGCAGAACTCCAAGGGCCCGGGCCGTCTCGGTGTCCGCTTTAATGGCCTGAAGGGAATCGTCCACTGTTTTCCCAAACAGGTTGTTCCCATCGAAGGGCATGTCCAGGACTCTGGTCTGAACGTCTTGACGGAAGTCCGTAGCCTTGAGCCATCCACGCCGCCTAAGGCAAACGCCGTTGCCCAACTGGCGGAACCCAGTGTCGGCGATGTCCGTCGCAACGGTAATGGCGTGGTCCGAAGCCACCTCACCTTCCTGCAGGATCTCCAGGGCCTCTGCCCTCTTGTCGTCCGGCAAGAAGTCCAGCAGGGGAGCCAGTTTGTACCAGAGCTCCCTGTCGTAGCGGGCCACGATAGCCAAGGCGTTGGCCGCTTTAATCGTCGTCGCCGCAGACGAGATGACTCTGCGTCCCATAGCGTCCAATTTCTTTCCCTCGCCGTCCGGTGGGGAAGTCGATGTGGAGGCCGCACCCCCCCCCGCTTTTTTCCTGGCCGCCGCGGAGACGACGGAGTCCGGGGTAGGCTGCGCCCGGAGGCACAGGGGGGCCGTGTCCGGGACCCGGTACTTCTTCTCGTACCGGTCTCTTCTAGCTGGCGTCGTGGAAGGGTTCTTGAGGAGGGTGAGGCCCTCATCCCAAATGTCGTCCAATAGAGGCACTGAGAGGACCGTCTTCCTCTTGGCCTCGCGCCGCTGATAAAGGAAACCTTCCTTCTTCTCCTCAGGGCAGAGTTGGAAAAGCTCGGATGCCCTGGTGATCATGGAGTGGAACGATCCAATCTCGTCGGGCGGAGAAGCCCTGGTGGGAGGCGACGACGGTACATCCTCGTCGTATACCTCGTCGTCCGTACCCGTCGCTGCCGTGTCAGTCCCCGTATCATCCCCTCGGGTGGACGGGGGGGAGGGCTGGAAGGGGCGCGACGGCTGAAAAGGAGGCGGAGGATGGATCCTTCTTTTCTTGGTAGGGGGAACACCAGAAGGTCCCGGTTCTGGGTCCCCCGACGGGAGAGGTTCCGTCGGCAACGGTAGTCTCGTCCTTATCTCTGAGCATAAGGACTGTATAGCCAACAAAATGGCCGCTGAGTTGTCTCGCGGCGCTGGCAGAGGGGAATCCGACGGGCGATCAGGGGCCGGTCTTCTTCCATGCCGAGGCCGTGGCTTAAGACTTCGACCAGCTCCTCCTCCGAGGTTGAGGCCGAATCTACGACGACGCCCTGCCCCCCCTTTATCTTCCCCACGGGGGATTTCACGGGGGTCCTATCGATGGCCACAAAAGAGGACTCCCTCCGAGGTGGCAGGGAGACTCTGAGCCCCGAGGTCGCCACCACTGGTGTAGCCTCCACAGGCTGAGCCAGGGCCGCCGCGACAGGTTCGATAGAGGGCTTGGCCGGATGGATTAAGGCCTTCACCACCCTAGGTGCGCTCACCGCCTTATCCTTGAGGGGGGGGGGGGGACACTGCCTCGCTCCCCCTCCGAGCTCGACCGGGGCCTCTCCAGGAGCTTCGCCGGGTGCTCAGCCTTCCTCTTACCCGACCCAGAGCGTTGGCTCGTGGTTGATGGTGCCGGGGAGGGTGCGCCCTGCCTGGCGCCCGTAGAGCCCGACCGTTCGGCGCTCCCGGTGCCAGCGGACTCGCGGTGCTTGGCCTTATGTTGGACCCCCGTCGCGTCCTCAAAGGTCTTAGAAGACCGCTCGGCTTTCTTCCTCTTCTTCTCGCCGGACGGGCTCTTCCCTTCCAGCCAGTTGGCGAGACGTTGATGGCGGTCCTTCATGGTTCGCTCCGACATGTTGCCGCAACACGCACAGTCCTTCTCCACGTGCGTCTTGTCCTCATGTAGGCAGTAAAGACAAAAAGAGTGTTCGTCCTCCTTGAAGACGTTCTGCAGCTGGCATCCAGGGCAGACCCTGAACAGCTTTCCGGGCGTCGAGCTCCCCTTCTCCTGGGCCATGACCGGGCCTGAGAAAACTTCTGGAGTCCTCCAAAAGCGTAGCTCGACGAAATCTTCACCCTTGAGGGGCGCAGACGAATCCGACACGGGTCCCCGTTGATCGGATGGAGAATCGGTGGAGCTTGAGGCTCTTTTGACCGAAAAAACGAAGTTTTTGAGAAAAAACGTGAAAAAATAGCACTAACGCTCGAGAGCAATAGCACGAGGATCCCAACACATGAACGTGCGGTAAAAATCTGAAGATGGCTGCCAGAGGCGGTGCTTAGGTAGAGGGCAGTCATTGGCTGTGGTCAGTATGACGCAGAGACCAGTGATTGGTTATTACTACGAAAGACAGATCAGAAACGAAACTGATACTGGTTTTTTCTTTACCGAGGATTCCCAGCCTGACGGGGAATATTCATGAGCATGTGAATCCATGCCAGACCCCATGCTGGAGAATATATATTTTTTATAGGCAGAAATGTTCTCACACCTGATATTTTGCACATTTCATTATCGCCAAATCCTCATCACACAACTCCTCAAATGCCGATCATTCACATATGTACACTCCTTTCACTTGTTTTGACAATTATCCTAGCATGTATACCAACAAGTTCATCAGCTTTACACAAATATAAATATTACAGAATCTTACTGCATTTTATATTTAACACCCTGATTTACTCACATGTGGTTATTACTGCAATATGACCTACTAGATTGGAATAATGTGTGACAACTTGGTTCAAGAACCCATCTTTATTTTGTTTTTAAATCTATTAAGGCAGAAAGTAGAGCTCCAAAAAGAAGCCCGGTACATAGATGGAGCGGCTGGCCATTCCCTTGTCAGATGTCTTAACAAAGGTGGTAGTGATAGATACATTAACCAGGTATTTTAGGAAAGGAATTGACAGTGTGAGGGCATGATACAGATACAAAGAAAATAGACCACTTGGCATTGAATAAATAACCTAGACGATCATCATACGCAATAATTTCATCTATGCACTTGGGATGATGTAAGAGAAATCTGGTGTGGAAGAACAATGGGAAAGCAATACTAGGGGGCGGATGAGGTGCTCAATGAATTAAGAAACGCCATTTTGGGAAAAGTTTGGTGGTCAGGGAAAATGGAGATCCAGGGGTGGGTTGAGTAGGATGAACCAATGAAAGTCAGCGTTAGCACAATGAGAATAGGAAATAACTGGAGAACAGCAGATTCGAGTGGAAGTGACAAGGTAATAAGACTGACAACCAGGTTGAGCGGCAGACAGACTTTTAGATCTTCTGCCTCCTTAAACAACTTCTGCTATTGTGCATGGACATCGACCCTACCAAGAGTAAGTGTGCAGAGGTGGGTGAGGAGAGGAATCAGGGGAGATCAGAGCAGAAAGATCAGGAGGTGCCAGAGCATAATAGGATATAAAAACAATGAAGAGGAAATGAAAAGGAGGAAAGAATCATAGGGCAAAAGTGAAGAGGGGGCGGGGTGATAGAGGATCAAGAAGGGAGCTGAAAAGGCAAACAAACAGCGGAATTCAAGACAGAGCGTAATGGGGTGAGGTGAGAGGAGGGTAAGCCTACGAGGACAGCATACCAGTAATCAAAGCAAGAAAACATACAGGACATGAGAGTTTTGCAGGATGGAAGCCAGAAAAGGGCAAATGTTGCTGAAATTAAAGAGGCAGAAACAACAATCGGGCAGTTTGCAAGATGTGAGGCGAAAGTGAGTGATCATTGCAACACTAAGATTACAAGCAGTAGTTGAGAAAAAGTAAAGACCAGGAGTAGAAGCAGCTATGGAAGAGCAGGAAGGAGGAAAGAATAGAAGTTCTGTTTTAGATCGATTTAAATGTAAAAACCATGAGGACATCCAAGATTGGACAGCAAAGAGATAGGCTGAGCTAAAGGTATGGAGATAGACTGAAAAAGAGAAGGAGAAAACGATCTGGGTATCACCTGCTTAAAAGTGAGAAGACAGCTTGAAAGAGTCAATAAACGAAAAGTCAGTTTAAAAGGAGAAGAGCAGGAGGCCTAATACTAAGCCATGGAGAACACCATAAGAACAATAAGAACTTGAAGACCAAGATACAGAGTAGGTGCAACCAGACAGATGGGAGTACAACCAGTCCATACCAGAGTCAGAAAATCCCAGGGATGCCTGAGCAGAAATCAGTGTTAGGTAGTCAACAGTGTCGAAAGCCGCAGAAAAGATCCTTAAGGATAATCTTGTTTTAAGAGAGTACAGAATGCAGTGTTGAGTCCTTCTCAACGGTGTTGGCAAGGTGGCCAAGGAGTCGGGTGAATTTGCACTTTAAGAACGAGATAAAGACTAGTAGAGAGTGGAAGGGCAAAAACTGAAATGCAGATGGGCATCATCATAGGGGTGGATTCAATGGAGGGCAAAGATGACTGGAGATGACGGGGAAGGAGGAGAAGGGGGTGCAGAAGGTCCAGCTAGTTCCCATGAATGTGGTTAGGGCGGTTCTAGTAGGTGACCAATAAGTGGTCAGAGATTGTGTGGTCAAGCTGAAGACTGCAGGCTTTCACCACGTTTGGAAAGCTAAACCCCCATGAGTCTAGCAGGAGCTTCAGTAGGGCGCCATTTGTTATGGCAAGAGGCTGAGGGCACCATGGGGCGCTTTGGTGGTGAATTTGAAGCAGCAATTGGATGGAAATGTATTTAAATATAGTGGTGTGAGGTTAAGAAGGGTGGTGGAAGTGGTGGGTTTGCCAACTGCTAGAGCCGCGCCACCACCCTGTGTAGTTAGGGGAGGAGTGAATGTAGCAAATCTTTTAGAAGCTTCAGGTGTATTTTAGACCAATTACACTGACACCACCCAGCAGGTCTTCGAGTTCTCTGGGGGATTATTCCACCGATGGCCTTCTCCTCTAGGATATCTATGAGCAAATTGACACTTGGATGATGAACAATTGGATGTGCCTTAAAGGCAAGACCAACCTGCTCATCTTTGGATCAGCTCAAGCCTCGACCAAACTTCCAGGCTCCTACCAGTTCTCTATCCAAAACTATCCAATTTCCATCAGGGAAAACGCAAAAACACTTGGTGTCCAGACTGACTGCGCCTTAAGTGCCAAGGCACATGAAAACTTAGTCTCTAAGTGCTGTGCCTACCATCTTCTCGTCTCGGGAGGATAGCTCAGGGTTAACGTGCTCTGCTTGGAAGCAAGACGAC
Source organism: Ambystoma mexicanum (assembly GCF_040938575.1). NCBI lineage: Eukaryota > Metazoa > Chordata > Amphibia > Caudata > Ambystomatidae > Ambystoma > Ambystoma mexicanum. The sequence continues at coordinate 347,335,901 of NC_090933.1, forward strand.
AGAGCAACACAGGTTCGATCTCTGGGCCGCGCTTAGAAACCTCTAGGTATTAAGCACGCTATAAATAACTTATATCATACCTCATCTTGAGCTCCTTAGGATTATTCGTCCTTACCTTAATGAAGAACTCGGCTTCACTAGCTAGAGTTACTATTCTGTCAAGAATAGTTGATTGTAATGCCGTCCTTATCGAGGCTGATCAGAAAAGTCCAACGCCTACAGACCATCCAAAATGGCACAGTCAGAACCATTAAGAAAATCCCAAAAAGATGTCATGCCTCTGGCTTTCGGCTGCAGCTCCATTGTTTACCCGTTGGGGCTAGATGTCAGTTTAAGGCAGCAACCCTACTCCACAAATGCTTGTATGGGAAAGCACCCAGCTACCTGAAATCCATAATCTCTTGGTATGCCCAGTTACCTTCCCTGAGTTTAACAAAGTTATTCACTGTAGTGACTAGCTTACTCCTAGTCCATATTCCCCTTTCCTCCATACTTGTGGGACATTCCGTCCTTATGGACGGGACCGAGCACTTTTGTAAAAAAATCATCAAAATTGAAAATGTTTGTCCTTCCTCTATTTTAACGTGGGGTACCGCACATGGACGTAACCCCACCCTCCTGAGCTACGCCCCGCGCATCGCCCTTCAGTCCTTTTCTATCACCAGGTCTGAGACCATTTAAGCAATAATAGAGGATACCTTTTAGATGGGATGGCGGGCGGGCGCATGGAGGAAAGGGGACTATGGACTAGGAGCAAGATAGTCACTACAGTGACTGTTCTACTCCCACTTCCCATCCCCTTTCCTCGATGCTTGTGGGAGATTCCCAAGCACGCACCTGAATTGATCTGGGTGGATGGAAACCCATTACTGGAACATATTTTTTAGGACAGCCTGGCCAAACTGGGCATCAGCCCTGGAGCTCAGGTCCAAGCAGTAATGCTTTCAAAAAGCTGACCGTGAAGCCCAAGTAGCGTCCTTGGAGATAGTTTCCCCAAGGAACATACTTCTGGAAGTCAACAGCAGCCGCTTTTCCACATACAAGATTAGCATGGATGCCTTTGGGTGGTTGAAGGCCCTGAATGCTGTAGGCTTCCAAGATGCAGGAGCCAATCATCATGAGATGGTCATCTTGGAAGCCGGTTTTCCTTCAAAAGGTGACGAGGAGCCCCTTAATTTGCTTGTTCTATCGCGGTAGAATTTTAGAGCTCTCCTGAAATCGAGATTATGTAGGAATCTCGGCATCCGATGCCAGGTTCAGACAAAAGACAGGTAATGAGATGGATTGGTTTAAATGAAAATCAGTAACTAACTTAGGCAGAAAGGAAGGATGAGTGCGAAGCACCACCTTATCTTTATGGAAAGTAAGAAACGGATGTTCCATAGAAAGAGCTTGGAGCTCACTTACTCGCCTCACTGATGTCACTGCGATTAAGAAGGCCACCTACCAAGAAAGGTATTTCAGATCGGTAGGGGCCATGGGTTCAAATGGCTTGTGGCACAACGTGGTAAGCACCACATTCAGATCCCATTTCGGATGAGGGTTGCGCACCAGTGGAAACAAATACAGAAGACCCGCAAAATGCCTTTTAATGACTGGATTGGTCTGTGAAAAGGGACAGCGGTCAGTGGATAGGTAAGCCGCAATGGCCGATAAATAAGTTCTGCAAGACTAAACATGAATGCTCAAAGCTGCTAGGTGGGCCACCAAAGATAGAAAGATCTGAATTCAGGCACCAGGCCCCCCCAAGCTGAATGATTGTGGGGAGGGTGCCACATCTGTTGATTGCACTGGTGAAGCAGGTCGGGAATCAACAGCAACCTGATTGGAGGAAGGATCGAGAGATGAAGTTTTGAGAACCAGAATCTGGCTGGCCACCAAGGAGCTATGAGGAGGAGAGTGCAATTCGATGACCTGAGCTTGCAAAGTGTCCGATGAATTCTAAGCAGTGGAAGAAACGCATAAGCCTTCATGTTGTGCCACGGAATCTCGAGAGCATCCCCTAGGGAGAAAACAGACAGTTTCTGGATGCATACAGAAAAGGTTTGTTTGCAAAGGTCGCAAAGAGGTCGACTTCTGGAGTGCCTCATTTGCGAAAAATGGCAGAGGACATCTGTTCAGCTCCCACTCGTAACTGGCTGCAGACTGGCGACTGAGCGAGTCTGCAGTCACTTTGATGTGGTCCGGAATATGCACACCAAGCAGCCAAACCTAGGGCTGGATGGCCCATTCGCAAATCTGTATAGCTAGGTCCACAGGAGAGGTGACTTGGTACCACCCTGCTTGTTGACAAAACATTTCCACGGAATTGTCCGTCCGAATACGAACTACCTTGTTCGTGATGGACGGCTGAAAAGCCTTGAGTGCTAGAAAGACAGTCGGGGAGTTCCAGATAACTGATATGAAACAGTCTGTCCTGAATTGTCCAAAGATCGAATACTTCGAGGTAATCCAGCGTCGCGCTCCACCCCAAAAGGCAGGAGTTTGTGGTAATCGTCACTTGTGGGCAGGACTCTTGGAAGGAGGCCCCCACTGAAAGGTTGTAGGCCGAAGCCCACCATTCCAGATCGTTCCTCATAAAGGACGGAACCAGAATTATCTTGGAATCTGGATCCGAAGCCTGAGACCAAGAGCTGTGAAGAGTCCTCTGGGTACGTCTCATCAGACATGCAAGAGGCAGAGCCAGTACGCAAGAGGCCATAAGACCCAAAAGACTCTGGAACCACCAAGCCGTCATGTGCGGGGACTGGAGGAAGAGTGCACATGTGGCTGTCAGGATCCCTCCTATGTTAACTGGTTCCTTATCAGTCAAACCGGGGATACACAGCATTAGGCATGTCAAGTGGAACAAAAGTCAGTTAATTTGGCGCTTGCCTGATGTCTGTGTCTCCGCTGTAAACGCTTGCATAGGATCAGTGGACATGTGTTGGCATGGCAACTATGGCGGCCATTACGCTCTCCATACACAGCGTAATTATGAAGGTGATGTTTCCATGGCAACCTATTTATACTTCCGGGTTGCTCACCTTGCCGCTTCTGAATGAATCCCGGCTCTACGTGGTCTCATTTTTGCTTCTACCGATTCCCTTCTTGCTCCCGATTCCTCGCCTTTTGTCCTTCCCTTGAGATTCGGACTGTCCTATTGGTTCTCCATTTGCCTGCCAATTCTATCTGCTTACTCATCCGTGTACCGAACCAGCTTGCCTCCGGACTCCTCAATTACCTGCAGATTCATCTGTCCTACTCGAACACCGAGTCAACTTGCCTCGACTCTTCAGTGTACAGATTCGGAACACTAATTTGTTAATCATTGGGATTATCATCACTCCTGTCTGTTGGAAAAACTACCACACCCAGTATTAATTGAGAGCACTGAACATGAGCCGGTCCATAAACCGCTCTGAGGCCGTTAGGCGTCCTCATGCCGGCCGGATAGTAACTGGACTAGAGACTGCCTCCCTTCGTCAAGGCGTCGTCGGGTTAGGGCTAGGATACACTGGGTGTCCTGCAAGATATTTCCCAACCCAAGAAGTGGTAAGTTCGGTTCCTTGTGATTCAATTTCTGGCTCCTCATTCTTTCTTGACTTAATAGTTTTCTATGTCTTGTAGATTACATCTCGATCCAAACATCCAGTTTGGGAAGACCCCGACCTGTTCGAGTATTGTCTCTTGTTAGTGTTATGGTCTTGCTCTATTATTGTTTCCTTGAATTGTTGCCTTCAATTTTCCCAGTAACCTTCCTTTTGTCCCTCTGCAGTGCCTGGTCTTCGTGTGGTGTTTCTTATCTTTTGACTAATTGATCCCTCTGTAATTTACCTTGTGTGTTCAGAGGGTTACATTGGTAGAAAGAACTCAACGGCTACACTACGAGTACAAGTCGAGTTCTACCTTAGATTCCGACAGTGGCTGATAGGTCCCCAATCCCATCTGCCGTTAGGAACACCTTGGTACGGACTGTGTTCCAATGGAAACCCAGGAAAAATCAGGTCTTCAGAGAACGTCATGGAAGATTTCCACCAGTTCATCATCAGCCCAAGACGAAACAGGAGCTGGAGGAGACTGGAGATTGATTAATGCGGTCTGTGGGCAGGGGCTGCGTAGCAGCCAATCATCCAAATATGGTTAAACATGACCCCCTGTAGCCGGAGGAAAGCTGTGATGACCGACATCTTCGTAAAGACATGCAGCGCTGAGCTGAGACCAAAAGGATGCACACATACCTGGAAGTGCTCCGCTCCCATAGAGAACCACAGGAACTTTTGATGTGGCCTCCATATCAGGATGTGCATGTAATCGTCCTGAAGGTCCACCACACTGAGCCAGTCGCCATTTTGAAGAGATGGCTTTATTTGGCAAGGCGTGATCATCTTGTATTTCTCTTGGGGAAGAGAAAGGTTGAACCGGCATAGGTCAAGGCCGGTGCGCAAGCCAGCCTGGTTGGGTTTGGGCACTGAACAGAGAGTAGAAGCCCTCCCCTTGCTCCCCTAGGGGAACAAGCTCCACCGCCATGAGGTCTAGAAGTTTCTGTACCTCGGCTCTGAGGGAGGACTACCCGGTCTGTTGAAAGTGAGGGTTGAACAGTGGGTTCTGGGGGAGGGGCAAGCGAAAACCCGCCCGAGCGATGGACAAAACCCACCGGTCTGTGATGGTCTGCGACGCAGCCAGATGAGACCAGCTTCGTCCTCCCAACGGAGTCTTGAGACCGACAAAAAATATAATTTGACAGATTTGTCAGCAGGGAGACTAACTGACCCTGGAGAGGAGGCTGATGGGCAAGAGAAAAACCAACCACCCTGTCGTCGTTGCTTTCGGTGGGTGCCGCCAACCGGAGGTTCAGCTCTGCGCGTACAGCGGTCCTGAAAGCCCCTGAAGCCAGAGAAGGATAGAGTCCAAGACCCTGACCTCTGTGTAGAAGGGGCCTTAGCTGGGGCCTTTGCCAGGACCAACAAAGATTTGGCGGTTTGGGAGCTCGCCTAAGTCTTTGTCAGTTCCTCATCCATACAAGAATGAAACCATTCCTTGCCATCAAAAGGAAGGTCAAGAAACTGGTCTTGCACCTTCCTTCGAATACCTTGTTGCATGGAGCCATGCCTGGTGGGAGGTGTCAATTCCCACCATGAGGCCTCGAGCTGAGGTATCTACGTGGTGTGCCGCAGCTTCCATCAGATCCTGTGCCAACACCCTGGCGTCTGACAAACCGGCCTTAAAGTCATCTAGCCTATCCACAGAACTACACTCCTGGAAATCGGCCAACTCTTTCCACAGCCTCAGATGAGCTGCTGCCAGGATGAGCTCAGTGTTTGCTTGACGAAGTTGGAGTGCTGAGTTGGCAAAGACTTTCTTGCCCAAGGAGTCCTGAATCTGGTCTTCCTTAGACAGAATCTGAGCTGCAGCCGTCAAGGTCGCAAAGGCCGGCTTGGATTGAAGAGGGGCCACAGCCACCACCGTTGAGGAAGGGAGTGGACAAGACTAGGCTATATCCTCAGAGGTGTGAAGCCTGTATCGAGCGTCAATTATTTTGATCTGTAGCCTGGTGTGGGGCTTATCTCAGACCTTACGGGCCTCAGCCAAAACATCCTTTTGGAGGAACAGGCCGGTGTGCTCTTGAGGTGACCGGGTAAACGCTCCCGAAAGCACCCCCTCCTGCGGAGCGGAGGCCTCCGATACTAGAATATCAAGGAGAGCCATCATATCCAGGACCCGGTCATGGAATGCTCCGACAGAGCGGGGCTGCTCATCGCTATCCTGATCTGTTTGAGGGTCATCCGGCGAATGGGAAACAGACAGCTGGTCCGTCTCAGGTTTTAAAGTACTATCCCACTCTGGCATTGTCTTCTCTATGGGGGACAACGGAGATGGGAGGAAGAGCTGAAGGTGGGCCAAGAGGAAGAGGTGGCACCGCTGCAGGGCCTGTAGGAATTGCCGGGGCTTAAGGTGGAACATGAGGCTCAGGGTAGATTTCCTTGAAAAGACCCTTAAAATAATCCTTCATGGGTTCAGAGTTCATGAGCCTCTGAAATTTCCCAAAAAAATGCATCCTCTGATGAAGGTTTATGCACTGGGGCGGGCAGAGGCCGCTCGTATGGGGCATACCCCTACGAACGCAATGACTGGTTGCCAGCAAGGCCCACCACCGACCTGGTCTACATAGACCAGCGGAGCAGAAGGAGGAGGAAGCAAGACCGTATGAGGCAGCAGAGTCTGAGCGCGCCAGTCATAAGAATGGCGTAACAGATTTTTACTGTCCACCTGATATGAAACGGTTGCTCAGCCCCAAAAAGAAGGTTCCCAGCAGCCGACGTGAGCGTAGGTTTAAGGGAAGCATCCAAAATGGCTGCCGTGGACCATGAGGGTTGTGCCGCCATTTTGTCAACACCTGAAGAGAACTGCGTCACATATGTAGATAAAGTAATTGCCTCCTCAGGCGGGTCAGGGGCCTTAAGCAACACCTTAGCCTTGACACCAGGATCCTCGGTACTGGGAGGTCTCAGATTTTTACTGGACATCTTGGAGGTCGCCCCAAAATTAGCCTCTAGAGGAGGAACCTCAGCAGAGCCGGTAATGGAGGAGATACGGTCTGACCGCCTTCTTTGCCCCCTCGACTGAACCGCTATCACGCATCCGAGTGCGGGAATGTTGCAGAATCCACCTCACAGACAAGACCTTCAAAGCAGGTGTCTCGGTTTTGTCGGTACAGACCTTCGCCTCAAGAAGAGGAACCTCTTGTTTCACCCCGGTACGTGTAGCTCCCTCGAGAGGGGCCTCAAGCCGTGTCTCACTACAGAAAGATCCAGAAATGGAGACGTCTGAGCGAACCTCAGTATCCAAAGCCGCAGATGAACTGGGTTGAACTTTAGCACCAACAGTGTACCTGCGAACGTGGTCTGATTTTGGCAGGTCCATCGTGGGAACCCTCTGAGAAAACTGGTGCGCCTATTAGGCCTACGATGCACCTCAGGGGAACCCCTGGTAACAGAGCTGCTCAAGCCCCTCCCAGACCTGAAGACCCCATGAAGGAGTTACCTTGTCGGGACACCCTAAAAAGTAAGGAATTTAACGGGCGCCTCTTTTCGTCAATGAAAAGCTGGCAATGAGGAGGAGGAACGCACTGAAACACTTCCTCCCACCGAAGACTACTTTGGAGTGCTCAGACGGAGAGGGTAATCGCAGTAGAAACACGAGTCCCAACGATGGTCCGGGCCCAGACACTCCAAGCAGAGAATGGAGAGCCGCCCTGGCGAAGCGAAGTTCGCATGAAGAACAGGACACAAATCCCAGACCCTCCGGCACAGACTGAGGACTAAGTGACTGCGGAACCAGAGCAGGAAGGAAGGGCAACAGGAACAAAGACATTCTTTTACCGGTGAAGCAAATGCGTGCAGCCCCGACCGCACGGAGAAAAAGACTGAAGGGCGATGTACGGGGCAGGGCTCAGGAGGGTGGGGTTACAGCCATGTGCGGTAGGTACTCAGTTTAAAAATAGAGGAAGGACAAAAACTTTCAATTTTGATGCTTTTTTTTTTACAAACGTTCTCCAGTCCCGTCCCGAAGCATAGAATGTTCCACAAGTATGGAGGTAAGAGGACGGGACGTAGGCATACTACTTATACCAACCTCGTCTCCCCTCCTCTCTGTAGGAAATCGAAAGGGCTAGGTAGGTCATGTGCCAATTGTGCCTCCAAGATCTGGAATGACGTTTCCCCACGTCTTGAGATGGGTCCTACCGTATCATCTTTTAAGTCGTCCCTGAAAACTGTTCTTTTCACTTAAGTTCTCAATAAACAGGCTTATCTACCTGTTCTCATATTTTGCTCTCAGCTCTAATGATGGATTTGTCCCATCCTTTTTGGTTGTCCTGCGTGCCTTTGTGCGCCCTGATGCCTGTGGGTTTTCAGCGTGTTATAAATAAAAATACAATACAAATCGGGTAAATGGCTGATGGCATGGCTGTGTCTCGAGGGTTGATCCAGAACACAGTGATAGCCAACATCCAGATGTAGAGGTAGGCATCAGAAATGTGTACGAGGACATCTTGTCGCACATAGAATGGGCATTCCTAGCTTTTGTTTGCTAAGTTGGGGAGTCAGTAGGAGGTAGATTTGGGGAAGGAGAAGAATGAATGGGAAAGGCGAGGGGGGATGGAGAAGATCAGAATGAGTGAGCAGTGAGGTTCCAGGTTATGGGGAGGAAATTATAAGTTAATCACCCTAGTGACCAACTTCCTCCTAGTCCACAGACCCCCTTCCTCCATACTGTATGGGCATCCCCCGCTAGGGATGGGAGACTGAACATTTTTCACCATGAACAAATCATCTTCCCCTTTAAATTTAGATGTGCTCCCCTGACTTCCGCCCACCGGCGCCACTCAGTCCCCTTTGAAATGTGGACAATATTACCATTGCCTAATGACACTAGTTTTATTTAGGGGAGATGGTGGGACATATGAAGGAAAGGGGACTATGAGTATGTTAGTCACTACAGTGAGTAACTTATAATTACTCCTACATCCCATCCCCATTACAACATACTGTATGGGCGATTACAACCCCAGGTGGAGAGATGACCCTCCTAGGAGAACCAGTTCAAGACTGCCTGACCAAATGCTGCATCCGACCTGGAGCTGGCATCCAAGCAGTAGTGCTTGCAGAAGGCAGAGAGCATAGCCCATGTAGCTGCCTTGCTGGTGACCTGCCCAGGGACATGCCTCTGAAAGGCAACTGCTGTGACCTTAGCCCGGCCTTGGCACCGTGCACCTGGCCACCCACTGTTCTTCAAGCCCAGGTACCTGCCCCCTGCACTGGCGTCTATATCTGTACCCATACAGCCCCCCACCCACTTTTCTTCTGCACTTATCAGATACACCCTATATGACTAACCTAGCATTTTGCCACTTGCTGGCTGCACTACCACTGTTTATCGCCATTTTACTTATTTATTATGTTCTCTCCTCTGTTACGCCCTTTCCACTTCTCCCCCCCCTTCCATGCACTTTCACCCTTCCCCATGCACTTGAGCACTCTTAATGTCACTGGGCCTTGTAAGATCTTTGTTTTTGTTCTCCCCTGTTCCCCTCCCTTTTGCCTGGTCGCACTCTGAAACACTTATGTATGAGCGCGATATAAATATAATTTTATCGCGTGAGCATGTATATTAGCTGGCAGAGGTTTATGCTGCCCCTCGTATGCCTCCTTGAGGGCCGCAACCATCCATCTTGCTATAGAGGCCTTGGAAGCCCCATACCCTTTGAGGCTCGTCCTTGGGGTCTGCAAAAAAAAAAATAATTCTAAGGACTATCTTCATTAAGATGAAACAATGAGACCACCTTAGGTAGAAATGCTGGGTGTTCCAAGCACCACCTTGTCCTTATGGAAAGTAGTTTACTGTTCTGGATTTCACCGACCCTGCAGTATACGGCTCTGGATTTCACCGACCCTGCAGTATACGGCTCTGGATTTCACTGACCCTGCATGAAGAGCTAAGACCCACAAGGAGGGCTATCTTAATGGTGACAAGCCTGATGTCCGCAGAAGCCACTGGCTCGAATTGTTTATGCGCCAGGGCGCCGAGGACCACATTGCGGTCCCACACTGGGTGTGGCTTCTTGATTGGCGGGTAGAGCCTTGTCAGGCCCGCCATGTGTCTTTTTACCACCGGGTTGGAGTAGGAAAAAACCTCCTCCTCCAAGTTCCGGTAGGCTCCGATGGCCGCCACATAGGTGCGGCATGTATCTACTTGCACCACCGAGTGGGCGATGTGTGCAGAGAAAGATCGCACGTCGTCTAACTTGCAGGTCAGTGCATCGACCTCCCTAGAAGCTGCCCAGTGACAAAACCTGCACCACTTGCTTTTGTACTGGCTCCTGGTAGCATCACTACTGGCGCCCTGTAGGATTTCCAGGTCGGCCTGTGACAGATGGGTGTGACCTGTTCAGGCACCACGCTGCGAGGGCGAACCTTTGGGGGGGTGGTGCAGGAGGAGGGGGTGAATGACCGTGCCTCCATGTTGTGATAGTAGGTGAGCTGGGCCAACTGAAGGTGCATCAGGGGCTGCTCCAACAGGCTGAGGAGTTCCGAGAACCAAGGTCTTGCTGGCCACCACGAAACAATGAGGATGATCCGTAGGTGCTTGGCCTCACGTATCTTGCACACTACCTTGTGTATGAGGGGAGTGGGAGGGAAGGCGAAGGCATATGCGTGCATGTTCCACTGAATCTAAATTGCGTTGCCCAGTGAGCCCCTGCCAGGCCGCAAACTGGGGGCACCTCCTGTTGTGCCTGGTGGTGAAGAGAACTACCTAGGGATGACCCCCCCTCCTGTTGAAGAGCCCATAAACGTCTTAGTGGTCCAGTTACCACTCAGTTGACACACCCAGCCTGCTGAGCCTCGCTGCCTCGACATTGGACTCCCAGGAGGTGAATTGCTGTCAGGTGCATGCCGTTTTCCAGGGCCCACTCCCAGATGTTGACTGCTAGCGTGCACAGGGGAGGATACCTGGTGACCCCTGGTTCATATAATAATACATGCTGGTGGAGCTATCCGTCTGAATGAGGATCAACTTGCCACTATCATGATGAGAAAGGCTTTGAGAGCGAGCCAGATGGCCATCAACTCCAGCCAGTTGATGCGAGGCTTCTTTCGGGACCATACTCCATGGACACTGGCTGTCCAGTGTAGCGCCCCAACCCTCCAGGGATGAGTCTGTGGTGATGGTGACCCGTGGGGCTGGCGGACAAAAGGATTTGCTTCTCTGCAAGTTGCTGTCCTTGTTCTACCAGACCAGATCCTGGTGGAGCTGTGGTGGGATACTGACTAGTTCCACCTGGGAACCCTTCTCCTGATTGCAGGAGGCTGCAAAGTGCAACTGCAATCTCCCCCTCTTGAGCCTTGTGTGAGGCACTGCCAGGAGGCATGCTGCCATAATGCCCAAGAGGTGCTGGTACCACCATGCCAAGGTCACTGCTCTCCTGAGAAAATGCCCCATGGCCCTCTCAATGGCTGTGATCTTGTCCTCGTAGGGGGAATATGCTCTCCGAGCCCGTATCCCAGATGAGGCCCAGGAACGTCTGAAACTGCGTGGGTTCCAGCTGTGACTTCTTGAGATTGATGGAAAATCCCAACTCCTGTAGTGTAAGCATGAGGGTGGAGGTTGTGTGGTGGACTGCCTATGGAGACCCTGCCCTGACGAGCCATTTATCTAGGTATGGATAGACATGGTGACTCTGGGCCCCGAGGAGGGTGGCCACCCCGTTAGCTCTTGTAAAGCCCCTGGAAGCCAAATGGAGGCCAAAGGGTAGAACCTTGTATTGGAAGTGAAAGCCCCGATCCTGAACATCAGAAAGGACCGATGGGGATGCCTCATCAGGACGTGCAAATCGGCATCCTTCAGATTCAGGGAGCACATCCATTCTCCCCTGCACAATATGTCTGCTATAAGCGTTGGGGTAACCATCTTCAACCTTTGAAGAGAAGGGAACGGTTCAAGGTGGAAAGGTCCAACAACTCTCAGGCCCATCTGGTTCTTCTCGTCTACGGCGAAAATCTGCACATTTCTGTCAACATTTGTTGTCCCAATCCGTGGAAGGGGAGGAGAGAGGAGTGGGAGGGATTGGTAGGCAGTAGCCCGTGGATTCTACAGATAGGATACAGGGGTCTGCCAACCTGGCGCGCCAGCATTGGTAGTTAAGGGCAAGCCTGTCGCTCACCGGAGACATGTAGACGCAGATGGGCATGTCATGCCTTCTTTGCAGTTGAGGTAGAGGAGGGGGAAAGCCCTTCTGCGCTACTTTGTGTTGCTTGCGCTGGACTGGCTGGGGGATCCGTCAGGCTGCCTGGAATGCCGTTCCTGGAAACAGCAGAACCTGCCGAAGGACCGACCCTTGCCTGAACGCTGGTGTGTCTGGATATGTGCCTTGGGAGTGGCCTTTGTGAGGATGGCTAAGGATTTTGCAGTCTGGGAAAGGTTATTTCTTCGTATCCAATTCCTCGTCCGTGGTGGAATGGAAGAGGTCGCCACCCTCAAAGGGAAGGTCCAGAATGCATTCCTGTACGTCCGAGATGAACTTGGTCGCCTGAAGTCAAAATGCCCTTCTCATGTCCGTTGCGATGCAGATGGCACAGCCAGAGGTGTCGATGTGAGCCACTGTGGAGTCCATTATATCTTGGGTGACAAGGTTGGCCTCGGCCAGCCGTGCCTTGAAGCGTGCCTGGCTTTGCACCAGAGGTTCCGGTAGGAAGTCAGTGATTTACCAGCAAAGTCGGTGATTGACAGCTGCAAGCATAGTGTCCGCATTAGACTGACGCAGATGGAGGGAAGCGGAGTAATGCTCCTAGGAGTGCCGAGGAAGATGTGGCCGAAGAAGACTGTGGCTTGGAGTACATCGAAGCTGAAGTGATTGGAGTAGTGTGGCTGCGGGTGTACCACAGCAGGAGTGGCTCCCCCTCCATCTGCCTGAACTTCGAGTCGAGACGCCTGTTGGTAGGCTGCGCCAAATGGGGTTTTGGCGATCCCTTCTTGGCCAGTGCAGCCACGTCCTTTTGCATCTGAATCCCTGTTCTAGCCAAGAGGCGTAGAGTGAGGACCTCTGCCAAGATCCCCGCCTCTGGTTGTTCCACCTCAGGCTGTGGAAGGCCCAAATATTCGTCCAGGCCAGTGAGCCGTTCATGGAAGGCCTTAGCCAATGACGGCGTGTCCAGGTCCTACTCTTCATCTGTGTCAACCAAGGTGTGCTGTTGATCTGGAGGTGCAGGAGTGCTGCATGCATGTGGCGTACTGACCGGAGCCGGCAGCGGTTGCAGCAGTGCTTGCGTAGTGGGAACTGGCACGGGCAGCGGGGACTGCATAGGAGCCGGGAGTGCTGGGACCAAGGGCGGAGTGGCCGTGGGTGCTAGCGTCAGAACCGGAGAAACCATGTCCTTGATCACATCCCCAAGGATGACGCCCATCTGCGCAGACCTCATGAGGGTCAAACCTTCCAAAACACTGGCCCTTGCAGGGGAGTGATCAGAGGCGCGTGTATGGGTGCAGGGCCCCGAGCGTGCTGAGTCTGGACACTCTGCCTTACAGTCTGCGGGGTGTACCTGCCCTGCGGCCAAGGGTATGCTGTGGGCCACAGGCCTGGTGAAGACCAGTCCCATTTGGCAACTCATACCCCTACCTTTTCCCGAAATGGGATGTGTCGGATAATCCACCATCTTGTCGAGCTGCGTGCCACATGCCAGCGCTGTGGAGCTTGCCTACCTGGGCCAGCCTCTTCCAAGACTCTTGGCGGTGGAGGTGGAGGCCTACCCTGCACCTCAGGATGAGGCCTGGCAGGCGAATTGCTCTCGGCTGTGTCACTGGTAGTGTGCGTACAGGCTCCCCTCCAAAATGTGTCTGGTACCAAGGCATAGCCCCTCGGGAGTAAACCAAGTAACAAACTTGTGGTCCCTCAGTGCCCTCAACGGTAGAGTCTTGTGACCCCCCTGACGGCCATTAGCTATGGCAGCCTCAGTACCTGCACTGGTACAAGAACCTGAAAGGTTCCTCCCGCTCGTGCGCTTCCTGGGAAAGGAGTCATCCTTGCGGGGTGCGGATGAAAACCGTGCCCCTACCTTGGGCCTAGACTTGTGCTGGACTAATTCCTTCAAATCCTCTGGAAGTGATCTGCCAAAGAGCTCCCTCCACCGAGCTAACCTGTTCTTCAGAGCGCAAGGTGAAAGTGTGCTGCACGCGGTACAGCCCTCCCAGCCATGGTCAGGGTCAAGGCAGCGGAGGCAAAGGACATGGGGTCGGAGGTAGGGAAGAGCCCCTCACAGGCTGGACACCTGCTAAAGCCCACCGATGTCAACATGCGCCGGCACCAGAGGACAGATTATCTGAAAGGAAGACAAGAAGAGCACATGGAATTTCTAGGCCGGAGGCCTAACCCAGCCGCGCTGGTGAAAGCGGTCCGTTCCCGTCGACGTGGAAAAAAGGACTGGGGAGTGGCATCGGTGAGCAGAGTCAGGGGAGCGCATAGCGAGGGACGCCCATACAGTATGGAGGAAAGGGGACGTGACGTAAGAGTAAGTAAAGTGATACGTGGGATCATAGAAAGTAGTAATGCAGAGTTGCCATACAAGTTGGAATATAAAATGCCTTAAAATGCTTGTATGTGCAGAAACTGCTGAGGTGTGGGTATCTGCCCCATTGCTACAAAGATGGTACCAATTGAATCACCTGTAACCCACCAACCTGCCACACCAGATCACACATTCGGAGAGTGGGGGTGGGAGGGGGGGGGGGGGCAAATTAGGACCCACCCCCCACAGGGTGCAAGCTTAATGTGAAGAAAAAAATAGCATGCATGTACTTGCAATTTTCAGATCAGATTTTTGAACATATACCCACTGCTGTATAGGTTGGTAGGTGCGAGTTCTACACCAGGCAAGCATTAATCGTGGTATTTACTCATGCACCATAATTCCCCCCCCCCCCATCTACGTTTGTCATCTGTTGCATCAAGACGCAAATAAGGCTGTGGTTGCAGGTGCAGATGTCACTTGCGAGCCTGTTGGCTCCGATTAAGATGGTGCCGAGGTTTATATATATTTTTGCCAATGAACCACTATGGACAGTGATACTTTCAAGAACTACAAGGTGCCATGTCTAAATTTCAGGGGCCGATAGGAAGAAAAGGGAGGACATGGCACGTCCCTATGACAAAGGGGGGTTCACCAAACCACAACTGGAGTTGTACTGGCTGGAAACCCAGGGGCAATATGCTACATACTGGTATGGGGTGGATGAACTTCTGCCACATGTCAAATTGGAAAAGGCTGCAGTTGGGAATGCCGACTTGTGGTTGCTGATATTTTAAACAACCTACAAGGAGGATTGCCCGTTTGATCCTGAGCAGACACTAGTAGCTTGGAGGGCTATTTTTCCCCAAGTTGGCACGGACAGCCCGTATTATCGTTGGCTACCGTTGTGGAATTTCCTTGCTTTAACACAGACATGGGATGGATCACTGATGTTGCATTGGCATCGATGGGATACCCACAGTAGAGGGGTGGGGGGGGGATTTGTTACCAGAAGGGTGATTGACACCCCACACGTGGAGAGAGGGCCATAAGGGAACGCTGACAGAGCTACTACAGAAGGGGGTTGGCTGGACAGAACAAATGGGAATGTTATCTGATAGAGCCTGCTGAGAATAAACTGCTGGTCCATATATCCAACTCTGTTGGGTGCCATAGGATAGTAGCCACCCTATATACTTGAATAATAGAGGGGATCCCAGTGGGAGATGATAGATCCCTTGGAAAGTGGGCAATGAAAGGTTGTGTTCATTTATTTAAAAAAGTGTCAATGAACACAAGGATGAAGCTGATCCAATATAGAATTATACAAAAGCTTCACTACATGCTACGTAAAATGGGAATATATATATATATATATATATATATATTTATTTTCAGAACATGATGGCTGCTGCCCAAGGTGTAAGGATGCAGACGCTGGGTATATGCTATGGGACTGCCCGGAGCTTGGGCAGTTCTGGGACAGAGTCCTCACTACTCTAACCATCATAGTTGAGAGGTCAGTAGAGAAGGCACCAATGGGTATCTCATTTGGTGTGTGGAGGCGAGATCCCAGAACGACACTGGAGCTCTTTCTTGAATATTGCATACATGGTTGCCAAGAGGTGCATTTTTGCGAAAATGGAAAGATAGTCAGCTCCCGAGCGAGCAAGGCCGGCTGAGGATACCGACATGGGTTAATGATTGTGAGGACACATGTGACCTAGCACACAACCTCATCCCACCCAAAGGACACATGGGGTGCTTTCTGGGTTTACCTTGCTAGTGACTAATGAGGCTCATTTTTGGTTGAGGGGGATGATGCCTATATATCATTGATAGGATCCCAGTGGTCAGAAATGTAATGCTTCTGTTGTGCTACAACTTCATAAGAACATGTTCGTTTTGTGTCTGTTGGACTTAAAAATTAAAAAAATAAATAAGAAGCAAATAAGGCTGGACCCAAGGCTCTGAATTGTCAATCGAAAGGCTTATTGTACTCAGGGGTAGTTTGCCCATTAGCTTCTCTAAAAGAGACAAGAAAATGGGTGCAACCAACTATTGTAAAGATTTGCCACAATCACCAAGTGGATAAATTGAAAGATTTTAAGATGTTACCAGATTTTACCATAAAAGATATGGGATCACAATTTTTTTCTGCCTAATCTCCCAACAACCACATGTCTCCAATCATAGAAGTATACAACATACATGGCATCAACAAGGATATTCATTAGGGAAGGGTAGAGGGGCATTGGTGTGGGCTCACATTCCACAAAATATACAGGGAAAAAAACGTGTACATGAAATAGTTTTTAAAAAGCATGTTTGGGGGAAACGAAATACAAATTGAGCATCAGAAGTATTAATGATCAGATAGCTCTTCTGTGTAGATGCGATGAGTGAATGGAATAAATCCTTAAAAGACAAAAGTTGCCCCCTTTAACACAAAGGGAATACATTAATGTGCTATACATAAGACCGTACACGTTTTGAAACTAACATCTTGAAATGAAAAATAAAGCAAAATTGCATTTACAAAAAACTTACTATACAATACCTTTTTTTCTTTTTTCAGCA
The DNA here is from genome assembly GCF_040938575.1 of Ambystoma mexicanum. Classification (NCBI taxonomy): domain Eukaryota; kingdom Metazoa; phylum Chordata; class Amphibia; order Caudata; family Ambystomatidae; genus Ambystoma; species Ambystoma mexicanum. The sequence goes on from NC_090933.1 coordinate 347,352,520, forward strand.
ATGGAAGGGTACACAATCCCACTGACAAATCTGTAATTTAGAAAAGAAAAAATGTTATAACCAAATACCCAACCACATACTAAATTTCACTTTTGCAAGATGCTTATGCCAATTTACATTAATGCATTTCATCAAGATAATCAACTGCTCTATAAAGGAAGTGAAGGACGACAGTTGTACGGGATATTATTATAAAAAAGATCACTTTGGAGAACTATATATTTTTTACTCCCAGTAAACAGCCTTCCCAACATGATCTACGACTGGTACAATTATATAAACCAACTCCAGTCTTACAGAACGTGAGAAAAATCATGGATAGTTCAAAGAAAGAAAAAAAAAGCAAAAAAAAAAGAAAAAAAATATCTCCCAACAATGTTTTTTCTAGCAAGATCACTTCAGACCAGACAACAATATTCCATGACTTGATATGCAGGTGTTGATGGTTGCAGGGGGAAGGCAGAACACTAACCCTTCTACTCTGAGACTGCAGTTTCCTGCCTAGAAGAAATACAAATCAGTAATGACTACAATGTAAACCACCTGCAACCTGTCATTTTCTTTCAAATTCAAGAACATTAATTCTTTATTCCCCATGTCCAATATGCGACAAGATTAGATCATCTAGAGGTTATTTATCCTTGCCATTAGAAAATGGTGTCTGCCTCACGGGTCAGACGTAATGGTCTACTAAAACTAGATTTTATTATGAATGCAAATGTTTCAGCCTTGGGGCTATTGTTCGTGCTCAATGTTTGTGAAGAAGTTTTGTTCATCTCCGTTTGAACGTCCCAGTTCTTCTGGGAGCAGCACCTTTCTCATTTCCACCGGGATCTTCAAAATGCTCATATTTAATAGCGGTATTATCTGGAAGATGGTACTTTTACAGTTTTCATGACAAACAGAACTCCAAAAAAGTTAGGGTGAAGAAACAAATGTGGTGGCAATGGATGCTCACATTGCCAGAAGAAACAATTAGGTTAAGTCTCTTATTGTTTAGGTGTATGGGTTAGGAGACTTAAAATGTGATGCTTTTTTGAAAGCTGTGCATTACGTGGGTCAGCGAGTTCCGAACGCTGTTGTGGACTCGGCCTATAGTTCCCCCTCCACATAGAAGCCAATAAGCCCAAGGAGCAGGCAAATCCTGCCCCAAAGTACTACAGTGCCACAATTCGACCAGACTACATTGGGTCCTGCATGCCATCTTTGATACAACACCATTCCTGTTCCAAATGTTTTAACACCCTAATTTGTTGCTTACAATTATCAATAAATGAGGAAATCGGTTATAGTGGTGGAATCTTTATTTTTTTGCTATGCTTTTTCTGCAGCCTTGGAGTGCTCATTATAGATTTTGCCAGATTAAAACAAATTATCTGGAATGTTCTTCTGTAGCATGGAAATGAGGGAATGAGGGGCAGTCTCTGAAGAACAAGAAAAAAAAATTGCTGGTATGAACTTTGCCCAGTAGGAATTTGCTCTACTTTTAAACAGTAGGATATTCCAGTGGGATTCTTACAAAATAAGAAAATTGATACCAACTTCCATAAAAAAAATGCTGTATCAAATCAATGAACATCATGCAACAGTGCACAATCATTGGGAGAAAAGAAAAAAAAATCCTCCCTCATTTGCAGGTCTATATTCATAAACTTTCCAAAACCAAAAGGTTAAAAAAATATGCATGGTTGAACCAAATTTAGTGATTTCTCCCCAGAAAACAAAGATTAACACTAGATAGAGGTACTTTTAACTCAAAAAGAATACTCATTTTGCTCTTTAGTGAAACAAGCTGCATAGTCAACAATGGAAATTCAAGAGGGGGCGTGGCCAACAGTGAAGCAATGAGGGCGCAGGTCCCCACGGCTCCCGTGCCCGCAACAATACATCCTGATGATGCAGCCTGTAATCCTTTCCAATTCTGTACCAAAATATTACGAAGGTAAACCGAACATCTGAGGAGCCGGCGTGAGCGAGAAGGTAAACCGAACATCTGAGGAGCCGGCGTGAGCGAGGGAAACGCTGAAGATGCCCGCAGTCTCAAACCCCAGTGGTTCACAAGCGTTACGGCGAATTGTTATCAAAATAGCCGCGAGAGAGGGCCTGTGACTGCGACCCGACGAGTCGAGAACCTGTGTGCAACAGAAGACACAGCGGCATCTACACTATAACAGCCAAGTGTGAGGGGAAGCGGAGCCGGCCCCGGAGGACAGCAAGGCTGGTGCTGCTACGAAATCGCTTTGACGCGGTTGAGAGGGTACCGAGGTCCCGGAGCTGCGCCTGCTGGGCGAACTGCATGGAGCTGGGAGACTGTCAGACGAGAGCGGGCGGCCCGGAAGAGGGTCCACGAACGCCATCTCGAACACGACCCCTCGCACACTGCCGGCAGCAGCGCCCGTGGAGACCACGAACAGCCAACTCACTTTGCGGTAAGGGACCTGGAAGTGAATGGGACATACTATCCTGCGACATATTGAACTCTGAAGCCTGCATTTGGGGAAAGATGCGCTCACCCGAGACACTGGGATTGCCTGCCAGAGTAAGGGGCTGCCTACTGGGAGACACTGCTGCACTGGCCGTGGTGCACTGCATGAGAGGCGCGCATCGTTTGGCCGCTTCGTGCGCTGGCCTCTAGTTGACTCCTAACGCCCTGCCTGGGTCGAGCTGCTGTAGTGATCCAGCTGTACTCCAAGGTGGAGAAACCGAGCTCCAGAGAGGCAGGGACGTGGCCCCAGGACCGGTGAACACACGCAGCAGAAGATTATGATCACTGTGACACTGCAAATAGTGTGCCTGACCCGGGTTAGTTCCGGTGTTGCTGCCAGTGCACCAACACACACGCGTTTACACCTCCGAGAATTGCCCCCCCCATACCTCCATGCCAAGGGGCTTTGGTGCATTTACTCTGAAAGGCGGGGACCTGTAACTGTTAGGGAGAATTCTCTTATAAGGCTAATTTCCCCAAACCTAGTGAGTCCCCCAGCAGCTTTGCTGGATTTTTGGGGTTTGTTTTTTTCTCCTAAGATTGAGACTCTTTTCCTCCCACTCTTAGGCATGATTTTATTGTCTTTGACTCTGTGTGTGCTTATGGGCTTTGGGGTTTTCTTTCTACTCCATAGGGGAACATCTATTTTTTTATGTGTGTGTTACACAGTACCCTCAGTGCAGTAACACAGGGGAGTCATAGTGACCCTCAAACATAGACTCCATACCCTGGGACTGACTACTGTCTCCCAGGGCATGTAAAGTCACCATTGACTTTACTAGTCCTAAATTGTGAACAGAACCAGTACAAACCATCATATTGTGGAAGTACTGGAAGGGGTTCATTATATTGCCCATGGGTCTGTTTCCAAGGGGGCACTGTCCAGTCCCCCCTTGCCGAGTTTCTGGCTGGTGGCAGTGGTTACCACACGAAATATTCCACCGGAATATTCGTTATGGGATTTTCCCATTGATTTTAAACGCACCACTTTTTGGTGCAATTTTAAAGATACCACTGATTTATTTATTTAATATTAAATCCCTGGTTGGGTCTTTTTGCCAGAACTCTTTTCTAAAATGGTGTTCGTGTCCGTCTCTGTAACTCTGACCAAGGTCCAGCCCTTTGTTCCACTATTTTGGCGGGCTTCTCCACAGAAGCCCTCCAAACGGTGCCACTCTGGGTTCCACAGGAGGGGTGGAGGGGGGAATTGGCACCCTGGACTTCGCTGCCTCGGCAACCCAAGTCGCACTCAACTCTGATTGGCCCAGTGGTGAGCCGCCCGGCTCACCACTAAGCATGTGTGATTGACAGCTAGGCTGATGAATGGGGGTTTTTCTGCATAAAAGCAGGGCCTTTGGGACTGGAAATTCAGAAGTCGCCACAGGACCTAAGAATCCGAAGAGGGAAGAAGCTGAGCCATCTGCAACGACGACACCACTGGTGGAGCCCTGCTGCAACTACCTCACCACTTTCCCGACAACAAGAGAAGATCTGCTGGACGAGTCTTCTTCCTCTGAGCTGGTGGGACCAACCAGTTCGCCCTTTTCGTCTTCCAAAGACGTCTCTTGGTCGAATCGCCCGTGCCAAGCACCCCGGCAGCTGGATAGCCAAGCTTCACCACTTTGACCGCGAATAAAACGGAACGCTCCTTTTATTGAACTCCGCGGCTGGTTTCATCCCTGTGCAGTGCATTGACTCCATGTTTCCTCCTCAACGAATTCCTCTCTTCCCCTGGTCGAAACAACGAACTGCAAACACTGCCAGGAACAACTGCCACTGCTGGAGCTTCCTCTCTGTTTAAAGTACTGTGTCCTGCCTGGCCTCCCTTTATTCAGTTTGCCCAAGGTGACCCTTAAATCCTTGGCTTGCCAAATGGGTTGGTCCCAGACCTAACTTTACCTTCTTGAATCGCCCCAACCTCTTTTGAACATTCTGCAAAGACTTTTAGTGCATTTTTAAACCGTGTGATCCTGGGCACATTTCGCTTTGCTCCCTTTTAAGTGGGCCTGGCCTATGAACTTTGGCTCTACAGTCTATACTGCCCTTATTCCCTTGCTGAGAACTCCTAGGGACCTGTTTTATTTCTATGCTCTGCCTTTTTCTCTCCCTTGAACTGAACTATTGGAGTGTCATCAGGTTATGCGCCCACCCCTCTAACAAATGGTGGTGTTTTAATTCTGACGTGGCTAATAGTTAAGGGAGGTGTGTATACTTTACTTGACTGTTTTAACTTGCTTTTGATTTAGAGTGCTAGTATATTGCCTAAAGTGTGTTTTAAATAAATAATTATATACTTTTTACACAAAGGTCTGGTCAGTGTTTGTTTGCTCTACTGTATTTTTAGCCCTATTGTGTATACTCTATATACTGCCCTACTCTTCTTGGGAGAAGTCTGACTGCTCAGCCACAGCTACCAGGTAAATCTGGGTGGTGCAGACTGCTACCAATTGGGTTTACTGCTTGCTCCTGTAGTCTTAATCTTTTTGCAGTGTTCCCTAAGGGAAATGCACAGGATTCTGCCCAACAGTAACGATTATTGGTGCTGAAAGGTGATAATTTTTTTGAAAATGGCCTGCGACATGTCTGCCAGGAAGAATTGAAACTCCAGGCCTCTATCCTGGCTGTGTAGGACAGCGACACAGAAGGCTGGGTCTGGTGAGACACTGGATTGTACGGCTGACTGGCGGTGTGTCACCCGGTGACCTGTGCTACCCAAACAAAGGCACCAAGAAACCGTACCAGACTCTACATAAGCAACAGAATCACCAGAAACACTTGCACACCCAAGTGAATGAGCAGTGCCTGAGACAGGCAAAATCGACACAGCGAGACGAGGAGCCACAGACAATACTGGCAAACTGAATACCACGCCATCGATCTTTACAGCCAGCACAACGGTACGCAAGCGAAGTGCCTGCATTCTCTGCGCTTGATGGGCTTGGATAAGAGGAATTGCCCAAATTTCCCCCAAGCTGAGAAGAGGCCCTGTCGATCAAGGACTGATTATACCAGATACGAATAAGGCCTGCACCTACCATGGGCAAAGATGAGGCGAAAAAGTACTCCATGCAGCCCAAAATGGATCAACATACCACATTGATTCTGGCTCATCCTGGTTCTGCGTGGTCAATCAACAACGCCTCCGGCTCAGAGACTACACTTTCCCTAAAGGACGTCAGGGCAGCCATAGCAGACTCCCGCGCCTCCATGGAGCAAAAAATGGATGGCATAAGCATGGATGATCGCCCTTACGTCATGACTTGCAAAAGCTAACGTCCCATACCAGATAGGCAGAGCAGCGCATCTCTGATGTGGAAGATGGAATAAGAGGGCTACAACAACAGCTAAACGGCACCAAATCAGACCTAAAAGCAATGGTTGAACCGGTGGATGAAAGTGAAGGCCGATCAAGGCACAACAACGTCAGGATCCTTGGTTTGCCCGAAAATACGGAAGGCCTGAGCATGGAGATTCTCCTTGAGCAATGATTTACAGACATGTTCGAACCGGACTCCAACTCCAAATTCTTCTCAATTGAAGGAGCACATCGCATCCCATCTGGAAAATTGATCCCAGGAGCATCGCCTCAAACAGTGATCGCCAAACTCCTTAGAGATTGAGACGCACTACTCCAGAGAGCAAGAGCTAAAGACACCCTGACCTATAATGTTGCGAGAATTGCTTTCTTCCCCGATTACACCAGGGAAGTTCAAAAAGCGAGACAGTCCGTCGGTCAGCTAAAGAAACAACTGCAGGCTCTTAGCGTGAAATATGGCCTTCTGTTCCCAGCCAAACTTAAAATATAACAAAGGAACAACAGTTCCTTTCATTGATCCAAAGGAGGCCTGGAGATGGGCAGAACACCACATCAAGGGAGACTAGAGGACAATGAGAAACAAAGAAACCCACGAGCACGGCAGAAGAGGCAACCACCAACGCAGCCAATGGAGCACCCTCACGACCTAGAGATCTGCTGACAGCAAGTGACAAACTACTAGCAGGAAGCACACTCCCCCCCACCCCCCCCCTCAGACAATTGGGAAACAGGGGAACTGCACACGACTTGCAACATCACATGCGGTTAGTGGAAGGAAGACTTTATGGTGGCCGCCACAAAGGCAGCCCCTCCCCCCGCCCCACAGTTTGTTTCTTGGTGCACATCACCAAACAGGGGATTTGTTAGGCTGATCACCGGCTACTTTGGTTGGCATCAGCAGCTGTTCAAGGTTCAGGCGACAGATGCTTCGAAAAGGGCGAAGTATAGGGTGGGGGGCAAGATGGTTATTTGTTGATGTTTTTGTTAAAGTTATGAAGTTTGGGTTCACACTGGGTCTAAGAGTTACAGCACATGAATCTCAGTGTCAACAAGATGATACCAACAAGCGATCATGGTTCTCCCGCAGGCCCCATTGCCTGTAAACATAGTGTGCTGCCCAACACTACAGCAGCATGCAATATGGCATCACGTAAGCCAACACAATGTGACACGTTCCGCTCCTATCCCAAAGGACAATGACCTCCAATAGGAACGATACCAGAGGCATAAGAATTATGACCTGGAATGTAAATGGGCTCGGCAGTGGCCTCAAGAGGTGCCTAGTATTACAGTGGTTAAACCGCCACTCTACGGATGCCGTATTCCTAACCGAAACTGACCTGGCGGGCTCAGACTGTTCCTTATTCTAACGCACCAACTACCGCATAGCGATACATGCCGGGTTCACCATGGGCTCCCGACGGGTACTAATCTTAATACATAAGAGGCTTCCCTTTATTCTTTCTACTGTCATCCAAGACACAGGGGGTAGATTTGTATACATAACAGGGACTCTCTGGGAGCGAACCATAGCAATGCTGGCGGTCTATGCACCCCTGAATCTACAGACTCCCCTAACTAAAGACATTGCACGCATCAGACCTTATGATCATCTGAGGAGACTTCAACGAAGTTATGAGTACAGAACTTGACCGTACACCTTTGCAATAGAAACCCCTCCACACGCACCAAACTCAATATGTTCACTGATGCTTTGGGACACCAAGATGTATGGCGAAATGTACACCCCGACACAAGGGAATACTTGTATCACTCTGGAGCTCACGCCTCGCTATCGAGGCAAGACTTTCTTTCGCCCTTCAGTGGATCTACATCTAGTGAATGAGGCATGACTGCTTCCCCCCAGAGGTATATCGGACCACTCACCCCTGATAATAGGGATCTGAACCAACAGACCGAACACCCCCCCCCCCTCGCAACCCCTCTGGCGACTGAACTACTACCTAGGCTTCGCAGAACAGGTTGAACCCACCCAGAACACTACAAAGACATACTTTGAACTAAACACAGGTTCTGTAGACAATCCAGTGACACTATGGGAAGCTTACAAAACAGTGCTTAGAGGTGAAATTATCTCCTGGTCCACTGCCCGCAGGAATAAACACCTAAAAGCATTACACGACACTGAGACACATGTAATTTGTGCGGAGGCAGCACATCTAACCCTTGACCAACCAGAAAAACATTGCGCGCTTCAGTTAGCGCAGAAACTACAAAACATAGTGCTAGATAATGCAAATCAGGCTCATAAAGCAACGCAAGCCAGGGTGTATGAAACAAGGGACAAAGCGGGTAAAATGCTGGCATGGCTGGAACGCAGGGATGAGGGTCTGAGACAGATGAGGAGAATCACATCCCAAGAGTCAGGCCACTAGAGACAGATCGAGACATAGAAGGCTTTGTGGCCTACTATGCTGAGCTATATAAAGCACCATCCGCCCTCATTGACACCTCTGTCTTAGACGACATCACACATCCAACCCCCGAATCTGGCCAGCTAGAAAAGGACATCACGGAGGATGAGTTAACCACAGCAATGTCGGAACTACAATCCGGCAAGACCCTGGGATCAAAGGGCTTCCCGATCGAAGTATGGAAAAAGAGGTGCGAACGAGATAACTCTGCACCTGTTGAGGATGTAAAAGGACTCACGTTCAGGGTCTCCTCCCCCGCAGACCTTAGGAAAGCCACCATCATAGTGATATCGAAACCAGACAAACCACTGGACAGGTGTAGCTCATATAGGCCCACCTCTCATTAATAGCGGAGCCAAGCTGCTTGCAAAGGTGCTGGCCAACTGATAAACAGGTCATACCTACGCTGATCCACCCAGATCAATGCGGATTCATGCCGCAGAGATCCACCCGAAAGAATATACATAGGCTACACTCAGCGCTAGAGAGGATACCTGCTCTCCAGGGCCCTTTAGTACTGCTGGCAATAGACTTTTAAAAAGGCCTTTGATTCGGTCTACTGGGAGGCGATTTGGGAGTTAATGCACCATATGGGCTTTGGCCCGCAATTCATGAGCTGGGTCAGTCACCTTTACAAAGCCCTGCAGGCGGTAACAAGAGTACACTGATCTGTATCGCCCCCTTTGAACAAGGGAAGGGGACAAGACAGGGCTGCCCCCCGTCGGCCATGATCTTTGCACTGGCAATAGGACCTCTAGCTGAATTGAGATCCACAACGACATGGGAAGGCTTCTGTTGGGCGGACGGATTGGAGGACAAAGTGTCCTTGCATGCGGACAATCTGATATACTTGAAAGACCCGATTAGATCCTGCAGCACTGTGACACACCTGTTAGAAAGGTACGGTACCTTTAGCGGTCTGCATGTTAATTGGTCTAAATCCACACTGTTTCCACTGGGAGAAGTGGTAGACATAGTTCTAGTACCAACCAACTGCCCCCATCAAGTGGAAAAGGACCATTTCAGATACCTGGGTATACAAGTCACGAATAACCTCAATGACTGTCTAAAATCCTACATCCTGTAACGAAGAGACTCACGGAGGATGTTCGACACTGGACATCCCTGCCATTAACACTACTAGGCAGAGCGCCCTTTTTTAAGATGATAGCCCTGCCCCCTTCTTATACATATTACAAAACGCTCCTCTATACAATCCACAAAATGTTTAAAAAAAATTGACCAAAATCTTAGGAAACTACTGTGGGATGGGGGCCCACCCACGTCTGGCACTCGCAACCCTCCAAAGATCCATATGGGAGGGTGGGGTAGGGCTACCCCGCCTACAGACATACTATTGGGCCAGCCAGATGGCAGTTGTAAATGATAAACTCCACGGAGATATTTCACTACCACATAATAGACTACCTGAAACCGACGCAATGGAAAGACCCATTATGAGATACCTCTACCGAGAAAAGAATAAATCGGCCGTACCAACTAGGTTATCACACATCACGCAAATATGGCACAACTAGTGCTCCAGATAAGATTTTGAGGTCGGAGTATTTTACCCTCTATTTTTAAACTTTGAGAGTAAATGTGATTTTAAGAGAGTAAAAATGACTTTTCTCCTTCGCAAGAGAGTAAAATGTATGCGACATCCAGCTGACGTGTGAAAAAACTGTATGGAAATCATTACTATGTGGCAGCTTTCTGCATTGTGACAGAATACACCTTTCATTATTTCTGGCCATTTGATCTCTCCTGTATATATTGTTAAAAAAAAAATACAACTTAGTTTTCCATCTTATTAATTATACAATCCTAAAATTCGAGGAATTCTAGGAAAACATGCACTGCACAGTGCTTCTGAAGCTGAATGAAATAAACCATTCCTTTTATCAGTGTGCAGTTTATTTTTTTGAAAGGCTTCAGAGAAATGCATTCTGTTTCAGAGGTGGCTTGCAATTACATCCATGTAGATAAAATCACAAGAAGCCTTCTGGTTTCTGTCAACTAACCTGACCTTTGCATTGCACTCTGCTCTAAACCTGTGTGTAAATGTACCCAGGAAAATAATAAAGCTGGCGTATTTACAAGATTTTCATGTGTGAAAAAAGGCCTGGTACTTGCCTTATCTGGAGCCCTGGGCACAACACACAAATCTATCAAATGGGACAAAAACAGACCCCAGTACAACCATTATGGAACAGGAACCTCCTGGAGGTGAACAAACTCCCTAGATTGCCCACTTGGTCAAACCAAGGGATACTAAAAGTGAGAGACGCAGTGAAAGAAAGCAATGTAATCCCATTTGCGGATCTCGCTTCCCATTTCAATCTCCCCCAAACTGAATATTACACACAGCTGAAACATGCACTGCTGGCCCAACTCCCTGCCCTGAACGGCATACCTGAATACACATTGATCCCCATTATATTTTTAAAGGTGATGTCACCTTTGAAAATATAATAGGGTTGATGTATAACTTGAATCAAGCAAATAGATTCACGTGATTGTTTACACATGATTCCTTGCTTTACAGGACTGATTTCTTTCTGTTTTGTCGTATGTTTTTTTAACAATTGAACTGATCATGTTCCATTCTTTTAACATGTATTAGAAACATTAAATATAAAAAATTGTTTTCTCTGATTGACTAGCTTATGTGCACTTCTTGTGATATTTGTTTTGATACAAGAATGTGATTCACCTTTTGCCTCCACCTAGTTCACATATACCAGTTCAGCAGTGTGACACCAGTAGGTAGTTTGTTTTGGGAATATATATATATATATATACATACATACACAGGATATTTACGATAAGGTCAACCCAGACCCAGTGGCCCTATATGAAAAAAATGGGCATACACGCTACCCCTTCGGCTGTATGAGAAACAATGATGGGAGGTGTGGCAGTGAATCTCGAAGCTTATGAGAGCATGAAAATCAGGAAAATGTGGACAAGACTTATGGTGCAATGGCACCAAACGCCTGAAAGGTTACACAAAATCTTCCCCAAGGTAACCCAGAGGTGTTGGCGGGGGTGTAACGAAATAGGCACCTAAATCCATATCTGGTGGCAGTGCCCCGTCTTGAAGCCCTTTTGGGAGGTGGTAGTCAAAGAAATGAGGGGTATCTTTGGTTCCCAGGTGATGAAGGATATTGGAGAGGCTATGTTGGGCTTGGGTGAGGTGCTGGAACCCACGCTACCCAAGTCACAAAGGAAGGGCTATATGATACTCGGCGTAGCAGCACTCAATAGCGCAAAAATGGAGGCAGCCTCGATACCCAGTGAGCAGGACTGGATAACCAACATCTGCCACTTCAGCGCTTTAGAGTGGGCAACCTATTCGGTCCAAGGGGACTATCAAATTTATAGCTGAATGGGACCTGGTCTTAAAATGTTTACATAAAGACTATCGAGAACAGTGGTGCCCCCAGAAACTGAGAATGTTGGTCAACCTTCGAGTAATAGCATGAAACACGTGGGGACTTTTCCATCAAAGCTTTTGGTTTGACAATCCTAGGTTGAGGGGGGGAGACCTGGGAGGGAGAAAGGGGCCTTACTGCTGGAAAGTTGAAATGCCAATATAAACTAATTTCTTTGAAAAAAATAATAGTATTGCGTTGTATCAAGAACTTTACAATCATACAAAAAAATTCACTTGATTGTTACAACATATAGCAACAGTTTAAATATCAATTAAACATCCATCAACAAATACATTTAAACATTAATCTTTCAGACAACCTGTAACAGATAATATAAAATAGACCATACAATTTGAGTCATTCCCAATTCATTTCATATAGTTTAAATTTACTTCAGTTTGTATCCGCATTCAATCCATATGATACATTTTAGCAGGCCTGGAAACGTTTCTGTAATTCCTTCCAAACCCTGTAGAGTACTAAGTGCATCGCCACTGATTCAGTGTTCAAAGAGTAAGCCCAAAACTCAGTAGATTTAATAGCTGCTAGGATGTACACATTTTCCCAGTGTGGTCATGAATAATGACTGCATACGTGGGTATTCTGTCAATAAGAGTTTAACCGATTCCTGGTTAGTCAGAATCATACAAATTCTGCAGAATCTTGCTTCCTGGGGTATCTTCCACCTCCCCCAATGTGTAGCACGCACTGGAAGCTGGTTGGTACACATCAGCAGATGAGCAGATGGAAACTAAGAAACTGCAGGGCCAGGACATAGTAACAAAATACTGTTGAGGAATCAGGTATTTATGCTTTACCTGGGCCACATTGGGTATATATGCAGCTGAGAAATGCTTATAATTGTTGAGCCAATCTCATTTCATCACTCTATGCCCTAGGACTCCCTAGAATACACAAATTGGCACATCTCTTAAAGTCCGGATACCAATTTATCATGGAACACAAGTCCTTAAATAGTCCCACAAATGGGCAAACCATGGCTGGAGCCTCCACTTGTGCATATCAGTCACCATTTTTTGCCTAGAGGGCATGAGGGAGACTTTCTTGCCCTCAGGAACAGTTCATCTCGGCGTTTGAGTAGCAGGGATTTTAGTGAGGTCCAACCCAAAGCAAATATACTCAATTGGCGTGTTCCGAGGTAAACCCAGGACCACGCCAAAAATACCCTTCTACTGAATCCAGCCACTTTACATCTGTATGGGCTAGAGCCTTGAGTACACACAAGATCGAGGGACAGAACCACTGTTCATATAAAACAAGCATGCCCCTCAGAAAAGCATGCATGTTCACTCACATGTTTACAGGTCAGATGAGTGATCTGCTTGGATACTTTGATTCTATGATGGCATTGCATTTGCCACTACATGACAGTTCCAGGCCTAGGTATTGGTGTATTCAATGTTCCCCAAAACAGTGTTTAGTGTTGGTCTATTCACTTTCTCACGTGACACTAGCAGGGTTTTTGTTTTACTTAGATTTACAGAGTTCTTGCTCCCGAGAATAACTTCCCAGTTGGTTCATTATGGATTTCATGCCACTCAGCAGATGGTCAAAAACCACCAAATTGTCAGTGTAAAGCATTGCAAACAACGATACTCCCAATTTTTAGGCGGGCATTTAGCACTTTTAGCCAAGCGGGCCAACAAAAAGACGTACATGTTAAAAAGCAAGGGCTCCAGTCGAACAGATTCCAGGGAAGGGTTTGAGGTCATAGGAGGTCCAAACAGGCTGAGTGGCGTCCCCGTGGATACCAGGTGAGCGTTACAACTGGCAAGGAAGAATCATAGGTGCCGATTAGATTGTATCAGCGATGGCGTCTTCCATTCATCCAGCTATTCTGACAACACGGGTCTACTTAGACTCAAATGACGAAATAGCGGATATCTTGCACAACTTCAGTCTATATAGGTCGGTGGCTATAATCAATCTTTGTAACCAACACCACTGTAAGACAACACACCAGGTGCATTTCAGGAGGTTTACTGAACAAATCAGGATAGTAGCATGGGCTTGAGTGTCCTCCAAAGTATAATAATCCCCAATCATTTATTTGACTTATTGAATCCATAAAAACTAATCAAAACACCATCAGATAAATATTCTAAACATCAAATCCAAACTTATAATTCAAATACAATATTTTCACATTTGCATATGGGATAAAGTACCCCTCTCATACATTAAGATGATCTTGCAAGTCAAAGGAATGGGGTCTATGGCAGAGTTCTTTTATAAGGAGACGGAACTCTGAAGTGACTTGCAATAGCCTCTTTATATACAGTAGGGGGTTATTATTCCTTCTAACAAATGGCCAAACTGCCATACTCTAATATCTGGCCTCTTGCGTAATATAGTGCAAGAACTTGCAGTTTTTTTATATGTAAATTGTAAAATCTGTTTGTATTAAAAAAATATAAATATTGTAAGTGATTTCAATCCGGCACACACCCAAGTCAACGCCTAGCGTGTAATGCACAACTGAAATCCTTATTAATTTGTGTCTAAAAGATTTTATTCTGAACGATGTACCACTCATCATACCCCTCTCCTGGAACCCCCTCCCCCGGTAACAATGAACCAGGCATCAGGCTGGTTTGCAAAGTTAAAATATTTATGTATTTACAATTTAATCACACGTTTTAATGGGTATACAATAATCACCAATGGGGTGACGTAGCACAGAATCATATCTTTAATACACAAGGAGTAATAATGAGCAAAGCAATTCAGCATAGAAATACTTGTGTGTGCAGATCAAATGGCACTGTGGTTACTAGTTCCCCCTGCACACACTCCTCAACCCCCCCCCCCAATAGGCAATGTAAAGAGATAGGAGAGAGCAGGTATTCAGGAATGGCACAATTCAAACAAGATGACAATCCTACTTTCCCCCAGCAAACAAGAGAAAACAGAATTGACTGTCAAGCTGTCTGAATGGCTTTTAAAGTTATATTGAGAATGGATTGGGCAAAACACTAAATATGGTCCAAAATGCTGAAATTACTATCAATTCTAATAGGAGCTGCTTTGGATGGTTGCACACAAACGCAAGCAATGATTTAATACCAAGAAACAATTTGAAATCTTCAAATTAAGGGCGGGAGCAATCATAAGCTGTTTTACACCTATAAGAATTTCCCTAAAACAAAATTTGCGGCAAACTTTTCACTGCCCGATAATGGGAGAACCATATGGTTTTGGGATGCGGTTTTAGATGCGATTTAAAGCTGTGGATGTTAGCTACAAACAAAAGTTTGTTTCTAGCACGAAAACAGTGGACATTTTAGTGGAGGTCGTTTTATGAGATAGGCGCAAGAATCGGAAACAGGAATGCACTTTTAAAATGACAAAATGATTCTTATATTAGAGGATAACTATGAATACAACGAATACCACACAGGATCACAGCCACTTGATCAGGGCGACTGCCTGCAGTGGTCTCGCCTTCTTCAGAAGAGAATATCAGCGTAGAGATAGTTTTAACAAAACTAGCACAGGAGGAAGATAGGAGGGATTGGATAGAGAATTCAGACAATTCAAAAAGATTCCTAACAATATTAGGTTCTGAAGACAAGATAGGATGGGTGTAAGATAGGGATTAACTATGCAAGGTACATAGGCTAGTGACAGTTCTATCTATAGATACTCACTAGATATGCTTTTAAACGGAACAGTCAGGATTCTGGTCAGGGCAGACTGCTCGGCACATCGGATTGGGGCAGTGTCAAGGCACTCTGGACACCGCACGGCACAGGACTGGATCGGATCTGCCCTTTTTGGTTCTGATAATTATTTCAGCATGCAAGCAGTACAGTGCAGCCCGGCTGTATTTTAGTTCCCCTTAGGTTTGTGGGGTTGGTTCTGGAAATTGAGGCCTAGCTGAAAATGGTTCAGCTATGCAGTGGGTTCTGCTTTGCCAAGTTACTGGAGTCTGGAGCAAGGAAGATGGAAAGTTCTGCAGCAGGGTGCTCCGCAAGCATTCGGATAGTGGGTGAATCGGTCTGTCTTTCTGCCCTCTGCTGTCTCTATTTATCCTATGATAAAGGGTGTGCGTGCTGGTTTAGCCTAAGCTCGCCCCTTTGACAGGGATTGGTCAGGGTCTCCTCTCTGCCTTGATAGGAGAGAAACCAGTGTGTCACCTTTATGGTGTGGCTTTATGAGGCTTCAAGTCCACCCCTATCCTCTTCAACACAAGATTTACTTTTGGCACAATACATATTTACATGTGTGCAACCTCTACAACAATCGCATATACAGATTACATATTGTGTAGCAGCTACTCCTCCAAGCGCTGTCGCTGTGGGATCTTGTGTCTGCTTTTCACAGCATTTTGTCCTTTTCATCAGGAGCAGTGTCCAATTTATCAGCAAATTTCTACAAGTGTGCGCATATAACGTGGGCCTAAATGTATAAAGTTTCATACTTCTAGCACAAACACATTTGGTGTAAAAATCACATTTTCTGCCGTTTCCTTCCAAAATATGTCACACGATCTTGCAGCCTCTTGAAATCTGCAGCCAAAAATTAGATTCACAATTCTGTTATTTTTGTGTTTTTTGAGCAGTCTCCTCCCTGTTCTCTTGGCAGAGGCCATTTTACGATGGTCCTCACACTTAGCCTTTTCTGTTTTGCAGCTGATCAGTGTTTCCTTCCCCACTGCAGACCAGGTTCTTCCCCCACCCTATAATTATCATTTAAGTGTGATTTCCTGGTGGAGGGAGCTGGAAGGGGAGGCCTTGCCTCTGTGAGGAAAGCTGTTATTCCGGTTTGGTAGCTTTAGCCAACTTATTTTAACTGTTAATTCTGTTCAATTTTCCCTTAGCATACAACAAACTTGTGGGATCAAATCACAGCTAAATACTTCAAGATTTTAAATCATGGAATCAAAACAATTACAAGATGGGTTACTCTCAATAATAGGCCTCTTAGCTTGCAAACATTAGATTTTAGTTTATACATGTTTAAAGTTTTAATGCTGCAGCCCCCCCCCTCCGACAGCTGTCATTCAGGGAGGTTACTGCACCCAGATTTTGACAGATCCAGAGAGCCACTTTTGCTGTGGAAATCCCTTGATGCCTTCAGCTTTTTAGGAAATTGTAAGTTCACAATGGTTTCTTGCACTAAGTGAATTGTAGCACCCAATAAGAATTTTGGATGTTTTAGGGCGTTTTGTACCGGCATTCTGCAGTTTCAGCAACAAAGAAAAAGTGATTTAAAGCAACATTTTGGGGTTTCCTTCAGCAAAGCACTGCTTTTCCTTCTGTACTCCATCGTCACATGTTGTGGAGCCCAGTGACCTGTTTCAGGAGTGAGATCTCTGTTCCACCACTGACAACATGCATGGCAGATTGGGCAGCCATCGTTTTATGCTTTGCAAAACGTGATTTGCAGAGGTTTTGGCACGCAGAAGGGTCTTGTGGCCATTTTGATGTTTCCGGCACCATCAGAACACTGATGCCGCATGGCAGAGCAACAATGGGTTAAGACATCCCACAATATACAGCTTTTAATATGTTGCAGAAGTTAAGAAGTTTAATGAAAATTAATCTAAATATTTTGTGCTTTAAAGTAGGTATAACTGACTCTTGCACTCGCAGTAAATGCACACAATAAAGCTACTACCATACACTGATCCTTATCAACTAATGTTTGCATCATTGTCACAGAAAGCTATTTTACGAGAAAGTGGCACTAAAAGCTTGCCATAGCTTTCAGTGCAACAGTGAGCTAGAAATGTGCTCCATGATGATTTAAGCAGCAGACATTGACTGGTCACAAGAGAACCAATATATATTACAGAGAATAATTAACAGACAAGTCCCATAAATTGAATCGTCAATAACGCATTTCATATTTTTACAAAATACAATGGGTTGAAATGCTTGCATATCACTGTTAAAAATGTTAGATGCAAGCTATTAGCGAGGAACAAAAAGGTTGCTTGACTACTAAGTATCCACATGCAGAGAGCACCCCATTTCTTATTCACCAAGAGCCAATAATCAACCATTGGCTAGTGGTGTGAGCACCTAGAGACCAGGAAAATGGTGGCAGTGCGCGTTAAATCACATTAACTTAACCAACCACTAATTTAAGATAATTCTACTTCCTGGTGAACTGCATATGATTGTTTTCTCCTCGTATCAATTTTGAAAGAGGGTCCTTGAAGTGGCTCAAACTATCGGGCTAACTGAGCTTGCTGCTGCTCTGTGTACGCTACAAAATGGATCAGTTCCTTTCTTGGGCCAAATACATCTAGGGTAGTGGCTGCAGATTTGAAAGCAGCTCATCTCCGTGTCATGCAGAGTTCCGTAGGGATCATGCTTGTCCGTGGCACTTTTCAATCATTATACCTGCCCGCTGTTTGATCTCTTATACATGGCAGGCGTAAAATAGGCCAACTACGCAGATGACACTGAGCTGATCTTTGAACTGACTGGTGATTACCAGGTCAGGTCCCATGCAATCAATCATGTCCATCTGTTAGTACAGACTTGGATGGCTGTAGACACTCTGGCATTAAACAGCAAAACTGAGCTGCTCTTAGTGGGAACTGCTCAGAGGTTGAAGTTATTGGAAGAATGGTACAATCATTTTGTAATTGCTGGTAGTAATATCGCAGTGGTATCATCGCTCAAGAGATTAGGTGTTGTTTTGGACTCCAATTTAGCGATGAGGCACGTTATACATTTAAAGTCTACCTGTGCTTACACGATCAAGCAGATTAGGACTACTGTGAATAGCATACAAATTAGTTGACAGATTTGAGGACCAAGAGTCACCAGTATACAATGTTAAATGGAATTGGATCGGTTAAAATAGTACAAAAGATCAAATGTATGATTACCTAAATTTGACCAGCAAGACGGTGGTTTTTGCAAGAGTACAGATACTACCACCAAACAGACTGTTAAAGTGCCAAGAGTATGGTTAGACAAGTATAAAGTTTAGAAATGTATCTTTACAGACCAACAAAGAGATGTATATTTATTTTGTTTTTTGCTTTTTCTTTTTGCCTTTTTTTTCCTCCAACTTTCTCAACTAAACTCTAATAATCCTTCCTGGTCCCGTTTATTGATCATTTTTCACCAATCATATTTTAAATGTTGATGCCTAATGTATCATATGGGATACATTACTCACCATAATCATATTTCTGATGCTTTTATCTGCTTAGATTCACATGCTGTGCATAAGCCGACATCTAGTGGAAGCTGCAGAGTATTAGTTGTTTTCGAAACTCAAAAAAGGGACATCGACAGGGCGTGCCAGTAATACTATCCCTAGTGTGACGTCCACTTTACCCAGGATGCCACACGCGTCGAGGTCCCTCAGATTTTTATTATTCTGAGGTAGCATGAGGTGTAGCGCAAGTACAGTTGTATCCAAGCAGATACATATCAGACAAGCTCATAAGCATCCATGCGCCATTTCTCTGAGGGGAGGAAGGGTGGGTTGCATGTGAATGTAAGCAGATGCAAGCATCAGAAACACGATTAGTATGAGTAATGTATCCCTTCTGAGGCTTGTCGAATCTGCTTAGATCACATGCTGTGCATAGATTAGCGAGCAGTGTTAGAAGGAGGTGGGATGTGAAGGTTCATGAGCGAACTAATGTCTTGGAACTGCTTGTCTTACTTGTTTATCTGTGCTGAGTGAAAGTATGTATTGAGCTCCATGTAGCTGCTTTGCAAATACTGTCTAAAGGGACATTATCAATGAAAGCCACAGTGGCTCCTGTGCCTCTTGTGGAGTGAGCCCTGGGCGTAAAAGGCAGTGTCTTATTTGATGGGGAATAGCACAGTTGGATACATGTGACTATCCACCTAGAGATAGCATTTTTTTTAAATGCGGTCACCTTCTCTGCCTGGCGCTATGGAGACAAACAGTTGATCTGTCTAAGTGGTCAGGTCTTATCTACATAGAAGAGGACCGCCCTCCAAACATCCAGCGTGTGAAGTTTTACCTCAGCTGAGCTGTTGGGTTCCTGGAAGAAAGCCGGTAGCTTGATTGACTGGTTTACATGAAATTTAGAGATGCATTTAGGGGAGAACCAAAGGTGAGAAAGTAAAACCAGCTTGTCTTTGTGTACAACAAAGAAAGGATCCTGCACTTACAATGCTTGTATTTCACCAACTCTTCTTATGGAAGTGATCGCCACTAAGAAGGCAGTTTTGTAAGTCAGGTGCGAGACTGGACTTGTGCATCGGCTCGAAAGGGGGGCCCATGAGCGTACCCTCCACCACAAGATCTTATTGTGGGAAGTGGTGTAAGACGACAAAGCCGCCAGGTGGCCCTTCAAGGCGTTGCACACTAACCCTGCATCCAGCCAGTGGAGCATCTATGTCAGAATGTCAGAATGTGGGAAGGAGTACATTCAATGGGATTAATTTGTTTAGACTGGCACCAAATTACAAATCTTCTCCACTTGTCAAAATAACAGTGTAGGTTTTCTTGATTCCTTCAAGATGTCCATACATCTTTCAGGCAGATTAAGATGACCAAACTCTAGGACTTCAAGCCATGCTGCCAAGTTCATTGAGTAAGGTAGAGGGTGCACGGTTAGGCACCCGTGCTGGAAGAGCAGGTTGTACGGGCACAGAGGTTTGATGGGATCGCATATCGCCAGTTTGCACAGATGTGGATACCAGGGTTGTCTTGCTCACATAGGAGAAACAAGGACAAGCGTCATCTGTTCCTTGTGGATCTTGTTCACCACCTTCCTCACGAGAGGTGTTGTGTGGGGGGGTGGGGGAGGGGGTGTAAGCAAATTTCCCTGACCAGTTTATCCATAGGGCATTGCCTTTGGATCCTGGCTGGGGAAACCTGGACGCAAAGTCTGGGCAATGCTAGCCTTCGCTTGTAGCGAACAAGTCTATTGTGGGGAAACCCCATCGAGAGAAGAGGTGTTTTACCACCTCTGCGTGAAGTTGCCACTCGTGTTCTTCTGGTAGGGGATCTCTGCTCAATGAGTCTGCGAGAGAGTCGAGCTCCCATTGAACGTGCTGGGACGATAGGAATATCTTCCGCTCGAGTGCCCATTTCCAGATTTGCTGTGCGTTTGGACAGATTTGGAGAACGTGTGCCCCTTGTTTGTTTATGTAAAACATTGCTGTAGTGCTGTCTGTCAGGACCTGCACAGATTGGTTTATTAAGTGGGGTTTGAACACCCGAGGGGCCTTGAATACTGCCAGAAGTTCTAGTCGCGCGAGACCACAGACCCTGACTTGTGTGGTGAAGGTAGTGCCCCCCCCCCCCACCCAGCAAGAGAGGCGTCCATTGTGATAATCACCTGCATCTCGATCGTAGAAGGGTTTCCCCTTCAGTAGATTTTCTCCCGTCCACCAGCAAAGATTAAAGGCAAGATGCCATCATGCCTAGCAAGTGCATCGCTTTGTACACCCTTATTGGGCGGCTGGTCTGATAATGTGGTATTTGCAACAGAATATTTTGGACTCTTTCCTCTGACGGAAAGACCAACCCCTCTTGTGTGTTTAGGACAGCTCCTAGGAACTGTTTGGTTGTGCTTGGCACTAGGCTTGAGTTTTTCTCCTTTATTGAGAAGCCCAATTGAAAGGGAAGGTTGATAGTCTTTTGAATGTTCTGTTTGCAAATTAGGGGGTGGGGGAGGAACTGCCCTGTAATGAGCCAGTCATCCAGGTAAGGATACACCGGGATTGCCTCACTGTGCAGTGTTGCTGCCACCACCACCAGCACCTTTGTGAATACCCCTGGAGAAGATGCTATTCCAAAGGGTAGTACTTTGAATTGATAGTGCTGGTTCGCCATCTTGAAATGCAAGAATCTTCTATGCACTGGGAACATTCAAATATGAAAATAGGCATCTTTCATATCCAGTGTTGCCATGTAATCCCCTTTTTTAGTAGAGGGATTACCTCTTGTAGCGTAGTCATGCAGAACTTTTGTAGCTTTACATATTTGTTTGCAGGGCGCAAATCTAATACTGGGCGCATGGACAGATCTTTCTTTGGCACAAGGAAGTAAGTTGAATAAATACCTTTTTTTTACCTGGTTGGCCGGGACCATTTCAAAGGTGTCCTTTAGCACAAGTGTGGCGACTTCAAGGAGGATACGCTGGTGTTCATTTGAATGGACATTTTGTCGTGGGGGTGGTTTTGGGGCAGTTGAAGGAGCTCTATGTTATGTTAAGGAATTTATAGTGCGCACCTAGTACCCGGAGGCTGATGGCCGCAGACTAACAAACACAGAACAGAACTACATATACATCAGAGCTAAAAGCAGTCAATGGTTAATACTGACACGGCTCTAAACGAAGAGCAGTGTTTTCAGCTTTTTTTTTTTTTTAAAGACTTCTGTTGAAACCAGGGTTCTCATGTGAGTGGGGAGGGCGTTCCAAGCTGTAGGAGCCGCAACTTCAAAGGACCCTTGTCTTGTTGGTCTTGTGCCGAGGAACAAGAAAATTTGAGTTGTCTGATCGCAGGGACCTTCCCTTGTCTTTAACGATAATAGCTTCCTTCAGATACAATGGCATTGGGCCTATAATGCATTTTTGGGTTATCAGAAGGAGCCTGAACTGAATTCTTGCTCCAACTTGTAACCAGTGGTGACTCCTTCTGGCCTCCGAGACGTGATCTCTTTTTCTCAGGCCCTTTACTACTCTTACTGCCCCATTTTGGATGACCTGAAGGCGATGAATCTCCGACTGCGGAATGCCCACCAAGAGACTACAGCCATAGTCTAATTTCGAGCCAATAATGGCTTTAGCCAAAGTTTCTGAGTTTTTTTCAGAAATAAATGGGCGAAGTGTTTTTCCTTACAAGGGCTCTTAACAGCATCAGTGATTCCCTCCCATGCGTGAGCAAAGCTGGAAATGCACCCTCATACTGGAAAGGCATGGGAGGGAACCTGATTTGGATAGTCACTGTTTTGTGGAGTGGTACCCCCACGAGAGTTGCAGCACATGCCACGAGCTCTGGCTCTATGCGTTCCTCTATGATAATTCTGGGATGACGAACCTTGATCATTTCCCCAGGGAGTCCCTTGGCTCTCGAGTGTAATTGGACACCCGTTGTCAACTTTGGCTGTGAAAATGGCAAAAATTGCCATTACCCGTCTGGCCGGGTGGCTTGTTGGTGAGTTGACCCAAAGACTTAAGTGTGTCATACTCCTCTTTAGCTGTTTTAAGGGCGTCCTAGAGAGCCTTGCCAAAGAGCACGTTGGGTTTGATGGCATGTTAAGGTGGACTGAGTTTCTGGTCTAAACCCAGATTGCCGCAGCCACTCGTAACGTTTAATAACAGTACCCTGTGCAATAATCCATCTGGTGTGGTCTGCAGCGTCAAGGTTGGTCTTAAGTAAACAGCTTGACACTGCTCTCCCTTCTAACTGGCCAAAAGGGTTGCATTGTTTGCAATTCTGGTCTGGTAAGCCGCGGAGGAGGCGACCTTTCTGCCCATTGTATAAAGCTTCTTGCTTTCCTTGTCAGGTGGGGCCTCAGAGGAAACAAGGGGGGGTGCCCACTCTCTTCCTAGTTGTAGTTACAACTAACGAGTCGGGCTTCAGCTGCCCTCTAATATACAGTGGGTCTGAAGGTGCAGGTTTAAATAGCTTTTCTCTATGGGGAGTTTACAGACTGTTTGAGATTGGGGGTCTCAAATGATGGTTGTACCTTGCGCTGCATTGACTTGAATAGAGGAATAAACTGCACCACGGTCTTCTTGTCCCCAAGGATTTGTAAAATCCTTATCCTCCTGTGCCTCAATTTGAAAGTTCTCCGCCGCCCTGGCTAGAACCTCATTAAGATGGGGTTGGTTGTCAATAGGAGAATCAGTGAAAGGGGGGCCTGATCAATAGGCGAGTCCATAGGATACATATTGACCTCTGGGTCAGCCTCTTGGTGTTCATCATCCCCATAATAAGGGTCTGTTGCATCTTCATCGTATGTAGGGTCCGCTGCCTCTACAAGAGAGGTCTTGTTTGGAGTCCAGGTCATAGAGCTACAGGTCTGTGCTACACACTGGAATTTCTGTACGAGAACTTTTAGTAAGGGTTGAGAAGGTTGAGCAGAGACTTGTGACCCAGAGGGAGCTGTAGTGGGGGGGTGAGTCGAGTGGAAACTTTCGAAGTCACCAGGGTCCTTTTCGTAGAAATTGGCCATAGAGGACATTTTCCTCATGACCCTGTCTAGGTCTTGGGATGACCATTGTGCTAAACTTGGTAAGACCAAGGGTTGGGAAGGACGTTCTAAGTCTTCATCTGTGGGAGGAATTACCCCAGATTTCTTAGGCCTAGCCTCTATAGTTTATCCTTATGTGGGATGGGCCTAGATTCTTCAGTTTTTTTCCTTACAAGGGCTTTTAACCCTATAAGGGGTCTTTGAAGACTTCTTGTTGTGCTCTCCCCTGGCGCCCAGAGCCGTGTTTATCCGACTGGTTGGAGCCTACTACCTGACGCAGAGCGTCGAATTTCGAGTGCGGGTAGGGCCGAGGCCTCGTCTGCAGACGATCGGCCCTCAAACTGAGTTTTACCCGTGCCGTCTTTCGGCGGTTGGGCCCTGTGTGTGGCGATCGAGCGAGAGTGCCCAGAGGACATGGACTCAACTGACCTTTCCCTGGGTGTCGGGCGCGATCGATTGCTCGACCCACGTGTCGAGTCTCCACCTGGGGTTGTGGGTTTAGTGGTGGATGGCATTGTGCTTCCGCCGCCGGGTGTAGTCCCCACAACAGGGCCGCCGGGCTGTCCTCCGGGGTCAGGTGTCTGCACTTGGGTTGCCGAAGCTACCCCGTCGCTCTCGCCGTGCGAAACAGCGGCATTGCTGCCATCACTGAAAGCACCTTCTACCTCCAAGGCCTCAAGCTGCCTGGCGTAGTGGGCCCAGCGTTTTGTCAATCGGTCCTTTAAAGTCTTGGGCTTGAAGAGCTTACACGCTCAACAAGAACCCTCGATGTGGTCTCTTGGGAGACAAGTTACAGACTAAATGCTCATCGACTCATGGAAATTTTCTATTGCAATGGGGCAGAATGTAAATGAGGTCTTATCCATAACTACAAACTATGGAAGCTGGGCAAAAGTAGTGTAAGAAAAGGGGCATATACACCCTAAAATGACACCCCCCCCCTCTCTCCCTACTGTCTGGGCCGAGGCCCCGGGCAGCCTTCCAAGGCCGAATGGTCTATCGCGGTAGTCTTTCGACAGGCAGTCTCTTCGTCTTTACAGTCGTGATATTTCAATGGTTGGTGAAGTAAAGGATAGAAAGAATGAACTGTTATTGAAATAATTAAATGGCTTTACGCTGAAAGAGGAACTCCGCCATACGTGTCTGTCTAGAATGGCGGAAAAAAAACAATCCGAGGGACCTCGACACATGAGGGATCATGGGTACAGTGGACGTCACAATAGGGATAGTATTATTGGCACGCCCTGTCGAAGTCCCTTTGAGTTTCGAAAACAACTAATACTCCGCAGCTTCCACTAGATGTCGGCCTATGCACAGCATGGGATCCAAGCAGATTCCACAAGCATCAGAAATATATATATTCAATTGCTTTGTTTTTTGCTGTTTTTTTGTACAACATTAATTTAATGGTCGTTCAACACATTTTATTGACAAGGATACAAATGGATGTTTTTTGGAAAGAAATAGTTACTACCCTGATTAAAAAAAGGCACAAAAAATGCCAAAACACGTGTCACCATAGAGGGCCAAAACTTCACGAAATAAAACCTCCAAAAAAACTACAAGCTAACTAACTGCAAGTGAGTCTTGTATAAACAGTGGCGCAAAGATTTGTGTGAAAGCCTCAACGTGAACATACCACACGGAGTAGGGGAATTTCTCAGTTTTTCACACATATGGGACACCTCAAAAAACCTATGAGATGAAACAGGGTGCAGTGAATAATTAGCTGATATCTCAAAACTCCTCTTACTTCAGGATAGATTAGGAGTTATCTATTTTAACAATTTAGCTTATCTGGCAGGTGCTCTTGTTAACACAAAAATGGATTATTGTAATGATTTACTAGCAGGTACCTGAAAAAAACAATCTGGCTGCCGACCATTCAGAATGGAGAAGTCAGAGCTGTTGAGCGTCTTAAAAGAATGGTGCATATTACCAATGCCAGGAGAGACCTCCCCTGGATTCCGGTGCAACATAGGATTTTGCATAAGATCTTATTATTGATACATGAATGTTGCTCAAGGAATCCTCCAGGCTATCTCACAGGTCGAGTCTAGGAAGCTGTGGCACCTATAGCGCTCAGATCAAATGGAAAAACTAGAATGGAGCAGGCGTGTATTAAATTGAAAAACATTGGTGGCACTAGCTTTAGCTACTTTTGCCCCAGATCTTTGGAACAAACCTCCAATCTATCTTTGGGCAGATGTGAATATCAGCAGCTTTAAGAAAGCCACAAAGATACATTTCCTCAATTTTAATGATTAGTGATACCCCTCTTCCATCTTGATTTCCTTGTTTTTGATCAGTTTTATATGCACAGAGGCCTGAGGGCGAGTTGCACATTACAAGAAATAATAAATCAAGATGTACATTCATTAGGTAGTCTCTTTTCTCAGAAATGCAACTCTTTAGCTCCTTTTTAGTTGGTCAACCTGTATATGGAGCTTCTTAACTTTGTGTTCTCGTCTGTTGGGAGACCAGCTGCCCTCACACCTGTCTCTCTAGGGCCTGCATTCAGCTGCATATTAGGCTGCGCTTGCTTCTCCTCACCTCCTCCCTGTGTTAAGAGTCCTGGCCCTAGTCCCCGACACCCCATCTGTTAGGGGAGTTTTCATAAAGTCCTACTGGCAGTAAGACTTCAGTAAGCTATCCCAGTGGTTTGTAGATCCCCCCCCCCCAAACTCTTCGTATCTGTCTGTACTAGCTCAGGACCTTGGAAGTGTGGCAGAGCAGTCAGGCTCATCTTAAGAGGAAGATGTGAGGTTTATGCAAGTACACAGAATCTTAGACAGGCACAACAAAGAAGCACTTATACATACATTTATATGAAAGATATATTTACAGCAGAATCACTTCAGATACTTCAGACTTTTATGATAGAACACTTACAAATGCTAGGTATTACACTTCAAAGGGCACGTTTGTGTTTGTTCACGGTTATATTTGTAGCAACGTTATAAAGGGAAAAGAAAAAGGTTATCGTATTATCGGTAACTGCGCACTCATGCGGTTTTAAACAGGTCATATGGTAACACATTTACTCTGCAAACACACAGAAAAGTCACTTAAAATGGGAGGAAAATAAGTGGTTAGTGCAACATGAGCTTAGTTGAAGTTTCTGAAGACTTTCTTCACGTGGCAAGTCTTAAGTCCAAAAACACAACCCTAGCTAGAGGCAGTTCGGCGAGGGCTTGAAGTCGTGGGAAACAGCGAATAATGAAGAGTTCCTGCAGATTTCTTCCAGCGTCTAAGGTTATTGAAGCAGCAAGTTAGCAACTAACAAAGGAGACCTAAAAACAGACTCGAGAAGGGGAAACAAGCAGCGGCTTGGGTCCGAAATATGAGTAGGTTGCCCTGGACACCCCTACGTGCACTGCAATTCTATGGAGCGACTTATCAGGTAAGGAATACCTTTTGCCCCCACAGTACCTTTGGTTTGAAGAAAGTATTTGTGTTGGCTTCTCTGCGATTTGGTAGCTCTGGACCCGAAGTTCGGATTTCTTGGTCGGGCGACAAAAGGCAGGACAATGGATGCTATCTCTGCAGCAGTCTCGAGGGAGGACCTGGAGCACGATTTTCAGCAAAGTCTTGGTTCGTTCTGCTGTTTTGGCGCCTTTTCAGCTGCACCAACAAAGGACACAGATCGCCCGGTCAATCGTCTTCACTTCCTGCAGTCCTAATCTGGTGAGAGGGTCTGGGCAAATTGGATCGGATCTCTGGAGTGTCCTTGCATGTTCAGCAAGATTTGGACGGATTTGGCCTTTCCACAAGCATGTTCACGAAACGGGCAGCAGGACTCCTGGTATTGGGGGTTCTGCAGCTCTGGAAGCTCCTAGGACCTCGGGAGATGGCTCGTTTCAAAGTTCGCCTTGCCGCTGGTTGTTCCCACCAGCCAAAGGGAAGGAGGAGTCCTCTGAGCTACTCAGTCACATAGAAAACAGGGTCAGGACAGCAGTGGTCGCTTCACGGTCTTGCAAAGCATCTGTAGAAGTCTCTGGTAGTCTTCTTCGTTTACTTCCGTTTCCTGTGGTACACTTGCTTTACCCATTCTGAAGCATCACACTCCTCTGCAATCTCTCTCAGCATTTTACAGAAAGGGGCGTTTGGCTGTCCAACCAGGACAGCCAGACCCTGTGGGAGCTGGACCTATTCAGGCACTATGGCAGACAAAGGACATGGGGGTGGAAGACTCCTCCCCCACTTCCTGCCTGCCCATACCCTCCAGAGCGTAGGCAGGGATACCTACTGGTTAACGCCAAGGGCAAAACACGCAGACCTCCGCCACCCAGAAAGGTACAAGGGCTAACAAAGAAGAACCACGCTAGTTGGCAAAAAAAGAAGGGAGGCTCCAGGTTGGTACTTTGCCCCTATTGTGCACTATCGAGGCTATGGACATAACCTGCGATATACAAAATGCACAATAGTTGGTAGAACACATCCACTGCCACTAGCCATAACTAGGTGATTGTCTATGACTAAAAAGTCACAGAAGCAGAGAGAAGGGGGAATAACGAAGTATCCCTTTGGCACTCCAGTGAAGGTGGTGTGTGTCAATCTCTCCGACTATAGAGTTTTGGGAGAGCTACTAACTATCCATAAGAACTGTAGTTACTTGAATATATAGAAAAATTATCTCAAAGTAGGACCCAAAAGGGTCCCCACCAACACTGACCATAAGGAGCAGTGTACTGCAGTAGTAAACACACAAGAGCTATGGAGCAGGCATACTCCATCATACAGATAGGATACAAAGAATAGAGTTCCAAAAGACAGAGCCCACAAGAATGAATGAGTGGAAAAAGGCTCCTTGTAAGAAAAGGGTCCAGAAGTCTAGCAAAAAGTACTGGAGTCTCACTATGAGAAGGGATGAAGCACAAACATGATAAATCTCCCCAAAACCATCCAACTCCTCAACGAGTACTAGCAGTTAACAAGGACCAACTTATTCTCCTTTTCACCTCCTCAACAATATTACTACATACTTGAAGCACCATCCAAACTAAGATCACTCGCCTCGACTCCGGGTGAAATTCTCTTGCTTTATTCCTGCATAGTTCAATCTCTCAATCTCATCTCTTCTAGCAACCCACTCCTTGATACGCTCCTCTGTCTTTTCTCCAATGTATCCAACCTCCTCCCGACTACACTCTCCCTTTATGTAAACTCGAGCCTCATTAATATTCTCCCACTCCACTAGGCAAATGTCAATCCCATCTATACTTCCTTTGCGCAATTATCACTTCCACCAGCCACTTCACTAATCTTTCGCCACATACACCTTATAGCACCCCCCCCCCCCCATCACCATCCACCCTCTCCAGATATTTGACAACCTCTCCAGCCTGCAGGTCCATCTCCTTCCAATCACTCATTGAGCCTCCTCCAACACGGTCTCCAAACTACGGCTGCAGCTGTAAAATTGCCTTCTATTGTTCTGGGAGTAACCCCATAAATAGGGCTGATTGGTTGCAACCGTTACATGATGGGTTTGAGCATGCTCATTGGCAGGTCTTTATAGAGTGAGAAAAAGCAAGAGCTTGGGTGTCCTTTTTTAGGGGGCCTTGTGGCCAAGGACCTATTATATGTAACAAAAAAAATGCCACTGCCAACTTCCCAACCTCATGTGCGAGGGCGTCAAACAACAGTTACAACACTCTTATAGCTAACGTAGCTGAAATAGAACAGGGTACCATGGAGTGTAAGAAAAAAACATTACCTAATACATATTGTTACAAAACATAAACCAATACAAATCATATTATAAAAACCAGGAAAGCAAATCAGTATAAGTCACACAAATGAAACCTGCATATCACAAAACATTTGTTGGCAGGTAAAGGTGATGTTAGTATTTGAGCATGAGTCAATAAGCAGATCTAGCCTTTATTGGCTTATTTCAACAGTCTTTTTGCTCGTCGTAGGCATGTTTTCAAGTTTTTCACATAGCAGCGAAAATCGTGCCAACCATTTCATGCGTTTCTGGATCCAGATATATTTTAAGCACACGTATACAGATGATTCTGAGTGGCGTGTCTATTGGACCTGTCTTCAGGACACCATTTCATTTTTTGACTAGCCCACTGTGGTTTGTCGTGATGGATGACTTAACTTTCAAAGTTTTGTGGCTGTCTTAAATTTCTTAACAGAGACAATGCTGGAGGACGCCACTTGCTACTGGAAATAACCCTTCAGACATTCAGTAATTACGCGCCACAGCTATATGGCAGAGGACCGCACGGCCGAAGCCCGAACGACAACTACGTGGTTTGAACACCCATTAAACATCATTGGATGAGATGCCTCAAATCAACAGTGAATTTTTGAAAATGACGCGACTCCTCATGTGCTGTTAAGAAATTTAAGACGCCCACGAAACTTTGAACTAGCAACCCCTCAATTAGGCTACACAACCTTTAACAAACAAAAAGCTAGTGGGCAAGCCATTCTGTTGCTTAAGAGGTATACACATCCAACCGCTGGTTTGAGAAAACCAGGATTCCTCTACCAAACTCGAGAGGCAAGTGTCAAATTTGTAACACATTTTATTAATATCAATACACTAATAAAAACAAACTTAATATAAGGACTAGCGAATGACCACTATTTGGTAACTGGTCAAATACACAGTGTATATTGTAACAGTTTAACATTTTGAAGGCATTTCATTTGCAACCTTTTAGTTCAATGAGAAAAGTGTCTTGTGCTGTGCAATAAAACACAAAGCACTCCATTCATCCTACTCATTTCTCACTCATACTGTTTCACACTTAATCTACACCATCCCAGCATGTTTCTTTCCACGCGCTTGTAAACAATGTACACATGAAATTCTTCAGGAGCTGCCTGAGAAAAGCAAACGCACTGTTGTCCAATTGCAATCTACACTTTAATTAAAAAAAAAAAAGAAACATTCTGTATGCCATTACAAATATGCATCAATTGTTCAGTTGAAATGTTATTTCTTGAGACCTGTCAGTCTTTTATTATATACCAACATTTGGAGACTTCTGCAACAGAAAAGAGATTGGTGTAATTATCCATATGTCTTATGTTGACCTTTTTGATAAGTCAAAGGACCATCTCTACTAATTAGATGGAACACACCTTTTTTTTAACTGTGCTTTAAACTACTCAGGGGCTTTCATAGTCTTGTCAGTCATCAAGCAAAAAACAGGACATGTGAGCATGTTCAATGCTATGGTGGAGTTTGGAAAATGCAGAGTTGGATGCCGACCATAATTAATGGCACCAATTCTCTTAATTATCCCTACGTATCATGTGCTCCAATACTTCTATCATACAGGTTTAAGAGCAAATATATTGTACATGGCTTCCCATTAGTAGCTGTGTCTGTGGTGATTGAACCTGCCAGTTATTAATCCTTGTTAGCCGTGGTCTAGAACACATCCGTCTATGGGTTCCCTGTTCGCTAATTAACTTGGTCTCAGAAAAAGGTAATCTGAAAAAAGCCAATACAGTTCCATTAACGCCTTGTACTAGTTAAAATCTGCAAGGCTGGTCCTAATTAGTGCAAAACAAATAAACCAGTACTGCCGTCTACATCGTAGTCACAGCTTGTGAGATTACCCGAGATGACCGATTAAATCAAAAACGGATGGTCATGTTGAAGCTAAGAAGGGTTGTTTAGTGTAATCACCCTGCTGCTGGTCCCAGAACCCAGTGGGAGATTTCACACATTTAACCCTATGTGGGGTGTAAGAGAACCTTGTGTTAGACATGGTACATCAACAATTTATCCCGGACAATCCCTTGTATTAACGACGGATTCAAAAAGAGTACAGTTTCGCCGAGTAATCACCTTAAACGAGTGTTCGCATTGGAGTCTGTCGTGGAATAATGCTGCGTGGGTCTGGGGATAAGGTTTCCTGCGGTTTTGTCATCAGCCCAAGGTTAGTGAATAACTTCTGTGCGTGTCAATCACCTTCCCGTTAGCAGGCACTTAGGGCTTGCTCCGTCAAATGAAATGGACATGTGAGAACACTATGTGGCTAGATATTACCTTCCTCAAGAATTGGGTTTACATCCCGATGGAGAGCCTTGCTTACCCGTTTGGCGTATAGTCCCGGATCTCGAATTGCTCATCTGCGCTGGCGGCTGTCTGACGGATAGGTGCACATAATCAAGCTGTCTGTTTTTATACGTATCCTACATAAGGCTGAGTATTCGATTGTCATTTGTGCTATATGGTCCTGATTGGTAACAGCTGAGCAGTGTGTGTGTGTTGCCGATTACATTGGGCTCCTCCTTAGATTGAAGCTCGTTCGAACCGATATTGCTTGTTAGATCACTGCAAAGCGGACGGAGCCAACAATGGGCCGTGTCTCAAGATTGCTAGTGGGTTTGCTACAATGTTGTTGTGATTACCACTGCTTCCAAGTGGCCTACAAGTCTTGATGTAAACACGAAATACGGCCACTGTCAGTTGTTTACTGCATTGTGCCGAAACTCCATAAAGACCAGAGGTCATTGTAGGCGGCTCCAATGGCTAGTTAACGGTACACGAAGGCACCAGCTGAGCATTTACCTTGAGGAGTGTGTGCAGGCTGAAGAATCCTGAACATGGTCTTCAGCTCAGTGGGGAGGTTTCTACCACTTGTTTCAGTGTGGAGCGATTGCACTTACTACTGCCAACCCAAACCATTACTGGGAAAAGGGTGTGGGTTCCCCATTAATGTTCTGTGTTGGGGTTGGAAGATAATGTGGGGTACCCCAGTCTTCTTGGGGTCAAATTAGCAACAATGCCCCAATGGTAGCAGTTTGCCTTCTGTAAGAAAAGGGAATTGAGGGAGTCTTAGTCCTCTTCCATGTGATTAAACAGCCAGTTTACCACAACCTTTACTTGGGACATCGCTTCCAACATTCCCGCTGGCTTTAGAGACCAGATTCCTCCCTTGGCTCCCCATCTTGAATCTGTGTTTGCTCTCCTGGAACCAGCCAAAGTGACCATTAGTAAATTAAGCAGAGGAGTCTTGTTTTCTGGTGTCTGGGCTGGTGTCTTGGTCTGGGGATACCGCTGGTCTCAAAGACCTGTAGAGGACACTTGAAAGTCCCTGTGACTATGGTCATAACATCACAGTAACATCTTGCATATGTAGATGCTCAACATCCGTCTGCTGTAGGCTTCTCTTCTAGCTAAAATTAGGTGATCCAACTTAAACTGCCTGTAAGCATACAGCTAACGTAAGGAAAGTGAAACCAGAAAGTCATTTGCTTCAAACACAAGAAAAAAGCTTCAGTGGGCGTGGCTGGATAAGGTCCACGATGGCCACATAACTATGAGACCCGGCAGACCGATAGCTCCTGTGGCAGATGTAAAGCAGAGCACAAAGTGGATGCCTGACAAGTGATGAAGGGTGCCCTGTGCAGAGCATCCGAGAACCCAAAAGCTGAAGAAATCAAGTCTGATGTACCCAGCATACCCCACTGCACAACACCGCTTGGCTTAAAGGCAGACCTGGCTTACAGCAGTCAGCACTGTGAAGCAGCCAACAAGCAAAAGACGGGCCCTGGAGGTGGTGTGCGACGTGTGAAGGGAGTGGGGGCTCCAGACGTCCAGCTCTCACTGCCAGGGTACCCAACCCATGAACAGGTAAGGCCAAAACTGGCGGTACAGAGGAGAGGTGTCCCCGGCCTTCTCCCTTAACTGTCAAGAAGAGGGGAGGGGGGAATCACCAAAGGGCATTGGGTGAAGCCTGCGTTTTGGGGGTACTCACACAGAGGAGGGCACACAACATATGGCCATCAGCTTACTTAAAGGCAAGTCGGTCCCTCGGAGCCACTGGTGGCGGGAGCGACTGGACTAGGGTACCTTCTGCTGGGTCATAGTCGACCCGCAGTTCTGGTGAAGAGACGGGACGCCAGATGCCCGGCAAGCAAAGAAAGAAGCAGGTGATAAAACCCACAGAGCGCAATCTGCTCAAGAGACTTTAGTATAGGCACGAGAAAATGCTAGGCGAGTGTAGGAGAGGACCAACAGAGGAAAGTCAGACACAGGAAAGGTCACCCAGCTAAGGAGAAGAGGAGGGGACACTCACAAAGCAAGATGAAATTAGTTAAAATGACAAGCCTGGCTGAAGATATAGGGTACATTTTCTCAGAGGAACTGTGGGCAACAGGTCAAAGCATCATTGACTCCATTGCAGACATCAAGCGGAAGCTTCTGTCCACAACACGGAGAGTGGATGCCATCGAAACAGCGAGCAAGGAGCTGCAGAGTGCAGGGGTGAACAGCCACCTGCTATTGAGGATCTGAGAGCAGTTCATGAATACCCTTACCAAGCCAGAGCCTGCTCATCTTCAACGATTTCTCCCCAGTGATCCTCCAGAAACAGATCACATTCCTAAGAATAACAAACTTTGAGGGAAGCCAAAGTCCGATACAAGTGGACCTTCCCATTTAGCCTTGCCTTTATATGGGAGACCAATAATCACAAGGTGACCACTGTGAGGAACCAGATGGTATTCTCCAAGTAAGACCTCGAGAATCCCTTATTCAGTTGGCCAGCACACAGCCATTGCCGTTGGATCCAGTTCCTGGGGGTGGACCAGTGGGGGAGGATCACCCGGGTAGGGGGAATTCGGGGTTATGCTTGAGGGAAAACTGCAGGTGAGATGCAGACAAAGATGAGGGGAATGAAGTCCCTGAAGCTTTTATAAGCTATTCATGCTCATCATCCCTGCCACAGCATTGAACCTTCCTTATCCAAAGTAAAGCCAGCAAGCCATTCTCATCTGGTAAACTTGTTAAAAACCACAACTCCCAGACTCCTGCTTTTCTTGGTTCTTACCTGGATACCCCTGGGCATTCTTTTCCACATTCCTCTAATTATATTGTCCCAAACACCCATTCTACTCGGGTTAGGCACTACAGTTCCCTTAATCCCCCTTGTTCAATTCATGATCCCAGCTATTCCCGTATTCTTCAAGAACCCTACCAACCCTGTCTCTCCGATTACCACTTTCCAAGCTCACAAGGTTTTTTGTCAACTCACTACCATTACCACAATCCTCCATATCAGGTCACAATAATAACTCCGGTCATTCTCCGTTAGCTCAAAATCCCTCCAAAACCTACCCTTCCGAGATCACCCCAAACCTAAATACGAAAGCCATAATCCCATGTGACACTTCTTTACCTTCCAACCGTGTAGGATACTTTGACAGTTCAAAGCCCCCCCCTTCCCCCATTCCGAACACCTTTACACAACCAAGACAGCAGACTAATGTAAGCCCCAGTCTACTTGACATGTCCCAAACCATGTGTCAGGCAAAGTCAGGCAATTAGCCTGAATCTCACACACCCAACGGCCCTTTCCTTTCCCCACAGGGATAAAAGGTGGCGTCAGAGAGCAGTACGAGCAAGGAGAACAGGGCAGACAGCACAGCGGAGCAGTTCAAGAGAAGGAGAAAGGCGGCAAGAATCGAGAGGGTGGAGAGGAGAGAAGTGACCTTGCCCTTTAAACCCCAAGACCGCAGAACCTTTATGGGAGCGAGCCCAAGACTGAACAATAGCACAAGTGTCTTGCAGCAGATGTCAACGGTACATAGGTCAAGCCTATGCCGATAAGCAAGAGCGAGGGGAAAGCTCCCACACGCGGTACCGGCCTTGACTCGAGGAAAGGCAAAAGCCAAGAAGTTCATCACAGCCGGTGAGTTGAGGGGAGAATCGATCAGAACCGTGCTGCGTTGAGTGAGAGAATTGCACAGTGACACGTTTGTACCAAGTCCAAGTAACTGTCAATAAACTGTAAAAGTGTTAAGGGGAGACCAGCTGCAGAGGGAAACAGACACCACGTGGGTGCTCACTCAAGAGACTCTGGTCGATCCCCATCTGAGTGAGTGAAAATACAATTACCAGAAGGCTGAAGGAGGGCCAGCGAAATAGGTGAAAGTGGTCATACATCGGGTCGAGCAAAATCCCTGTACAATCGAAAGACTTTGAACTACAAGCACTGTGAAAGAAAGTGAGGTGAATCTGGCAAACATTGAACTATGTAAAATTAGAACATTTAAATTAAAGAGGGGTTAGCACCAAGAAGAGGGGGACCCAGGGGTGAGCCACTTTCACCCTAATCAAGAGCAACAGTGAACCCGGCGGAGGGAGGCCAACAGTCGAGAGGGGTTGGAGTCCGGCAGAGGAGAATCCAAGGGTGTAAAGTTGTCACCTCAAGACTCAGAAAATTGAAGGCAAAGTTGAGAGATGGCAAGAGTGAACCCAAAGGAGGGTTGCCAGAGAAGAAGGGTCTGAGCCCAACGGAGGGAGATTCAGGGGTGAAGCCATTATTCAAGCGTCAAGGAAAAAAAGAACAGACTTATAACTTGAGGCATACAATCTGTGACATGTCGGCGCCCAGAAGAGGGGGGGCCCAGGGGTGAACCAATCATCATCCAAACACTACAAAAAAGGTAGCAGGCGCCCCTCTCTCTCTCAAGAACATGGCATGATAAACTGTTCAGTGGTTATTAACCACATTGAGAGTTCGCAGCCATCTGCTTTTTGCTCACTGTACCCTTCACAGATGGTAAACAACCATTTGCATATCAGTCTTTGTCCCGCCCATAAGGGCAGTCCAGCACTGAAATGCTGTGGCAATTATCATCCAACCAAACTTTCATTTGGTTAAAGGAACTTTTGTTTTTTTATCGGCACACGTCAGGCCCCGAAGGCAAGAGACTTATAAATGAAACAAGACTTGGCCATCGACAGTCCTGAGAAATGACACTGGAACAGTCGTCTCATGCTGGAGAAGCCAGAGACACTACTGTGCTCCAAACTCCCACCTTACCACATGCACAAAAGATGGGGGAAGGGAGGCCCAGGCCACCGCATCCTGACATATTTCAGAACACTTCTTTCTTTTGAGAGCTATCCGACACCCTTTCTTGTATTAGTTGTAAGGCTTGGCAATAGGTTTCTTAGTATAAGCCCTTTTATTTGACAACGCCACTAGGACTGCCTTATTTTTCATTTGATGATCAACGCTTGTTCCCATCTTAAATTTAGGTTCAGAAAAGGCATTTTTTCAACCTGCATACCGAATTCATTGTTCAATAAACAACCTCGAACTGTGATCACTGGTATCCGTTTTACTTGTTGCCACCATGAGCTCCTCACACCACATTGCAAGTAAAGGCTGCAGTGCTAGGTCTACCTGCAGAGACTAGATCCGGGGGACCCGCAGCAGCATCGCTAGGGAGATAAATGTCAACAGAAAGACAAGAAAATGCCTTGAAGAACCAAATAGAAGACATAGAAAATACGGTGCCATGTAATATTGGCTAGCCAGACTCGCGGGAGGCCAGCAGTGCGGGTGCTGGTCTCATGGTTAAACCCGACAAGGAAATTACCCAACCTGAAATGCGGAGGGGGATGTACTTGCGTACATTTGTCAAAAACAAAATGGGGACACAGTCCAATACGTAGTGCAGCGGGGAAATGGCGGTCAGGCTCTGTGATCACCAAGATGTCACCAGAGGCCAATTTGCAGGTATCACTGAATCATGGATCGAAATAAACGTTTTGGGCAGGCAGGTCCTGAAAGGAGTGGGGCAAGAACCTTTGCGACATAAGAAAAAATAAAGCTGCTGGACAGCAGGGCGGTATTTAGGAGGTAGAATTCTCAGATTGACGGGATGACGTCCTCATGGTGCCTTCCTCAGACCCAGAATAGAGTTCTGGAATGTCCAATCAGGAAAGAGGAAATTTGGGGAGGAACAGGGGTGGGAGTATCCAGTGCCAAGGGTAGACGTTGCAAAAGCTGGCAAAGGAATATGCTTCTTTTAAACAGAAGTCATCCTACAAAAGGCAATTTCTGCGTTTCAAATGAGCTTGTGGGTCCAGAGCATTCAGAGTAGACTCGTTGAATATTCAGGGACTAAACTCACTGCACAAAAGAACAAAAAAACATTAAACTGCATAAAGACCACAAGTGCAAATAACAGCATCAGAGACAATTTCCTCTCACACACAGACTTCTATTGAAACACTTCTCTACTCAATATATTGCACCCAACAAAAGGAAAAAAAGAAGAAAACAATGGGATGGCAATCCTTTCGGGGGCCGACTTGCCATTTGTTCTGAAGATAGCCAACCCCCACGGGCACCTCTAAGTGAAGAGCCTTACCGATACTCATTCTACTGCCCTAAGACCGGACAAAACTAGTTTGGATCTTTCCTGCCCACTCTAGCCTATAGCCAAGTGTTATAGGTTGGTGTTGGAGGATTTAAATATTGTGTTCAATAACGGAGGACAGATCGAGATCTGATAAATGGGACCAGGCTGAGACGGCAGAGGACGTAACTAATGCATTTATGGAGGTAGGGTTGTAAGACTTCTGGAGATTGGATCACCCAGCGGTAAAGGCAATATACATGTTACTCACATGTGCACGACTATTACTTCAGACTTGACTATATGATGGGGGTTGACCTTTGACTGGAAGCTCCAAAAAAATAAGTAACAGTACCCATCACCACTCATCTGTACTCTAGAGCAGGAGGAACAGAGAACTCAGCAGTGTGCATACTTCAGGACAACATGTTCTAAAGGAAATAGGACAGGAGATTAAAATTTTATTTTCTGATAAAACTGGAAGTGTCACTTCCACACGGATTATATGGGATGCACTCAATGCAATGCTATGGGGATCATCGGTAGAAAAGGGGTGGAGGTTTAGAAAACTAAGGGGTTTAGAAGACGATAAAATGCAGAGAGATTAAGGGATTAAAACAGGTCCATAAAGCTAAGTGATGTATGAAATGATTACGGAGCTTACAGAAAATGAGAAAACAGGCAACCCTTCAAACAAACCAGGCAGAGTTTCTGCTACGCAGGGCCAACACATTTTATTAATTCAGAAACAAGCCACTGATACTCTTGGCATGCCAATTAAAAGCACGTAGATGAAGTAAAGTGCGAGTGACATGATTGGCTACAGGTGAAAAAGCCATCCTATTCGGACATTCTGTTCCGTGGATTCAGCTTTTCTCGCCTCATCCAACATGATGCCCAGGATGCGACATCCCACTTGGTTCATACTCTATTCCTCTGCTCGTTGCAACTCCGACTCATTGCTCCATGCCTGCTTGACAGCGAACCGCAACACCTCTCAAATTCCTTTGCATCTCAACTTTGCACCAGTTGCAAAACTTGGTACAAAGACTTTGTTGCTGGCCTTCTGGCCAAAAGCAACACCTCCGTTAAATCATCTGGGAGGTCCCAATCCTTAGATCTCAGCCTTTCAGATACCAAGTGTGAAGGTTGAGAGTCTTGACCTATGGATGAACCCAACCTCCCTCTCACGAGAGAAGGTCCTCTCTCTTTACCTCGGGCTACACTATCCAGTGCCAAGCATCTGAAGTAATACCTTGCCATTCGTTCAGATGCTGAGTAATTCTGCCTCCCACGGTGGTCATGTGAGTCAAGGCTTCAGAGTGGTTTTGGAGGCAGCTGAAGTAAAACTGATTTTGCTTGGGCTGGCTTAGCACCTCTCCCTCGTCCACCACAAGGGGATCTTTTCTGACCTCTTTGATAGACGTGTCCTCTTCCAATTCAGTAGAATTGAAAGGACTTACCCGTCCAGGAAGATCAGCCAGATTAGGGTAATTGAGGCTGTCTAATGGCGGTGCTAAGGGTTTTTAGCCGCCGCCTTTGAGGTCTGCAGCTTTTCCAAACTGTCATCCGCCTTGTTAAAAAACAACCTTGAGCCGTCAAGGCATGTTGAGTAGTCTAGCTTGTACATCTGGTGCAAACCCAGACGTCCTCAACCATGCACATCTGCGCAACACTGTGCCAACTGCCATGGATCTGCTGATGTCCGCAGTATTCAGACCCGACTGGGGACTTTCACCCATTGCCTCCTTATCGATTGCCAGGGATCAAGACACTACAGACATATGCGGTGGGGGGTGGTGATCAACATCTCCAATCCACAGTCTTGGCACTTCTTGAAACCCATTTTAGGCGTCTGACAAAAATACTATGTAATTCTACAGAAGCACCGAAGTGCGCAGTGATTCTCTAGAAGCGTGAGCTCAGAAAACATAACTGAAGCCAACAGGCGCTGCGTGCACTACTTATACTGATGATGACGTTGACAGTCAAACTGAGGCCCTCGAGGAACATGGACTTGATGCAACGGCACATAGCGCCCCCTGTCGAAAAACATTCCTGAAGCAGCTGGAGATATATTATCATAAGATGAGGAATACATGGGAGGACACAATCCATTCGAAATAAATATCACAAAAACACTTCAGTTAAAACATTTTTGCTCAATATACTCTTATGGGGAATTGGACTTCCCTTTTTACTCCCTAAAAATCATTTTACTCCCATTTTTAAAAAATAGGGATCAAAATACTCACACTTCCAAATCTTATCTGGAGAACTGTGCGTAGGCATGGCAAAGACACTTGCCAAGCACAGCCGTAGTAGGATTAACTGGCCATTGATGGAAGCAGGGGCAAAACAGTGTTCATCTAATAGCAGTGCCTGGTAATTGCCCAATTCTTGTTCACAAGCCAAAACTGTTGGCTTTGCCAATGCTAGTTTTTTAAGAGGACTTCAGTGAAGGACACCCAGAGTGCGTTTAAATCCAAAGAGACTGAAAAAAGCAGTTTGTGTTTCTCCATCAGATTTTTATGGAATATACTGCTCGTGATAGCAGCATAGGTGAAATGTTTTCAAAAGGATTGCAACTATTTTGAAGATACAAGATCCCGTACCCTTTTAATACATTTATATTGTAGCACTGGAACAAATTGAAGAACTCTACCTCCACCGAGGCAGCATCTTCAAAAGCCGCTTCATTTTACTGCACAGCTCATCTCGCCTTGCAAAGCAGTATACCCATGCGTGATGGAGTAAGAAAAGAAAAATACAGAAGCAGCCTCAAAACCTTGGAAACAAACTCAAGCTGATCAAGCAATGCGGCGCTGCAGTGGCACTCTTCTATACAACCAGACGCCTTCCTCCACCAACCTGTCTCGATCCTCCCAATAAACCACCACCCCCCCACCCCCCCACAAAAGCTAGTCAGCCAGCCAGCGCCCATGTCGGCACATCAGCAAGTGGCCCGAACCAAAAGCCTTCATTAAAGCAAGTTTGCAAGCTCAAAGAATTTGCAAGATGAGGTTTGGGCGAGGAGAGTCAAGAATGGGTGGGAATGGGCATAGGGATTTGCATGGCTGTAGGCAAGCAATGGGTGGGCTAATAACCAACCACAAAGTCCTTCGTCTGTGTTCCTCATATGCCATTCATCCCCATCGTTACTTGAATTAGTAATCAAAAGCAATGGTTTGGCCATTATAGGTGTCACAAGCGACACCCAATAGCCCAAACTAAACAGTTGAAAAGTTCAACCGGGATAGATTGCTTCTTTGAATGCAAGGTGAAGTTCAGAGCCACTCCAACTAGTACTAGAAAAAGGTGTTAAACATACAATAATGTTTGTGGGTGCCATCTTTGGGCATGCACACAAGAAATATATACGAGGCTCAGAGCACACAGATGCAGAAGACTATTCTCAGCTTGCCCCGCAGCAGAAACGAGGGGGCCTGGGGAAGACTAAAAAGGTGCAGCAGTAGCGAGCAGAAATAAAGGATTCCCTGCAAGTAAAATTATTTTTTGGGTAATTCTGGCGTGTGCAGTTAAAATGTGACTCCTGAAACAGTTTAATGAAAAATCAATTTTCTGAAAGAAATGGCAGTGCATTTGCAGTCTTTATATTATTGATCTTCTCATAATGCACTCTAATCATGCTTCTCATTGCTCTAGCTACAAAAAGTGTATAATTTTGGAATTACCCACACACATTAAGGCGGCTTATTAGGAAAAGGATGGGAGGAATGCTAGCCCGCACCCAAGTGATTTGGAGTTTAGGTAAATTTAGACTCTGGCACGGGAATACCCAGATGCCCCTAGGCGGAGGTCACACACTACTAAACATTGATAAGAAGGCAGCATGCTTCTGCTAGTGCTTGTACCATGAAGCGCGCCTGCCATGCTAGTAGCCACCACAAGGATTGCCCAATGTTAGAACGCCAAGCTAGCGTTCATTTCACACACACCAGACGTCCCGGGCCACGGCAGTGAAATCTTCAGGCCACCGGGCCGCAGCGGTGAAAGGGGTTCTCCCCTTGAAAGGCACCACAGGGGACACTTCAGTAGACCCCGGGCCGCCAGTGATTACGGAGCCCCAAGGCCCTATGCAGCAGGAGCTGGTGGCGCGACCACCGGTTGATCGTGCAAATTCATCCTTGCCCCTGAACTCACCCGCGGGTTCAGGGGCTGCAGTTAACACTCAGTACATGTTATTTCTGATTAGTAACGGGGCAAGTTATGACCACCAATGGGAATGTGGGTGTAAGTGTTTGCGTGCTGAACTGCTAAAGCAGGAAAGTATTTGTGTGTTTGGTTAAGGGGGTTACGTGAATGTGGCTCATAACAGCCTAGTGATCAAGGTACAATGATTCAGTAGTGTGCAAGGACAAGCAATGGGTGTTTTGGGGTCTGGAAGGTCTGGAAATAAGTGAGGCAAGAGGGCAAAAGAGTGAGACAGGGTTTCAGTGCGTTTATGCTTGTGTTATATGTATTTATCCTACTTCCCACCCAGCCTATCTATATGTTACTCCTAACCCTATTTGTTATCCTAACTCCCTCATACCTATCCACAACCTCTACCTAATCCCCCCGCCATTGGTCGCTTGGAGGTGGCCTGTACATTTAAGGTAGGCATCTCAAATCGACCAAGGTGGGAGGGTTGTGTACATGCAGCTTCCATGGTTGGGTTGAGAGTGCGGATATGCTGCTACGACACATCCTTATTTAACATTGTCCCTATTAATGCAACAATCAAGTGTATCAGCTCTAACAAACCCAGCATTTATTATACTTTTGTCAAAGTTGACTTCGATACCTAATCACCAGCAAGTAAGGAATACACTCCACTGCTTCAGTCTAGTCCCCGAGACAAACACGATATGGTGATCACAGCCCCCAACCACAGTTCCACAGGGGACACCATTTTATTTCTTACATTTGTTATACGCCCAAACCCGGAGGTTTCACGGCATAGGTTACAGGCAGCTTTAATCTCTGGCTACAGTGAGATATAGTTAAATTTTATTCAGATTAGATCGCAATGCATTTGAGACCACAGCAAGGTTACAGTAGGCTTGAATCTCTGGTTACAGTGTGAAAAATAGTTAACGTTCATACTGATTTGTTAACGTACAAGTAAAGCCACAACTACGGTCACAGGAGAGTTAGGCCGAAGTAGTAAATGGGGGTGAATCTTGCATGGCCTGGGGTTGTGCAGATGGGCAGACGAGAGGACCGGTTACTGTTTGAGAATTTAACAGCCATGTTTTTAACGTCTTGAAGCACTGGCGAGGTGGCTCATTTCTGGTGTGAGGGGAGAGAGTTCCAGATTTTAGAAGCTAGAACTGGAAAGCTACTTCCCTCTGCCCTCATGCTTTTGAAATGTGGGACAAATAGACTACTATTATTAGATCTCAGTATTCTCGTGGCCTTGTTTGGGGCGATAGCATTGTTGAGGTAGGTGGGAGCCTTCTTGGCAAAACATTTGTGGGTGAGACAGTTAAAGAATTTTGGCTTTACTGGGAAACCAATGCGCTTCTCTCCTCGTATTGGATATGTGGTCAGATTTGTTTAAGCCAAGGCCTGCTTGCATAGCTTTATTTTTCAACAGTTGCGGTTTAGCCAGATTTGCATTCTAAGAGCCTAGCAGTACACTGTTGCAATAGTCTAATTTGGGCAAAATAAGAGCATGGAAAAAGTTATACAATTTTGCGGGGTCAAAAATTGACAGCTTAAGGGAACGAGTTTGGAAGTATAAGAAGTGGCTGATGAGAAAGTTGACCTGTTTAGTCATTGGTAGATTAGCATCTAGGTGGACGCCCAATGTTTTGACCTGCTTAAGGACTGGAATGGGTGTTCCATCAATGGTGGTAGATGCATAATCAGAGTGGAGAGATTTCATTTTGGCAGGAGAGCCTACGATCAGGATCTCAGTCTTTTCATTGTTAACACAAGCTGTCCGTGGCCATCCAATTTTGGATTATGGCGTAAATCTCGTTTATAGTAATAGAGTCTTGCTCATGGTTGCCGGTGATGGGAATGAGGATCTGGGTGTCATCCGCAAAGTTAGTGTAGAAGGCACGCATAGCGTCAAGGGCTGCAAATAGCAGCTTGGTGTAAGCATTAGAGGGTGGGCTAAAAGGCATGAATCTTGTGATGCCTCTATAGCGACAGGTATGGGGTCCGCAGCTTCCTTTCCAATGGTTATTCTTGAGGTGCGTTCTGCAAGGAAGGATTTAACCCAAAGGGTAGGGGTAGCTTCATACGAGAAGTTGAAGTTTTCTGACAAAGTGATACATGATCCACCAGATCGAATGCGGCAGACCAGTCTGATAGGAGTAGGATACAGAGATTGCCAGAGTTTATTATGGAGTGTGTTAGGGAGAATTCTCTGTTTAGGCTGAATTTCCCTACCTAGTGAGTCCCCCAGCAGCTTTGCTGGATTTCTGGGGTTTAATTTTTTTCTCCTGCCAAGAGTGAGACTCTTTTACCCTCACTCTTGGACAT
This sequence comes from Ambystoma mexicanum, assembly GCF_040938575.1. Lineage (NCBI taxonomy): Eukaryota > Metazoa > Chordata > Amphibia > Caudata > Ambystomatidae > Ambystoma > Ambystoma mexicanum. Next base: position 347,397,007 of record NC_090933.1, read on the forward strand.
GTTGAAGTGTGTTTTCTTGGTTAAACCTTGTGTTGAATGGGCTATGGGGTCTTTTACTCCATAGGGCCGCATGTATTTTTGTGATGTGGGTCACACAGCACCCTCTGTGCCGTGACCCAGGGGTGTCCTAGGGACTCCCCAACATAGACTCCATACCCTGGGACTGACTACTGTCTCCCAGGGCATGTAAAGTCACCAAAGACTTTGCTAGTCTTGAATCCTGAACAGAACCAGTACAAACCATCATATTGTGGACGTACTGGCTGGGGCAATTCGATTGCCCCAGGGTCTGTTAGTCGAGGGGGCACGTCTCCGTCCCCCCTGATCGAGTTTTGGCTGGTGGCAGTGGAAACTACTTTTTATATTCGACCGCGAATATTTCCCTATGGGATTTCCCATTGTTTTAGGCTAACACATTTAATTATTTATTTACGGTAGCCTTAAACATACCGCCGGTTTATATATTTATTTTTATAACTCCGGTTGGGACTTTTTGCCAAAACTTGATTCTAAAATGGCGTTGGTGTTCGCCTCTGTAACTCTGACCCAAAGTGGAGCCCTTTGTTCCACTTTTGGCGGGCTTCTCCACAGAAGCCCTCCAAAGTGGTGCCACTCTGTCTGGGGTACTTAGGAGGGGTGGAGGGGGATTTAGGCACCCTGGACTGAGTTACCTTGGTAACTCAAGTCGCACTCCGTCCTGATTGGCCCAAGTGGTGAGCCGCCCGGCTCACCACTTAGCATGTTTGAGTGACAGCTAGGCTGGGTGAATGGGGGTTTGCTGCATAAAAGCAGGGCTTTGGGGACTGGGACTTCAGAAGTCGCCACAGGACCAAGAATCCGACGAGGGAAGAGCTGAGCCGACCTGCTTCGACGACACCACCCGGTGGAGCCCTGCTGAACCGTCTCACCACTTTTTCCCGACGACCGAGGAGAACTCTTAACGGAGTGGCTCCTTCCCTTGACTGGTGGGGACAACCAGTTTTCGCCTTCTTTCCGTTCTTTGAGGTATCTCGTGGTCGCCTTGCCTGTGCCAAGCACCCCGGCAACCGGAATACCACACTTTACCCCCATACCGCGAAAGTCGGTACCAACCCTTTAACCGGAGGACTCCGCGGCTGGTTTCTTCCCGGGCAGTGCAACGACCCTCTTCTTCTGCTCTTCAGCGAGAACTTCTTCTCCCCTGACCGACGTCGAGCCCTGCTGCCACTGCCTGGAACAACTGCCACCGCTGGAGGATCCTTTCCGCTTAAGGTACTGTGTTCCGCCTGGCTTCCCTTGCTACCGACTGTACGGGGTAGATTTAGTCCCCGGCTTTCGAACCTGGGAGTGCCTGGGACACTTTGGCTAAACTTTCTGAGCCACTCTAAACTCTTTTTGACTCTTTGCAAGACTTTGAATCTCTAACTAACAGTGTGATCTTGGGCACATTTTCGCTCCGGCTACTCTAAGAGTGGGCCCTGCCTAGTGACTTTTGCTCACCTGTGACTTTATTCTTCTTTAAGCCTATTGCAAGTGTTCTGGACCTTAGAGTGGTGTGTCTAACCTATTTCTGCTTTTTCTCTCCCTTTCTTGGAAACTACTAGAGTGTCATCTAACGTTAAGCACTCACCTCTGTTTTAATTAAGTGGTGTTTACCTAGAGTTGTCTAGATAGGAGAAAGGATTGAATCTACTTTCATTATAACTGTGTTGAAGTGCTTTTACTATATTTTTGCTAGAGTGTTTTTAACTTATGTGTATTTTAAATAAATAACTATATACTTTTGAAACCAAGCTCTGGTCAGTGTTTGCTTGTGCTATTGTGTTTTGGTACATATTGTGTATACTTTGCATACTGCCTAACTCTTCTTGAGGGAAGTCTGACTGCTCAGCCACAGCTACCAGGTAAATCTGGGTGGTACAGACTGCTACCAAAGGGGTTTACTGCTCTACCTGTAGTCTTAAATCTTTTGCAGTGTTCCCCAAGGGAACTGCACAGGTTTCTGCCTAACACTGGTGTACAGCGGTGGGATTTGTATTGAGTATACATTTTATTGTGCTTTAGATACCTTAGTGCAACTAACCACAAAGCTTAGCACTGAAAAAGTAAAACCTCTAACATGTCAGTTATAGAAAGCTATAGTCAAGAGTCCCTTGCAGCCAAAACTGCTGATTGTTTAAGAGTACTCTGTAAACATAAGGATCTCCTGACTAAGGGCAAGAAAATGGAGCTGATTGAAAGATTGTTAGCTAACCAAAGTCTGGGTGATGGTTCAGAGGAACCTACCACTCCAGCAACTGTAGATGACAGTGTTGAAGTTAACATGGAGCAAAATGTTGATGTTTCTGAGGAAGAGTCAGAAGAGGAGGGTGAGGCTGTTGTAACTGTCCCCCCTAGGCCTCTGCCTGCTCTACCTGCTGTGCCTACTGGACCTTTACCAGGTCCCACATTTAGTCCTCAGTACTTTGAACTAGAGAAAATGAAGCTAGAATTGGAGTATAAGAAACTTAATGCTCAAACTGACAAAGAACTAAGGCTAAGGGAAATGGAGCTCAAGTATGACTTAGAAATGAAGAAATTATCTGTTGAGAATGTTTCTCTCTCTGGCTCCTCTAGAAGTTCCAGTCCTAAAAGACCCCGGATGCCTAAAGAATTGGTTGGTATGTATGAGCCCAAGTTGGATGTGTTGGATTGGTTGTCTCTGTTTGAATATAATCATGGGCTCCAGAACATCACAGGAAATGACTTACTCACCTGGTTGTTCTCTAGGCTCCCCCCGGTTGCAACTGATGTGGTAATGGAGATGGGGGAGGAGGATAGGAAGGACTATGAATGTGTGAAACTAGCTTTGATAGCTAGGTTTGGGAAGACCCCTTCCCAGTATCTTAAGAGGTTTAGGAACCTCAAAAAGCATGATGGTACCCCTTGGGCTACCTGGGTGAGTGAATGTTTGAAAAACTTAGAGGGATGGATTAAGGGTTACAAGGTGAACACTTATGAAGGTATGAAGAATTTGTTTATGTTGGAGACTATTTATGATGCCTGCTCTCCTGAGCTCAGACAACACTTGGCTGATTCCAAGGAATTAGATTCCCGGAGACTAGCTAAGGCTGCTGACTTGTGGGTTGCCAACAGGGCCACTCACAAGGATTCTGGGGTAACTCAGAAGAAGGATGGGGAGAAACAGCCTAAAAAAGACTCCAAAGAGAATTCTAATAATTCCTATCCCAAAGAGGGCCCCAAACCACAAAATAACCAGGGTAAGCCACATGGGAAACCTAGTCAGGCTACTGTACCTTCTGGCCACAAGCCAGAAGGAGGTCAGAACAAGCCACCCTTCCAGAGAGCATTTGGACAATGCTATGTCTGTCAGGGTACTGACCATATCAAAGGAGATCCCAAGTGCAAGGGTAAACCTGCAGGGATCAGCACAGTCTCCTTAGCCTTCACTCCTGAGGATGAAGTACAGATGGCTAGTGCCCACTTTGAACTCTTTGCTGAAGAACCCTTGGGTCTTCAAGCAACTGTAAACTTAGAGCCTATGGGTCTGGTTAGTCCCCAGAATAGGGTTGTGTATAACTCCCTACCTGTTAACTCTAAGGTGTATTATGTGGACAGTGTTCTTGTCAATGGCCAGGATACTCCTGCCAGGAGAGACACTGGGGCCAGCAGAACAGTAGTGGATGAAAGCTTCTTTCAACCTGAGGATGTGGCCAAAGCACCCAAAGGTCCCACTAAGATGTCTGGAGGCCCTGTCCAAATGGTTCCTATGCTACCAGCCCTCATTCAATGTAACAACATGACAGTAAGGATCCCTGTCAGTGTTCAGGCTGAGGTACCTGGGAAGGTCCTGTTGGGGAATGACCTAAGAACTCTAGGAGTAGTGTCACATACCCCCAGGCCTCCCAGTATGGAGAAGCAGAACTTAACCAAATTGGCTAGACAGGCTACCTTGAAGGACCCTTCTAAGCCTGTGGGACCCTCTACTGAGAACCCCACTACAAGCCCTGGTGTTAGTAAGTTGACCTCTAACCCAGGCACATTTCAGGATAGTATGCTAGGAACATGGGAGCCCCAACCAAGCTCCACCCTTGTTCCCCTAGTTTCCGAGTCTCTGACCCCCCCTGCTTCTGAGGAAGAGGTGGATAGACCAACTAGGCCCCTATCTGGACCTGAGAGAACTGGTAATTCTCAGTGCTGGTGGAAAACCAGAAAAGCAAAGTCTAAGGCCAAAAACCTTCAGACTGTTGGACCTTCTACTGAAGACCCCAACTCAAATCCTAATATTAGGGGGGAAACTCCTAAAATAGGTAAGGGTAGATCTAAGAGGAAGGGGAAGCAGGTACATTGCCTAACCCCAACCCCTCCAACCAAGAGGCCTAAGACCCAACCTGCTCCCACAAGAGAGGTGGTGAGGAACCTTGGAGGCCCCTCTAGATCTAAGGGAATCCTTTATAAGGACCCCTTGAAAAAGCCTAACATAGGTTCAGAAGTTGTACCAACTTCTGAGGGACTGGTCAACCAGATCCCCTATAACAAAAAGACTGATGTTCCTCAAAGGGTCTGTAGGTCCGTTAGCTTGCAAAAGAAAACCTTTGAGTTCTCCATTGAACATAGGTCAAGGTGTCACCATCAAAATGCTGATGGACTCTCTAGGATGTATATCATCGACTAGAGGTATGAGGTTCATCCAGGAGTGGATTAAATCCTCCTGTCCCTTAGTCTGGGGGGGGCGAGTGTTAGGGAGAATTCTCTGTTTAGGCTGAATTTCCCTACCTAGTGAGTCCCCCAGCAGCTTTGCTGGATTTCTGGGGTTTAATTTTTTTCTCCTGCCAAGAGTGAGACTCTTTTACCCTCACTCTTGGACATGTTGAAGTGTGTTTTCTTGGTTAAACCTTGTGTTGAATGGGCTATGGGGTCTTTTACTCCATAGGGCCGCATGTATTTTTGTGATGTGGGTCACACAGCACCCTCTGTGCCGTGACCCAGGGGTGTCCTAGGGACTCCCCAACATAGACTCCATACCCTGGGACTGACTACTGTCTCCCAGGGCATGTAAAGTCACCAAAGACTTTGCTAGTCTTGAATCCTGAACAGAACCAGTACAAACCATCATATTGTGGACGTACTGGCTGGGGCAATTCGATTGCCCCAGGGTCTGTTAGTCGAGGGGGCACGTCTCCGTCCCCCCTGATCGAGTTTTGGCTGGTGGCAGTGGAAACTACTTTTTATATTCGACCGCGAATATTTCCCTATGGGATTTCCCATTGTTTTAGGCTAACACATTTAATTATTTATTTACGGTAGCCTTAAACATACCGCCGGTTTATATATTTATTTTTATAACTCCGGTTGGGACTTTTTGCCAAAACTTGATTCTAAAATGGCGTTGGTGTTCGCCTCTGTAACTCTGACCCAAAGTGGAGCCCTTTGTTCCACTTTTGGCGGGCTTCTCCACAGAAGCCCTCCAAAGTGGTGCCACTCTGTCTGGGGTACTTAGGAGGGGTGGAGGGGGATTTAGGCACCCTGGACTGAGTTACCTTGGTAACTCAAGTCGCACTCCGTCCTGATTGGCCCAAGTGGTGAGCCGCCCGGCTCACCACTTAGCATGTTTGAGTGACAGCTAGGCTGGGTGAATGGGGGTTTGCTGCATAAAAGCAGGGCTTTGGGGACTGGGACTTCAGAAGTCGCCACAGGACCAAGAATCCGACGAGGGAAGAGCTGAGCCGACCTGCTTCGACGACACCACCCGGTGGAGCCCTGCTGAACCGTCTCACCACTTTTTCCCGACGACCGAGGAGAACTCTTAACGGAGTGGCTCCTTCCCTTGACTGGTGGGGACAACCAGTTTTCGCCTTCTTTCCGTTCTTTGAGGTATCTCGTGGTCGCCTTGCCTGTGCCAAGCACCCCGGCAACCGGAATACCACACTTTACCCCCATACCGCGAAAGTCGGTACCAACCCTTTAACCGGAGGACTCCGCGGCTGGTTTCTTCCCGGGCAGTGCAACGACCCTCTTCTTCTGCTCTTCAGCGAGAACTTCTTCTCCCCTGACCGACGTCGAGCCCTGCTGCCACTGCCTGGAACAACTGCCACCGCTGGAGGATCCTTTCCGCTTAAGGTACTGTGTTCCGCCTGGCTTCCCTTGCTACCGACTGTACGGGGTAGATTTAGTCCCCGGCTTTCGAACCTGGGAGTGCCTGGGACACTTTGGCTAAACTTTCTGAGCCACTCTAAACTCTTTTTGACTCTTTGCAAGACTTTGAATCTCTAACTAACAGTGTGATCTTGGGCACATTTTCGCTCCGGCTACTCTAAGAGTGGGCCCTGCCTAGTGACTTTTGCTCACCTGTGACTTTATTCTTCTTTAAGCCTATTGCAAGTGTTCTGGACCTTAGAGTGGTGTGTCTAACCTATTTCTGCTTTTTCTCTCCCTTTCTTGGAAACTACTAGAGTGTCATCTAACGTTAAGCACTCACCTCTGTTTTAATTAAGTGGTGTTTACCTAGAGTTGTCTAGATAGGAGAAAGGATTGAATCTACTTTCATTATAACTGTGTTGAAGTGCTTTTACTATATTTTTGCTAGAGTGTTTTTAACTTATGTGTATTTTAAATAAATAACTATATACTTTTGAAACCAAGCTCTGGTCAGTGTTTGCTTGTGCTATTGTGTTTTGGTACATATTGTGTATACTTTGCATACTGCCTAACTCTTCTTGAGGGAAGTCTGACTGCTCAGCCACAGCTACCAGGTAAATCTGGGTGGTACAGACTGCTACCAAAGGGGTTTACTGCTCTACCTGTAGTCTTAAATCTTTTGCAGTGTTCCCCAAGGGAACTGCACAGGTTTCTGCCTAACAGAGTGCATCTGGATTTTGAGGTCCAATAATGGAGTTTCAGTACTGTGATTAGACCGGAAACCAGATTGTCTGGCTCCGAGGAGTTGGTTTTGTATTTGAGAGTGTTAGGGAGAATTCTCTGTTTAGGCTGAATTTCCTAACCTAGTGAGTCCCCCAGCAGCTTTGCTGGATTTTTGGGGTTTATTTTTTTCTCCTGCCAAGAGTGAGACTCTTTTACCCTCACTCTTGGGCATGATTTGAGTGTGTTTCTTTGAATCTAAATGTGTTTAATGGGCTATGGGGTCTTTTACTCCATAGGGCTTCATGTGTTTTTGGGATGTGTGTTACACAGCACCCTCAGTGCAGTGACACAGGGGTGTCATAGAGACCCCCCAGTATAGACTCCATACCCTGGGACTGACGACTGTCTCCCAGGGCATGTAAAGTCACCATTGACTTTACTAGTCTTAAATTCTGAGCAGAACCAGTACAAACCATCATATTGTGGACGTACTGGCTGGGGCAATTCAATTGCCCCGGGGTCTGTTAGTCGAGGGGGCACGTCTCCGTCCCCCCTGATCGAGTTTTGGCTGGTGGCAGTGGATACTACTTTTTATATTCTACCGCAAATATTTTCCTATGGGATTTCCCATTGTTTTAGGCTACTACCTTTATTTAATTATTTACGGTAGCCTCAAACATACCGCCGGTTTATTTAATTAATATTAATTCTCTGGTTGGTATTTTTTGCCAAAACTTGATTCGAAAATGGCGTTGTGTTCTCTTCTATGACTCCAACCCAAGTCGAGCCCTTTGTTCCACTTTTTGGCGGGCTTCTCCACAGAAGCCCTCCAAAGTGGTGCCACTCTGTCTGGGGTACTTGGGAGGGGTGGAGGGAAATTTCAGCACCCTGGACTGAGTTGCCTAGGCAACTCAAGTCGCACTCCATCCTGATTGGCCCAAGTGGTGAGCCGGCCGGCTCACCACTTAGCATATTTGAGTGACAGGTAGGCTTAGTGAATGGGGGTTTGTTGCATAAAAGCAGGGCTTTAGGGACTGGAACTTCAGAAGTCGCCACAGGACCTAAGAATCCGACGAGGGAGAAGCTGAGCCGACCTGCCACGACACCACCACCGGTGGAGCCCTGCTTGACTGCCTCACCACTTTTCCCAACGACAGAGGAGATCTCCCGCCGGAGAGTCTTCTTCCTTTGACTGGTGGGGATAACCAGTTTCACTGTCTTTTCGCTTTCCCGACGTACCTCGTGGCCCCCTTGCCCGTGCCAAGCACCCCGGCAACCGGGATACCACGTTTTACCACGACCGTGAAACAAAGGTACCACCTTTAACCGGAAAACTCCGCGGCTGGTTTCTTCCCTGGTAGTGCAACGACCTTCATCTTTCCTCCAAGTCGAGATCTTCTCTTCCCCTGGACGACGACGCAACTTGCACCCACTACCAGGAATAACTGCCACCGCTGGAGGATCCTTCCCACTTAAGGTACCGTGTCCCGCATGGCTTCCCTTGCTACCGACTGTACGGGGTAGATTTAGCCCCCGGCTTTCGAACCTGGGTTAGACTGGGCCACCCTCGCTAAACTTTCCTAAAGCCTCTCTAAACTCTTTTTGAACCCTCTGCAAGACTCTAAGCCTAGTGTAACTGTGTGATCTTGGGCGCATTTGTGCTCTGCTCTCTCTAAGAGTGGGCCCAGCCTTTGGACTTTGGCTCACCAGTGACTTTTGCTCTTCTGCCTTGCTAACAGTGTTCCTGAATCTTAGAGTGGTGTACTTTTCCATATTCTGTCTTTTTCCCTCCCTTTCTCACAAACTTATTGGAGTGCAATCTAGTTAAGCGCTCACCTCTGTATGAAAATAAGTGGTGTTTTACTGTGACTTATCTGATAAGGAAAAAGGGGTGTATATATTACAATAGTAACTGTTTAGAATATTTTACAATAAGAGTGCTGGAGTGTTTCAACTGTGTCTTTAAATAAATAATTATATACTTTGATACTAAAGCTCTGGTCATTGTTTGCTTGTATTATTGTATCTGAGTGCCTATTGTGTATACTTTGCATACTGCCTAACTCTTCTTGAGGGAAGTCTGACTGCTCAGCCACAGCTACCAGGTAAATATGGGTGGTGCAGACTGCTACCAAGTGGGTTTACTGCCAACACCTGTAGTCTTAAATCTTTTGCAGTGGTCCCTAAGGGAACTGCACAGGTTTCTGCCTAACAGAGAGTAGGCTATTGTATCTATTTTTAGCAAGAAGGGCACTGTGGTTTTGGGGTGGTAGTTCGTAGGTACCGTAGGGTCCAACAAAGGTTTTTTTAATGAGTGGGGTAACCAACGCGTCTTTAATACCAGCAGGAGAGACGTTTGAGGCATTAACAAATTTGGTGATGATGGGAGTTAGTATGGGTGCGCAAAGTTTAACTAGGTGGGCAGGGAAGCAATCTCCTTTGCAGTTAGATGGTTTTAAGGTGGAGATAGTGTCCAGAACCTGGTCTTGGCTGACCAAAGAGAATTTGAATTGCGTAGCTATATTTTCACAGTCCCTATCCACAAATGGGGCAGTGTGCTATTGCTTGTCAAAAGCTTTCTTTTGGCTAAGATTTTGTCTTGGAGCATGCTTATTTTTGAAGCAAGTGCATTCTGCATGGTAGTACACCAGGCTTCACTAGTGTTAACAGAGGTAATCGATAGTATGGTGTTTTCCAATTCTCTGGGTGTAGTAAAAAGTTATTGGAGGGTGGCGTGGCTTGGTGCCATGACGGTCGGTCTGGCTCCGTGAGAGCTCTCGGCAGTGACCACGTGCCCAACGTATTATGTACCAGTGAAATCATCTACCAGTACTGCTGCTCTGTGCCCGAGACGGCAGAATGGCTGCTGCACAGACTGAGCCATTTGTGGCTGTGGAGAGTGCCTGAGAGTCAAGTTTTTGCGAGTGTTCTGGTGGCGGTGTGCAGAGGCGACAGTGCTCCCAAAATGGCGCTGAGCTGACGGATGAGCCCCGTGAGACAACCCAGACAGAGGCTTGCTGAGGACTGCGCCTTGCCCCATCTGCTGTGCCTGGCATCCAGCGCCACACAGCTGCCATCCGCAGTTGCTCCGAAGACCTGCACCGCTCCTTATCTGCCCCCACCAGATCGTCGCAGGCTGGGCGGAGGAGCTTGCATCCAGGTGGGGACCCTGTGGCCTTGGACGCAAAAGGAGGGGGCCTGGATCTTACAACGGCAGACTCATGTGGCGGAGATTGAGCGGGGCCTCCTGCGGGGGCTCCCAATCTCGCTCCCTCCCCTCCAAAAAGACCTTCTGCAATGACGCCCCAGGTCCCCCCTGGCATCACAGGGCGGATCAGCCCAGGGCGACCTATGGCCCCGACTGCATGACCCTCCCTCCACCCTGGTTTCTAGGGCTGTGTTGGGGGCCGCCAAGCTGAACGGCACCCTTAACCATCCAGAGGGAACATACCACGCCTTCAGAGCTTGGACGGCCATCCCGGCTTCATCGCTTGCGGACTGCCATCACGACCAAGCTAGGAGCCGGGGGCCAAGGGGTGGCGTAGCCCTAGCTTCCTAGTCTGGGCAGTTGTGCTTTGAGCCCTAGGAACTTGGTGGGATCACACCGCCGGACAAGTGATCGTACAAGGCTCCTACTCCTACCCCACACGAACACTCTCCAAAGCACTGAAGGACCCCTCCATCGGCAGCAGGCAACCCCGTGACGCCATGGGCTGCACCTTTCCACCCCTCAGCAGCAGGGGCACAGATCCACAGACTCTCCGCCTGAACTCTGACATCCTTCTCAGCCGCATCGCTTGTGGGAGCCGGGGGAGAGACGCGGTACGGCCCTAGCTCCAGGCTTCCAACACCGGGCAAAAGCCCTGAGCCCTAGGAATTCGGCTGGCCCTGACTGCTGGACATGGTAAGGTGGCACCTGCCACAACCCCATGCGATTGCTCCCCAGAGTGAAGAAGGACCCCTCTCTTGGCTGCAGGCAACTTAACAGCCTGGGCGGCTCCTTTTCACCCTTCAGCAGCAGGGGACAGAACTACAGACCCAAAGGGGCTCTTCACCCTAACCTAGCACAGGTCACAAGCGGCAGCCTCAGCTACCGCAACGAGGCAGCAGTGGTCCAAGGTAGGGCGGCACTTGCCGTACCTTTAAAAGCGAGCCCATAGGTGCTGGAGCGGTTCAACTCCCCCAGTCTCGGCCTGCCTGGAAAGCCCTGCCGTGTTACTGCACACCTGGCACCGGCAGAGAGCTCCCCCGTCACAGGAACCACTCGACACCTCCTTTCCAGGCCCTTCTCTTCTCAGGGGAGGGCTGGAAGCACATCTGAGATCCTCAGGGGCCACGGCGGTGCCTCCCACCTGCGCCGGTCCTGGGCTCTCCTAAAGCAACATTCTGGCCCTGAAAGACAGAGGGCCCGACCTGCCCCTCCAACTCTAATCGCTCCATAGTTACTGGAGGACTGACGGCTGCTACACCTTCCCAGAAACAGCCCCCTATCTCCGGAGGCACGAGACCCCGCCAGCCTTACACCCTTGTAAAAACAGTGATAGCCTAGTCTAGCACCGGCGCAGTCGGAGAGGTCCACAAAGGCCTATTAAAAAAAAAAAAAAAAAGGGAAACTTGGAGCTCCAGTTCAGGACACTAGTATCCCAGGCCCTCCCAAGGTGCAACGCCATAGCCCACCACACAGAATGCCCAGAGCCCCCAGACCGACAAAGCAGACTGATACCACCCTGCTGTCAGCCACCATGGCGGAGAAACCAAAGAGAACCCAATGAAGACATAACCCCAAACCCACATATAGAACCCAACCCTAAACATTGGGTGCAAACAGTCACGAAAGGTGATCTTCAAGACCTACTAGCCACCATCACCAAGGAAAATCAAAAAGGGACCGAAGAATTGAAAGGCAAGATCGACCTTAGAGAAGCGGGTGGTGGAAATCGAAAAGAGAACAGAAGAAATAGAAAACACCCTGTTCGAACAAAATTTTGAAAGCGGTGAGGGGGCGGACAGATTGGAGCCACTTGAAGTCAGATGCAAGGCCCTGGAGATCAAACAAGAAGATGCGGAAAACCGATCCAGGCATAATAATATACACCTGTGAGGAATCCCCACCACCATCCCAGACGAAGAACTGGGGGCCTACGTCAATGATCTTTTCCAATTCATCCTGACCTTGCCGGACAGAGCCCCGCTAGAACTTGACAGTCCACCAAACAAGAGCAAAGCACAACTTCTCCTCCAGACGTCCTAGTTAGGATCCACTTTTATAAAATCAAAGGAGAGACTATGCGCAAGGCCAGAGGTTCAGCCCACATACAAAGCTCTGACTGGAAAAGGTTAAAACAGTGACATTCTCAGAGCCATCTGTCAGCTTTACATTTCTTGGCCATCTTTGGTCCAGAGGGAATTTAGGGAAAGGACGCAAATACAGTTCTAGAACAAAACTCCATCCACACACCATTGGTAATTAGAATAATGTGTGATACTAATATTATTCCAAGAGCTTTTATAGCTACAAACCACAAAAACATGCAATGGCAAACAAAAATACACATGTATTTTATAAAAGCAAAGCTGGAAATAACCCTGATGGGCGAATTAAATCTGTCGTTTTGTTCGTGGCTTAATCATCGAAGCGACGATTAGCAACCTTGGTTCTTCGTACACACAATGTGTCACACAATAGGTTTGCTGCTTTAGCTGCTTAACAGCGAAGAGTCTGGCTGGAGTTGGTAAGCAGCCTTGTCCTGGTTTTCCCACTCATGTGAACGTTCCAAGAATGAACACTATTTATAATGCAAGTGAAGGAAAACATTTAAAATGGCGAAGTGTAGCTAACAAAATAGTGACCTCATACATCCAATAGGACAACGCCACAGTATAACCAAAGGGTCTCAGAGGTAAAGGATCCAAGCAAAAGAGCTCAACATTCAGTCTTCATAATGAATTGGCAATAACTGACTTGAACAATCTATGGCAGGGGCCTGGAACCTTGGTTTGCCAATCACCCCTAGCAAGCATAGTCCAGAGTGAAATATCATGGGAGTCTTAGTCCAAAACATCATTTGGATAGCCAAAAGTTGTAGGCACCTGATCTAGGAGTTCACGCACTATTCTTTTGGCTCTTTATGGGAAAATGATTTAGCAACAATGGTGCAGGCTTAATAGCTATTTGTACTAACTGAAATGTGCAAATAATACCATGGTTGACATTTAGCCTTTAGCAAACTTCATTAGTCACATGAAATGGCAGAGTTAGATCAGCAGTCCAAACAGCAGACATGCATACAAGGATATAGATCCTAAGCAAGCTCAATTACCATTTTAAGTGCGTATTAACCAGTAGGAGTTCTGACATTACAGGAATCAAAAACTAAGTATGTCTATTGAATAGACTCAAAGGGAAATGCCAAGCTTATGCAATTCTACTTTGAGACAAAATACAACAATCTATTTGATTCACAACTTTAACCTATCCACATTGGCTCCAGAAAGTGTAGCAGGAATAAAGGGAGCGTTTATCCAGGGCTAAACATTTCGAGTTGCAAGCTACTATTCGGGCTTGTAGTCACTCAACCCCCTCAATTCTCGACATAAACACAGCACAACATTTCTTACTTGCCAATAGAAAGTTAGCTTGCGAGTGGTAGGTACAAATTTTGAGGTCCGATTCATCTGAAAGACAACCACTCATACCAGTTACCATCACCAATGCATCTGAAAGGGATTTAGAGAAGCATTTAACACATATTGGTTTCTGAATATATCCCTTTGCGAGGTGTTTAGAACTCAACATAAAGGAAAGGTCTTTGTTTAACTTTACACCTTTCCTAGAGTCTCTGGTATAATTTTCTACCATGTGTTCCGCAAAGTGAATAAGTGTCTTTCTGTAACTTCAGTGGACCTACTGGTATACTCCCCTGCCAGGTATCTTCCTACAATTCTAAAGTTAGCAATTATCTTCAAAGTGCCTGGTGTTCAGCTTGCCAGGGCTTCCTTTCATCATCTTCCTAGATCCACTAGTATACTCTCCTGACAGGCACCTAGCCACAATGTCCTATTTTTCCATAGTCTGGGCGGATTGGCGCTTATGCTTCCCTGCTAGGAATCCCTTTCTGGGGGTCTTGTAGATACCCTGGTATACTTCTGCCAGGTCTCTCCCCCAAATGCTTACTGGACTTCTTTCACCAAGACTTCTTAACTGTCTTTCAATGTATCTCAGTTGTATTACTTCATTGTGCTTCTTCATAGGCTTGAGGTACAACTTGTTTCAACTTTCCCCACACTTACATCTCACACATGGGGATTTGTTCAAGTTCCACCTATGAATAGGTTCATTAGGGTTTGTGTGTGGTAACACTGGCTCCAACTTTCACCATATTGACATCTCATATGAAGACATTCACAAGTTATTGCTTAGGGTTTTTATATGAAAAAAATTAGAGACAGGGGAGGTTAAAAGTGTCAATGAGCAGGCCTTGCAAATTCTTAAAAATCCCACTAGACCTGCAGGGCAAGTTCCTTGGTTAACACTCTACCCAAGAGAAATGCACTTGCTCCAAGGTGACTGGTGACAAAATATTTGTTAGGGAGAATTATCTGTTAAGGCTAATTTCCCAAACCTAGTGAGTCCCCCAGCAGCTTTGCTGGATTTTTGGGGTTTATTTTTTTCTCCTGCTAAGAGTGAGACTCTTTTTCTCCCACTCTTAGACATGATTTGAGGTGTTCCTTTGACATTGTATGTGTTTTATGGGCTATGGGGTCCTTTACCCCATAGGGCTTCATGTGTTTTTGATATGTGGGTTACACAGCACCCTCTGTGCAGTAACCCAGGGGTGTCGTCGCGACCCCCAAACAGACCATACCCTGGGACTGACTACTGTTTCCCAGGGCATGCAAAGTCACCATTGGCTTTACTAGTCTCAAATTGTGAACAGAACCAGTACAAACCATCATATTGCGGACGTACTGGTCGGGGCAATTCGATTGCCCCAGGGTCTGTTGTTCGAGGGGGCACTGTCCAGTCCCCCCCGACCGAGTTTTGGCTGGTGGCAGTGGATACTACTTTTTATATTTCGACCGCAAATATATTCCTATGGGATTTTCCCATTGTTCGAGGCTACCACTTTTTAAAATAGCCTCGAACATACCGCCGGTTTATTAAATTAATATAAATTCACCGGTTGGTATTTTTTGCTGAAACTTGGTTCCAAAATGGCGTTTGTGTTCGCTTCTGTGACTCCAACCCAAGTCAAGCCCTTTGTTCCACTTTTTGGCGGGCTTCTCCACAGAAGCCTCCAAAAGTGGTGCCACTCTGTCTGGTACCACAGAAGGTGTGGGAGGGGGTTTAGGCAACTCAAGTCGCACTCTTGTGTGATTGGCCCAAGTGGTGAGCCGCCCGGCTCACCACTTAGCATGTTTGAGTGACAGCTAGGCTGAATGAATAGGGGTTTTGTGCATAAAAGCAGGGCTTTGTGGACTGGAACTTCAGAAGTCGCCACAGGACCTAAAGAATCCGAGGAGGGAGAAGCCGAGCCGACCTGCAACGACGACACCACCGGTGGAGCCCTGCTGATCCGTCTCACCACTTTTCCCGACGACAGAGGAGATCTCCAGCCCGGAGAGTCTTCTTCCTTTGACTGGTGGCGATAACCAGTTTGCCCGTCTTTTCGCCTTCCTGGCCCATCTTGTGGCCGCCTTGCCTGTGCCAAGCACCCCGGCAACCGGAATACCACGGTTTACCACTACCGCGAAGAAAAGGGTAGTACCTTGTAACCGGGAAACTCCGCGGCTGGTTTCTTCCCTAGCAGTGCAACGACATTCAGCTTTCCTCCACGTCGAGACCTCCTCTTCCTCTGGACAAAACACCGACTTGCAACCGCTGCCAGGAACAACTGCCCCCGCTGGAGCGTTCTTCCCATTTTCAGGTACTGTGTCCCGCCTGGCTTCCCTTGCGACAGATCGTTCGGGGTGACAGTAAATCCTCGACTTTCTAACCTGGGTTAGCCTGGGGCCTGTTAACTAACTTTTCCTGACTTGATCTCAATCTTTTGTGAACTATCTACAAAGACTCTTTGGGCATAACCCCACTGTGTGACCCCTGGACACATTTCGCTTGCTCTCTCTAAGAGTGGGCCTGGCATTTGAACTTCCTTGCTCTCCAGTAGACTTTGCCTAACCTGCCTCACTGTGGTTCTTTGAAAGGTATTGAAATTGTGTGCTTTCATAACTTTGCCTTTTCCCTCCCTTTTTCTATAACTTATTAGAGTGCCGTCTTATGTTAAGCGCTCACCTCGGTCTGAAAATAAGTGGTGTTTCTCACTAAGACTTGTCTAATAAGTAATTAGGGTTGTGTATATATGTATATATATATATATATATATATATATATATATAATAGTGACTATGTTGAATTTACTTACCTCTTTTTGTGCTAGTGTAATTTACAAGTGTGTCTTTAAATTATATACTTTTACACCAAAGCTCTGGTCAGTGTTTGCTAGTGCTACTGTATCTCTGTACCTATTGTGTATACTCAATATACTGCCCAACTCATCTTGAGAGAAATCTGACTGCTCAGCCACAGCTACCAGGTAAATCTGGGTGGTACAGACTGCTACCAATTGGGTTTACTGCCAACCACCCGTAGTCCTAAATCTTTTGCAGTGGTCCCTAAGGGAACTGCACAGGTTTCTGCCTAACAATATTTAAAAGTGTTTTTTTGTAAAACGATACATGTCACCATAAGCATACTTCATATTTGGTGCAATGCTTTAAAGCATGCACAGTGAAACTTGCATTTGCCATTAACTGCAAACCAAGTATGTTTGCAGTAAATTAAAAATATGTTTCTATCATGCAAATGGTACTCGCCATTAATTAAGACTACTCGCCCATGCTAGTGGGCTAGTAGATTTTGCAAGCCCTGATGAGTTACGACTTATTTTGCCTAGCGTTATTTTGAAAAAGGGAGTTTTTGATTTTGCAACCAGAGGGATTTTCTTAGTGACAACAGGCCGTCAAGAACCTCAGAATTATGGGCTTTTCTTCCTCAGAAAGGGAAGAATACTGCATCTCTCCTGATGGGGTCACCACCTTCTCCCCCCTGCGCCCTCAACAGCCATCTCCTCCCACATGATCCGCCCTCATAGCACCAGGATCAGGTAGCGAAGGCAGTCCCCTAGCCATGTGGGAGGAGATCCCAGACAGGGAATCAGTGATGACTCCACAGGATTCATCACAATACCAAGAGGTCTCCACGGTCAAGTCTATAGTATGAATATGAATGAATCTCGCAATGTTGCTCTCAACAACCAACAAATATCCCTAGTTGTTGCAGGGAACTTTCTGTGAAGTGGAAAGTTGCTGTCAGGGCACCCAAGCTCGTCGGGGCCCATTGTTACTCTTATCCAGTGTACATACAGTGACTAGCCCAGATCATTACTTGCACAATCAACTGTCTAGTGGGAAAATAAAATGGGAGGGGGAACAAAAAGCCTGATCTTCCACATTTGGAGCATATAGGTTTGCTGTGCATATGGTATGCTCAGTCTATTGATCCAAGACCATCAAGTCGGTCAGCGCCATCGAAGTGCATCTCATCAACCTCCAAGGGAAATCCAGTAACCTTCCAAGTCAGCACTTCTCATTAATAACTGGAAAGGTTTGTACCATATTGCCCGCCACCCATTTATTCTCTACAGTGATCACTACCGCTTTCCTCAAGTGGATCTCCCGGGATAGAGAGATTTGCGGACAGGGGCATTGCATAAAGGACCAGACTGCAAACTAAGTTATGCAGTCCATGTACATTTCATGACAAGGTTACCTCAATTTAGCAAGTGGCATCACTCATCTAAACAAGTACCGGCATGGTCTCCTTTTAGATGTAGTGGTAAACCATATCATGCAACAACACACTCTAACATGCCTACACCCATCAACCAATGCTGGATACATTACAGATTTGCACAACCTTGGCCATTGTCACACATGCACCACACCACTCGGGCACCTCCTCCCTCTCTGGTCTGAGTTAAGCGAAAGCAGCACTGATCTCTAAGGCTTCTACGCATGCTGCATAGGATAGCCAGATAATAAGAACTGCCACAAGGTGCATGATGGGATAGGTTGTTTGTGAAATGAAATAAGGAAGGACCAAGGTCTTGCAAACGGAAAGTAAAGACACTAATATGAATAGGCATTGTCCAGGGAGGATCATGGTGATGAATCTTTAGTCCCAAACAGTCCACACTGGATGCCTATCGGTGTTCCAATGGCACAATCCTGACAGAAGGGCCTTTTGAAGATGGTTTGATTGGGGGGTGCTGTTGAGCAGCCTGGAAAATGGCTGCCTAGCTTTTTAGCTCTGCACCACACGAGAAAACGAGTTGCTATGGTGTTGTTCCAGTCTCTTCCTCAGCCCTCAAAATACGGCATTTGAACATTGAAACCGTGGTGCACCACTGGCTCCTATTCCAGTTCGATTGACAGCCTCTGTTCCGAGCGCCGGCTTGCTGCGTACTGGAGATGCAGCGAAGCCACTTGTCCAGTCTCCCACTCAACACCCACTGGGGCTCCCGACCTCCCCACCTGGACCACCGGAGTCTCCCGAAACGCAGATCATTGGGGCAGACCAGCCGAATGCATCGTGCTGGGCCCCGGGAAAACGCAGTGTACATCCCTGTCTAAGCGTCAGCCTCCTTCAAAAACGTCGCAAGAGGGTTGGGGATCCCGGAAGGACGGGGGACACCATGTTTGCCTGCCATGCTGGCGGGGACACCATGGTTGCCTACCCTGCAGCATCTGGCCTGCCCGATCACAGCCCCTATCGGAACACGCAGAGCAACGGAGCGGGCTGGGAGGACTCTTCTCCTTACTGTAACATTCACCTGTGGTGCCCGGACGGTCCTCGCGGAGATCGGAACATGAAACTGAAGACCTCAGCATTACTGCAAACTCACCGCCACCGAACATCCGTGACCCCCTCCCCGCTCCCATCCTGCGGCGGGTGTACCCCCCGAGACAACCCCACGCACCAGACGTCCTCCCTGCCCCTCCTCACTGCCCCATGGGACTTGCTTGCGGCCCCTCCGAGACAGGGTAGGGGTGGGTAAAATTCCAGCTGCGCCCATCAGCCTCCCACCCCCCGTCCCAGCCCTCATGTAAAGTTTGCACCGGCCTCCGTGTTGGAGAAAGGGGAGGTGCCTCACGACAAGCGCCTGACCCTGGCTCCATTGGATTCATGGGCGTACTGAAGGGACAGGATTACTCTATCTGCAGGCCCGCCTACACCTACGAGCCCAGGAGTCAGACACCACCCGTGCTCCATTGCACTGCTCTACCCATGGTGCAAAGGGGCGCAGCAACAACTAGCTGCATCATCAGAACTGCCTGCAAATCCAGAAGCCACCGCACATCGGCTTCGCACAAGGTGAGAGGCTCCCCCTAAACCCGCAGCCACCCTTACTTCATCCGTAGGGGTCTCTAGATAGCACATGCTACAAGTGGGGCGGACTATACTCCAGGGGCGCTGGAACATGGACCCCCCCCTTGGCTGCACTCCTCTGTCACACTGGTCCCACAAGCTCATACAATAGGCGGCAGGCTGAATACATCAGTGGACAGACAGCCACGGTGCGGGCTGCACCCCACAGCAAAGACTCACAGCTCAGAAAAAGGCCCTGATAATTTACCACAGAGAACCCTGCTTGCCCGAGTAAATTCCTGTCTCACCCAGAAAGGTCCCTCTGCTCAACCAGAGTCCGACCCCCCCATCGGAAGGGGGCATCTGAATGCCTCATTGCTCCTCGACGAGGTGCACGGATACCACCCTAAAGGGGGAACCTAACTAAGCTCAGGCCACAACCCCATACACTGTACCACAGAACTGTATATTTAAAGGAACCCGGAGCAGACGCAACTTATTATCGCCACAACCCGACCAAAGTGAGGGGTCCCCCAGGCTACACTCCGACTCAGCACATACAGCTATCCAAACAAGTGGCTGACTCACTTCCACACTCACCCAGCGAGCGGGGTGACCCATCGCTGCATCAGAAACTGCACATACAGCCCATTATGACAGGTCCGGGAGACAACTGCACCTCATGAGAACTCACCAAGACTCTCCAGGATACAGCACTTCCTTGCTCCCCCCCTTATGGGGAGTCAACATATGTCGCCTGGATCTAATCCTCAGTGCCTGTTGAGTCACAGGAATTGCAGAGACCCAGCAGTTGACCCCAACCCACCGGCCCTACATCATAGTGTTTGCACTGCTCAACCCAGCAGTAGCCAGTCATGACCAAAGGGAATTGTGGAGGTAAGAGGGTGGGCGCAATGGACAAGTTTGCCAAGGCAACACTGTGAGAAGACCCAAACCAACCTCGACAACCATCAGACCCATCCACCGCGGCTTCATCACCCACGCCGGCCCCACACCTCACAGGCATGATGGGGCCATAGCGAAGGACTTCGGGGCCGTGCACGAAAAACTAGACGCCATCAATGCCAGTGTCGCCTCGATACGTTCTCAAGAGGGAGCTCGGCTAACAGAGGCAGAGGATAGAATTGGCACTAATGAGAACATCCGCACACTACAGGACACACTGGCCACCCTCTCCAGAGACATGAAACAAGTCAAAGGCAAATGCGATGACCTTGAATCGTGATCCCGAAGAAACAATGTCATAAGGGTCTGAGAATGATTTGACCGGTAATATGGAGCTGGGCGTCGAAAACATTCAAGGACCTGCTCGATCAACCCACCCTCTCTCCGTTCTTTGCAGTGGAGCGAGCATACAAAGCCTCATTACCGAAGCCAGTAGACTATCCTAGGCCTATAATAGCAAAAATCTTGAGCTAACGGGACAGAGACACTTCTTCGCCTAGCCTGGGAAAAGAAGGAATTAAGACTCGGATCCCAAATCGTCTGTATAATACCAGACTTCTCTATCCCTGAGCAGCTAGAACGGCAGCAATTTATTAAGAGTCAAAAAGACGCTCAGGGAACGAAATGTTCAATATGCAATGTTATTCCTGTCCCACCTTACATTGCAATTCCGTGGCAAGATGTACTTCTTTACGGTGCCCAGCGAGGCAGTGAAGTTCATTGAAGCGCAAATCACGATGCCCGGGCCTCTGGAGGGGCAGCCGGAAGAAGACTGACCAACCCACTGTTTACTTTGGTTGAACATCAATGCCTATAGCTCATGCAATCATATGTGCTGCTTGTAACCTTCCTTAAGTTTGTCACCTCAACATTAGCTATAGATAGGACGCAAAGTCCTCTGTCAATTGATACCGTGCAGCAATGGCATTCCCATTTGCAGTTGCTAGTTTGTTATAAGAAGGAGGGGAGACAAGGGCAATCCTTGGAGGTGAAGAAAAGGGATTCACCCTAATTCCTCAAGCAGAACACCGTACCTTATTCAAATGAAGAAGCTGGTGCCACAGCAGTTATTCCTGGTAGTTTCCTGCAGACCCACGGTTCCTTGAGCTTTCGTGCGATGGACGTCTGGAGGTGTCTGCACCACACAGGGATGAAGCCGGCAGTAGCGACGGTGAATAAAAGGTGCGCTCCTTAAAAACAGGAGAGGCTCTTCAGATGGCTATCCTGACCACTACAGCAGTGTGCAGCAATTTCGACCAAGAAGGGGATCCTCTGGCTGTGGAAGATGAGCTAGTTATCCCCACCAGGCTCAAAGGAAGACGACTCCGGACTGGATCTTCTCTGGTCGTTGAAGGGTAGATAGCTCAGAACTGCAGCAGGGCTTCACAGGGACGGGGTAGTTGCAGCAGCAGACTTCTCCGCTTCTCTTTGGTTCCTTGTAGTTCCAGTGGCGACTGACTTCTAGCCCAAGAGACCTGCCTTTTATGCGAAAATCCCCCATTCACACAGCCTGGCTGTAACCACGCAGCAGGATGGTTGTCCAGCCCGGACAACCACCTCAGCCAATCATGGCAACGTGTGACTTGGGTTTCCTAGGATACCCTGTGCAGGGGGTGACTACACCCCTCCCTCACATTCAGCCCACCTAGACACCCAGGCGCCTGGAGGAGGGCCTCCTGGTAGAAGCCCGCCAAAAGACTGAACAAAGAAGGCAAACCTGGTTTGCCGCGCAAAGTAAAACACAAGAAGGACTTTAACAAAAAGAAATGGCGAATAAACCCAACCGGAGCCAAAAGAAAGAGCATTTGGTCAAGCGGGTTTATGTTCGAGGCTAATAGCCTAAAACAATACCATGTTTATATAGTATAATCGCGGTAGAAAAGTTAATCACTGCCACCAGCCAAGTCTAAAAGTTAAAAGAGCAAAATAAGGCTCTAGGAAGTACAGATAAAAAGGGATACAGAGTAACCCTTTCCAGTACTCCATGTAAGATGGGGTGTACTGGATCTGTGGTTAAAAGTGACTATGTAAAGTTAATTGCAACTTTACCTTTTTCTGGGGGACAGTCAGCCACAGAAAATGGAGTGGGTGGGAAGTCTAAAAGACAACCCTGTGTCACTGCACTGAAGGTGCTGTGTAACACACAAAAGGGGGCTACTGAAGTGGTGTACTCCAGAGTCCACAATCACAAAAGCAGATAAAATACACATGGCAAAAACATAGCTAAGAGTGGGGAAAAAAAGAGGCACACTTTTACCAAGTGAATAAAAATAACTCCAGAAATCCGGCAAAGCTGCTGGGGGACTCACTAGGTGAGGGAAATTAGCCATACAATGAGAATTCTCCCTAACAGAGAGAACGTATTGATCTCTTCCTCATCTCTTGCTCATTAATGGGGAAAGTGTTGGACGTGTACATCAGACCTTGAAACCTCACCGACCACTCCCCAATCTCACTCGCCATGAAATTCAAAGCAGACCCGTCGGGTTGCACCTGGAGGTTTAAATCCACAGCGCTGCTAGATGTATTCAAAGCGGACATCAAGTCAGATAGATAGACACTTTCTTCGAGACCAAATCATCAGAAGACACTTCCCACAGCAGAGACATGGCAATGTCAAGGAAGGCAGGGGGTACTTAAATGAATCAGGAGGGAGCTTGCGAATACTCATATCTTGAACAGGAACACTCTAGAACCTCTGACCCTGCACTGCTGGCGCAAATCCGCTCTGAACTGCAGAGGTTCGAGGGCCTTGCCGTAAGAGAAACCAACTACTTCTCTCGCCCAACGGCGGCCAAGAAGTATGGTGACGACGATAGGCCGTGGAGGACACTGGCGAGAGTGGTCTGATGCAAACGCGGCAGGAACCATGTGGACTGCATCATGGACATGATTGGTTACAATAAATTGTCAGATACCGATGTGGTTGAGCTGTTCTGCACATTCTACCATACCCTATATGCCGCACCAAAACCAAGCGACGATCAAGCCTTTCAAACCTTTCTTCAGAATACCCCATTGCCCTCCTTGAATGCCCAAATCAGAGATGAACTGGAACTTCCAATCACCCTTGAGGAGATTGTAGCGGTCATCTCTGCCCTCCCCAAAAGCAAGGCCCCAGACTCAGACAGCCTCATGGAAATTGTATCAAGAATACGTTGCAGCACTGGCCCCGATCCTCCTCTCGTTCTGGGAGGAATCTTTAAGTCTCCATGTTTTTCCAGAATCCTGAGAGAAGCTCTAATCACTAATGCTGAAACCTGACGAGCCTAGCAATGACTGCAGCTCGAACAGACCGTTATCCCTCATCAACTGCGATACTAAAATATATGAGAAGGTTCTGGCCAATCGCCTCTCCCATTAATGCCACACTTGGTCTACCCCGAACAGGCTGGCTTCATCCGAGGAAGTTCTACCACCCTAAACATCAGAAATTGTCAATATAATGGCTAGAATTGACCCGGGTGCACAATCAGTAGCGATAACGATAGACGCCCAAAAAGCATTTGATATGGTTGCCTGGGATTACTTATTTGCAACACTGGAGGCGATGGGATTTGGCCCCAAATGGTAAAGTATATTACACTCCTATACACACACAACCACTGGCCAGGGTTCTTGTTAATGCCCGCATGTCCACACCATTGCAGCTTGAGAGGGGAACCAGACAATGTTGCCCGTTCTCTTATCTTGTTTGCCCTGGCCATCGAGCCCATGGCAGAAACACATCAGGATACACCACGCTCACTGTGGAATACGAATAAGCGGCTCCCACAAGGTAGTCTTCCCTCGATGAAGATGACATGATATTGTACATTCGAGTGCCTATAACCTACCTGGCCCCAATCCTCAAAGATATCACACGCATTGGGATCACTTTCTCGATGTCCGAAATATGCCCCCTCACCGATGCCACTGGTGATTGCTGCAGTACTTCCTCGTTGCGGTGGTCCCCAGACCGCATCAAATAACTACAACTCACTCAATTCATATACAGACTCCAAAATACATAAATGGAAAGACCTCCTGCTCTCACCTGCTGCTAAACGTTCGCTGATCAAGATGATCATACTCCCCCAAGCTGCTATACACTTTCACAAACGTCCCAGTGTGGCCAGGAAAACCATACTTTGCCAAAATGCATGGCTTATTCACGCAGTTTCTATGGCACTCTGGGGCGGTCACAAGAAATGGGTATAGATGACACTCTTATGACAAAGGGGGATTCAACGGCCCTAATCTAGAACTCTACTGGATAGCAGCCCAGGTGCAATTCGCCACGTTCTGATAACCCATGACACTCCCCCCCCCCCCACAGCCTCCCCCCCCGCTCGACATGTAGAATTGGAGACACTGGCTGCAACTGATTCAGATCTAAAGACGCTGATACTTGATTGGCGCTATAAGGATTGCCTCTATGACCCGGTCGCTTCCACACTGCGCACATGGTGCCTACTATTGGCTCACACTGGCACTGAGAAACCAAACCCTACTACCGCTAGCTCCCCCTGTGGAAATTCCCCGAAATAAAACCCACATGGGACAGGGCGAATCAGTCGATATGGGAACGCTTAGGCTACATGGCCTTGGCGGACCTCTTCCCAGAGGGCCAATTCATCACACCTGCCACCTGGAAACCTGGTCACAGGAAACCAGGGATTGAGCACCTCCAATAGTATAGGTTGCATGCTGCCATATCTGCCAGATGGCCCTCTTACCCGATCGAACCCCCGGAAACCGCTTCATTGGCCTACACTGCAAACTCGGGAGATTGTAGAAATATTCTCTCCACATTATATAGAATACTAACAGACACCCTGGCCCCCCACCCCACCATCTCCCGAGCCGGTTAGGGTTGATCCCGAGAACTAGGCTCCGGAATTACAGATACACATGCGTATCACTCCCAAAAAGTCTCACTGAATTTTCGATTCAAATGTATGTAGGTCAAGCTTCTGAATAGACTATACTACACTCCGGCCAGACTTTCAAAGATGGCTCATACACAACCCCAGGCCTGTCCGAGATGCCAACACTCTCCTGCAGACCACCTGCACATGTTCTGGGCATGCCCTCGGATAGAGGAATACTGGGACCGTATCTTGAACATAATCTCACAGGTATTGACCATTCCACTTGAGCGAGACCTCCTAAGCACACTCTTTGGCATTTGGCTGACTGTTACTAGTAAAACTCATCGCCCGTTTGTGTATATGACATGAATGATTGCAAAAAGATTTTACTGAAATGGAAATACAGGAACCCCCCACACCAGCGCAAAAGAATGGCCAACTGCACTGACATGGGCTCAAGAGTGTGAAGACCGATCTGTTTCCCCTCTTCCCTACCACTCCAGGCCTCAAGATGCCTGGGGGGCCCTTTCGCTTTTACCTCCGTGATCCGGATGTGGCCAAACCCAACTAAAGCGTGTTATTTCTTACAAATTATGACTCAGTAATGCATCCGTGTTCCTTGAGCTGTCTTGTATGCATAGTTGTCTGAACTTAATATGCAAAATGTTATAATGCAGATAATCCCTACTGTCCTATACCTTTTTGCCAGTAATGCAGATTTGATAAAAGGTCAAAAAAAATGGTTTGGTTTCTGCCCTATTATTGTTGTCCTTACATGAAGCAGGAATCAATGGTTGAACCCATTCCAGGAAGAAACAAGAAATTCCTGCAAGATCAACATCCAGAAGAACTAGGCAGAGAGTGAGAGAAAGAAGGCCGAGTAGAATCAGAGAGGATGGAAGTTCCTCAGAGTCATCTAAAGGCAGCAACAAGCATGCATCATGGTGGGAGGAAGAACAAAGAAGCCTGCGCAATGCTACAACCTCCAATAAGGTGGGAAGCCCAAGAGGTGGGAGCCGCAGAGGAGAAGAGAGATGAGGCCACCCAAAGCAGCATACTAGCATCCTCCATAACCGACGCCCTGTCATATGAGGAAAGGAGGAACCGATGCAAAAGACCCAAATAAGTGGGCAGACAGAAAATTGGAGTCCCAGTTCCTCACCAGGCCGAGAGACCGCCTCCCCCGACGGGCACCGACAAACAGATATGCAATGCAGGCTGAAGTGCATTACGGCGACAAGGACATAAGCTACCCAATGAAGGGATGAGAGAACAGATAAAGCAGAAAAGCCAAATAGCCAAGTCGGGCTGAAAACTGATAACTTACGAAAGGGTTTAGACTCCAACAAGCATGAACGGCTGCGAGCCCCAGTAGCCAAAGTAGGGCAGAAGTCAGTGCTATCACAAAAAAAGTTTGAGAAAACCAAAAAAAAATAAAAAGAGGTGAGAAAGGAGCACAGATGAAAAGCGACAACATACATATCCCCAAATGGGGTAAAAGACATTGCCATTTAACCAACTGGAATACCCAAAGAGACCGTTTTCCCCAGACAAGGAGAACCCACACAGAGGACAGACCTAAAGTTTGAACTACACAGACCGGCATGTTGCCAGGTGAATGAGATAAGAACTTTTGGGGGGAGGGGGGGAGGGGCTGGGGGCCGGATCACAGCCACAGGACAAGAGAAAGACCGAAAGACACTTAAACATATAAAAGAAGGCCTCTGGCCTGAGAGAAACTATGCGATTTGGCTGGGTTAAGATAACTGCCACTATGGTTGCAAATGAGGAAGTGGGAGGGAGGAGAAGTCTGTTTTCACAGACCAAGTCTGTTTTCACAGACCAAGTCTATGTTTTCCTTCTTTTGTATTAGTGATCAGGACAAATGTCCCTAGGGACAAAGTCTGGAGAAAGGACGGATTTTGGTATTGTAAGACACCGACAAGCACTCGTTTTTTGTTATTTTCTTTTGAGACTAGGGAAACCATCTTTTTAGAAGTCGGAATAGGAGATCTTTGGTCAGTCTCATAAGGGTAACTTACCACAAGGACCTGATGCAGGTTTGCTATTGTCTTCCCTGGGTTGAGTCACCTAACTGAGTATTTTGCCAGGTTTTCCCTCTTCCTTCCAGGATCTGGGACGGGTCTTGTTTCAGTTGCTAAGGGGCACTGTGGTTAATGCTTTTTCTTCTAAAAAGCTTGACTAGGTACCCAGCTATCGTCTTCACCAGACTAAGTCCTAGGCAGGGTACTTCACACCATACAAAAATTATGGCAAATCCTCCTCATATCACCCATTGTCGATTTTAAAATAGGACCACTAAAACCTAATAAAACTGACTCCACACAGATGGGCCCCTTTAATGGATAAATCGGCGCTACTTGACCAATCAGCTGTTATTGCTAGCAGATCAAATCACTTGGACTTGCAGCAACCATTAGCTGTTTTGTCAGGGGTGGATTATTATTATTATTATTATTATAGGTTATTCATAACGCTCTTAATACCAAAGAAGTTTCCAAGCGTGGACCCGTGATTTGAACCTGTGTTGCTCTTCCAGGACGAGCATGTTGCCACTGAGCTATACTACCCATGCCTAAATCCTAAAATTAAATGTGCTGCTAGAGGCTGAAAAGGCTATTGATTTCACTGAAACAGTCCTTTAGGTTCTGTAAGGAACTCATGGTGGCAACAGTAAAGAAAAGACAATCGATTACAGTCCAAGGGTGTTTATTAAACTGTACAGGTAGGTTGGAAAAAACCCTAATCTAAACCTAAATTTAAGATGGGAGCAAGCTACGACCATCAAATAATAAGGCAGTCCTAGGGGAGTCTGGTCAAATAATTGGGCCTATACTAAGAAAAACCCATTGCCAATCCTTACGCAAAATACAAAAAGTGTGGGATAAGGTTCATAAGAAGAAAGAAAGAAGTGTTCACAAATGCAGTCAGGATGTGGTAGCCGGGGTCTCTTGCCACTGAGGACCTGATATGTTTAAAATAATATGTTCCTTTCCGTATGTACGTTGGATGAGGACTTTACACCCCTGGATCGCCCTCTTCTGCGCTCGGACGCTTCTTGAATGTTGGCTTCCCTCAGTCAGGTTCACTATGGCCTTTTCTTGTACAATTTCACCTGTTGCATTCACAAGTCTTCATATCTTTTTAAACAATCCACTGTGAACCTCCCTCTGTCGGGTTCACTGTCAACACAATGTTTATTGGGGCATCATGCTTCGCTCTGTTTGGCAGAAATCCCTCTGTCGGGTTCACATTTGACAGCCTCACAGTTTATTCAACTACGTTCTGCTTTCTCACTACGCATGTTTTACTTCCATTCGTTTTCCAATGGTTTGCCGTTCAAAGACTATGCTGTACATGTGATTTTGCTATACCCCTGTATGCCCACTTCGACCGCTTCCTGATGACTCTCCTAATGCCTTGTATTATCGGTAGTTGAACAAAAAGGAGAATAAACCAGAGTCTCTTGAGTAAGCACCCACCTGGTGCCAGACCCCTGTGCATATGGTCTCCCCGTAAAACGTTAACAGTTTTGAACTTTCCTTATCTTATCATTTGCCACTTGCGTTCAATAGTTCGGTTTCTTATCGGTGTCTCCCCTGCACTCACCAGATGGATGAACCCGTTGGCTTTTCTTGCTTATGGAGCAACAAGCATCTATCCCCGTCCTGCTCATCGGATTAGGAGGACTGTGTACGGTTGACATCTGCTGCTTCACATGGTGGCTATTGTTCACGGTTTTCTGTTTCGCGGGTCAGAAAGGGAAAGGTCACTTCTTTCCTGGTCGCCTCTTCGGTTCTCGCCGCCTTTCTCCTCCTCTTGAACTGCTGTGCTTGGATAGCAGTCACTGTGCGGTCTGCTTTGCTCGTCATGTGCTCTTGTCCTCCACCTTTTAGCCCTGAGGTGAAGGGAAAGGGCCATCAATTGTGTGCGATTCTGGTCAATTGCCTGACCCTTGTGTTGGGACATGTCAGGTTAACAGTTCTGGCGCGAGTCGGTTATCTTTTGTAGTGTGCCAAAGTGTTTGTGTGGGAAAAGGGGTGGGGGTAGATTTTCTGAGTATCCTACATGGTAGGATGGGAAAAGGTGTTATAAGAAGGGGGATACCACGTCTCACCCATCAGTGTCCCACTTCCACTCCCAGAGGACCCCCATCCAGGTGATCCTCCCGCCACTGGTCCACCCCCAGGAACTGTATCCATAGCGATGGCCACCTGGATGTCAGATCCCCAGGGACCAGTCAGAGAGAAACCTTCAGGTTTCTCACAATTGTGAGCAGAATAGGAATGGGCGAGTAATGTTTGGTATTTGTCAACTTACCGTATGCCTCCCAAGTGGCGAGAATACAAGTTAATAATACTTGTGCGAACCATTTGCACTTAAGTGGGGCACACAAAACATCTAGCCAGGGTCACCATTATTTGCGTTTCTGATTGAACCACTTGCCTGTTATTTGAGAGAACAGCATATAGAAGTATAGAGATATGTATGAAAAGAATGTTACTAGATCATGGTTTGCAGATCTTCCGATACATTTGAGACATCCTGCAAGTAGTCCTGTAGTAGACAGTTAATAGTTGTGGTTGTTATTCAGGCATAAAAATGTACTGGAATTGATATTTGGGCATTAGGATCGCAAATGAAATGTCTGTGCTGCGTAATAGCAATTATCTGACTGCATTAGACAACTGGAAAACAAAAATTAAAAGCTGGCTAAACTGCCACTGTCCATGATGGCAAAAGTATTACTAATAAACATGTATTATCTTACTGAAATGGTTATATATTTTTTTTTATCAAAGTACCCGTTAAGACTGCCAGGTGAATATTTCAGTTGACTGATCTGTGCGGTTAAGGCTGATTTGAGCAGGAAACAAGGATTACAGAGAAAACATTAACACTTTTTTTTGTTTAAACTATTTTTATTAAGGTTTTTTTTAATGACAGTGGGCTCTGTACCGTCAGTGGTACTGCTTCGAACAATCAGCATATCCTTGCAGACGTGTTAAACAAATACAGATTCACTTAATATGCCCCCCGCCCCCAGGGTATAAAAATCTCAAAATGTTCGGTCTAAAAATAAAATTACAAGAAAGTGTTAAAAAAAAAAAAAAAAAAGAAAGAAAATGAAAATGAAAAAAAAACATCATCCCAAGACGAACATGAGTGGAAGGAAATAAAAATGCATGCATACATCTTTCCTTCATCTCTCCCTTCAGTTTGTTCCTCTACCTTCTTCCTTTTCCCTTGCATGTTTCCTTCAAGGCTTCCCAAGATGGCTATTTTAGAAGTGTTGGCTGCTTTAGATTGCCATCTTTACTCTTCCCAACACCAGTGTCCCAACTACTACCAAAGGGAGCGTTACCCAGGTTTTCCTCTCCTGATAAATGGACTGGGAAAGAGGCAATTTTTCTGCAGCATTGGAAATAGGTCCTGGCTTTTGGCATGCTTCTATAAAAAGACCCACCATTCCACTATAAAGCCATGCAATTTGGTTTCTCGAGCATAAATACTTCCCAGCCCTTGTGTAACCATTCAGCTGATAACTGGGGTATGCAGGGGTGGGGGAGTCGGGGGGAGAGGGGCAGAGAGGGAGCCTCACACCTATTGTGCTACTGCCAATATTTCTGTCCAAAGCAATGATTCCCAAATTCTTGGACACCTTTAATGATCATATGACCGGGGGGGCATCTTCAGTGTTTTTCACATTATTTTTGCCAACAGAGGCGTTCAGCCCAGTATATTTGCGTAGGTGGGTAGTCCCACCACATATGATATGCCCCCCAGTTTCCCATTATCTCCTCAGGCAACATCCTGGATATCCTTAATGAATCAAAGCACCAAGCGTGTAGTAATTTAATGACAAGTGTCTTAGCGTGGGTTGACAAATAACGTAATGCTACATATTTTTGTCCACATACTTTCCATGAGTTCTTGACCTAAATCCCTTTCCCATTGTGTTTACATTTTAATTGTGGTCCCATGAGAAAGATTGCTTTGTATAATCTCCATATTATCCCTTTTCCATTGTTGGCCTTGTCCCATATTTTGTTCCATCTATGTCAGTTCCCTGCCAACTTTATCTTCCATTCAGCTTTCAGGATTGTCCCCATTTATTCTCAAGTATTGAAACACCTCAACCTTATTACACCCCCCCTCCCCACCCCAACAGATCTTGTTTCTTCATATTTCCTGAATTTATCTTTTGAAATTAGCTGGCCTACCCTCTTCAGGAGAGTCTGACCAAGTTTGTGAAGGTGGCTGAGCAATTTGTCCAAGATCAATCGGATGCCACCAGAATGAACTCCTAGAAGATGGCCCTGTGGATAGCCATTTATTAGATGCATCTTCCTTCAATAGTTCCCAAATGATCCTGAATACTGCAGGGGGTCTGTATTCTTTATGGCACCTCTTTTGATGGGGTCAGCAGGCAGTCTAACTTTTTAGGTGCATCTCACAGTCTTACAAAAGTGTCCAATAAGTTCGGAATCCTCTCATATGCTTGTGAAAGTCTGAGCCATCTTGTGATATGCAAATAAAACCAGAAGATCAAAGCCTCTTTTTGGCAGTGCAATCCCTTTTTTAAAAAAAATGTTGTGTGTCACAGTTTAGATAAAAGTTCTAAAACATGACCACACAAGCATCCAAACACATTAAAAAAAGACAATGGGAGGCCACCAGGGGGCACGCAGGTGATGGCAGCCTGAGCGTTGCTCTCCTGCCGTACTCAGGCCGTTGAAAGGGATTGAGCCCCCCTGGCGGCAACAGTGCTGGATCGGCTGCTGGACCCACCCCGCGCCCCTTTTGAAGGAAAGAGCGGACCCTGGGGGCATCGGGAAGCCGGAGAACGGACTTCACGGCCCGAAGTGACGGAGCGAAGGGAGGGCCTGGAGGGGTGATCCCCTCAACCGCGGACCCGCAGCGTGGGAGTTGCCCTGCAAGGCAGGGGACTCCCATCGGAGCGCTGGGCCCACGCGGAGAACCCTCCGCCCGCCACCGTGGGAAGACACGGAGACCTGGGATATCGGTCCCGAAGCAGGAAGAGGACGAACAGAAGCACCGCGGACGGGGCTCCTGTAGCGGTAGAGCCTGGGTGTGTGTTCCACAAACCCCCCCCCCCCGGGGGAAGAGAGCTGGTGGCGGCGGGACGAGCCGTAGATGAGGCGACGCCCGGGGAGAGAGGGCAGCCCCCCCCCTCCTATGAAAGGCCCACAAGCCCGTGCCCGAGGAAGAGAGACGACGGAGATAGAGGTCGAGGACCCCTCCGCCCGAGAAACTGAGGAGCAGCGCCGCCACGCCAACAGAATTATCTGGCGCTCACTTCTGGTAGGTGGAGGCCCCTGCGTTAGGCCACAGGGCGTGTGCCCGCCTGCAGACCCATCCACTAGGCCCTGGGAGGCAATCCCCTCTACCCGGAGCCTGGTGGGGGACAGCGAAGCAGGAACGGGAAATGCCCGCATGAACTGGCGGGAGACCCTGCAAACCTTTTGCTGCGAGGGGGCTGGTGACAAAAAGGAGGACCCCACAAACCACGGGAGCATGGCCCATACGGAAGCCCCGACGCACTCCGCAACAGCTATGGAGAGGGGATTCGCATCCATACTCCAGGAGATCTGGGATATGCGATCAGACATTGCGCAGAAACTGGAAAAAATGGACAACAGGGTGGATAAGGTGGAGGACAGGCTCTTGCAAGTGGAAACCTATCAGTCACCTATCAGTCGTCCTCAGCTAGGCAGGAGGTGCAAATGGAGATGCGGCTGGCGGCCCTGGAAAAGAGGAACGAGGAAAGGGCCAGGCAAATGGACGACTACGAAAATAGGGAAAGGAGGGACAATCTTAGATTTTTTGGAGTTTCCGAAGTGGAGGGGGAAACGGAGAGAGACTTAACCCGTGTGGTGCGAGACATAATCACCCTCCTATTCGCTGAAGAGATGACCATGGAAAGGTCCTGGCGGAGGTAAGGACAGCGGGGGTGATTTCCTACAACAACGCAGAGATCTCAATATTTCAAGACCTTTCCGCCGGGGGGCACTGTTGAGCAGCCTGCAAGATGGCTGCCTAGCGTGAGAGCTCCGTGCCCAGCCGCCTCTTATCCACTGACATCTGCAGTTCTGCCTTCGATCCTGTGTACCTGCTGCGATCCCTGCACTGTGGCCATCGAGCCCTATCAGCACGTCGAGTTCTGGGAGAAATCGGACTCTCGGAACTGGAGATCCTCGTCCTGCCATGCCTCGCCGCCATTGGGCCTACACTGGGCCCTGCTCTCATCGCGACCTGACTGGGTGACCCTCATTGACTCGCTGCTCGCTGCTCTGCCCTAACACCTGGGGCACACACTACACTCGTGGGCCGGCTCGCTCCTGCCCCAGTCCCGCCGGACGGTCCATTCCGCTAGGGGCCTAGGCCACTGATGACCGAGGCGCGCCGGCGCCCCATCTGCGACCGCGGGGAGCCTGGACTGGGCTGCCTGGCGCAAGCCGGCGGGAACTGCTATCGTGCCCTCACGGGATCTCTTCCATACCCGACTAACTGGCTTCATCGACCGAGCTTTGTCATGCCCTCTGGTTCCGGCCATGTCGAGTAGCTCCAAAGAAGCTGCTAAAGGGGGTGCTATGGACAAATTCGCTAAGACGGTCCCTCCACCGGAGGTGGGCCACACGTCACCCCCGCAGGAAGAACAACAACCCTAATCCGGGGGTGGCAGCGCCGGACCTCACTGCCATGATGGAATCGATGGCTAAGAACTTTGCCTCCTTTCATGAGAAGCTTGACGATATCAACGCGAATGTCGCTTCGCTCAAGACCCGGGTAGACCAGGCTGGATCGTGAATCACTGAGGCCGAAGGCCGGATCTCCACTAATGAAGATGCGATACACGTACTTCAGGACACAGTAGCCACCTTATCGCGCGACATGAAGAGTGTTAAAGCAAAATGCGATGACTTGGAGTCCCGCTCCCGCAGAAACAATCTTCGGATAATTGGGGTCCCTGAAACTGCCCTGAAGGGGCGCATGGAAGATGCAGTCGAACAACTACTCAAGGACTTGCTGCGGGATCCAGACCTTTCCCCTTACTTCATGGTGGAGCGGGCTCACCGGGCCCTTGCCTCGCGACCCAGACCTGGCGACATCCCCAGACCCATTATAGCCAAGATTCTTAATTATCGTGACAGGGACCTCATTCTTCGCCTGTCGCGGGAGAAAGGGGAGATGCGACTGGAGTCTCATGTCATCAGGATTTTCCAAGACTTTTCTGTGGCGGTACAGCAGGAGAGACTCCAATTTCTTGGCGTCAAGAAAATGCTCAGGGAACGCAATGTACCGTACGCCATCTTATTCCCGGCTCGTCTCAAGCTCACTCATAATGGCAAATTGTACTTTTTCACAGTCCCGGACGAGGCAGTGAAATTCATCGAGATGCAAATACCGCTTCAGGGCTCTGGAGAAGGCTGAGTGGACGCTACTTAACTGTGATTGGCGCGGTCTGTGGACACTTATTGAACTTGTTTACTCAGTCTGCACTGTGGTACTGGTAAGGCTGCTCTGTTTACTGTGACGCTCTGCCCCTGCAGTCCTTGCGTGCTACAGTGCTTGTGCACACGTCCTCACAACGCACTTCACAGAGCTGGTCTCACACTGTTCTGTTGTCCTACCTCAATTTCTGTTCTCCTATCGTTCAGGTCCTTAATCTCTCAGTTATATACTCCGTTCCCTGCATTTGAGATGCGGGGATGTACGATATTTGACTGTCGAAACTGTTGGTCTATTTTGGAACCGCGGGGGCTCATGCGCGGTCCCCGATTACCCGCCTTGGGGGCGGGGGCGGGGCCTGCGCCGCGAGTCCGCCACCACTGCTCGTTTTGCAACTGAGCCATTTGGCTCCAAGCATGCTGGTGCACGGCAACGGCGCACCTCATTGCGATTGCACTGTTTTGTCTCATTTTATTGGTGTGTGTTGGCCCCAGTTGGGCCTCGGGGAAAATTGGGCCAGGTTGGGGACGGTCCAACTGTGCATCGTTAGGGGTGGGTGATCTTTACACTGCTGATCCGTGGTGAGGGTGGGGGGTGGGAAAGGGGTTTTACAAAAAGGCACACAAGGTTTCGCAGCGCGCATGCTGAAGGGCCCAACGCCCACTTGCTGTTCCAACACTGAGAGCTCATACCATCACGGGAGCTGGGATGTTCACAGATTTATGGGTACTGTGTCTGTAGATACCTACCTCTGACATGGCTACAGTCATAATGTCCTGGAACATTCGGGGGCTGAGCAACCACACTAAGGCCCGCAAGATTGTTGCATATGCTAACAGACACAACTTTAAGATATTGCTTTTCCAAGAGACACACTCCGATGGCCTCATCCAGAGAGCTGTTGCCCCATCATGGGGTTCTGCCAGGTTCTTTACTTCTTACTCCACACAATCTAGGGGAGTTCTAACAATGATCCACAAATCAATTAAGTTTGTGCTGCATAAAAGCTATGTTGATCCCGAGGGCCGTTATGTTATAATACAATGCACACTGGTCAATAAAGAGTACTTGCTGGTTAACACTTACTGTCCCAATGTAGATTCTCCGGAATTCTTTGATACTGTAACTACCATACTGCTGGGCTTCGTGGGAGTGCAGATCATACGGGGGGGGGACCTGAACCTTACACTCGACACGGCCCTGGATAGAACTGCCACTACACCCAGAGCCCCGTCTAGCACGGTGCGCAGGCTGCATGGCCACATGCAGTCGCTTAATATCTGCAACGCCTGGAGAACACTTCACCCCCAGCAGCGGGACTACACTTATTACTCGTCTGTACATGATAGTTCGTCCAGGATAGATCTGTTTTTGGTCTCGAGAAATGCTATGGGTAGGGTGGAGGATACACGCATTTTGCCCTGCATATTCTCGGATCATTCTCCGATCATACTGTCCTTAGGGCTGGGAATTCCCATCCCAACACTCTGCACCTGGCGCTTTAAGTCCGAAGCTCTAAAAGACATTGTGTTTAAATCTGAGATTTTAGCGGACATCGAGTCCTTCTTTGAGCTTAACTCTCTTCAAGACACGACCGCTGCGGTAAGATGGGAGAAATTTAAGTCTTACATTACGGGCATGTCTATTTCCCGAGAGGCAGGGGTGTTGAAAGCTATTAAGGCCGCCCTTGGACGATCTGAGGCCAAACTGAAAAGGTTGGAACAATGTTGCGCCTCCGGATCGGACCCCACTACTCTGGCCCAAATCTCTGACGAGCTCCAGGTGTTCAACACTTTAGCGACCAGCGAAGTTCATTTCAGCCGCCCGCAGGCCACTAGGAATTATGGAGAGGGGGACAGACCCGGTAAGACACTTGCGACACTTGTGAGGGGGGAACTGGGCCGCATGCAGATCACTTCCATAAAAGATCAGAACGGTGACGCTCAATGGGCGGACCATCGAATACTTGATATATTCACCGAGTTCTATAGATCCCTTTATACCCAGCCCGTAGAGCACACTGAACATATGCGAGAACTTGACCAGATCCCCACCACGGAAATATCCCCACAGACCCGAGACCAGCTGGATACCCCGTTCACGCTAGACGAGATAGCATTGGCTATCTCAGACTTGCCCATAGACAAGGCGCCGGGACCCGACGGCCTCACGGCGGACTTCTATCGAGAGCACGTGGCTATTCTGGCCCCCCGGCTGTTAGAGGTATGGAATGAGGCACTCCGAGCCACTATCCTTCCCCCTTCCATGCGGGAAGCGGCCATCACGGTACTGCTCAAACCAGGTAAACCTGAGGACGAGTGTGGGTCCTATAGACCTCTCTCCCTCATGAACCTAGATACAAAGATCTTTGCTAAGATCATTGCTAACCGCTTTCTGCCCATCATGACGCACTTGGTACAAGAGGACCAAGCAGGCTTTGTCCCCGGTAGGTCCACCTCCCATAACATCAGGAGACTATTTAATGTCATGTCCCGTATAGACCAAGACGTCCAGGCCGTAGCGGTTGCGCTGGACGCTCAGAAGGCCTTCGACATGGTCTCCTGGAAATATATGTGGCTGGTCCTCGAAAAAATGGGCGTCGGCCCTAACATGATAGGGTTCATTAAACTCTTATACACTTCCCCCGTCGCGCGGGTACGAGTCAACTCGCTAACATCCGAGATGTTCACTCTATTCAGAGGCACCAGACAGGGCTGCCCCTTCTCCCCGATCCTTTTCGCATTGGTGATAGAACCGATGGCGGACTTTATCCGAGCACGGCATGCGCATAAAGGAGTACGATTGGTTGACGAGCCTGAAATAATATCCCTCTATGCTGACGATGTCCTATTATACGTCAGAGACCCCACAGCCCATCTGGATCCCATACTGAGACACATCACCCGGATTGGCACCCACTCCGGATTTACGATTAATTATTCCAAATCGGAGATTTTCACGCTCACTAAAGCTACACGGCAGCCCACCACCGAGTATCCCCTGCGCTGGGCCCCTGAGGGTGTGAGATACCTTGGGGTGCAGATGTCCCTCACTAAGCCCACCCTGCTTGCCGATAACTACTCAGCTGTAGCACGAACAGTTGAGACAAATTTCACGTTGGCACACCCTCCTGTTGTCCGTCGCTGGTCGTCTATCCCTTTTTAAAATGATCTTGCTTCCCAAGTTCTTATACACCTTATGCAACATTCCTATATGGCCCGGGAGGGCTTACTTCACTAAATTGCAAAAGCTCTGCGCGCAATTTCTCTGGCACTCCGGTGCGGTGCGCAAAAAGTGGACTGACATGGCACTCTCATACAGACGGGGTGGTATTGCTCCTCCGGACCTGGAACTATACTGGATCGCGGCCCAGGCCCAGCATGCTACTCATTGGTACCCGGGTTCCCCAGTGCGCCCACATGTCAAACTGGAACGGCTTGCCTCCGCTGGTACCAACTTAATGTCCCTGATACTACACCGACGCTACACATCCGATTCCCCCGTTGACCCCATTGCTGCGACCCTGTATGCCTGGTCACGTCTACTACACTCGACAAGTGGGCCCTCCCCATATTACAAATGGCTTCCCGTGTGGGCCTTTCCGGGCCTGGAACCCACACTTGATATCGCTTTGGCGCGACACTGGGGTGCGCTGGGGTATCGGGCCCTGTCCGACTTCTATCCCGAGGGCAAATTCATAGGCCCCCAGACCTGGAGGCCAGGGCACACCAGATCTCCCCTAGAGACTCTCCAATACTACAGGCTTTGCGCCGCGTTCCGCACCATGTGGCCCTCCTTTCCGGATGAGCCCCCAGACAACCCGGCGATAGCCTACATCGCCAACTCGGGCGGTGCACGCGGCGTCGTCTCTTCGCTGTATCAAATCCTACTAGATATCATTCCCATTCCTACTCTTAGGGCGCACGACGGATGGTCAGCTTAACTGGGTCTAGAAATTTCTGATGAATTGTGGGAGGATATGTGCTGCCACACACAAAAAGTGTCTCAATTTCCGTTTTCGTGCCATGCAATACAAGCTCCTCAATAGGCTTTACTATACGCCACGCAGGACATCGGGGTTTGCTCGCTCTGAGGTGCACCTCTGCCCACGCTGTAGGGCGGTGGATGCTGATCACTTGCATATGTTCTGGACCTGTAACAAATTGTCCGGTTTCTGGGACAGTGTCCTCCATACACAGTGCGGTAACTGAAACTAATTGATCCCGATCCTTTGGCGGTTCTGTTTGGGGTCTGGGAGTCTGACGAAACTAAGCGTTTGAAAAAGTTTCTGAATATAAGCTGCATGATTGCCAAAAAATGTATACTTCAGAACTGGAAGCGCTCCTCCCCACCGGCCTCTCAGCAATGGCTGGGTATGCTCACATGGTCGCGGAACTGAGGAGGAATACATGACAATGCTGCCCGCCCAGTCTCGCCCCAGGAACATCTGGAGCGAATTTAACACATATCTCAACAATCAAAGTGAGAACACGCCCAGTTCCGGCTTATCTCCGGTCTCTACTCATGCACCGTGATTATTGCTGTGTATTTCTGTATTGTTGATGCTCTATATCCACTGTTGG
The DNA here is from genome assembly GCF_040938575.1 of Ambystoma mexicanum. NCBI lineage: Eukaryota > Metazoa > Chordata > Amphibia > Caudata > Ambystomatidae > Ambystoma > Ambystoma mexicanum. The sequence goes on from NC_090933.1 coordinate 347,436,171, forward strand.
AACTGTATTCTGTAACCATTACGATGTTTTATGCTATGCTTGCTTTAATTATTTGCTGCCTTGACGTATGTGCCTTGGGAACCTCTGCCGACAAAAATAATGTTTTTTTTTTTAAAAAGACCTTTCCGCCTACACCTTGGCAAAGCGGAGAATGTGCCGCCCCCTCACGCAACTGTTGAAGGACAAAGGGGTGCGCTACAGATGGGGGTACCCATTCTCCCTGACTTCCGAATACATGGGCCAACAGACGTCGTTAATCACAGAAGAGGACATAAAAGGGGCCATTCAGGATTACGTGACGGAGTCTACCGCCAGAAGAGGCCCGGTGAGCCCGGCAGCGATCGTTGAGGGGACCTCGGACCGTCCTGGGTCCAGGAGGAGGAAAACCGGCTCGAGAAAATACAGGAAGCTAAACACCCCACCGTCCGGGAGGGAGGGGGTGCGCAATGACTCCGAGGACTGAGGATCGGGGCGACCCGTCCGCTTGAGGGACGGGACCCAACGCAATGATGGTCCGGATGATCAAAGATTCCCCCAGGACAGCAAGTAAGATGGGGGCGACGGTGGGGAAGAAACAGAGGGGGGGGGGCTCATAACAAAGCGCTTGGATGCGAGTGCCTGGTTGGGAAGGGCTGTCTGGTGGTCCGGCCTAATGCCAGATATGGCAGAACTAAATGGCTGGACGCCGGGTAGGGGGGAGGGGGTGACGAAGTTAGTTGGGGGTTTCTGGTTGGGGAAGGGGTTCGAGGATGAGTTGGGGAAAGTTTCAAATAATGTCCTAACAATTAGACTATGGGAGCGAAAAGGGAATAGTGATGCTAGGCAGGTGCCCAACAGATCTGGCAACTTAGATTATGGCTGACTGCCAACCGGCCCTGGGAGAGGGCACCCTGAATGTGCAGGGCTTGAACACCCCCACCAAGAGGTCCCTGGTTTGCCGAGAATTCAGGAGGGCTAAGTTGGACTTGTTGTTTTTGCAAGAGACACAATGGGCGCGGGGGAAGGAACCCAAAATGAGAGGGGGGGGCATAGGGGAGGTCTTCCATGCATCCCACAAGGGGAAGAAAAGAGGGGTGGCCATCCTGGTTGCCAGGGATGTCCGCTTCACTAGCGAAGCCACCCTACAGGACCCCGAGGGCCGTTTCCTAATGGTGAGGGGCACCTTACAAGGTTCCCCCCTGACCCTGGCAGTGGTGTACGGTCCGAATGATGGCCAGGCCCAATTCTGGGAGGGAGTAAAGGAGAAGCTCAAGCTATTTGTACGGGGCATGTTGGTAGTAGGGGGAGATTTCAATATGGTGCTGGACCCATCTTTGGATAGGAAGCGGGTGGGCCCCCAAAACCCCAGACCCGCGGATGAGTACACGGCGTGCACCTTCCGGAGGGTGAACGAAGAGCTGGGCCTGGTAGACTCAATCCCGTCCCCCAGAACAGGAATCCCCTCTTTTTCATACTACTCGGCCATCCATGCCTCGTTCTCAAGGATAGACTATATCTTGGTGGACGCAACCCTTCGCCCGTATGTTGCAGGCTACAGGGTCGATCCCGTACCCTGGTCGGACCATGACATGGTGGGGGTCACAATATCGGGGGGATGGTGTAAAGAACGCAGAGGCCATTGGAAATGTAACGATGCCCTACTAAAGGACGAGGTCCACGCCCAAGAGATTGCTGACGCCATAACAGAATTTTTTGAACTAAACGACAATGGGGAAGTGCGCACACACACGCTCTGGGACGCCTTTAAGGTGACTCTAAAGAGGGTGAGCGAGGCACAGGAGAAGGCCCTGCGGGGGAAAAAAAATAAATACATTAAAAAAAAACGCCCTGGAGGATTACAGGCTCCAGCTGAAAGACGTACTCCTCCACAAAACAGAGAGAAGTCTTCAGATGGTCAATCAAAAGTACTATGAGAAAGGGGACAAAGGGGACATAGCGGACAGGATCCTGGCCTGGAAGCTGAGGGAGGTCCAGAGGAGCAAAATGTTGAGGGAAGTGAGGGACGCTCAGGGAACTCTGGGTTGCGAGTCTTCCCATATTGGAGAAGCCTTTCGCCGATATTATGAGACCCTGTACTCATCCGAATATGATGGGGGAACGGCTCCGATAGAAGATTTCTTGAACTCAATCCAACTCCCTGCTTTGTCTAGGGAGATGTCCGAGGGTCTGGAAGGGCCAGTGACAGAGGAAGAGGTGGACAAGGCGATAAGCGGGATGAAAGTGGGAACCACCCCCGGGGATGACGGGTTTTCCGTTTATTGGACAAGGCGATAAGCGGGATGAAAGTGGGAACCACCCCCGGGGATGACGGGATTCCGATCTTCTTTAACACCCTACCTAGAGAGTTATTAATTCCGTGCTAGAGGGGGGGGAACTCTCCCAGATTCCATGATGGGGGCTATCATCGCAGTGTTACCCAAGGAGGGGAGGGACCTTACAGAGTGTGCATTTTACCGTCCCATATCACTGCTAAACATTGACGTTAAGATTCTGGCCAAGGTGGTGGGGAGGCGGATAGAGGGTATATTGCCAAAGTTAGTAAATGGGGATCAGGTGGGCTTTATCAGGGAGAGGCAGGGTTCGGCTAACATACGTAAGACAATAGATCTATTCCACTTCGCGCAACGGTCGGAGCTCAACGCGAGTGTCCTCTCCTTAGATTCGGAGAAAGCGTTTGACAGGGTCGAATGGCGGTACATGGATCTCCTCCTGAGGAGGATGGGTTTCGGGACCCACATCATGAGCTGGGTAACGGCCCTATGCAGAGCCCCCACGGCAAGGGTCCAAGTGAATGGGGTGTTGACCGATGCCTTCCCCCTCTCTCGAGGGACAAGACAGGGGTGTCCCCTCTCCCCCCTGATATACATCCTCACGATAGAAGCTCTGGCCACAGCGATCAGATCACACCCAGGAATTAAGGGGATTAGCAGGGGGGAGGTAGAATTTAAACTCTCCCTATTTGCAGAGGACATCCTGGTTTATCTGGTGGACCCTAGCTCCTCACTCCCCCCTCTGTTGAACCTGGTGAACGAGTTCGGACGCTTCTCGGGCCTAAAAATCAACGCTTCGAAATCGGTCCTGCTCCCTATGAGAATCCGGGACCCGGTGCTGGACCCCTTAGACAGGCTTCACGGGATCCAAATGGGGAAGGCCAAAATACGATACCTGGGGGTTCTCCTCACACAGGACCCAACTAAACTGGCCACTGCAAACTACGACCCCATAATAACAGGGATCACATCAGATCTGAGGAGGTGGGGCGGGATGATCCTCTCCTGGTATGGCAGGATGACGGCGGTCAAAATGAACGTACTGCCACGACTCCTATACCTTTTTACGGCCCTCCCGACCAACGTCCCAGAGCAGGCTTTCAGTGCTCTCCGGAATGCTATCCAGGACTTTATATGGCAGGGGAACACCCCGAGAACCAGGAAGACCACACTGACGTTGCCAAGGGAGGAGGGAGGGTTTGGGTTGCCGGATTTCCATTTGTACTTCGGCGCCGCCCAGCTGCGAGTGCTATTGGAACACATGAAGGAAGGAATGGGGACATACTGGTCATACCTGGAGGACGTGGACACCCACCCCCTGAAGGTACGTGACCTTGTGTGGGCTCCACGAAGAACAATTCCGAGTCATTTGAAAACCCACCCGACCTTGGGAGTTCTCTGGGACATTTGGAAGGAAGGGCCTCAGACAGCGTACCTCACTACATAGCCGTCTCCGATGACATCCCTCTGGGGTCACCCCCTCAACATGGGTAATAAGGGGTTTAGGTCCTCCCAAACCTGGTCGGATAAGGGATTGGAGTGGGCAGGGCAGATGTTTAGGGAGGGTGAATTCCTGCCTTATGAGGAACTAAGGGACGCTCTCGACCAGGGATCCCTGACCATCTTAGAGTACCTCCGCCTAAAGGGCATTCTATGTGATCAGTCATGGGGTCCCAATCTAAGTAGACAGCTAACCCCTTTTGAGAAGTTCACAGATACGGCGACCTCGAGGAAGGGGGTGGTATCTTGCATGTATAAAATCCTCAATACGTCCGACCTCCAGGGAAGGAGAAACTTTCGCAAGTTCTGGAATGACCTGGCGGGAGAGGAGATTTCAGAGGACTCCTGGTCCAGAATATTCAAAATTGCCTTCCATGGGAATCTATTTACCGCCGATATGGAACACAACTTTAAGGTACTGCAGGGGTGGCATAGGGATCCAGTGAAATTATGTAAGATGTTCCCGGCGGTGTCCCCGTTGTGCCCGAGGGGTTGTGGGCAAGCAGGCTCCGGGAGCCATATGTGGTGGCACTGCCCAAAGGCTCAAGTGTGCAGGGAGTCAGTGAGGGACTGGATGGCGGAAGTGATACAGGAACACTTACCCCTGAATCCCCCGACGATGCTACTGGGCCTCCCCCCGGAGGAAACGGAAGTACACCGATATCCAAGGATGTGGGAGACAATGCTGCGGGCGGGCAGAGTAGCCTTTGCACAAAAATGGAAAAGCCTGGAGCCCCCTTCTAAGGAAGATTGGATGAAAAAAGTAAAAAACATGTTTGTGATGGACAAACTGATCGCCATGGTGAACAATGACATTGGTTCATTCCTCACGAACTGGTACGGAGTACAACAATCCTGGGGATGGGAGGTCCATTGAATCCAGGGCGGGGAGCGCGGTCCCAACGGGGCAAACCAGACTGAGCTGTGCAAAAAAAAGACAGGGAGGCCTGGTACCCGGGGCAAGGCGGCTTCAGGCCTGTCGGAGTCATGGGCACTAGCTGCATCACACCCGAAGAGAGGGAGAGTACGGTAAAAGTCTCCCGGAACAACAGACTTGGTTTGGACATGGGGTCAGGGGGGTGGGTACAAGTTGGTGTGGTGGGGTAGGGTGGAGGAGGTGGTTTGGGGAATGTTTAAACACTGTCTTGTAAACCTGAATAAAAATTGAAGTTTAAAAAAAAAAAAAAAAAGACAGTGCAATAATCCAATACCTTTTGGTAATTCAACTTCATACATCAATACATATATTAAATGAAATTCTAAAAAAAAAAAGAAGAAAAAAAAGATACTCATTCTTATTTTTCTTTGGCTGGGGATAACTGAACTATCTTCATCTGGTTAATAACCTTGGTCCTCCTTCATAACAGTGGGGCATCGGTCTTCTCGCTTTACTGGCACATATACATTTTAAAATTATTTGACCAATTATAAAATTACAAAGTTTTAAAAATTTAATTACAGCCAAAGATATAAATCAGTTTTCCCACTGAACAGCAACGCCCACCATTCATTCTGAATAAGAGCTCTATACTGCTCTATGAATCAAACAGCATGCTTCTTTGTTCAATTATTTTTTACACTCCAACAACACATGCCTTATTGTCTCCAACTTGTTGGGTAACTGATAAAATCTACACCCACATAATTTCTTAGAGCTTAGGATGCATGCCTAACATCTCTTATCAGAAATAAATTGAGGAACATTATTGCAATTATCTAAAACCAATATTTGGGAACTTAAATAATTTGGTAATTGATTAAAAGCTTTTGGTTCCATATGAAGAGCATTGGTCATGGGATTGTAGAGTGGGAGGTAAGCTGGCAAACAGGTAACATTGGTGCTTGCATCTTGGGACAGTACTCTTATCTCAAGGGGGATACAAGCTGTTGGTGGTTTGGTGACTTGTTTGATATTGTTTGTGTTTTAGAAGTCAAACTGGGATGCAACTTGAGAATTCACATGTTGATTACTAACAATATGTTTAGTAAAGAAAACAAAAAAAAGCAAAAAACAATTAAAAAAATATAAACATGAAGAGCACTAGTCTGGTGTACGAATCCAGTCCCACAACCAGACCTTGTCCTTGGCTACCTCTGGATTATTCATCAGTAATATCCCCATTTAATGCCAATGTTTTTTCTGAGTGCTGGGAATAAAGTTTTACTGTCTGCCAAAAGACATTTGCGATAGAGTGCTAGTGCTCTTCGCTTGGTTATACCCTCTAGGGACAACAGACCCAATTCAAATAGAAACATTTGTATGGGTATGCTTTTAGGCAGTCTCAATTCTTTTTTCCAATATAGCCCCTCAAGAATGATAATTGACTACATAGCACCATTTCTGACCCACACGTTAGGCTAGGCACAACCTTCATTGTATAAAAATTGAATAGATGGCAGTATCTAGCATCTTCCATATCTCCTTAATAGCATCAATTCCTGAGATGCCAGTACTTCAACCTTTTTTCTAAGTGCCTAAGTGTGTTTAGATCAAACTGCTTTCAAAATCTTGATTTAGGTGTGTTAACATTTAATTAATTTTGCAGAGCATTTCCTTGGCGCGCACACACTGATCTTTGCAGACCCATCAGTGTCCGAATCGAAAGGACCAGATCACCCAATGTATAACAACCACTGTATCTGCTGACTGTTCATACGCGGCAGGAGCGCCTGGCCAACTCCAATGTCTCTCGGAAATAAATTGAACAAAGCAGGGGCGAGGATACACCTACGCTTTAAACTTCTGAAGGTTGGAATTTGTTTGGAGAGTTTCCCCTGTTGATTAAGTCTTACCTGAAGAAACGTGTCAATATAATGTTGTACAAAACTATCCATTAAACCAAGTGGACACCCCAAAGAGGATAACTTGTCCCAAAGCAGTCTTCGGTCTATGCTGTCGAAAGCTCCTGTAAAATCTATGAAGACCAAATGAGTTATGGTCCCCTTTCTCAATGCCCTTTTCTTAATAGTAAGTAAAGACGTTCAATGCAGTGGCATTCCCCTTTGTAAAACCAAATTGGTGCACATCGAATCTGGCTGAACTATTTACCCATTCCTTTAAATCACCCAAGACGAGAGTAGCAAAATATTTTCCCTAGGCATCTAATGAGGCGATGGAATGGTAGTTCTTAGGGCACATCCAATAGCCTTTCTTCAAAATTGGTACTGCTGTAGCAAACTTCTGCGAGTGCGGTACTGGTTTGTTCTTTAGGTTTTGTAAAAACAATTTTTGAAAAACCTTAACCCATTGTTTTCTAAACCTTTTCAAAATAAAGTTGAAAAGGCCATCCAGTCTAGGCACTCGTGAACTAATACACTTCATAATCAAGTCTAACATGTCCTCTTTATCAAAGACCAAGGGCCATGCAGCGTCGGAAGCATAGACCTTCACCTATTCAATCTTGTGAATCTGTCTAAACACATTAGCAAAATGCTCTATCCACACTTTCTTGAACTACAACGCTTTTTGAGGTGCACCGTCTTTCTTAATCAGTTTCCAGATTTATGAGGAGCATTTAGAGGCCAGAGGCACTAACCTATCTTCTGTATCTTTTTGCGCCAATGATGCTCTAGAACCTCGTAGCTATTATTTAAACTGATTTTAACCGTTTGATCTCTTCAATATATTGCAGCCAAGAGAAATGTCCTAATTTTCTAAATCCCACTCTTAACTCTTTTCTTCTGTTGAACTATGGGGTCAAAAGCATGCCTGTGCTTATATGGTTTATTTGATTCTGACCTTCTCGTAACAGAGCTTAAAAGCTTCGCATAATTGGGGGGCGCTGTTGCACGGCAACAAAAATGGTTGTGGCCTGAAAGCGCTCCGTCGGAGGCTCGGAATTTTGCCCTACAGGGAAGCTACAACGATCGTCGGCTACGACTTACCTGGATTTCATGTCAGGAACGCTTCGTGATCCTCCGAGGTTCCGCACAGCTTGATCAGTGTGCATCCTGCCGAGAAATCCCCCTGGGGCCTGCGGCTGTGGTGGCCGCGTGAGCTGGAGCTACCCCTCCCCCCGCCTCATGAGGCTACGGTGTTGCTGGGTCCTGGTCGCCCACGATTGGCAGTGTGGTCCCCGGCAGACCAGGAGTGTTGCCGCCAGGTCTCGGGCTGCAGTTGGTGCTCTTGACCCCGTTGGGCAACGAGGTACGGAGGGGCTGAGAGGCAGGCCCGCCCGCGGTACAGAGACGTGGCGGATGAGCCACCCGGGGCCCTCTGAATCGTCGCTTGCTCTGGGCGGCCCAGGCTGGCTGGTGCGCGCCCGGGTCGCGGCAGCATGGAGGCACGGCAGTGGAGGGGGTGAGTTGGGTGCCCCCTCCTTCCTGGAGTACCCATGGCAGAGGTTGCTGCGTGCCTGGTTCCGAAGCGTGCCCCATCTTCAGCTTGATAGTGTGGGGGCCCGTGGGATTCTACGCATCCTGGTCGGGAGTTCGGCGCCATGGCGTGGAGGACTGGGCTGGACAGGCCGTCTTCCTAACGCTCCTCTCCTGGTGGGTGCAGTGGGGATTACTGTGACTGGCTATTGGGTCCCTAGGAATGGCTTGACTGTGGGGTCTGTGTTGGTGGCTTTTACCTGTGGTCATGAGGAGCCAATGTCCCGACGGCTGAACTGATCGATGCAGGTTGGGCATATATTGACCCCCCCTTTTTTTCTCCTTCCCTCTCCCTACTGAGTGGGGGCACCGGAACCAATAAAACCTACAAGCTGGCTGGGGCCTCATTGAAGGGGTTGGAGGCTGGTTGCATACCCCCCCCCCCCTAGGCCCAATATTCTTGTGACAGGTGTGCGCTTTGGTCCTTCTGAACTTCATTTGAGCCAGTTCCTGCCTGTGTCCATGCGTGGGTGAATTGTTTATGGAGTCCTGGATGATATACTCTGTTCCCCTTGTAATGGGCAACCAGAAGCGACAGTCCAATATGGAACAATATGCCAGGACGGATCAGGCCTCGACCAGTCAGGATGGCTAACTCGGCGAGTCCCGTATTGACATTTCTGCCTTAAATCAAACACTGCTGCCCCTAAAAGGCAGTACGGACAGTCTTGGGGCTAAAATAGATGCTTTAACCTGCAAGGTAGATGTGTCAGCAGTACACATTGAGAAATGATGTGGGATGATGTCGGAGGCTGAGCAGAGGATAGGGGAAGGTGAAGACAAGGTTACCATCCTGCAGCGAGAAGTGGCATCCCTGCAACAGACTATTAAGAGTTTTTGCTAAAAACGATGACCTTGAAGGGAGGTCTCGGAGAAATAATATTTGGATTACAGGGGTGGCCGAGAGTACTCACATTGATAATATGGAGCTTTTTGTTGAACAACTCCTTAAGGAAGTCCTGGACAATCCTCCGGTCACTAGAATGTTTATGGTTGAACAGGCGCACCGCTCGTTGTTGGCCAGGCCACCGCCTGGAGCCCCGGAAAGGGCCATCATTGCCAGAATTTTTAATTACAGGGATCGGGACACCCTGCTCCGAGTGGCGAGAGAAAAGAAGAATTTGCAATGGGGCTCAGCAACAATTAGATTGTTCCCCGATTTTAGCCAGCAGGTGCAGGACCAGAGGAACACTTTTGTAAATGTTATGAGCATTCTGAGGAAAAAAGGGATTCGATACTCAATGTATCCTGCAAAGCTCAGGGTGGTGCAGGACGGGAAAGTCCTTTTTTTACTACCCCCGATTCAGCGGAGAGGTTTGCAATGAGCATTCTGGATTCCAGCCGCCCTGCTCCGGAGCCCTCTTAGCGGAGGGGGGCCTGAATGCGCCTATGGTCCTATGGAAACACCGCCAACAACACATGGCCTACCTTCCTGCGTCCCCACACATGTCCTGATGAAAACGGTACCTCATGTGTGGGTGCACCTACCGGGGGCGCAAAAGGAAAACCCACTGGTAACCCCAAGCCTTTCGCCACGGACCATTTTGTTCATGTGGGCAACCTACAGATTTGGGCCTAGGGTGTCGAAGCCAGCAAGGAAAACAGGGAACCCCATGCATTTCCCAAAAGAGGACACCCCTGGGAATCCACACATGGCCAAATTTGAGGGGCGGCCCATCTCATGTAGCCCTCCCCAGGGGCAGATGAGGGTGGGGGCTGTCCTGCACTCCTCCCTGGGTTCAGGCGTCCCTTCCTAGCAGCAGATATCTGGTCCCAGGGAGGGCTGCATGACATGTCACCCACTCCATCGCACCGGGAGGAGAGGGGGTCAACGCCCCAGCTCATTAGAAAATTCACATACCCTTTGGGGTGCCCCACCACCCCCCCTAAAAAGCATTCTAACATTTTCACTTTTTTCCTTTAGTAACCCAGCTCCCCTTGGTGCAGAGGCGCACAATGATGTGCCAATCTGGCCCTGGGGTGCCCAAACCTTACTGCCCCACCCACTGGGGGGCCTGTCCCACCATTTTTGGGGGCCCTCTCCCCCCTCACCCCAAATGGGTGGCGGGGCACCTCATGCAGGCCTCCCTGGGCCTCCTACAAACGGCTGTGTGAGGTACACCCCCCATTTGGGGTGGGGAGGGATAGGGCCCCCAAAAATTGTGGGACCAATGTGCCCCTCTGCGCCAAGGCAAGTTTAGTAAACAAAGAAAATAATTCAAAATGGCAGGCTGCCGTTTAGCGGGGCAGAGGGGCCCCATACACCGCCAGGTAATTTTCTATTGTGAAGGGGGGTGCACCTCTCCACTCCCACCCCAATTGGAGGGGCGGCGCATCTCATGTAGCCCTCCCTAGGGGCAGATAAGTGGGGGGGCTGTCCTGCACTCCTCCCTGGGCTCAGGCGTCCCTTGATATCTGGTCCCAGGGAGGGCTGCATGACATGGCACCCACTCCATTGCGGGTGGAGGAGGGGACGGGGTCAAAACCCCATCCCATTAGAAAATTCCCAGACCCTTTGGGGTGCCCCACAGCCCCCCCCTAAAAAGCGTTCCACCATTTTCACTTCTTTCCTTTGGTAACCCAACTCCCCTTGGCGCAGAGGGGCACATTTGTGTGCCAATCTGGCGCCGGGGTGCCCAAACCTTACTGCCCCACCCACTGGGGGGCCTGTCCCGCCATCTTTGGCCCCAAACCCCCCTCGCACCTCCCCCCTTCCTTTTCCTTTTTTTATTTTCACCCCTTGGGGCAATCATCTGCCCCCAGGGGTCTCTAGCGTTGTGGCCCCATGCTTTGGGGCCACAAGGGGGAAGGGGGCTGCTTACCTAGTAAGCAGCTCCCCGTCCCCCCGCGTCACAAACTGATCTCTATTGATCCAGTGACATTGCAGCCCACGGATCGCACGCCCTGCGCCCGATCCGCGGGCAGCACCGCCGCACAATGGGTATCGTTGGAAAGGGGAGAATCTACCCTTTCCAACGATACCCGCCTCGATCTCCGGCTTGAAATACAGCCGGAGATTGACAAGGAGAAAGGGCTCTTACCTTCTTTCTTCACTGCAGCAGCCGAAAATGGCTGCTAGTGATTTTACTTTCAGTTTCACGCCGACGTGCTTTACGCACGCCGACGTGAAACTGAAGGTAATCCAGCCCCCTGGCAGTGAGGGGGGGGGGACCTCCCCCTCACATAGCCCAGGGGTTGGATTACAGTTTTGAGCGAGCTTTGCAGGGATCGCTCAAAACAAGGAGCTATCTCGTCCTTGGCACAGCACATGCAATTCCAAAGACGAGATCTCTCGTCCTTGGCACTGTAGGGATTAATATATATGGTCCCAATTATGACTGTCTAGAATTTTTTCAAACATGTGCGGATCATCTTTGTGTGCTCCCTCAATATGATGTGGTTTGGGCAGGTGATTTTAATGTCGCTCTCACATTGGATATGGACAGATTCTCATCTACACAAACTTAGACACCTCGGGCGGCCCTGAAGTGGTGGTCCATAGCAAGGGATTACTCATTGGTGGACTCCTGGAGACTGTTACACCCCACGGACCGGGAATTCACCTTCTATTCGGGAGTGCATGGCAGCTCCTCCAGGATAGACTATATGCAATTGTCTTCAGAGATAGCCAGGTCGACCCGGTCCACTGAAATCCTCCCTTGTACTCTGTCGGATCACTCCCCAGTAGTGGCCCAATTTACTAGACCCCAAGTTCCCAGCAGCCAGCTTAGATGGTGATTCAGGGCGCGGGAGGATGCTGCCTTCAAGGAGGACGTTTGTTGAAATATAGCCAAATTCTTTCTTACCAATACAGATTCGGTGGCTGACCCTAGGATGGTCTGGGAGGCCTTCAAGGTCTATGTCCGAGGGTGCTGTATGTTTGTATGTCCAGGAAGGGGTGGGGGGTTTCCTGAAGTGCATACGCAGATCTATTGCGACCCTGGAGAAAGATTAAGGATATGGAACGGGAACAAACTCAAGGCGATGCTCAGGAGTTACAAGAACGGCTGGGGGTGAAGAGGGCGGACGTTCCGTCACTAATGGACAGCGAAGAGCGTTTTATTGGGGGACCCTATAGCGGCGGCCAGATACGCTGAGGGGGATCGCCCCAGTAGGTCCCTAGGTTGGGCGATTAAACAGGAACCACGGCAGGAGGCTATCCTGGAGGTGGAGACGGAAGATGGGTATATGGTTAGGGACAATGCAGCTATTAATGACACATTTCGGGTATTTTATGAGAAGTTGTATTCTACTAAGCTGGAGGTGGGCCATGATAGCATCACACAATATTTGGATAGAGTGGCGTTTGGGTGGCTGGACCTAGAGCAAGGCGTATTGCTGAATGCTCCTCCCCCTGACCAAGAGATCCTTAAAGCGATCCAATCCCTCCCGAACGGTAAGGCGCCGGGTATTGACGGCATTACTGGGAAATGTACAAAGCATATGCCGAACTACTTATCACGCCGTTACGGAACATGTTTGAACAGGCTAGGCTGGCCGGTACCCTCCCGGAGACTACTAGGACGGCCCTTGTCATGGTTCTCCTCAAACCTGGTAAGGATCCACGCACTTCGTCATACAGACCTTTATCCCTGATGAACACCGACAATAACATTCTAGCTAAAATATTGGCCGATAGGCTTCTTCCCAATATGCCCGCCCTGGTGTTGCCGGATCAGGCTGGGTTCATCCCAGGTCGGTCCACCCAAAATAATTTGAGGAGGCTATTCTCACTGATGCACAATGTCAACCGTGAAATCCCCATGGCCGTCGCGGCCCTCGATGCAGAGAAGGCCTTCGAACAGGAAGGGCCACTCGACAGTCGAGGTGCTCCGCCGGGCTAGTTAAGGGAATATCTTTTTGCAGTGGATTCGACTGTTGTATGCAGCCCCTAAGGCAGTAGTATACACTAATCAAACGCAGTCGGCAGCAATATTTCCTTCCTGCGAAGGAAGGCAGGGTGCCCCCTTTCACCCATCCTTTTTGCTTTGGCGATTGAGCCGGTGGCTTGTGCATTGCGTGAATTTCATTCACATAGGGGTATACGTATATATTCGTGTACATCTATTGTGTCGTTATACGCTGATGACATGTGAATTTACATGAAGCACCCAAGGGACAACCTAATGCCAATTATGGGGGAGATTTCGGAGCCCTTTCGGGATTACGGATTAACTGGTCCAAGTCAGAAATACTCCCTCTCACGGCGGGGGTATCACAGGAGGATATTGGGGATAGGTTTACCTGGTGCCCTCAGGGGAACCGTTACTTGGGGGTTTGGGTGTCCACTTCTCCCATTAAGTTGTATGAGGACAACTATTTGTCGACACTGGAAGGCTTGGAAGATAAGGTGGATTCATGGATGGGCCTTCCGATCTCCCAGGTGGCCAGAATTGCGCTAAGATGGTGATTTTACCCAAATTATTATATATCTTTAACAATGTGCCGGTCTGGCCTCCCTCGAGATTGAGTCCACATTGGGAGCATGAACAGATTGATCTGGCCCGGTGGCCATCCTAGGATCTCGCTGGATACACTATGCCGTCCATACACGCAAGGTGGATTTGATATTCCAGACCTTCCCCTTTATCATATGGTTGCGCAGACCCAGTATGCAGCTTGGTGGTGGGCCCCTTCCCTGGATCTCCCTCATACACGATTGGAGAAGGTTTTAACATACCCAGATAGTTTGAATGGGTTATTGAGGGGGGGGGGGGAGCGAGCTCATGGTGTTAGGACGGAGGTGCAGCCTATGATAATAACGCTTAAGGCGCTGGACTGTTTGGCGGTCAGGTTGGGCCTGAATTGCTGGTACTCCCCAGACATGGCCATTTATAATGTCCGTGGTATTCCTCTTACCCAGGAGGAAGCTTTCTTTAAGCAATTCAGTGCTCTGGGTATTCACACATTCGGGGACCTGGTGCTGGAGGTAAGATTTGTTAATTGAGACGAGCTAAAGGAGAGGGGTGCCTGGACCCCGATAATTTTGCTCCATCATAGGCTCAGGGAAATGCTGCGGTGTATGTGGCCGGCCTTCCTGGTAGCCCAGCCGATTTCCCCGGTATTGACCTACATAACCTCTTCACAGGACAGGAGAAAAGTGATCTCTTCGTTATATAGGTTAGTGCAGGCCAACACCCCTTTTCCGGGAAACCAGTTCAGAAGTAGATGGGAGGAGAGTTTAAGCTTCTCATTGTCGGAGGCTCAGTGGGGTATAGTGGGTTTACAAACTAAGCAAATCGCTATGAATGCCAGGCTGCGCCTGACACATTTTAAGTTTGTTCATTAAAAGTATTATTCTCCAACCTGCCTCAGTGGGTTCTACCTGGATAGGTCCCCCAGCTGTAAGCGATGTGGTTTGTCACAGGCTGATTTTTTGCATGTGGTCTGGGTATGCTCCCCGATGCAGGCTTTCTGGACTAAGGTGAAGCAACCATGGCTACTATTCTTGATGCAACTCTACCCGACTCCCCAGCAATGTGGCTGTTGGCCCTGGTAGAATCCGGAACCAGGAGTGAGAAGCGCCTCCTGGGCATGGCTCCGATTGTTGCAAGATGGTTAATTGCCAAATCGTGGGGGGGTGAGGGGGGTTGAGTCAAAAGCTCCGACTGTTGGGGAGTGGATTGCCTCCATGTCTAGATTTGAGAGACTGGAATTGCTGTATATACAAACACTATCGCTGAGTAGCAGACCCTTGGATTATTCAAACTTGTTTAGGTGTTTCCTAAGGGATCAGGACAGGTCTCCGGACCCTTTGAACTGTGATTAAGTGCCCCACTACTGCTTTTGTGAACTTGTTGAACCTGTCAGATCCACGTTGATGTGTAAATGGGTCTGCTCAGTATAATGGGTCGGAATGCCGGCCAGAGGGTAATGTGCTCCACTTCGTCATGATATGTTATCCATCTGCCTTGGTGTCAGTAACATCTAATGCGGGGGTGTTTGGGCAACTGGGGGTAGGGGTGTTGTTGATAGTTTATGCTTCACTTGTTTACGTATAAAAATCAATTAAAAAAAAGTTTAACAAAAAAAAAGCTTTGCATAATTTCCGACGGAAACTCTACTACCCATCCGGTAATCATCAAATATCTGCATTAAGTACTCATTTAATTATAGCACATCTGCCTCCCTCCATGTTATACTTCTTTCCACATTCACCTGCAGCGTAGGGGCATAATTACCCTCTGACCTCATCAGACATGTTACAGACCACCTTGACAAGAATATTATGATCACTGTAGATGCTTCACAATACATTCATCTCTATTAAATGATCAAAAATGTTACCCGATACGAAAACAGTCAACCATCGCCTGTTTGGCGTCTCTAAACCAGGTAGGGCTAGCAGGGATATCCACTGTTAAGGCATCATTTAACATACACAAAACTCTGGTTCCCATTAATTCCAGCCAAGTTAAACCTCTCTTCCTCAAATCACCCCCCTTCCTTATTTGAGTTGGCAAATCCCCATTTAAAGTGGCACACGTAATATTCAGGTCCCCAGACGATACAATTCATATAATCATGGGGATGAGTAAACGTTAATCCACCAAATCCGCAATGCTATCTAGAAAGGCAGTGGTAGAAATACCCAACGGGTTAGAGTATGAGTTTATCAGAGCTATGGTCTTCATTTCTATAAAATAACACGAATCCCATCTAAGTTTGGTGACTTGAATAGTAGATTTGGCACTTCCGATTCTTTTAGTTCTACCCCAGTACCATTTCTGGCAGCCAGTAAAAGACCCGACAAAAGTCTCACTTTAGGGCCTTTATACTCTGGGTTCAAAAGGATTGTATAGCCATCCAAGACTGGGGATTGCATGAGCCAAGTATCTGGTCAAAAAAACAAAAACAGTAGATCACAAGATGCCAAATCAGGGCCCCCAAGGCTGAAAAAGATGGGAAGAGCCTCTTTATCTAGGATCACATTACTATCTGCTGACGCCTTTGCTTCTTCCAGTTACTTATTACTGGACCCGCTTGCTAAAACCCTTGCTAGCCATGACGAATTATTCAACCACCCCATAGTTGGTTGCTCCTGTGGAAGAGTCCTAATTGTCCTCTTTGGCGAGTTGGCTACTGAACCTATTACTTGCAGTGGTTGAAAAACAGTTTGTTTTACCTCGCACCTGGTTCTGGCTTCTACAGAATTTAGGGTGCTCAATGTATCTTCCCTACTTACGTTGGACTAGTCCTATCGCATTGGGAGGAGAAGCAAAACAGTAATCCAAACTATTTTTGACCAACCTAGACTTGATATAAAGAAACCCCATGTCTAAAGGATTGTCAATGCAAAATTCAACCTCAAATATCTCTTGACTGGATCGTACGTAGGGAAGGAACTGCAAACAAGTTTAACACGTTGGCTCTCCTTAAAATCTTTACATCCTTCTAGATGGGCCTACATTCTAGAATTAAACTTCTAAATCTTGATTTATTTGCAGCACCTTATACCCTCCTATGGGTTTCCCCTGGTTCCCAAATCCTTGTGTTAAATTTTTTTAGTTCTAGAGTGTAGAACCAGGAGGCTAGATGATCAATTGGATTGGTTGTTGTTTCCAGTACAGCTACGTTTCCATTTCCAATTTTTGTCAAGTGATGTGTGGTCTTTCCGGCTGAACTGTTTGTATAATATTTGGAGCTTGAATCACTGAATCACCTTCCCGGATCATATGATCATCTCTCGAACAGTTTGATAAGTTCATTGCAGCTGTTAAGTATCAAGGGTGAACAGACCTCATGTGGTTGGCTCTGGCCCATCGGCCTTTCCACCCTACCTTGCAGTTCCACAATTGGTGTCGTATAGGCAGACACTTTTGTTAATGGACCCGGAGTAGTAAAGGCCTTTAAAAACGTATGAGATCCCATATTTTGAGCTTTTCTAGGAGCCTTTTGATTCTTAGGTTTTATTTCCCTTTCTTGCCCGTTTTTTCCCCCTCTCTATTTAGGCTGCTTATACTGAAAGAAGATTGACAAGTGTGCCTGCTCATTGGCTCAGTCTTCAGCTGCTCTTATCAGCGAAAGTAGCAAAGTAAACCATTGTGGTAATGATTTGTCTACCATCCTAACAGGCCTCACAAATTCAAGGAGTTAATCAGTGGTGATTCCATCCCAAACACCAACCACTGGTTGCACAATAAAAAAAACAATGCATCTTCCTCTCTGGGCATGTGTACACTGTCTGATGATCCTTTCCTTGAGGCTAGGTAGGTGAGGCCGCTAACCAATAGTCCCCCTAGGGGTGGTAACATGCAGGAGGATCTCAGAGGGGGGACTAGTCTTCTGGGTATAAGGATGCGACTGGGAGACATAGCCCCTTTAAACCACAACCCTGCAGGTTGATGTTAATGCCCGAATCTTCTAGCTCACGTCTAAAACTGTTATTGTAAAATATCAAACCATCCTGATGTCATAGGTAAAAGGATGAAAAAGAGCTTGAGAATGCAACAATCAAGTGGTAGGAAGGCTCGATCAGCTGCTGTCAAATGGACTTGTTACGCTGGTGCCATCCCCACTATTTAAACTGAACAGCAAAGAAGGACAGAGTTCTTTGACCCATCCGGCAACAACCTGTGCAGTTCTTGTATGCCGAGCGACGTTTTACAACCAGAAGGAGAACCCGGCGAGTGAGGAGGCTGCATCGAAACTTCGAGGTCGAGCTTCGGTTTCGGGAGACTGCAGAGAAGCAGGTCTCCAATGTTTAAGAGATGAACAGCGGGATGCCCAAGAAGCATCTTGCGAGTTGATTGGGAACTGGCACAGTAAACCCGGAGAGCCGGAACGGTGGTGGTACGACCTATAGCGGGTAGACCATCCGGTCTGACAACAGTGCCCAGACTGTCTACTGTAGCCTAGAGTAGAGCCACATAGGCGAGAGTACAAGTGACTGTGGTGGTGGCATGACCTGTCGTCGGTGGACTGAGCGGTCAGACAACTGCGGCAAGTCCGCCAACACTAACTGGCCGCAGAGTGAAGCAGGCCATAGTAGTAGTGTCAAAGAAGAAATTGAAGCAGAGGAAGAAGACCCGAGACCCCTGGCGGAACCGGTTAAGTGTTCCCCAGGAGAAGGTAAGAGCAACAAGTAAAAGTTCAGGAGCGGGCCAGGAAGATTCAAGACTGTAAATGGTGAAGAGACAGTAGTAAATCACTCTGTACCACAATTCCATGGGAAGTTCCAGAAGAGCGTGGTGCTGGTGAGTCGAGAAGAGACTCAGGGAACATCTTCGTCGTCCTTGTGGGGCAAGCTAAAAGATACAAAGAAAGTTGACTGTTTAAACTCTCATTGAAAGAACTACACTTTTTTTGAAAACTAAGTAACATTGGGAAACCAGCTAGGAGAAGGGAATTCTCCTAGCCCCCCCCATAGGATCCTGTAGAACGGTTATGAAAAGCTTGCAAGTTTCACTTCGAGTAGACTTGCCGTCCTTTGCATTCAGGAGAAGGGAGTAATTCTCATAGGTCACGATCAGAACCAGAACTTTGTTTATTTTGGTGACAGGAATAGCATAGGAACTTTTTGACTGGGACGGTACCTTTTGATTTGGACTTTCACCGACTTCCCGACGAGCACCGGAGTCTTAGTTTAGGAAGGGAAACCCCATTAGAGTTAAGGACAGATAGGTTTACTTTTTTCTTTGAATAAAAGTCTAGAACATCCACTATGACACCACTTGGACAGTCTAGTCATTCCTTGTCGCCACAACTGTCACTTCTAGAGGATCCCTTAGTCTGAGGTGCAAGTGCTGTTATCAACCCCCTCGATAAATAACTTTGAGGTCAAAGATGTTATCAGTGTAACATGGTCATTAATTGTCGTATAAACTATTCATACATTTTTCCCAAGGGTTTTCAACAAAGTTGAGCATGGATGTCAATGTGTCAGTTGGTGGAGATGCTGAACGGCACAGAGCTCTGCTGAGCAACGAAGTAGTCATGAAGATAATGACGATTCATTAATTACTTTCACAGGTGAATTAGGGTACAACTCTGGCAAAACCAACAAAGATACCTAGAGTACATTCAGTGCACCTTGCAGATTTTCTCCTCCTTCAATATTTTTCAACAGCACTGTGTTAAGAAATATTGGTTGCCCCTATGCAATGTTTAAGGGCTGTTCCTGCTGCCCTACACTCACTCTGGCCTCAGTATCTAGGTCTCCCACTATCCATGAAGCAGAGTGCAATACTTTAAATGGCATGGCATTTAGCGCAGGATCCGGAATGAGAAATGGGATATTTTCTTGATGGTTGACCAGTCAGCGACATGTCCACTGCCTGTGCACAAGATATGGCAGCATCTAGAGGATCGGCTATCTCACAATCTAATCCGCTCTCTGCCACCTTTTTTTTTTTAAACTGTTTGTTTTGAAAACACATGCAAGCACAACATAACGATTCAGAGTGTCATAACAAAATGTAAAGGCAAATCCACACCCTCATCCAGGTCCCCGAATGTACTTGTGCTTTGCAGCTATATCAGTACAAGACAAAAACAAGTATACAGGCTGCTCCGCCCTTTTCCATGCTTTTGATGACCGTAAGCCAGTTGTCTTCAAACTTTTTTGGTCTGTGACCCCAATTGGGCAGCCCGCCCCCCACCCCAAAATGCCAAATGGACTGTATGTACAAATGGCTATGAACTATTGCACAACGTCACCGCACCCTACTCCCAGTATAGTCCCGGGACCCCCCCCTACCTGCTCCCAAAACAGTCACAGGGCTCCCTCATCCCACTCCTACCCAGTCCCTGGGCTCTCCTCACCCCATCAGACACTCTGGGCTCTCCCCACCCCATCACATCACATACCCAGGGCGCTCCCCCCACCCTGTTCCCACCACTATCCCAGTTCTCCTGCCCATCCTGCTCCCACCAGTCCCTGGGCTCCCCCCACCCTGTTCCCAACACAGTATGAGGACCAGTGGGAGCTGATGAATTTTTTAAGTGGAGGGCCATAAATATTTCCCTCAAAAATGCCATAGCGACTGAGCGCAGCGAGGGAGCTGGAAGCAATCAAGGGTAGTTCAGGAGCCCCTCTGCCCCCAGTGAATTTTTTTAAATAATGGGTTAAAAAGTTGCATTTTAGAGCATACTTTAAAAAAAAAAATTGGTAAAAAGCCAAACAGTTTGCAATTGGCGCTGGGGGGGCCAGGGGGGAAAGCATGGCATTTTTGACTGGACCTCTATGCTAGATATCTAGTATAATAAATGCCATCCCTGTCCCCTGGGCTCCACAGCACCTCAGAAGGAGAGCAGATTTTGAAAGGTGGGTAGGGGGATTGTGCAACAGTCATTTTTAAAATGCCTTTGTTGTACAACCCTCCTTCAACCCCCCCCTCTACCCCCACTTGCCAAAACCAGCTTAACGGACCAAAACAAACAGATATTCACACAGCAATCACTCCATAATTCATATGGGCACCCATCACCATACACTCCCTCATAACACAAGCATACACATATTGAAATAAAAAATAAATGAACATAAACGTATCTTCTGCAGAGGCCCACGCGTGGGTGCTGAAATGCCCCGGCTCCAAGTTGCTCTGGCGCAGGAGCTCTCCCTTGCACATACAGACATGCAGTGCCCCAGCCAACAGTTCCAATGAGCTATGCAAGGCTGGTGAAGCAAAACACCCCCAGCCTTGTGTGGCTCAGTGAGCATGTGCGACTGGGGAACTGAACTGTAATAGGAAACAGCATTTCCCTTTGACAGTTCAGCCAGCCCAGGAGTACTCCCTCAGCTGGAAAAAGCAGTTGAGCGAGTGCTCAGTGTTTCACTGGGCTGGCTCTTCAACTCCTCCATAATGGGTGAAGGGGCCACTGGGTGTATGCCCTTATGCCCATTATGGATGAGCCCGCCAGGCTCGGACTGGCTTATAGGTCAATGTACCAAAAAAGGCAAAATGCCAGTCAAAATGGGCCACTTTTTTGGCCAATGTGGGCCAGCACTGTGCAGCTATTAGTTGACCATTGTTGCAGAATTTAAATATCACAACTTGCTTACATTTTAACCAAAAATAAAACTTGAGTACTATTCAGTTTGACTAAAGGAATGAATATCCATTTGCAACTGCGGGCCACTTTCATTGGTGCCCGAGACAGTTTTATGGTCCAGTCCAACCATGTGAGCCGACCCTGCCCATTTCCTTTTTTTTTACATGTCATGCTGGGCTCTCGCGTCAACCCCTGGGATGTGGCCGCGCCTCCCTAGGGGCTAAGGGGGCACCCCCAGTTTGAAGACCTCTGCCTTAAGCTATGCTATGGGTGAAAAAAAATCCACTTGCACTTCGGTCAGAAATCTGCTATAAAAAAAAAACAGTAATTTCATACATTTTTTACAAAAACCAGTTCATATTACAAAAAAAAAAACAAAAACGGGTGCCGTCCTTTTGATAAATTTCAAGAACAGATTAAAAAAAAAATAAAAAATAAAAAACACTGTGGGGTTAGTATACAACATAACAATGTTTATTTTTATACCACATCAAAACAATCTCCTTCTGGTGAACTCACAACCTAAAAAAACAACCGCACGTTACACCTTTCATGTACTACAGAGGGTTATTCACATCACACTGTATGATAAAACTCGCTCTAGATGTTACTATAGTATGACTAAATAGATACACAAGTAAATTGTCATATTTCTTTGATTTGGTTATTCCCACAACGTGCCACCTCTCTGTACAAGATACATAACTGAGTAACATCTAAAGCGAGTTTCCCCATACAGATACTGTGATCTGAATAACCCTCCTTAGTACGTGAAAGGTGTAAGGTGTGGTTGGTTTTTTAGGTTGCGAGTTCACCAGAACCAGATTTTTGTGGTATAAAAATAAAGAAACTGTCACTTTTGTATACTAACCCCACAGTGTGTTATGTTTTTAAATGTGCCTTGGGGCGTCCAGGAAATTTCGCAAACGGACGGCACCCATTTTCTTTGTTGTAATATGAACCATTTGTTATACAATTTATGAAATATTAAACAGATTTCTGGCGGAGGTGCAGTGGATTTTTTCAACCATAGCACGTAGCATACCTTTAGATCATCAAAAGCGTGGAAAAGGGAGGGGAATCCTTGTTTTTGTCATATTATATTGTTTCTTCCAATCACGATACAGTCCCCCGATACCCATAGTATATTCTATAAGCTATATCAGTCCGGCGAGGCCCATGATAACTTATGCGAACCAGCAGGCTATGCCCCAATCAGGGCGTCATTACCGCTAATGAAAGAAGACTCCATCCCCCTTCCCCCCAGGACATCCAAAACTCCTTGTCTGCGCCCAGCCAGTTCAATCCAGTGCTGCCGGCGATGCAGGTTCAGTTAGCAAGAACTGAGCATAGGGTTCTCTACCACACTTTTATAACTTGCAAGGGGGGGGGTCGTTTTTTGAAAGAACGCCGTAATCTTTGGAGTCGCCGTTTTGCTGATACTTGCTGGCGCCTGTGCTCCTTATTTAGGAAATGTTTGCTATCTACTACTGACAATGTATTGTTAAAAATTCTTTCAAACTATGTCTTTTCAGCTAAACATGTGTTTGTGAATACCTGGTTGAACAAAGTCTACTATATTCTTGCAAAGGCAGACATCACAATTGATCTATTGCTATCCACCACCGATAAAGCGAAACTAAAGATCCAGCAGACCGATTGGATCAATACTTGTGAACTTTGTCTAACCTAGTGATGGTGATATGGTCCACTTTCCCCGAAAAAAGTGGGCGTTTTGCCTCCTTACTTAATACAATGTCCATCACCTAAATATCGTAACGGCATATTACGTCTTCGCTTTAACCTGTGGATAACGGGTCATTTAAAAGTAAGGCGCCGGCTGGCGCCAGCGGATAAAAACTTATGTCGCTTTTGCAAAATTGACTCAGTCCCGGAGACTCTTGTTCACCTAATCACAGAATGTCCAACGTTAAGATCTAAACGAGAACTAACATTCACCAGACATTGTGAATATTTGGGGAATTTATCCCAATTTGAGTGTTGGGGGGGGTCCTATTGGGATGTAACAATATGGCAATTGAACTTGCTGCTATTAATTTTCTTGTTAGCCTGAACTTCGATGACAATAACTGACAATGTGTAAACTATGTATGCAAGTATGAGAATTTTAATCCTATTATAGGTACTGTTAGCATGTTTGCTGTTGCTTGGATGCTGCTTGTCTATATTCTATTTCATGTGTTTACATTCTATCTAAATTTGGATTAATGTCATGTAACGTGTGTATCATTTTGAAAGAATGATTAATTTCAGCCAAATCAACAAAAAAAAATAAAAAAAAGATACTTGCTTTTATCCCTGCCATCAGGGACAGACACACTTGTAAATCTGATACAACTATCTCTTGCGAAGCTAAAAATGCAGTAAAGGAGGCGGCAGCCTGAAAAGAGGCTAGGCAGAGGATTATTCTCTAGACAGTTTTCAGCATTCGGTGCCGTAATCGTTACCGCTTCTTTAGATAACATCCCATCAGGTATCGCCGTTTCGCTTATTAATTCACACATCAAGTGCATTTTATAGTACGAGCCAAAAAAACACTGTCACTCAAACACTCGCCACTGGTCTGTGGCTTGATTACCACTAAACTGCCAACAATGACTGCTACACTAGCTTTTTTTCATTGATCCTAGCTTTGATGCATCCAATATACATGTGGTCATTTCATGATTATTTCCTTTAGAGAAGCGGTCTATCACCCTCGCCAAGAGCATAGTTGAGAGAAATAAAAGTCTCAGTAATATATTCATCTTGACGGCTGTCAATCGGCCCAGCCATGAGACCTTTAGTTTCTTCCAAATCAGATTTTAGGGTCCTCAAGTGGGGCTCATATAATACAATCTGCCGAGGTCTCTTGGCATCCGTTGTATGTATTCCTTCTCCAAGCGCATACCATAAGTGTCGCGGCATTTAGCGTAGTCCTCGTGTCTCTCACTTGGGAAGACTAAGGAAGTAAGACATTAATCTTAAAGCCCTGCCAGCTTGCCATATTCGTTAATTTTTTTCCAGCACACATTTTAATGTCTTCGGTTTAGTTCGATCTACTTTTGCAACGCGTTTGATTCCAAATTGCACCCCGAATTACTGTCCTTATCGAAAGACTAGGGAGGTACTATTACCGGTGTGGGCAAGAACATATAATCATTTAGACAATCAGTTTAGGGAGATGCACCCACTCCCAAAAAAAGGCAGAGCGATCGTTTGAGACATTCTAGGGCCCTGATGTGTGCACTTTTCTTTGTATTGCACTATTATTCTCTCCAGTAGTTGGATTGTAAGGTCAATTTCTAGGACCTACAAATGGAAGCATGGACTCTTGATTCACTGACATGTCTGGCAACAAATCATATGGGACTGTGGGGTGGTTTGACGAGAAGTGCAATGGTAAACTAGTTCGTCACGTGCGGCTGTGTTTAATAGAATTATACTTGATGCAAATTTAACATGTCTTGAAAAAAACAGCTCATACTACAATTGACATGCGATACAGTCTTCATCCACAGCACATATTTAAAACTCTATAGAAACAATTTAAACTACCCTGCAAAAACAAACGTCTAGGAGAAATATTAATTGTATAAGATTACATTAAATGCCCTACCTCAGCGTTGTCGCAAACCAGGAAAGCATGCAATGAACAGAAACATTGAGCGGACACAAAAGCCAACACAGTCAGGATTGCACCAACATTTCAAGTCGCACCGGGTCAATGGAACACACTTTGCTTCACATATCGGCTGACTGTTCTGGATTAGCTGCCCCTTTCTTACATTTTTAACAGTAACATTGGCAGCCACAGACCATTAATGGCAAGTCAGAATAACAAACGCACCAATATATCAAACAGCGCAATATTAACAAAAGAAAAATAATGCATCATAGTGTTAAGCAATGAACCTAGCAGAAAAGAAAGCAAAAACTCTTAAAAAGCAACAACTCGTCACAAGTAACTCATACAAAATGTGACGCTATAACCGAGTTTTCGCTATAATGTGCCTTATTGCAACCACAGTGCAGGTGGCTGAAATTAGGACTCCTCTACATGTTCCTACAAGAGCTGTGGCCAAAAGCTAAGGCTCTTGCTAGACCCAAAAAAGGAGCTGAAGTGCTAATGCTCCTGATGCAGACATTACTTTCACAGGCATTTGCATAACCTATGAACCAATGCAGTAAATTCCATGTTATCAAAAAGACTATTTGACCAATACCTTCCATCTGTTCCAATGGTAAAATTCCAAAAGAGCTGTCTGGACTATGGCATGGACGGCTGCCATTGTCCGAGTAACCATTTGACACGGTACTAGTTACATGTGCTTCCAAGTAAGTGTTCAAAGGGACATCTGGAATACGAAAGCCAACATCTTCCCTAAAAACAGAAAAGTGGAGGGTTCAAATGGATGCTAGTGCTTATAAAAACAAACCAAATCAACATGCACTATGACAACAATTTAATTTTCAACTCCAAGCATTATACATCTCTAGTATATAAGGGCTAAAGATACTGCATATTACATTTCTGCCACAGAATATGAAAATGCTGTAGTCCGTGGTTTTTGAAAAGTTCAATCTCAGAACACATCACTCTGGAAAATTGCTCACATGACAGTAGCAAGTAAACTATAAGAATGGAGAGACAGGTTCACACTTAATACAAATAAAATCAGATATCAGAACATTTGGGAGCCGTGAATGATAACCAGGCATAGTATGAAAACAAGTTGCCTACCTGCAAAAACAGTTTCTGCATCTGGATTCCCGTTACAGATTCACAAGCTGTGCATGGTCCTGCCTTTTACTGTTGAAATCCAAAATAGTGCTGTAGCCGTCATAATCTGGAAAATCTGCCTATACACGCATATCTGTATTAAGAATCCCTTATGACATCAATCGGAAATGCTGCAAGGCCCCACAAAATTGTAGGATTAAACAGCCAAGAAACATTGAGCATGTGTGTTTAACACTCAACTGAACTCTTGGACATACGGAGGAGCGCCAATGAATCACATGTGATTTTTAGACAGAAACTTTAAAACCTGCAAGACGGAATGTTCCATTCGGCTACTCTTTCTAGAGGCCATATGTATTGTTTCCTTCAATTGGATAACCAGACATTTCCCCAACGACCAGTCCTCAGTGGAGTCCTCAAAGATGTAAACGTTGATTGTACAACTCGGAGACCATTCTCTCAGAAGCCTGGTATGCAAACATACCCAGTTTGCCTGTGTTTGTACTGGCTGTGTGAGCGCCACTGGTCGGCGATAACCTTTGAACGATTGAAACTGGGTACTATACAACCTGCTGTGTAAATCGATTACAGAGAATAAAGACCAGGCGCAATGCTTAGTGCGACAGTATATGGATGTGGTTATATGTCATGGCTACTGCCTCCCTCTTACAGAGTGCTATAATTGCCTCATAGGGCACAAAGTATTTTCAACTTAAGAAAAATGTGCTCTGGTCCATTCACTCTTCCAATCATCTTTTACGAGCAAACACTGCACAGTACCGGCAGTCTTCTACAGACCATTGTGAACTGAACGCTGGCGATTCATTGATGCCTGACAAGTCAAGCAGTATCTCCTATTCGCAAGAAATGTCTGCTGCCATCTCCCTTTGCAGATAAGACATGAAAAAGGGACCATCCGACATGAAGGCAGGAGTATCTGGCAGGCCACCAAGGAGTCCGTTTGCGTTAGACTTATTTAAAAAAAAAAAAAAAAAAAAAAAAAACGGGGTTGGGGAAATAGCCTCTCTGTCCCTGCACTAAGAGGATTTCCCCTACGTAAAACCAAAAACGAAAGGAACTGTGTCAGGAGGGATGTCAAAATAAAAAAATAAAATAAAATCTGTCCAGTGTCCAAGCTTCCATTCTGCCCCTCACACAAACTGAAAAAGGGGAAATGTCTAACCTTATTGGTTTGAAAAAGTGTTCAGAAATAATATATGATGAACAAAAGTTCCTTCCAGGATGAAGTTCTTGACTCCAGAGGATAGTTCCCTTCCCCTGGATTCTTCTTTTACTCCTTGAGGGGTTTTCACACAGAACACAACTGTCCTTTGGGCCTTTCTTGGTCAATGTATAACACTTGCACAGCAACTGTTTAACTTCACAATTTCAGTTTCTCTCCAAACAATTCCTTGGGCTTTCCTGTGCCAAGGATACCATTTACAGACTTAAATTTAGTAGCCTTTCAAAATGTGTGTCTTTCAGAACCGTTCCTTGGGGTCTCTCTTGACCAAGTACTATACTTGTACACCGACCTTGGTTGGCTTCACAATGTGGCTTATTCCTGAACACTTTTTTATTTCATACAATCCTTTCCCCAATTGCCTGTGCACTTCCCTTCCAGGTGTCCTTTACTGCACGCTCAAGGCGCCCCGAAGCAGGTGGAGTGGCCCGCAAAAGTCGGCGAGCAATCCGCACTGGATGGGAGCAGTACACCAGGACTGCTTAATGAAAACGTCATCTACTCCCAGACAACACTGCAACACAAGGTTAAAGACCGACAACTTGCAGCAAACGACTACAGGTCCCCTCAATCCGTACTCTACTCCAACAACACCGATTATAAATATTGATGTACACCCGAGGATTGAAAGAGGACCTAAAGAGCCCTGCAGGAAATGAGTCTCACGTGATTATCTTGGAGGGGTAGGAAGGAGGAAATTATCAAGATACCCCAGAGTCCAAAACCGGCGGCAAAATGCAAGTCTGCTAACCAGACACCCCCAGTGTTATTTGATAAACAACCCGTGACGGAAGTAGCAAACTCCTACAGCTTCACACCTATGGCAAATCCTCAGAACACTCCTTCAGTCAATTCTAAAAAGTCTATTAAAAACAAGGGGCTTACCAACCCAAAAAAAGAAAACTGAGTGCCATAGAAATCAAAACATACAAGAACGTAGCAGGAACAAGAATTCAAAGAAATCAGGAAACGCTGTGCTCAGAAAAAAAAGCCAGCAGAGTAAGGGTCCCTCCCTTCTCTGCCCGGCAACAAACCATGCTGTCAAATTCGCTCCAAAACATCTTTTTAAAAAAGTTAGCACCAAGCAGCGCTGGTATAGAGGAAATCTCAGACGCTGAGCCTATTGAAGGAGTAGAAGCCTTGAACGTCTCCCCACAGTTTAACACCAATCATGACACAGATCTCCTAAAAGACAAAGAACGCTCAGGAGACAGCAGAGAAAAAATATCAGTAACGCATGAAGAGAAAGGAGGCCCGGTGGACTCTGCTAAAAAACACCAGCAATCCAAAGAGGACATTTTGCCAAGCCTCTAACCAAAGATCAAAGCGAGAGGGTGGATTTGGACTGTTCAGATATGGCAACGGTGCCAAGAGAACCCGAGGCGTCAAAAGAATTTCCGTCCACTTTTAGATCGGTCGTAACGGACGACAATGGCATAAACTGTACATCCTTAGAGCCTCGAGAGACCCTAAACAATAGAATGCAGGAGCTCGGGGAGAAAGAACATTTCTACTCCAGAGACAGGACAGATTATGCGGCCAGAGAATTCTGCAGATAAATCTTGTTGGACGACTCAAATCCAACAAATGGAGAAAGCCTTCAGGCTTCAACAAATTTTACAACGGATAAACTAACTGCACCCACAAGAGAGCAAAAAAAAAAAAATCTCAGAGTCTACTCCATCACAATGCATTGCAAAAGGAACAAATCCTCAAAATAGACGCCCGACGCAAACTTTACATTTGCGACAACTCAAACAATGGAATTGAAAGTAACGAGACCAACTCCGACTGAGGCGAACACAATTACAAGAACAGATTTACCACCTGCTCCTCAAAAGGACACACAATCAAACATCAAACTTATTGGAGAAGGGAATAAAAATAATAAGACCAGGAAAACAAAAGCTATTCGCCAGACAAACCTGATCGCCATCGCAAAATATAAAAGATAATGGTACTTCCTACTTAGTCTTCGCAGTTCGAAATAGCACCCATGCCTTGTCAAGAACCGACAAAAAGACCTTGATGGGAGAAAACCAACCCACAAACGGCATAAGGAACCTTCTCACATAAATTTACAGAAGCCAAGTGGAAATGAGCGAGAAAGAGGGAAATCCAATTCCCCAAATTAGTCACCCAAAAGGATGAACATCACTGGACCTCAAAGATACACCCGTGGTGGTTTTAAGGATGCAAAATAGGCCAGCTCAACGGTCAACAACAGATCTATTAGGGTATCAGTCACAAAGCAAGGGAAAAGATCTGGAAAGAACTTCGATGACGAACCGAAGGAGCAGTTCGTCGACCTAATGAATCTGAGCCTCTACACAGTGGCAAACTCGGAGTCGGAACTGATGTTGGTGCCTCAGCAAAAAATAAAAGCAGATGTCCTGATGGAAGAGGAGTCACCAGAAGAACCCAAAAAGAAAAACTCTTGATTTGGGATCTGCCATCTCTGACTTTTCCAACAATGGATGAGAAGAACAAGTTACTTCTTACCTTGTAACGTTCTTTCGACGGGATGTTCCTCCGACGTATTCCTCATCTTAGATATATCCTTCCAGCTCTGCTGGCCTCGGAATATTTTTTCTCCAGAGGGCGCTGCGCGTCGACGTCCCTCGAGTCGATGACCCTCGACAGCCGCCGTATCGACGCTCGACGTCATCCTGCCTATAAAGGCCGCGCGCAGCGTCCGTTGCTCAGTTCCGTTTTGTAGCCCACAGTATTACTGTTTGGACTAGACTAATCACCCTGAAGGAGCGTAAGCTGCAACAACAAGGGAAGTAAAACTGCGGGGATGGATGGGAGGGTCGATGAGGAATACGTCGGAGGAACATCCCGTCGAAAGAACGTTACAAGGTAAGAAGTAACTTGTTCTTCGAAGGGATTGTGTCCTCCGACGTATTCCTCATCTTAGATAGGCTCCCATAGCAGTATTCTATATTCGGAGGAGGGAGTACTGACTTCACGCTGTCTTCTATTGGTGAATAGAATGCAGTACAGCCCTTCCAAACCTAGTCTCTTGACTAGAGGAGGAATCCAGATTGTAAAAACGTGTAAAGGTATGGACAGACGACCATGTAGCGGCCGCACATATGTCTTTAATCGGCACGCCTCTTTTGAGGGCCGATGAAGCTGCAATACCTCTGGTCGAATGAGCCCTAAGGTTTTGAGGGGGCTCTTTCCCTGCCAGTTTATAACATTCCAAAATGGCTAGAATGATCCATCTGGAAATGGTCTGCTTAGTTATTGGTAACCCCAGCTTGTGACCTGCGTAGCCTACAAACAGCTGGTCTGCCTGTCTTATCCTGGCTAGTCTACTAATGTAAAAACTTAAAACCCTCCTAGGGTCTAGCCTGTGTAACCTCTCTTCCTCTTTCCCCGGGTGAGGAGGAGGATAGAAAGATGGTAGGATAATCTTCTGAGAGATATGGAATTCAGAGACTACTTTTGGGAGGAAATTAGGCTTCACTTGCAGGACAACTTTGTCTTTGTGAAAGATTGTATGAGGGGGTTTACAAGAAAGAGCTTGTAATTCGCTCACCCTTCTAGCAGATGTAAGTGCTATTAATAAAACAGTCTTAAGGGTAAGGAATCTTAACGAACAAGAATGGAGAGGTTCGAAAGGTGTCCCCATCAGGAAAGTTAATACTAAGTTTAAATCCCATAGGGGAACTTGGAATGGTCTTGGGGGATAAACATTGGTTAACCCCTTTAGAAACTGTATTACCAAGGGTAATTTGAAATAGGATGGTTCCTCCGCAGTACGCTTAAAGATAGATAGCGCTGCGAGATAGCCCTTAATGGTGCCAACTTGAAGGCCTGAATTTGCCAAATATAGTAGGAAGGACAAAACCATTGGTGTACCACATGAAAATGGGTCGATATTCTGTTCTCTACACCAGCTGCAAAATCTGTTCCAACGGCAGCGGTATAAAGACTTTGTTGCTGGCCTCCTTGCCGAAAGCAACACCTCCATAACATCATCAGGGAGGTCCCAATCCTTGTACCTCAGCCGTTCAGAAGCCAAGCGTGAAGGTTGAGGGTTTTGATGTCTGGATGGAGAACCTGACCTCCCTTCTGTGAGAGTAGGTTCTCTCTGAGAGGAAGTCGAAATGGAGGGCAGATGGACAAGTCTAGAAGGTCCGGGTACCACGTTCTCCTGGCCCAATCCGGGGCAATTAGGATCATGGTTCGCCGGAATCTTCTCAACCTCCTGATCATTTGAGGAATGACAGGGACCGGTGGGAACGCGTACAGAAGCGGAAACTCCCAGTCCACTATGAACGCGTCTCCCAGAGCTCCTCTCGGAGGAAATTCCCTTGAGCAGAACAGGTCGCATTTCCTGTTTAGGCTGGTGGCGAACAGATCTACCTGAGGGGTTCCCCAAAGGGCGAAGATCTCTTGAAGGACTTCCTGAGCTAACTCCCACTCGTGAGAGACTGTGTTCTGCCTGCTCAGAGCGTCCGCTGTCAAGTTCTTCTCTCCGGCTAGGTGAACTGCCGATAGAGAGATTCCTTCTTGGATTGCCCAAAACCAGAGCTGCATCGCCTCTCTGCACAGTGGTAGTGATCCTACGCCTCCTCTTTTGTTGAGGTAATGCATGGCCACCGTGTTGTCCGTCATTATCAGGACGTTCTTCCCTTGTACAACTGGCAGGAAAGCCTTCAACGCAAGTTTGATGGCTCTCAGCTCTAACAGGTTGATGTGTAGTCTGGACTCCGATGGAGACCAACGACCGCTGATGGTCAAGTCGTTGGCGTGGGCTCCCCACCCCGTGAGTGAGGCATCCGTGACTACTGTTATCTCCGGCCAAGGTTGCCAAAACTGTTCTCCTTTCAGAATGTTCTCCTGACAGGCCCACCACTGAAGGTCTCGAGCCACCCTGCCGGGAACCTGAAGAAGATCTGTCATTCTCCCTGAGAATTGTGACCACTGAGTCCTCAGTGCCCACTGGAGGGATCTCATTCTCAGGCGAGCCTCTGGCACAAGGAAAATGCAGGATGCCATGAGGCCTAGCAACCTCAAAAAGTCGAAAGCTGGGAGACGTTGGGCAAGTTGGAACTTGGTAACCATCTGTAGAATATCTTGAGCCCTCACCTCTGGTGGCGAGGCTTTTCCCAGGGAAGTATCCAGGATCGCTCCTATGAACTGGAGTCTCTGCGATGGTATCATTTGAGACTTCTTTAAATTGAGGGAGAAGCCCAGCTTGTGAAGGGAGTAGCATACGTGATTTAGCTGGATCTGAGCTTGCTCCGGAGAAACAGCCCTGATCAGCCAATCGTCCAGGTAGGGGTAGACGTGAATCCCTTCCCTCCTTAGACTTGCCGCCACTACCGACATTAACTTGGTGAAGACCCTCGGGGCGGAGGTCAGCCCAAAAGGCAGTACTCGAAATTGATAGTGAGAGTTGCCAATTGCGAACCTCAGGTATTTCCTGTGTTTGAGATGGATAGGCACATGGAAATAAGCGTCCTGAAGGTCCAGAGATACCAACCAGTCCTGAAACTGAAGGGCCTGGAGGATCTGAGAAAGAGTGACCATCTTGAATTTGTCTTTCCTGAGGAATTTGTTCAATTCTCGCAAGTCCAAGATGGGTCTCAGTCCTCCGTCTTTCTTCGGAACGAGAAAGTAAGGGGAGTACCAGCCCTTGTTCCTCTCCGCTACAGGTACCGGTTCTATGGCACCTTTCTCTAGCAGGTCTATAATTTCCTGCAAGAGGAGCGGATCTGGAGCTTTCTGAGAGCTGATCCCCGGTGGATGACTCTGAGGTATACGTAGGAAAGGTAGGCAGTAACCTTGGGCAACTGTTTCCAATGCCCAAGCATCTGACGTGATAGCCTGCCATTCCGCCAGATGTCGAGTCAACCTGCCTCCTACAGGTGTCCTGTGAGGGAAGTCCTCAGAGTGGTTTTGGGGCGGCTGATGCAGATGCCGATGGTAAAGAGGCACCTGCTGTTGCTGCGGCTTTAGAATATCTACCCCGTCCACCTCGGGTAGTTCTTCTTTGACCCCTTTGAGCCGGTCGTCCTCTACCTCTTCCGAATGAGGAGTAGAAGCGAAAGGACTTGCCCCTCGCAGAGGTTCCTGTGGGACGAAAAGGAGTCTGACGGATTGCAGCTCCTAGGGATTTTGCTGCTGCTTTTGAAGTTTGCAGTTTCTCTAAACTGTCATCCGCCTTTTTCCCGAACAAAGAAGAGCCATCAAATGGCATGTTCAAGAGCCTGGCTTGCACATCTGGGGCAAAACCCGACTTTCTCAACCAAGCGAACCGCCTGGTTGATGTACTTGCCGCCATTGCTCTGCTGATACTGTCAGCCGAATCAATGCCCGTCTGGAGGGATTCGCACATGGCGTCTTTACCGTCCTGTATAATATTCAGGAACGCATCCCTTTCTTCTCCCTCCGGGATGCAGTCAGCCGCTGTAGAAGCACACTCCCAAAGTGTATGGCTGAACCTAGCAAGGGTGCAAGTAGCATTAACAGACTTTAACGCCATGCTACATGCTGAAAAGACTTTCTTAGCCATAGCATCATATTTTTTATCGTCCCTGTCCTGTGGGACAGTAGGATAAGCCGTCTTGACGTCGGTAGAGGATGCTGCTTGTACCACCAGACTTTCTGGGGATGGATGTTTAGACAAGAACTCTGGGTCTGTGGAAGATACCCTGTACTTTGCAGACAGTTTTTTATTTACTGCTGGTACGACATCTGGGGTTTCCCAGTTTGTCATGATCTTTCTCTGAAGAGCTTTATGAAAGGGCACCACTGGATCCTCTTGTGGGCCTTTGTCAAGAATATCCGTGAGGTCATCTTGCTGGAAAGATTGTGAAGGTGTAGACCACCCCATGAACTCTGTAATTCTGGCCATTAAGGCTCTGTAGGGGGTTTCAGCATGCTCCCCCGGGTCTGGTTTAGCAAAATCCACCTCAGGGGAAGTGTCTAAACCACTTGCCTCATGTAAAGAATCATGAAGATCCTTTAATCTGCGCTCTTCAGAGGAAAATTCCTCTCTAACTGGGGTTACAGGTCCCTGTAACTCATCTTGTTCTGACAAATCACCCTCTTCTAAAATTGAGGATATAGTTCTCAATTGTTCTGAATTAATAAAGGGAGTAAATCCCATTTCCAAGGCAGAGGGTGCTGAACTTGTCATTATTGGCCTCGAAAACGTCGATGTCGTCGACGCCGAAGGCTTCGAGCGTGGCGTCGAAAACAGAGGTGGAGGCCTCGAGGACCTCGACAGAATTGGAATTTTACTCGACAATATCGACGCCATCGACGTCGAGGGCCTTGGAATCGTCACTGGATGTGTGGTCATCGTGACTTTTCTCGGCGTCGACGCCGGTGTCGAGGCCGGCGTCGAGTCGACAGACCTGTGTGTCGAAGGTCCCTTCGACAACGGCGTCGAAGACCTCGACGTCGACGGAACCTTCGTCGACGGCGTCGACGGAACCTTCGAGGAAGGTTTGGAGGTCGTAGTCCTACTCGAGGGTTCGAGACGCGCTCGAGAGGTTTCTTTCGCCGGGTACTGCGACTCGCGGCGTTTTTGACCTTTGGGTCTTTCGACCAGAGCATCGCTCTCGGCAGTCTTCAAGGGGGTCGAGGCCGCTTTCTCGAAGACGCTCATCATGTTTTTTCTGAATTCCTCCCATTCAGCCCAGGAACTAAGTTTCGTGGGGCAAGGGATTCTTTTTGGCGAAACAGAGGAAGAGGAAGACGGAGAAGGGGATCTTCGACGTTTCCTCTTCGAGTGTTTCGATCTCGAGGAGTGATGAGACCCACTCCGAGATCTGGAGCGTGAATGGTGACGAGGAGACGAATGTCTCGACTTCGTCGAAGAAGAAGAAGCTTTAAAAGTCTTACCTTTCTCCAGCTTCCCCCTACGCTCCTTCAGGGCCTTAGCTGTCATGGACATACAGTCCTCGCACTCCGAACAATGGTGTTCGGCTCCCAAGCACCACAGACAATTTCTGTGAGGATCGGTCAACGACATCTTTTTCCCACAATCTCGACATTTTTTGAAGCCGGATCGAGGGGTTGTCGGTTCCGACGAGGAAGCCATCGAGTACGATTCGAATAACTTGAAGTAAATATTACTAAGAACTGAGCAACGGTATTCCGAGGCACCGAGTAGCGCGGAAAAACGGAACTGAGCAACGGACGCTGCGCGCGGCCTTTATAGGCAGGATGACGTCGAGCGTCGATACGGCGGCTGTCGAGGGTCATCGACTCGAGGGACGTCGACGCGCAGCGCCCTCTGGAGAAAAATTTTTCCGAGGCCAGCAGAGCTGGAAGGATATATCTAAGATGAGGAATACGTCGGAGGACACAATCCCTTCGAAACTCAAATTGGTACATGGATATCAAACATCACTAACATCCAAAGAACACAGAGTTAGAATCGATGAATCCTGGTACCATGATGAGGCAAATAGCCAGTCAGAAAGCAGACAAAGACGGGAATACGAAAATCGAGCCCCCTCGAAGCCTCAACAAAACAAAGTAATCACAAGAGTATTTTGATCACACAAGAAAACGCAAGGAGTATGGGGACATCAACAGGAAAGAAAATCGTAAACATAGTAGACACACAACATCACACCAAAGGAGACAGGAAGGTGAAAAAACTAACCTGGTAAAGCTAAAAATTGACAGATCAGAATTCAAGACACGCAAACATTTAAGTGAAAAATAATTTCAAACAGGGAAGACAACCTAATTCTAAATCGACAAACAATAATTGAAGTGTTCGATCATCTTCCGGGCCAGAGACACCTATGCTCCTATGACATAAGGATCGTAGAGCCCACTCAAAAAGGGCGTAAAGACTGCTCATACCTGCATATTGACTTGCCTGTAGTGAAGCATCTGTTGTCGAAAGCCACTGAACCTGCGAATCCTAGGATATGTTATGATCTTACAGAAATTAACCCAGACAGGACTACAAAAAATTATCAAATAGAAAAAGAAACCGTATCATGATAGATAATTCAAAAAAAATCACTCCCCAATAATGTGCAAGATCGCCAAGACTCAATCTTCCATCTGGAAAAAGATCTGATTCTGTGCCAAATCAATTCCGTTTAACCACGAAAAGAGCAGAAGAGACACGCCACAGGAACATTTAAAAGATGACGATGCAAGGGGGTGCTGTTGAGCAGCCCGCAAGATGGCTGCTTAGCTCAGAAGCATCCGGGGGAGACTGACATCGGCCGCTCCACTCCTGTTGAGAGCCTGGGCCTGTGGTTGGAGGCGGAGAGCCAGGACTGGTGAAGACCTGTGGTACGGCACCCCAGGCGCTGCCCTGGAGCGTGGAAGCCGGGCTGGCGACACGCGGTCGGTGCCCCCACCATGCGACCACGTTGTGCTGCCTGGTGGACGAGCTGTAGAGTGTTGAGACCCCTTGCTTGGACCTTGGCGCCTTCTCCCGTCACCTGCAGGTCGGACCTCATCTGGGATGAGTGGGCTGCTGGGGGTGGGGGCGGCACTGCCGCGCGGCTTACCTGCGCTTTGAGACAACCGGCGGACTGCCTGGGCTGGCCACATGGCCCGGCGGCGTCTGCGCCCGCTCCCCCTCCTTCCCCAGCCCGCCCAGCTGCCCGTTTAAGACACTGCACGGGAGAACCCATCCGCTATAGCGCTGTGCAGAGTTGATGCTTCCCGCCAACCCGGACTGGAAGTTGGGTGCCCGTCATGCCCAGCACGTAGTGGATATGGGGTGGGCAGTGACCTACAAAATTGGAGCCCCTATTGACTCACTGCATCATCCTCCTCAGGCTTGACAATACACACCAAGGTACACTACTTGACCTCCTGCCAGCCTGCACCTGCACCATAGGCCACTCAACTTGGGGCACCCACCCCTGGGCACTGCCACAACACCGCCGCCTATGCTCTTGTCCGGGCTACCTATACCTTGGGAACTGGCCCCACATCTGAAGCCTTGCGCAGGACCCTGTAGGTTACCCAGCCACGCTCCTTTCGAATTATTGCAATCCTGCAAACATAGATTTGATATCTGCTGCCATAAAAGGTCTTATAGGCAGGCCGCTCATCTACATGGTGCCCAGAAGGTGCTGGACAACAGTCAAGAAGCGCTCCCTATGGTTTCCTACAGGTTCTGGTCTTGACTGCCCGGGCCCTCCCGGTCTGGCCGGGTTGGCCTAGGAAGAACAGTAGAGTCCCTCTAGCGATCTATACAGGAAGTAATTAAGGTCCTCCCAGGCAACCCAGGCTCATAAGCAGTGTAACCATCAACATTGCCTACCCCTTCTACTTATTCATCATCACCTATTGGGTCTACCGAGAGCCAGCCGGCCCCGGCTCGGACTGCAGGAACGAATATCATGACTCAACGCCCTCTGTCTGGACCCAGTCGCCCACTCTGCTAAACAGAGATGCCAAATAGATCGAGGTGCCAACAAGGTAGGCGCCATGGACAAATTCACTAAAGCGGTGCCCAGGCTGTAGCCGGGCCACACATCGTCCAACCCGGAGGAGCCTGCTCTACCCTCAGATGCCCCAGCCCCCAACCTTACTACACTGATGGAATCCATGGCCAGGAACTTTGCTTGAACGACATTAACGCCAACGTCGCATCACTTAAATCTCAGCTGGATCAGGCCGGCACGAGGATCACTGACACGCAATCCAGAATCGGAGCCTATGAAGATGGATTGCACATCCTCCACGACGCAGTCACCTCTCTCACTCCAGACATGAAATCTGTAAAGGTGAATTGAAACAATTTAGAGTCCCGGACCCGCAGGAACAATATACGAATTATAGGTGTTCCCGAAAATGCTCTCATGGGCTGTATGGAGCTGGCAGTAGAAAACCTGCTCAAAGAGTTGCTGGACAAACCTGACTTGTCCCTTCTTTACTGTTGAACGTGCTCATTGTGCACTGGCCCCGCGACCCAGGCCTGGCGACTTCCCGAAACCCATAATTGCTAAAATTCTGAGCTATAGAGATAGAGACCATATTCTTCACCAGTCCCGCGAGAAGGGAGAGCTACATCTCGCCTCCTAGACAATCAGGATCTTTCCCGACTTCTCTGTGGGAGTACAACAGGAGAGGCCCCAGTTCCTAGGAGTGAAAAAGATGTTAAGGGAGCGGAACATCGCCTACGCAATGCTATTTCCGGGGTGCCTAAAATTCACCTTTAGGGAGAAGATCTATTTCTTCACAGTGCCCGACGAGGCTGTGAAGTTCATAGAAGCGCAGATACCACTTAACGAGCCAGCCAAAGATCTCCTGGATAACTACTGAACCACAGCTGAACTGTGCCTGGCTTTAGAATCTTATTTGGCAACTGACACTCTTCAGCCTTAGGGCAGACAGTGCTACTTAATCTATTGGTTCCTTGCCATATGTGGAAATACTATGCCAAATTGAAATGTTCCTTACTAGTGGTGCTACGGTAGGGGGGCCTCTTGGAAGTCTGACCGGATGAGATAAGACACAAATTGGCACTCCTTACCTGCAGGCGTCTTATGCTGTGCCTGTGAGGCCCTGATCTGACATAACAGGTTAGCGAACCGCTTTGGCAATGTTTTGCGATGCTACGCGTACTGTTGACAACACTATACTGGTGACACTGATGTTGCTTCTCTACTGTTATGTTAAACTGGGCGCGGGGTAAGGCGCCATCATACCACTTTGCTAAATTGGTCTCTGGATAGCGGACACTAGTGGTGAGGCACAGACCGCCTGAGTCATACCGGTATTGGTACACTATAATTCCTACTACACGGCAGCGGCGCACCCCACTGCGGCTGCAATGGTTGAGTGTTTGTTGGCAGGCCCCGGTTGGGCTGGTGGTACAGTTGGACCGAGTTGGGATTGGTCTGCTTATACTGATTGAGACTGCCAGTTGGGGGAGGGAGCTGAGGGAAGAGGAGGATCAGTTGGGGTGTTAATGTAAAAAATGGCAGGGGTGGAACAGTAGTGCACATTGCTAATGAGCGCCAGAGTGACAATGTCAATATGGACAGGGCTACTTCTGCTGGGATTTCCCCTAGTGTGTTAAGATGGCTATAAACATAATGTCATGGAATGTTCGAGGACTGAGTAATTTCACCAAAGCACGCAAGATCATGGCGTATACGCCCAGAGACACGGGGCGAAAGTACTCATGCTTCAGGAAACATGCCCAGACCCGTCTCGCTGTGGGGATCGCGCCTTCCTGGGGGCCTAACAGATTCTACACCTCATACTCCACGCAGGCGAGAGGCGTGTTGACACTGGTTCACAAATCGATTACATTCAAACTTAAGAAAAGCTACATCGACCCAGAAGGACGATATGTTATACATTGCATACTGGAGTATCTCTTAGTAAACACATATGGCCCCAATGTAGACGCGCCAGAATTCTATGACACAGTTGTATCTATTTTATTGGGCTATGTTGGGGGTCCACATCATTTGAGGGGGGCATGAACTTAATTCTTGACACTGGTATGGATAGGACACGCACTGCCCCCAGGACCCTATCACGTGCGACACATGTAGGTTGCAGGCACACTGTGCAACTCTTGGTATTCGTGATGCTTGGAGGATCCTTAATCCTCAGCTTTGAGAATATACATACTATTCATCGGTTCATGACAGCTCCTCCTAGATTGACCTCTTCCTGGTGTTGGGTGAACTGATGGGTAGGGTCAAGAGGGCCCAGATACTCACTTGTACATTCTCCAATCATGCCCCGATCACCCCATCATTGGAATTGGGCCCACCCCAGCCTATTTGCAGCTCATGGCGCTTTAAATCTGCCGCCCTCCTTGATATAGTATTTAGGGCCCACATCCTAGCTGACATTGAAACTTTCTTTGAATGCAACACACTAGATGGGAAGCCTTTAAGGTGTTTATCAGGGGAATGTAATTTCTAGGGAGGCGGGAGTGTTGAAGGTGATCAGAAACAAATTGACCCGATCAGTATCCAGGCTACACGGGGGAGGGAGGCGGGGGGTTGAGTCGAGTGGCATGTAGGAGTATGGAGAGGGCGGGAGGATGTTGGCCAGACTAGTAAAAGGTGAATGGGGCAAACCCAAGTTGTGTGCATCAAAGATGCACAAGGTGTTCCACAATGGTCGGAGCAGAGGATACTTGAGGTCTTTGCCGAGTTCTACGCTAAACTATATGCGTTACCTCAGGAACACTAAACACATACAAGACCTTTTGGGCCAGATACCTATGACATATCTCCCAGGCGACCAGGGACCAAATTGGATGCTCCGATCTTACTGGAGGAGATTGTTCAGGCCA
Source organism: Ambystoma mexicanum (assembly GCF_040938575.1). Lineage (NCBI taxonomy): Eukaryota > Metazoa > Chordata > Amphibia > Caudata > Ambystomatidae > Ambystoma > Ambystoma mexicanum. Next base: position 347,476,574 of record NC_090933.1, read on the forward strand.
TCACAGACCTCCCAAAAGGTAAAGCCCCCGGGTCGGATGGGCTCACTCCCGAATTGTATCAGGAATATATGGCGATACTAGCTCTTGGAGGTCTGGACGTAATCACTCCGGAATTCGGCCCTCCCTCCCACCCAGAGTCAAGCAGTCATAACGGTTCTGCTTAAACCTGACAAACCTGGTGATGAATGTGGCTCGTACAGGCCCCCCTCACTAATGAATATTGACACAGATCTTCGCAAAAGTAATCGCAAACCGCTTTCTCCCGATCATGACACATTTGGTCCACGAGGACCAGGGAGGCTTTGTACCAGGAAAATCCACCTCCCACAATACCAGACTACTTTTTAATGTTATGGCTAGGATTGACCAGGACGCAGACACTGTGGCAGTAACGTTAGATGCCCAAAAGGCTTTTGATATGGTCTCGTGGCAGTACATGTGGCTGGTTTTGGAGTCGATGGGGATTGGTCCAAACATGAATGGATATATCAAACTATTATACACAGCCCCCACAGCAAGGATCTGGGTTAATTCTCTAATATCCACGACATTCACACTATCTCAGGGCACCCGACAAGGTTGTCCGTTCTCCCCGATTCTCGAGCCGATGGCGGAGTACATCAGAGTACGTCATGCCCAAAAAGGAATACGCCTAAAAGATGACCCCAAAATAATATCCTTATATGCTGATGACGTGTTATTGTACATTAGGAACCCCACTGCCCACCTTGACCCCATTCTGCGAGATGTCACGCGTATAGGTACCTTCTCAGGCTTTACGATCAATTATTCTAAATCGGAGATATTTTCGCTCACTGCCTCTACCCAACAACCCATATTGGAGTACCCACTACGTTGGTCGCCAGGGGGAATCAGATGTCTAGGGGTCCGAGTGACCCTCTCAGAATCTACTCTAATGGCCGGAAATTACACAGCCGTAGCCGAGCAGGTTGAGGCCAAGTTAACACGTTGGCGACCTCTTTCGCTATCGCTGGCTGGAAAGCTCTCCCTGGTTAAGATGATCCTGGTGCCTAAATTGCTGTATGTTTTTGGTAATGTTCCCATATGGCCAGGGACGCAGTATTTCGACAAACTACATGGGCTGTGTGCGCAATTCCTGTGGCATGCCGGTACGGTTCAGAAGAAATGGCACGATATGGCGCTCCCATACGAGAGGGGAGGGTTCACCGCTCCCAATTTCATACTTTATTGGACAGCAGCACAGGCTCAATACGCCACATACTGGTATCAGAGTTCACTCAACATGATGACCTTGGTGTTCTGCCACAATTATAAACCTGACTCCACATTCGATCCCATAGCAACTACGCTGCCCGCATGGCGCAGACTGCTGGACTGAACGCCAGACTCTACCCCGTATTACAAGTGGCTCCCTCTGTGGAGGTTTCCTGGACTTGAACTCACGCATGATCGACTTCTAGCTCAGCACTGGGAGCCTCTGGAGTACCGGGTCCCCACCGATTTCTTCCCAGATGGAAAGTTCATTACCCCGGAGACGTGGAAATGGGGACACTCTGGATCAGCATTAGAGATACTGCAGTACTATAGGCTCCGGGCTGCCTTCCATGCTCAATGGCCCTCCTTTCCAAGTGAACCTCCTGACACCCCGGAAATCTCCTACATAGTTAACTCTAGCGGTGCTCGCAGAGTGGTCTCTTCCTTATGTAAAATGCTACTGACCAGTCCCCCAAGGTTCGAGGTGGGTGGGCAGACGAACTGGGCTTTGAAATCTCGGACGAGATGTGGAAGAAAATGTAGACACAAACAAGATATCACTTTTGCTTCAGATGCATACAATATAAATTGTTGAACAGGTTGTACTACACCCCCTCACAGACTTGCAAAATTTACTCGAAACCATGTACACACCTGTGCCCGCTGTCGAGTGGAAGGAGCTGACCACCTTCACATGTTTTGGTCCTGTCCCGCGTTGAGCAGCTTCTTGGGTGGGATTGTGGGGTTTCTTACCGACATTGTTGAGACCGCTATTCAGCCTGAACCAATGGGGATCTTATTTGGGCTGTGTGACACTGATGACAAAAGAAGGATGGCTAGGTTTTTAAACAGTTGCATGGTGGCCAAGAGGTGCATACTTCAAAGTTGGAAGAGTCCATCTCCTCCAACCATACAGAGATGGTTGAACGCACTTACCTGGACCCAGACCTGCGAGGAGGAATATATTAACATGCTCCCGAACCAGTCACGTCCCAAGAATATGTGGTCTGCGTTTCATAGCTATCTGATCAACCAAGCCGGAAAAAAAAAAAAGTGTCCGATGTCCTCACCCTAGGTTTGATGCTTGTAATCTGAAGGGCTACAGTGCGATACAGCTAACGGTCCTCCCCAATGAGAATTAAATGTATGTTTTGTGTTGAATGCTATGCTAATGTGTTGATTGTGCTCTGCTATTCACAGCATCAATACTACGATGTAAGTGTGTTTTGCTGTAAACTTCTGCCAAATAAAAGGTTAAAAAAAAAAAATTAAAAAAAGGGATGACTATGCAATATACAGAATGCGCACTACAGACAATGAGGAACTCAAAAACAGCAGCAGAGATATTAAGAAGCTAAAAGGCACGCTGCCTCTACTAAAAATAACTTTTGATCAAGATCTATCTGAGGTGAAAAGGACGAAGCAGAACACCATAGGGGGCCAATCGCAAGTCAAGGACTTCAAACAACAAAAAAAAAATGGACCTGTACCTCTAGGGTTCACCACTCACAAGAAACTAAATTAGCCATTAAATATTGGGAACACAGGAGACCTGGCGACGGGAAACAAATTGGAGACTACCTCACAAGAGGACGTGAAAATCATAATGGGCGCCCTTGGAACACCAGAGGCTTCTGCCATCTGACTACTGTCCGCTATGTTAAAGTGGGAGCGTTTGACGTACAATACCAACAAGAGAGCTGGCTGACATCGACAGTCTGAACAGCTATGAATTGGCATTTTTGTCCACAGTAAAAGGCCTAAAAGGCCGCCTGTCATCAGATCTCCTTACAGCCATTCGATCGGGCAGTGGGCTACATCTGGTGAGTGTTATACTATCAACGGAATTAATACAAGCCTCCATGATTGCCTGGCATGTCCCTAATCAGTCAAAGAGCAAGGTCAAAGTGGAAAACATCCTATTATTGAACACATACTGGAATCCAGCAACAATCACCCTTAAGTCTTCCTTAAAAGCCATGGGAAACATGAGTCAAACGAATCTCATCAAATCCACTATACAATAATCACTGGTGACCTTAACGCAGTTTATACTGATGAGGGGGAGGGGAATCGCCCTTATAAAAACTGCGTACCATCATCGATAAGAGGCAGTAAATGGAACAACTTGGACTCAAATGGCCTTCACAATCTACATAAGATGATCGATAAAGCAAAACCATTAGTTACGACATGGAAGCGTAATGTTACGGGATTGACATTGGACACTACTTATGTTTCACGGGAACTCCTGGCTCTAATTGTGAGCTTTGAAATAGTCCGAACGATACATAGTGATCATAATATATCGATTACAACATGGAAATACTCCTGTATAAAACCTACTCAAATGTCAGCAGAGATTGAGAACTGCAACGGTAATCATCTTAGATTAAATGAAAACGCCATCAAGTCCTTCACAGAGAAATACCGGAGACGGGTTGTAAAGGAGAACCCGGGTGTTACACAAGAAATAGACTATTACCCGTTACTGATAGTCTATATATCAAAGACGACCCAAGTTTCATCTACCCCTAAAGCGAACATCAATGTATATAATCAGACACTAGTGGACAAAAGGAGATCGCTGAGAAAAATAAAACTATTGACCAAAAAAAACAAGAAATGTAAAATTGAGGGGCGATGCCAAGGTAGCTGAGAAAAACTGTCGAACCTGGCTACGTCATCAACTTTACCAGGTGGACTAGGAAGAAATGCTTAGCACTCTAAGCGGGAAGAAATCAAGGAGATTTCTAGGCACTAATAAGGTCATGTGCAAGATGGAGCCCTACAGAATAATGTGACGGAACACACATGGGTCAACCATTTCACGACCCTTTATAAAAAAAAAAAAACAGCAAACGAATCACCAAATTGCCTATTCCATCCCGAGTCTGTATGGAAAATTCCATATGATAGAGCTAATCGCAATGAAGATCAGAAAGCTCAAGAGCGTCAGGCCCGGATGGGATAACCAATTTCGACCTAAAAACACATCCAGAAGCATGGACGAAGTGTTCCAGAATTGCATAAAAACGAGAGAAATGTCACCTTCACGGAGGACCACAAATGTAGTTTCTATCTTTAATAAAGGTGCTAAAGACAACCCTCAGCATTATCGACCTATTGCATTGTTAGGTACAATTGGGAAGATCTTTGGATCTTTCGCTCTTGACAACTTTGAGGAATGGATCAAACAGAACATTATGACCCCCTACAGGCGGGTTTTGTCAGGGGCATGGGAACCACAGCAAACATTTTGCTACTAAGCACCTTGAAAGCGAAGGTAAAGGAGGGCAAACCCCATGTGTTTTGGCATTTGTCGACCTGGTCCAGGCTTTCGACCAGGTGAACAGGGAAACCCTGTGGAGGAAGCTAGACCATCTGAAGTGCCCAGGTCCAATATTGGAACCAATAAAGGCCCTGTATTCCAAGACAGCGATGAGAGTGAGACTGAGCAGATCGGGCCTTTTCTCAAAATCTATAATCAAGGCACACCAACAGCAAGGCTTCTATCCTGCCTGTCCTAAGCCTGTCATGAGCTGTCGGAGCCAGGGGCCACGGACGCTACCCTTGTATCCAGATACCCTCACAGTATGCATCTGGGTGAGTGTTTGCTAAACACTCTGTAGTCACTTCAATTACCAGTTACATGTACGCTCCTACGCTGGACCGTCCCAAACATTTGACTTGCACCGTTGTGCTTTCCGTGCCCAGTGTAGCCGCTTTGCATTTTCTATGTTCACTATTACCACTGGCTGCCCACTAATAATATGCGCAATAACCACTGTTCTTAAACCATTTGCAAAGCCTCTCAGCTTTGTATGCATTGCATGTAAAAGCGTCTTCTAAACATTTCTATGCACTACTGGTAAAATGGACCTCTAATTCACTGTTTGCTTATGACTTTTGATCGTGCCTCTTGTACACTGGCCCGCAGCCTTTACCAGGGCCCATCCTCCGTACACCCCCAGTGCACCATTGAGTGCTAACCCTATGTACTGCATTGCCCAATCACTGTACCCCCCCCTAGTCATTACGTGCATGTTACTCTGGCCTGTACAACGCACATGTACTTAACGCGTCCCCTGTTCACCTGTCTAACTACATTCAGTCTGTTAGCTATATGCACCCACTCTGCCTGCTCTGGTAATTCTATGTTTGACAACGTTTCGTTTCTGCTCATCATTTGCACCTATGATGCTGCTTAGGTCATTTTGTGTGAGACCACATTTGGTCATTGCTAAGCACCTGTACTCATTGTGCCGGCCTAGGTCATTACATGTCAGATCACATTCAATTAGTGTTAGGCAATGACAGACTCATCTTGCCGCGTTAGGTTGCCAGGTATTATCTGCTGTACTTTTTCCCGGTTTGCCCAGCACAATTCTTAGTGGACTTCCTCGACTAAGATGTATTGTGCCCTTAGACCACACCTGCATTTCCTAGCCTCACACACCTGTGCCTTAAAGCTTACACCTCTGCCTAACCTACAACACGCCCCCTTCATACTGCTCACCATCCTTGCCTTATTTGGCCCACAGCTCTACCACACTACTGCCCGACACCACACACCATCTTCAACCACAACGCGCAAAACCATGCTTCCCACATTGGTTGCAAACCTACCGGGCGCACCTCCCTCATGCAACACAACTCCGCCTAATCCATACCTAAATGCACCTGCCCTTTGGCTACAACACTTCACCACCAAACCTACCCCCTACCAACCCTGCCCCACTAGCACCAGGAATGCCAGGCTTGGCTCTCGCCTTTACAACAGCAACACTTCAAGTGCTACGCATAAACATATACTGTCTCTCCCGACTAGATAAACATCACCTAACCTCCTGAAGCAACCTTGTGACACTTCAGTTCGAAACCAAAGACTAGCTTCCAGATGCCATCAGTGGTCCTATCATATGAACATCCCTAATAGGGAAAAAACCAAAAGCACCACCTCTCCTGTGGCACCAACAACTGTCGTAAATCCCACTGTTAACTATCGCAACATCGTGACCAAACTCAAAGGTGCACTTATCAACGCACGTTCTGTCCCTGCCCACGCCTTAGACATTGCAGATTTCATCGCGACAGAAAACCTTGACTTTCTAGCTAGCACGGAAACCTGGCTGCATGCGGCCTCGGGGCCTGCCCTGACCTTAGACAACCCTGACAACTACTCCCTTATTAGACGTGATAGGGACACTAATCAAACTAAAGGGGGTGGATTAGCATTTATTTTGAAGAGCTCACTCAATCTTAGAGTGAGCAACACATTGCAACTGTCATCTGCTGAACTACTCTCTATTAAACTACAGATTTCTCCTAATCACACAGCCTCAGTGCATCTCATATACAGGCCACCCGGCCCCACCTCCACATTTGCTGAGGACATCTCATCCATCTTAGCCTCCAGCATCAAGCCTAAATCGCAAATCATCATACTTGTTGACTTCAATCTGGGATACAAGGGCACGAATGACGCCAAAGCCAATGACATAGCCACTGTTCTGTCTGACTTTGGCCTAACCCAACACATGAACGAACCCACACATATCAAGGGTCGCACCCTCGATTGGGTTTCAGACATGAACTGTGCACTAAAGGTAACCTCTGTGTCACCTTGTGTTTGGTCGGATCGCCACAAAATAATATTTTCCATTAACTCTAGCCCACCCTTTGACAATCCTAACATTGCACCACCAACCTATACGCGAAACAAGAAGGCTATTACGGTTGAGAAACTACTCCCCTTATCCTCCCGTTACTGAACCCTGCCTCCTCCACTTGCTCGGACCCTACTGCCCTCGTTGACACCTACAACCGCGCCATGCTAAAAGCCCTTAACACTATTGCCCCTTTCAAACTACGCAAACAAAAACCTTGCAAACATCTTAATTCATGGTTCACCCCTCACCTACGTGAGCTACGCAAAGCAAAAAGAAAAGCTGAGTCACATTGGAAAAGCTCACCTACTCCAGCCAATAGAAATAATCTTGCAACCGCCTCTATCACCTACAAAGAAGCTATCTTAACAGCCAAAAAAGAAGTGTACCAACATCAGGATCACACACGCTCAATCTAACACCAAGGAACTTCAAGATCCTTAAGGAACCAAAGTCCCCAGTAGCTCCATTGGAGACATGCACCCCGGACGCTGAATGGTGCTCCAATATACAAAAAGCACTACTAAACAAAATTGCCTTGCTCCAAGCTAAAATTAATAGCAAAAAAAGCCTCCACTCGGATTCATCGGGTAACCCCCAGTTTTACAATACCCCTGATACAAAGCATTCATTCAAACCCTTCAGCTTCTCACCCCTTTCCATCAAGGAAGTTGAAAACATCATCATGAAACTTAAGCCTTCCTGTAAAGAAGACCGGTGGGGGGGTCTGTACTTCTGCTCTCTATATGGTAGAGGGGAGGCACAGAGGACCCCAGCCAAGATTCTCTAATACGGTAGCGATGGACGAGCAATCAAGGCCTAGCTTCTCAGGAGGTGATGCAGGCTGGTTCTTAAGTACAGTGTATCCCCAAGCCCCCACAAAGGAATGTCCACACACTGTATTACTGAAAACACAGTCTTTATATAATTAATATTCAAGGGTTATGTACACTTATCACAATAACGCACTTTGTGCTCAGGAAAATCAGCAATGGTAAATATCTACAATTCTAAAGTGGTACCACTAATATTAGACCTCATTAAAGTGCATTCACAATACTGTAGAAATGGCACACAGATCAATAAGAAGGAAACCAGCAATAGAGAGAGGAGAGATAACAGAGGGTTGAAACAATAGGCAGAATACTGGCCCTTGCTACTGGACACAGTTCTGTGTGGAGATCCCCCCACCTGGGCAACCTGCAAAATAAAGAGATATAACCCCAGCCCAGTCCAGATATTGTTCAATAGTCTATTTTTCTCCTATAATGTTTTTACCCCCCCAATGTACCTGGTGGAGTCGAGTTCCTCGAAAAGGCGTCGACAAGCGTCGAGGGACTCGCTGTTCGGCGACGGGGAATCGACGGCCCTTCTTGAATGCCTTCCTTTTCAGGCGGGAGGCACGGGGCGTCGAACGTCCGTCGACGAACGAGGCCGAACGTTGTCGAAGAGGCGGCAGCTCCGTCCGAGCGGTGCTCGTCGGCGTCGGGGCGTCGGCGTCCTGCAAGGCGGAGGTGTGCGGGGCACCTCGATGACAATAGTTCTGGACCGCAAAGATTGTAGAGACGGGAGCCCAGCAAGGGCGTCGAGTCGTCCGAGTCTTTGGGGTCGTCGGGTGGCGGGAAACCCACCGGCAGGTTTCTCCTCGGCGCGTTGGTCGTCCTCGACTTTCTCCGGCAGGATAAGCGGTCGACGATGCGGTCGAGAGAGTCCTTCGATTGAATGTTCTTAGGCAATGGAGCGGACGGCTCCGATCGTCGGCGGCACGGCGTCAAGTGGTTCCCACGGCTGGGCAACACAACTTCGACGGGCCTCCAGCGGTTACACAGACCTGCGAACCCTGGTCGACGGCAATGGACTTCGACAGCGTCGATGTCCGGGTGCTTCACTTCGATCTCCTCGGCGGTCCCGTCTCGGGTCGGCAGCCTTTCGAGGGTCTGACTTCCAGGGCGCTTCGGCGAAGATTCAGCGGTGCTCGATGGTCCCTCGGAGCACGGGAAGAGGGCGCCTTACCAGGTCCTCTCTCGGGTCAGTCCTCGACGATTTCGACAACCTTCAGTTCCGTCGAAGCAAATGCCACAGCAAGTCTTCTTCTTCCAGCTGGACGTCGAGGATCAGCAAATCCAGTTACTCTTGAGTGGAGACTCAGCTTCTGAATGCTTCTGAACAATTTCCAGTGGTGAGAGGTCCCCAGATATACTATTCTGTCTCTCATCCACACTGCTGGCACACACACAGCAGCCAATCACACAGAAGGGCATTCATGCAGTCAGTCAGCCAATCAGGCACACAGTGCATTCAGGCCACACTCCTCCCTTTCAGACACTCACAACAAGGAATGTGGATTGGGACAAGTACCCAGCCATTCAACACTACACACTGCATTCAGGCCAGTTTCGGGCAGGGCTGTCTCAGTCTTTGTCTCTCATGCCAGAAACCAGACAACCACAACAAGGAGTGTATATTGGTCACACACTCCATTCACCCAGGTCCCACCCACAGGAGGTACCCACAACATACAGTCACTGGGAAGGCTCCAGTCAGTCTAGCTGGGCCTTCACAACAACACCATATATGGAACTTCCACCCAACAGCCAGTCAGGGGGAAGGGACAGAGTCAGGGCATCCCAGGACTTTGGGAAAACAAGCCAACAGGCAATAGAAAGCAAGAGGCCACAGGGGCCATCTTGTTTCTATCAGGAATCAACTGATCCCAATGGCAGGGCCTGGGTATCCCAAAATGGAGGACACCCAGAGCACCTGTCCAATTCAGCATGGAGCTGCCACCAGCCCATACCCTGCTCTGTGGGCCACCCACAGGTGCCCAAAAACATACACTAGGGGCACAGGGTTGTACCCCCCCACCCATGGGTGCCATAAGGGTATCCCAGGGGTCTGTTCACCAAACCAAAAGAGAGAGCTGCACTGCCAGGAGTCCCAAATGGATTCCTGGGCAGAAAACATAACAGAACACACGATAAAAGGCAGAAGAGGACAAGGATTCAGAGGCCCTGTCCCTCTGATACATTTCCAGCATCACAGTCGCCCCCCCCAGACTGAGGTGGAGGGTGCCTAATCTCCCACGGGATAGACACCCTCATCCAGACGGTCAACATACCTTCTGGAAAGGCCATCTGCATTATCGTGACTCTTCCCTGGTCTGTGCTCTATGGTGAAGTCTAGCCCTTGTAGGCTAATCGACCACCTGAGCAATTTCGGATTCTCACCCTTCATCTGCATAAGCCACTTCAGGGGCTTATGATCTGTTTGGACCTTGAAGGTGGACCCCGTAAGGTAGGGCCTAAAACGCCTAAGGCTCCAAACTATACTAAAACATTCCTTTTCAACAGTAGCCCACCTAAGTTCTCTACCCTTGAGTTGTCTACTGATGAATATGATAGGATGTTCTCTCCCTTTGTCATCTAACTGGGACAAGACAGCTCCAATTCCGGTGTCGCAGGCATCCGTCTGGACGATAAAGGGTCGGCTGTAGTCAGGCGCACTCAACACAGGTGCCCTACACAGACTTTCTTTCAAGCCATCAAAGGCCCTCTGACAGTCTTCAGTCCAATTAACCTTCCTAGGCTGTTTGGGTGAAGTTAGAGCTGTCAGGGGTGCAGCTATGGTTCCATAGTCTGCCATGAAATTGCGATAGTACCCAGTGAGGCCCAAAAAGGCTCTCACCTGGGTTTGAGTAGTGGGAGTCTCCCAGTTCTGTACGTCCTGTACTTTACTGGAGAGAGGTTGGATTTGACCCCCTCCTACCTCATGACCAAGATAGGTAACTTTCCCCTGAGCTATCTGGCACTTGGTGGCCTTGATAGTGAGGTTAGCCCTTTTCAAGGCCTGCAACACCTTATCCAGATGTGTCAAATGCTCTTCCCAGGTGGAACTGTAGACGGCAATGTCGTCTAAGTAAGCCACACAAAAGGCTTCCAGCCCACTGAGCGCATGGTTGACCAATCTCTGGAAGGTGGCAGGGGCATTCTTCAACCCAAAGGGCATGACCCTAAACTGGTAGAGTCCCTCAGGTGTGGAGAATGCCGTCTTTTCCTTGGCATGGTCCGTCAGAGCTATTTGCCAATAGCCTGAGGTAAGGTCAAAGGTGCTCACAAATTTGGCAGCACCTATAGTGTCCACGAGCTCATCAGCCCTGGGCAATGGGTGCGCGTCAGTTTTGGTGACGGCATTGACTCCTCGGTAGTCCACACAGAACCTCCAATCCTTGGTACCCGCCGGGGAACTTGCCTTGGGGACAAGGACCACTGGACTGGACCAGGGACTGGTGGAGGGTTCAATAACACCCAGATCCAACATCTTGGCGACCTCAGCCTGGATGTGGTTTTTGACGGTATCTGACATACGATAGCTCCTGCTTTTGACAGGCACACTGTCACCAGTGTCAATTTCGTGCTTACACCACGGTGTAAGGCCCGGTGTCAGTGAAAACAGAGGGGCATACTGCTGGAGCAAAGCCCGGCAGGCCCTCTGCTGCTCTGTTGTCAAATCGGGAGAGAGTTGTACTCCCTCCACTGAGCCATCCTGAGGGTTGCTATGCAGCAAATCAGGAAGGGGCTCACTCTCATCCTCTTCTTGCCCTGAAGCTAGCAAGAGACATGAGACTTCTGCTCGCCTGTGGAAAGGCTTGAGCCTGTTGACATGGAATACCTGGGGGGCTACCCCAGAGGCTCCCATGTCCACCAGATAATTGACTTCGCCCATCTTGGAGATGATCCTGAAGGGTCCAGTCCACTTGTCTGCCAAAGCTCTAGGCTTGGTAGGCTCCATCACAAGGATTTCCTGTCCCGGAGTCCAATCCACTTGCGAAGCTTTCAGGTCATGCCAGTACTTATTCAATTCCTGGCTGGCCTTGAGATTTGCTGTTGCCTGACCCATCATTTGTGTCATCCTCCGCCTGAGGCCTAACACATAGTCCCCCACTTGCTTGGCGGGACCTGGAGGGGTGGCTTCCAAGCCTTCTCGGATCAAGGCGAGGGGCCCCCTCACGGGATGTCCAAAGAGTAACTCAAAGGGGCTGAAACCAACACCCTCTTGAGGTACCTCTCTGTAAGCAAACAGCAGGCATGGCAGGAGGAGATCCCATTTCCTCCTTAGGGGCTCTTCCAAAGCACCTAGCATGCCCTTGAGAGTTTTGTTAAATCTCTCAACCAGACCATTGGTCTGGGGGTGGTAAGAGGTGGAGAACTTGTAGGTTACCCCGCACTCTTTCCACATGGTTTTCATGTAACTAGACATGAAGTTGGATCCTCGGTCAGAGACAACCTCCTTGGGGAATCCAACACGGGTGAAAATGCCCAGGAGAGCCCTGGCAACCACCTTGGCAGTAACAGTCCGAAGGGGTATTGCCTCAGGGTACCTGGTGGCATGATCTACCAAGACCAGGATGAACCGATGTCCACCTGAAGTGGGAGGGTCAAGGGGACCGACGATGTCGATGCCCACCCTCTCAAATGGGGTGCCAACCACTGGTAATGGCTGCAGTGGGGCAATGACCCTGCCTCCAGTCTTGCCAGACAACTGACAAGTTGGGCAGGTCCTGCAGTGGGACTCCACCTCTACTCCCATCCGTGGCCAGTAGAAATGGGCAGAGAGCCTCTGCTTAGTCTTCTTGGTCCCAAGATGACCAGCCAAGGGCACCTCATGCGCCAACTGCAGTAGGAAGGGCCTGTAAACCTGGGGTACCACCAACCTCTTGCGGGCACCAGGTTCGGGCTTAGTGGGCTCACTAACAAGGAGCTCACCCTCCCAATAAATCTTGAATGTCCTAGGCACTTCACCTTGTGCCTGGGACAGGGCCTGTTTCCTCAGGCCCTCGAGAGAGTGGCACTCTCTCTGTCCCTTACAGAAGTCTGCCCGGGAGGGTCCCCCTTCAGCTAACAAGCATTGAAGGTCGGGATGATCCTCCGGGTTGAGAACCTCTCCCACAGGAGAGTCTTCTGTCTCTTCTCCCACAGGAGTTGAGTTTGGGTTTTCCGCTGGACCCAGCCCGTCCGGAGCATGGATCCCAATGGGTGCTGTCGGAACAGCAGGAAGAGAAGGTGTTCCCTCCACAGAGGTGGCCTTCTTGGTCTTCCTTCTTCTTGCCTTAGGCCTCGCCTTTGGCTCGGGTACCTGACTCACAGCCAGACCCGGTGTCACCTGTGACCTAGTGACTGCAGCAGCAGTCATGGGAAGACCATCCGAGATCAACCCCAACTCTACTAGATCATTTCCTAACAGAATGTTAGCAGGGACATTGTCCTGAACCAGGACAGGAAGCTTTGCTGTCTTGTCTCCAATCATGAGTGTGACTAGGGCTACAGGCGATAATTTGGGAGGCCCACCAGCTAACCTGGTGGTTCTCAGAGGAGCACCTACATAGTCCTCTGGCTTGAGCAGGGTCCTGTCCACCACTGTCATGCTTGCCCCAGTGTCTCTCAAACCAGTAGAAGGCTGGCCATTCAAGAGGACACTTCTCAAAAACCTACGGGTGTTCTGCGGGATAGTTGCCAGTACTTCTGCGTACTGGTCCCAGGCCCCAAGGGACACTAAGGAAATCTCTACTGGAGCACCAAATGTGATTCCTGTAGAGGAGGGGAGGACAGTGGCCTCCACCTCAGACACGGGGTAAGGGTAGGTCAGGCTGACAGCCTGTACTCCAAGTGCCTTACCTTTACACTTGGGGTCACCCCTTTTGTGATCCAGAGCCCCACAATCCCAACAAGTGCCAGGAGTGCGGGGTACGGTACTGGAACCACTGGGAGCCTGCTTTGCAGCAGGTGGACCACTACTCTTATTCCCACCCACAGAGGACTTATCCCCACTAGATTTTTGGGTCTTAGGAGAGGAAGGTTTTGGTTTACCCGACTGTGACTGCTTTTGGGACTCCTCAGCTTTCTGAGAGGCCCCCTTTTCTTTGTCCTTGTCCTTCCCACTGGAGTCCTTAGGGGACACCCGGTGGGAGACCCACTTGTCAGCCAACCTAGCCAGCTTAAAGGGGTCCAAAATGTTCTGGTCAGCCACATACTGACGCAGCTCTGGTGAACAGGCTTCAGAAAAATGCTCAAAAAACAAGAGGTGGGACAACTCAACAAAAGTTTTCACCTTGTATCCATCAATCCACCCCATCATGTTCATGTGCGCAGTACTCACCCAGTCAACCCAAGACACATTCTCTCTTTTCTTAAATTCCCTGAACCTTTTAAGGTATTGGGCAGGTGTCTTGCCAAACTTGGCAATCAAAGCAGACTTCATACACTCATACTGACCCCTTTCTTCCACACTCAGCTTCAGAATACAGTCATATCCAGTTTGAGGCACTCTGCTTAACAAACACTTAGCCCAATCTCTTTTATCTACATCATGAATTGCACAAGCCATTTCAAACGCTTCAATCCATTGGAGGATATCTGAACCCTCCACAAACACACCAACCAAATCTTTCATAAACTTGCTGGCTGGGGACCTGCCACTCTCAATTGGTCTAGCTGAAGTCTCCACTCGAGCTTTCTCTAACTGGATTCTCTGACATTCAGTGTCCTTTTCTTTGAGCGCAAGATCCCTATTCTTGAGTTCCACTTGCTGTGCCAGCTCCTCTTTCTTAAGCTCAGCTTCTATTTCCAACTTGCGATATTCAAAGGCTAACTTCATCCTTAATAACTCAAGTTCCATGGAATTGCTGGGGTTTGGAACAGAGGCAGCAGGAATGGTGGCATTCCCAGAAACAGATTCAGCGACAACCCCAGGGGCAGAGTCCTCACTGGTTGCATCCCCCCCTTCATCAAGGGTTTCACCATCAGTCTGGTAGTCCACCAGGGCAGCTATCAGCTCAGCCCTAGACTTATCCACAAAGTCCAACTCCCTGGCTTCACAAGCACTCTGGAGAGCCTCTAAGCTCATCCGAGTCAATTTACCATTTGCAATGGGCTCCATTGCCTGTAATGCAGTTATTTGGTACACACCCAAACCTTAATCTAATAAAGTGCGGATATTTTGTAAGTGGCACGGTTATACACTGAGTCTTAAAACCATAAGCATCCCACCGCTGCCACCAGCTTTGTAAAGAAGACCGGTGGGGGGGTCTGTACTTCTGCTCTCTATATGGTAGAGGGGAGGCACAGAGGACCCCAGCCAAGATTCTCTAATACGGTAGCGATGGACGAGCAATCAAGGCCTAGCTTCTCAGGAGGTGATGCAGGCTGGTTCTTAAGTACAGTGTATCCCCAAGCCCCCACAAAGGAATGTCCACACACTGTATTACTGAAAACACAGTCTTTATATAATTAATATTCAAGGGTTATGTACACTTATCACAATAACGCACTTTGTGCTCAGGAAAATCAGCAATGGTAAATATCTACAATTCTAAAGTGGTACCACTAATATTAGACCTCATTAAAGTGCATTCACAATACTGTAGAAATGGCACACAGATCAATAAGAAGGAAACCAGCAATAGAGAGAGGAGAGATAACAGAGGGTTGAAACAATAGGCAGAATACTGGCCCTTGCTACTGGACACAGTTCTGTGTGGAGATCCCCCCACCTGGGCAACCTGCAAAATAAAGAGATATAACCCCAGCCCAGTCCAGATATTGTTCAATAGTCTATTTTTCTCCTATAATGTTTTTACCCCCCCAATGTACCTGGTGGAGTCGAGTTCCTCGAAAAGGCGTCGACAAGCGTCGAGGGACTCGCTGTTCGGCGACGGGGAATCGACGGCCCTTCTTGAATGCCTTCCTTTTCAGGCGGGAGGCACGGGGCGTCGAACGTCCGTCGACGAACGAGGCCGAACGTTGTCGAAGAGGCGGCAGCTCCGTCCGAGCGGTGCTCGTCGGCGTCGGGGCGTCGGCGTCCTGCAAGGCGGAGGTGTGCGGGGCACCTCGATGACAATAGTTCTGGACCGCAAAGATTGTAGAGACGGGAGCCCAGCAAGGGCGTCGAGTCGTCCGAGTCTTTGGGGTCGTCGGGTGGCGGGAAACCCACCGGCAGGTTTCTCCTCGGCGCGTTGGTCGTCCTCGACTTTCTCCGGCAGGATAAGCGGTCGACGATGCGGTCGAGAGAGTCCTTCGATTGAATGTTCTTAGGCAATGGAGCGGACGGCTCCGATCGTCGGCGGCACGGCGTCAAGTGGTTCCCACGGCTGGGCAACACAACTTCGACGGGCCTCCAGCGGTTACACAGACCTGCGAACCCTGGTCGACGGCAATGGACTTCGACAGCGTCGATGTCCGGGTGCTTCACTTCGATCTCCTCGGCGGTCCCGTCTCGGGTCGGCAGCCTTTCGAGGGTCTGACTTCCAGGGCGCTTCGGCGAAGATTCAGCGGTGCTCGATGGTCCCTCGGAGCACGGGAAGAGGGCGCCTTACCAGGTCCTCTCTCGGGTCAGTCCTCGACGATTTCGACAACCTTCAGTTCCGTCGAAGCAAATGCCACAGCAAGTCTTCTTCTTCCAGCTGGACGTCGAGGATCAGCAAATCCAGTTACTCTTGAGTGGAGACTCAGCTTCTGAATGCTTCTGAACAATTTCCAGTGGTGAGAGGTCCCCAGATATACTATTCTGTCTCTCATCCACACTGCTGGCACACACACAGCAGCCAATCACACAGAAGGGCATTCATGCAGTCAGTCAGCCAATCAGGCACACAGTGCATTCAGGCCACACTCCTCCCTTTCAGACACTCACAACAAGGAATGTGGATTGGGACAAGTACCCAGCCATTCAACACTACACACTGCATTCAGGCCAGTTTCGGGCAGGGCTGTCTCAGTCTTTGTCTCTCATGCCAGAAACCAGACAACCACAACAAGGAGTGTATATTGGTCACACACTCCATTCACCCAGGTCCCACCCACAGGAGGTACCCACAACATACAGTCACTGGGAAGGCTCCAGTCAGTCTAGCTGGGCCTTCACAACAACACCATATATGGAACTTCCACCCAACAGCCAGTCAGGGGGAAGGGACAGAGTCAGGGCATCCCAGGACTTTGGGAAAACAAGCCAACAGGCAATAGAAAGCAAGAGGCCACAGGGGCCATCTTGTTTCTATCAGGAATCAACTGATCCCAATGGCAGGGCCTGGGTATCCCAAAATGGAGGACACCCAGAGCACCTGTCCAATTCAGCATGGAGCTGCCACCAGCCCATACCCTGCTCTGTGGGCCACCCACAGGTGCCCAAAAACATACACTAGGGGCACAGGGTTGTACCCCCCCACCCATGGGTGCCATAAGGGTATCCCAGGGGTCTGTTCACCAAACCAAAAGAGAGAGCTGCACTGCCAGGAGTCCCAAATGGATTCCTGGGCAGAAAACATAACAGAACACACGATAAAAGGCAGAAGAGGACAAGGATTCAGAGGCCCTGTCCCTCTGATACATTTCCAGCATCACACTTCCAACTGCCAAGGAGATGCCTGCCATCACCTCAAGATAGCCGCCCACTTCTCTGACGCAGCTATTTCCTGGATCAGCTCCTTTCTGGCAAATAGATCTACGAGGGTCTTTTCTGCCTCAGCCGACCCAGCACATGTCCCTTGCGGAGTCCCACAAGGCTCCTATCGCCCACGTTGTACAACATGTTTACTAAACTGCTCTTTGATATTCTTGACTATCTGGGTGTCTCTTATACGAATTATACGGACGACACCCAGATACTCATCCCCATCACTGGCGACTATGTAACCAATGTCAACGCACTCAACTCAGTCTATTCAGTCATCCAGGCCTGGATGGCACACCACGGGCTCTGCCTTAACGAAGAGAAAACTGAGTTACTCATCCTAGGTTCTCAGGTTAAACTCACCAAACTTGACCCTAAATAGAACTCCATTATTGATGGAAATGTTATTAAAGTCACCAACATCACGAAAACACTTGGAATCTACCTAGACTCCACTCTCTCAACAGACAAACCAATTCAGTAGCCTCAGCTTCATCGTACACGTGTAAACTCATCACAGCTTGTCGCCCCTTCCTCACTTCTGACAACTGCCTGATCCTAGCCAGAACCCTCATGTCAAAAATTGACTATTGTAATGCCCTTTATTTAGGGACTAGTCAAAGAAACCTTGATAAACTTCATGTCACCCAAAACAATGCCATTAGGGCTGCCCTCAATATCCCCAGGCGCTCACATCTCCACTAGACGCAACCTACACTGGGTACCCATTACACTCCGCATCTCACTCAAAACACTTGTTCTAACATACAAGGCACAAAACAATGCTGCACCTGTTTACTTGTCCTCGCCCTTCACACAACATATAGCATCTAGACCACTGAGATCAGCACAGGTGCACACACTAACCAACTCTAGTTTCAAGCTTCAGACAGCTAGGGGCTCGAGTTTCCCAGTCCTGGCTGCTAAATTGTGGAATTCCCTACCCAATGATCTCAGGAGCGTGCCAGCCACACAATCCTTCAAAAACAGAACTAAACAGTGGCTTTCTTTAACAAGATGCACTGACCTCCGCCTTGTAATTTACGCAGCGGTCACCTGCAAACAGGCCACCCACTGTATATACAGTATATTTTACCTTTTTGCCAGTCCGTGCATTATCTTGGATCCTTGTTCTTATTTTTACTGTAAATATGTCTATATAATGTAATTTCATTCCTATCTATGTAACACTTTGCTGTAACTACCTTTCCAAACATGCTCCCCGATGCCCTTGGGCAGGTTGCACAATACAAATAAACAATTACAAAAACGCAGTGTTAAACAGGGCTGCCCCTTAGCACCAGCCCTGTATAACTCCTATATATCACACTTCATGGACTACCATAAAATCAGAGCTTTCCATCCTACGTTAGGAAATCTGAAACTCAAAATGACTATGCAGATGAATTATTTTAATAGACCAAACGCCAGTGGGCTTACAAAGGCAACTGAATAACCGGATAGCATACTTGAAAGAAAACCATCTGGAATTGAATAAAGCAAAAACAAAAGTAAAGTTGTTTGAAAAGTCGGTGAAAAAGCAAAATCTGAGATGGTTCACCGATGGGATACAACTGGAAAAGGTCCAGAGCTTTAAATATTTAGGAATTATCCTAAACAATAATGGAATTGAAATACCAATGCAAGAACAGCTTTATGTAAAGATTAAAGCACTGACTGCCGAAACCAAAGCAGTGAACCGAAAGTAAGGTCGTTTTTTACTGATACCAACATTGGATTTTTACAAAGCAAAGGTGCTACCAAGTCTAATTTACAGAGTGGAAGCCATGCCAAAAATTCCAGCCCACATTTGGCAAAAACTGTAAGGACTTTTTTGGCGTTGAGTGCTTGCTTTGCCTCAATCGACCTCCACGGCCTTAATCCGTCGAGAACTAAGCCCAATGTCCATCAAAGCAACAGTAGAGCGCAATGGACTAATGCTTTATAGAAAGACCATCCTTCACTCACCTAAACTGATACTTGAGATTATCAAAATAGAAATGGATGGGGGGGGGGGGGTGTTGGGCAGAACTCAATGTCATCAATGTTAACAACATGGAGATCAAAGAACAGGCTGTTGTTTAACAACATAGGACATTCAGAGGAGTAGCTGATAACAAATCCAACAAAAGTGAACAAGAAAATATCAGAATTCGACTGGATACAAACACTGCAAGAAGCCGACAGCTAGAAAATCGCTAATGATCTACCGGCGAATCCCAAGAAATTAAATGAAGTCATACCATACTTAATAAAACTTCCAGACCAAAGAGTGCAGCAACGCTTCCTACTAATTCGACTAAACCGGATTAGAATGAATGCGATCCAATAAGAGGAAAAGTCACCTCCAATAAATGTCGTTTCTGTCAGAATCCAAATCAAGTGGAAATCATAAGGCACCCAATATTAGCTGTTTGGGAGTGAATGAAGAAACAAACATCTGGCTAGGCCATTTCTTTAAAGATCTCAACTCCGACAGCGAAAATGAATGGTGGGCCAGCTTAATGAGTGGAGAGAAGACCAGCTGGTTGACCGCAGTAGTGGGATTCTTCGCAATGATCGGTTTGAATCGAAAAACCGAAAATGAAATCTGCGAGATGGGTGCCTCCGCGGACAAGTGATCCATATGAAGCAGCCCCGGTCTTACCCAGTGTTCACTTCTGGAAGATTGGTCTCAAATCCCCCGGAAAGTCTTCCTTCTTTTATATATACAACTTGGATAAAAAACTGGACCTTGGATTAATGAATTAAGAACACCTATATTCTTTTCTCTTTTGTAAAAATACAGTTCTCTACTGTACCCCACAATCAACCAGTTTGTCCAGATTATATAAAGGGTAAAGTACATTGTACAGAAAAACAGCTTAAAGGAACTGCACAGCCTATTTGAAGGGTGCTTCATAATTAAAGAGACATGAACTACCACCAGCACCACAACAGCAGTAACATGAAAGACGGGTTTGAACAAGGCCAGTTTGGGCATCCACTAGACTACCAACTGTTTTAGAATTCTGGAAAGTCCACTTGGGCTGGGTACTTCACTTGATTTCAAATACTTCATGGAAAGGCTAACTTCGATAGAATACATTTCTGTGCTTGAAATTAGGTTGCTCTTTTATGACATTTTGGTTAGCTTAAATGTGTAGAAAGGCATTTTACAAATATCTCCAATTTACAGATCAGTGTTCACACAATACCTCACTCGGACTGCGCACACCCAATCTCTGCCTTCAAATGTACCACTTCCTGAGTGTCTTTCGTGGTGTTAGATTTTATTTTGTGTTTGTTCCAATTTAAATTGGCAAGCAAGAAATACGATTTTATTTAAGTATATGAAGATAACCTATCCAGCCCACTGCTTGGACCTACTACAATATTAAAGTGTACAATATTGGTATTCGACTAGAATTTATGAAGAGAACAGCACTGTGTGCCCTTTGAAGGAGAATCCCACAGAATAGCCGATGCAGGAGGAAGAGAATTGCCAATGGGGGGGGGGGGGGCATAGTAAATTACACGAGTAGTAGTGAAGTGGCACACATCCGAAGTAGCATCACAAGTAGCTGTTGAGCTGAACGAGCTGGCTACTCTGTCTTCAAGACCCCGGATTCTGCCTAGGAGGGCTCATTGAGAATTTCCTACTGAAGTGCCATCGGTAAGAGGAATTCTCTTGCTGCGCAACACGGACTTGAATAACAAAAGAACTCTTTATAAGCTTGCACGAAGCACGTTCTTGTTGGCAGTGAAATATTCTCTCTGAATGGTGTGCTCGTATCTCTTTAACTGCGTGCTCGTATCTCTTGGACTGTGGGCTTGTATTGTTGGAACTTGTCTTTGCGCTCCTCATGCTGTACTTGCCTGTTTTTTTTTTTCTGTTCAAACTTTTTCAATGTTTTTTCCTTTTTCCCATAGACACACCTCTTTGCTACGCCACCTGCCTGCCCTACCCGTTTGTGCTCATCTACTTTTCTTGAGGTGTGCGCGAATCCGAAGTAGCATCGTGAGTAGCTGTTGAGCTGTTTGGCGGTGAGGCGAGAGGCAAACGGTAAAAGTCTTTACGGTAGCGGGTTCACAAAAAAATAAAGGGAAATAGATTTTTTTTCTTGACCATTTCGTAGTCTTATATTGCGTGAAAACTTTCCTGAAGAGAATATCCTTTGGAGTATCCAACTAGGCGTTCACTTAGGATTGGGTAACTTAATATCTGAAGCAGTGGGTGGAGTTAACACTCAACATGGAGACCATTCTCCGCAATGGAAAGAAAATAAAAGACCTTTCCTCGAAGGAGCAGTTAAGTACTAGTCCTTCCAAATCTAAAAATAAAAAACTCATAGCCCAACATCTTTAAAAGGGAAACGCTCCTTTCTTTCAATGTCGGCGCAAATTAATGAAGATGACCCTTCAATTGACAATACTGCTAAAAATAAGTCCAATGTTAAAATTCCAAAGAGTAAAGCTTTATGCTCGTTGAAAGCAGCAAAGACATTACACATGACCCATTTGCAGAAAAGGAAATCAAAGAATACACATCTAGTGGCTGCTGTTATTCACGAAGACAAGTTTACTCCACTTGCAGATATTTTGATGCTCGCACCTGTTATTATGGCAGATCTCGATAAATTGGTACGTCTCTTAGGTCCTTCCACGCCAGTTTCGACTTTTGGGAACTGGCGAGAACACGTGCACTTTCACAAGTCCAATACAAAGGACCTTGCCAATTCCTTACATGGTTTTTCACAAAGTGAGACTGAATTTAATCCCAAAGCTCCCTATACATCAACTAGCTGGCCGACACCAAAGCAGGAGAATGAAACAAAATCTGTTTGACCGCCCAGTCTCAGGTAACTGATATTTCTGCTCCGGTCTTTAACATATCGCACTCCCCTGAGGTAGCACCGGAGAGGAAGCTTTTGGAAGCCTTAGAGAAAGAAACACAAGACTTCCCAGTAATAACCAGAATTCTAAACCTCCTAGGGGCCACGAATTTTGATACTTGTTATTACCGGACATAAAAAAATAGTATCACTCTCAATACAGAAAAACTAACAAAGCTCTAAGGATTTATTCTTTCACAAGAGGCCAGTCATAAATTTCATTTAGAATGCCCTGAAAGAGCAGCCTTGTTAGTAAAACACGAGTTCCCTAATTTCGATATAAACTCGAGAAGCTCGAATAAGGGTACACAAACATTAAATGACCCCCTTCTCTCTAATGGAAAGCCCACTTAATTCGCACAAGTTCTGAAGAAACCGTTAAACTCATGTAATAATGATGTTACCAAGGAACCCATCGATCTATTTGAAGTAGCAAAATTCCAACATGATAGACTACTGCAGATTGAACCATTTTTTGTACAAAACGAATCCAAAGATGCACGTTTGAGACTCAGTCAGTTCAAGTACTCGAGCCAGAGGTAGACGGGCAGGATTTTTCTCCTGATAGTCCCTCAGCCATCACTGACATAGAACAGGAAAAGCAGTTAGAGATAATCTGTGAGTGGCGGAGAGTGGCAATCCTGCAGTCTCCCTTCTGTTTGGTCTGCTTTCTCAGTCTACCTTTACCTGAAGGAGGAGCTACACCATAAAACCTTGGACCTACCGCGGACCGGACGCGGAGTGGCGGAGAGTGGCAATCCTGCAGTCTCCCTTCTGTTTGGTCTGCTTTCTCAGTCTACCTTTACCTGAAGGAGGAGCTACACCATAAAACCTTGGACCTACCGCGGAGCGGACGCGGAGTGGCGGAGAGTGGCAATCCTGCAGTCTCCCTTCTGTTTGGTCTGCTTTCTCAGTCTACCTTTACCTGAAGGAGGAGCTACACCATAAAACCTTGGACCTACCGCGGACCGGACGCGGAGTGGCGGAGAGTGGCAATCCTGCAGTCTCCCTTCTGTTTGGTCTGCTTTCTCAGTCTACCTTTACCTGAAGGAGGAGCTACACCATAAAACCTTGGACCTACCGCGGAGCGGACGCGGAGTGGCGGAGAGTGGCAATCCTGCAGTCTCCCTTCTGTTTGGTCTGCTTTCTCAGTCTACCTTTACCTGAAGGAGGAGCTACACCATAAAACCTTGGACCTACCGCGGAGCGGACGCGGAGTGGCGGAGAGTGGCAATCCTTCAGTCTCCCTTCTGTTTGGTCTGCTTTCTCAGTCTACCTTTACCTGAAGGAGGAGCTACACCATAAAACCTTGGACCTACCGCGGAGCGGACGCGGTGTGGCGTAGAGTGGCAGTCCTGCAGTCTCCCTTCTGTTTGGTCTGCTTTCTCAGTCTACCTTTACCTGAAGGAGGAGCTACACCATAAAACCTTGGACCTACCGCGGAGCGGACGCGGAGTGGCGGAGAGTGGCAATCCTGCAGTCTCCCTTCTGTTTGGTCTGCTTTCTCAGTCTACCTTTACCTGAAGGAGGAGCTACACCATAAAACCTTGGACCTACCGCGGAGCGGACGCGGAGTGGCGGAGAGTGGCAATCCTGCAGTCATGGCTGGCATGACTGGACTGACTGCCCCCCCCCCCCCCAGACCCCTCAAGAGGATGAAAATGGACACTTGAAAAGCTTGCGACCTCGCCCACAGTGCAGCAAACCCCTTCAAGATGAACTTCAAAAATCGCCAAGCAGTTTAGCACCCTCCACTAAATTAGCTAAACCTACTGTTAAAACTACTGGAAATAAAGTGGGAAAGAAAGTCTCCAAATTATCCACATGGACTTCCACTAAAAGCTTGTGGTCCTCATCAAATGGCTCACAACCCTTTATTGATCCTTTTCTGAAACCAACAGAGTTGGAAACATCGGCTACGAACACTGAACAAACAATCACAGACTATTTTCAGACCGGCTAATATGACCCCAGCCGACAAGTCTCTCCCCGCTCGCTTACCGGCTTACCCCGGAGGGGGTGCTGTGTTTGCAGTTGAGGAGCAGACCTCTCGCGGGTCCGGGTCAGGCTCTTGCCATCTGAAATCACCAACGGAGACCACGGCGGCCCCTCCAGCATTACTGATCCTCTCCGTCTGTCCAGGTACGAAGCCCCCGCGGGGTTAAGCTGACGATACTTCCAAGATTCGAGTCTGCCCCGATCCGCAGCCGCAGAGCCGGTGGGCGGTGGTGTGCCTGCGGCTCCCCGCGTCGTCCACGCCCTCATACATGTGGAGGGTGGGGAAGCGGTGCTGCCGCAGTTGCGTGTGAACGGAGGGGAGACGCCTGGGCTGGAGCCGGTAGCCACTACTGCGGACCGTCAACTGCACGCCCCGCCAGAGGCGTCATTGAAGCAGGAGGGGCCGGAAACCTTGGAAGATCCTGTCCCCCGCCTCTTGGAAGCGCAGCTAAGCCAAAACACAAAAACAAGCTCAACCAACCCAAGAAAACATCCACGCCAAACGCAATCGACGTCCAAAAGAAAAAGAAAAAGACATCTTAAAAGCAACATCACTAAACAAAATAAGGGAAAAAAAAAAAAAAAAACACAGCACATCTGAAAGTAAGCAATTACAAAGGAAAACCCTCAAGCAAGAAAAATATAGAAGCAAAACTCTCCCCATTATCTACACTGACAAAGTTCTTCCAAAAGAAAAAATAAAGTGGCAAAAGCTGCACAAGCAGCCCATACGAGCTTATTGACATTGAACTATTGGATGCTGTCCAGGAACTCCAACCACTCAGCAAGCACAGGAAAACTGACAAAAATGAAAAGATTACATCAACCCCCTCAAAAACCAACCAACTGCTTACGGGAAAAAATAAAACTCAAACCTACTGATTTAGATAGTGGTTGTATACCAGATAACCCTCTCCATAGCGATTCCGGATGACTTCATCTTCGGCCAAATTCCACCTTTACCTCAAAACCTAACCCCCTCACTACCTCCATCGACCATCCCCCATACTCAACCAACAAACGAGCCACAACGTGTCACGGAGCCTGGGGCCGTGCCAATGGTTCCTCAACACAAGAAACAGTTATCCCGATCTCCCCTCCAATGTCATCACTACTCTACTTAACCCTATAGGATGAAATCACCTCACCCCCTTCATCCCTAATCGAGCAGCAGAACCCTAACCAACAGGAGCTAGAAAAACAATGAGAACCCAACAAAACCAGTCATACAAATCACCTATCCCAAGAACTTGGAGAGAAAATCATTCCATGCCCATGATCCGCGCAATGATAGATCGAGCTTCTACATTCCTTCCACCCCAACTCATGGTCAATCCAGAAAACCATCTACAAGTGAAACACCCTCAAAGAAACTGGACTTACTGTCATATGTCAGCACTAACTATCGCCTTGGTTCCTTTCACCAAGCTCTACGAATCTCTCCACGACACACTGAAAGACCACACAGTACTTCAATCCATGATCCACACTAAACTTATTTTTCTTGAAGCCTATATCACAGCCCAAAAAGATACACCGAAAATTCCCTGTACGAGCTTGGTCGTTATAAATGCACGCCTCCAGAATATAGAAGCGACCATGAGCCTTCTAGAAAAACGATCATCAGTAAATGGAATAATCAATCCAACGTCGTTGCACCAACGATCGATCTTACAGCTGAAAATTTACACAAAACATCGAAGCGGAAAAAATGATTTCAAGTCCTCCAAAATTTCAACAGTCATCATCACAGCCTACAAACGGATCAATCACCAACATTGCCCTCATAATTAACGACGAAGAAAACCAAAGTAAAGCAGCAAAAGACTCGATGGAACAACCTTACTTAATCTTTGACCTAATTAGACCCAAAAGCTTAAACATCCCTTCTAACCCTGGCACCTCAAATAAAGCACTTCCGACAACAAAACTCAATTCTAACCTGGCTTCTAAATCTAGTGCGTTACTTACAAGCCAACAGACTTCAAAACAAACCACGACAACACACAAAAAACCAAACAAGCTCCAGATCCTCAGTTACAAGCCAGGTTGCTAGGAGCTCTCCAAAAACAATTGAGGACTCCTTGCTAAACTCTGATTTAATGGATCTCACAGAGCACCTGGATATTACTTACGATTCGGGCACCCCATCTCATCCACAAGAAAATAAAACCATTCTTTCTAAATTAGACTCACAAACCAAGACCGCAACGAGCCACATCAACACCAACAAAAAATTATTAGAAAACTCACCGATTTTTCTAACACTTGAAGAACGCAGAAAAAAGAATGAACGCTCGACGCTAAATAAACAAAAAACAGAAATTAACATGCAAACCAGAAGCGTCAACTGGAAGGTTGACCAAAAAAAATGTGAACCAAGAGCAGAAAGAGGAAACAGTGTCCAACTAGAGCACACAAACAAATCGGATAGACCAACTACAAAATACTTGCACGATCCACCACGACGAAGTCATGAACGAAGAAAGTCCAAGAAAACACACAGTCTACACTCCACGATCCAAATACCCTACAAACTCACAACACGCTAAATTTGAAAATTCTACAGAAAAATGGGTACTGGAGCTGGAACAAACGAAAGACAATGAAGATGAAATCATGTTAAACCGAAGACACAAATCACAACAGTCAATCTGAGGACTGTCGAACCAAGTCACTAAGATGCCAACTCCATATAATTTCAAGAAGGATTCAAAACAAGCTGTTAGACCAAGAAAGACTTTAGATCTCTGGGATACCACCTCTCAACAGAAAAACATCTCCGAACGCCCAAGTTTCAAAACCACTGAATCGACACAGAAAAAGCGATCAGAAAACAACGAAAACGGTCGCCACTCAAGACAAAAACATAACGCAAATTCAGGCCCCTACGAACGCAGACGCTCGCACCAAGAAAACTCAGACTCTGCATACCAAAACCCAAATACCCCACCATCGACTCAGACCAAGGTTCCACCTCAATCAACCCAAACCTTAACTAAGCTCGACGATGATTCCAAAGAAGAGCAGGATCCAAAAATAGCTTTCCGCAAAGAACGATATGACCAACATAAGAATCTCACCAAGACCATCCACCAACACTCAATACAAAAAAAGAAAACAAAAAAAAAAAACGACCTCAACTGGCTTCTGGGCATGGCTTCCAAATGCTCTTGCAATGCATCGATCAAAGTAGCAACTCATGAAAAGACCAACTCTGCGAGACTCGACGAATACTCAAAAAAGGCCACCTCACGATGACTCGGATCATGGAACACTAGAGGATTCAAGCACCTAAACTCACCCAGCGACGTCAACCTAGGATCAGTCGATTTGTGGTGCTTCCAGGAAACCTGGCTGACTAAAACTCCATCTCTTGACGGCTTTGACCTCCGTTTGGCACCGGCATCGAAACCCCCGATTGGTCGTCCGTCCTCGGGCCTGCTCACTGCATGCCGCATCAACAGTGGCCTGTCTAACAAATACTGTCGTCTCAAACTACTCACTGCTCGCACTATTACCAACATGGAAACAGTCTTCTCCAAATGGGGTACATCAACATCTAATCCCAGTGGCGATACTAAATGTCTATTGGAACCCAGCTGCAATCGACCAAAAAAACTTCTTGAGCCTAATAGAAACCACAGTCGATGAAATATGAACCACCTACAATACGTTCCACATTATATGTGGCGACCTAAACGCCCTATGCAACCAGAACTCTACCAAAGAAAAAACACCAAGCGAACGACGAGGTGAAGCATGGACCAAATTGATGAACTCAAGACATTTGCACAACTTGAACATCGCATATAAAAGCAACTCCCGCCTCCCAACATGGGCAAATAAATCAGCGTCTACTATTAACTACACTTTTGTTTCTGTACCTGTCTCACACCTAATAACCTCCTTTGACGTCCATCAAACTACATCTAGCGATCACAACATTTTGCTAACTACATGGAAATCATCATATAAAAACCAGGACAAGATGGAGTTTGGTCTTGAACAAAACAACCAAAAAAACAGACTACGGCTTTCGACGCAAAACATAAGAGATCTAACAAATCGATATGCGAACACAAACGAGACACTGAAATCGGAGACCAGGGACTATGCCCCCTTGCTGATTTCATACAAGACGCAGAAAGCTAACTACAACAAACACACTCAAGCTCCCATCCATTCATATGATAAACTCCTGGTCATGAGACGTCACGCCTTTAGGAAAGCCAAAAGATCCACAGCAACTCTTCCTATGAACAATAGAACTATAGCTATTAAAGACCTAACGAGAGAATACAAAACTTGGGTAAGAAGACACAGATGGACCCTACACCAGCAAGATGCTATGCTGAAATCCATTTGCTCAAACAACTCGAAAGAATTTTCGTCGCTACTTAACAAAACATCTTCAACCAGCGGCCCAGAAATCACAAATTCAATCGATGAACTCACTTGGGCGGCTCACTTCAAATCACTTTTTGAACTACCAGACGCCTCATCAGAATATACGGTTCTGCACCCATCGACTATTGAGGCGAAAATGCCTAAGCAAACTAATACCTGGACAAAGTTGGATCATTTAGATAATATCAATGACATCATCAATAAACTGAACAAATCTCGAGCCCTGGGTCCGGACGGCATCACTAATTTCGATCTAAAGTCACATCCTGTCGAATGGGCAAAATTTATAAGAACTGTATTTACACGATGCATGACCATAAAATCTATTCCTCCAACATGGCAGTCCGCAATAGTGGTCCCGATCTATAAGAAAGGCGACATGCAGGATCCTTCCAACTATCGACCTATCGCCTTACTGGGCCCCATAGGAAAAGTCTTTGGCTCCCTCCTCTTGAAAAAATTTAAATCCTGGGCCATACGCGCCCCTTGTATTGACAACTTTCAAGCGGGCTTCAAAAAAACACTTGGAACCACAATAACATCCTACTTCTGACCATCTTAAAAAACAAAGTAAAAAAAAGGGTACCCAAAAGTGTACACAGCCTTCATAGACTTCTCCAAAGCATTTGACAAAGTTGATCGCTCCAGACTCTGGCAGAAATTATCCACCTGGGGCTGCCCAATTGACATCCTAAACCCAATCAAAGCTCTTCACATGGACACTAACATCAAAGTGAGACTAAACCATCAAGGCAGTCTATCTTCCCGAATTAAAACAAAGAGGAGTAAAACAAGGCTGTCCGTTGGCACCAGCCCTTTTTATCGCCTATAGGGGAGATGATCAATACTCTGAAAATCTGATCAGATCTTTTCCACCGAGAATAGCACAAACAAACATCAGTAGACTGCTTTATACGGACAATCTTATCTTATTGGACCTAACACCTATAGGCTTACAACACCAACTCACCAATTTACAACTTTTTTGCATCGAAAACAACCTAGAAATGAACACCGACAAAACGAAAATCATGGTGATGGAGCGCTCAGCCAAAACACAAGTCAAGCCAAATTGGTTCCTGGAAAAAGCCAAAATTGAAAAAGTAAAGAGCTTCAAATATCTCGGCGTAACATTAGACAACTCATTAAAAGACACGGCCATGCAAGAAGCTCTGTTCGACAAAGTCCGAAGCTTAGCAACTAAAGGCAAAGCAATAGACAGAAAATTTGGAAAATATTAATCAATTAAATCAGCACTTCGAATCAAGACAGACTAGTTAGAATGTCATGCTCGCTTCATCATAGGGCCATATTCTTTGCAGCTTCAGGTCAGAGCCTAGCTGATAAAAGCATTAGAAGAATTGACATAACCAAATCATAGTGGGGAATACTTCATAAAATCCGAATGGATGTGTTACAGTTGAAGGCCTGAATGAATTGGCTGGGGGACAACAAGGAGAGCTACTCAAGATGTGGCTTTGTAGAAGATAGCTTACATTTTTTGTTGATATGCACCAATCTCCCCGATCATAGGTTATTGCTTAAAAAAAGGCATTTTATTAAAAAAAGAAGTCCGGCTGACTATGGATGCTTTAATATAGGCAAATTAATAAAAGATGCAGACATCTTTAAGAATTAATATAGTACATTGTCTTCCAACATGAAGTTGGTTAATTGTTGTGAATTCATTGTAATGTATTGTTTTTAAATATTTGTTAATGGCTGCGAGTGAGCAAGAGTGTGTTCTCTAAATTTACCCATTTGGTTAGTCGGAGTACCAGACTGCAGTGGGCCCTGGCAGATAGCCATTTGGAGACTCCCCTTTTGGAGAGGGAGTGAGGCAAGTTGGGGCAGAGAACAAGGGAAAGGGGAACCAGAGAACGAGGGAAAGGGGAACCAGAGAACGAGGGAAAGGGGAACCAGAGAACGAGGGAAAGGGGAACCAGAGAACGAGGGAAGGGGGAACCAAAGAACGAGGGAAGGGGGAACCAAAGAACGAGGGAAGGGGGAGCAAAGGACAAGGGAAGGGGGAGCAAAGGACAAGGGAAGGGGAGCAAAGGACAAGGGAAGGGGAGCAAAGGACAAGGGAAGGGGAGCAAAGGACAAGGGAAGGGGAGCAAAGAACGAGGGAAGGGGAGCAAAGAACGAGGGAAGGGGAGCAAAGAACGAGGGAAGGGGAGCAAAGAACGAGGGAAGGGGAGCAAAGAACGAGGGAAGGGGAGCAAAGAACGAGGGAAGGGTGTGTGGGGACAAGGGGGGAGGTCCAGAGAGCAAGGTAAGTGGGGAAGGCAAAAGAGGGGGATGGGAGGGCCAGACACAGGAGGGCGAGGGCCAAAGAGGGAGGGTATGTGGAGGGGGGAATTGGTGGTGGTCAGAGAGGCGAGTAACAGGGTCCCATCCTGATTTGCTTATGGTCTTTCCCCTTTTGTAATGGCTTGACAGGCAAAAAACAATGGTCTGGGGGGTTGCCCGGAGCTATGCCAGAGGTTAGGATTCATTCCAAACCTTCCAGCCATCACCTCTTGTTTTGCTAAACTAAAAAGGTAGGCCTGCACACAATTGGTCTCTGAAAACCAAAATAGGGCTATTTGGAAAATAAAGCCTCCCATCAGGACTGAAGCAAAGCAGGAAGCATGAGCCCCACACAAGGCTAGTTCTATGGCAAGGCAGTACTAGGACGTCACTGAGGGGAGTACAATTAAAGTGCAATCATGTAACTAAGGAAGAGAAGCAGAATATTATAAGTTTGCCAAGAGCAACAAAATTCTTTGCTGGACCGTACCACAAAGCATTTCCAATATAAAACGGCCAGTACTTCAAGAGGAGAACATGTGGCAGGGTGTGCAGGTTGCATGGCACAGAGGAAGATCTTTAGCTTCTCAGATATACCCACCATTACAGAGGTGTTAAAGTTTGCAGATATTTATTTGCAGAACATGTATTTAGAAGAAGGGTACTTACAAGCCATCTTTAAAACTTAAAGCACACTTTTCTTTCGGAACACACTGCAACACATTGTTGGGGTCCAATCCAGAAGACGGTGAAGTTCGATCATCCTCTAGGTAAGATGCCTGGACTTCAGGATTTCTGCATGAAAATGACAAAGTCTAAATGTAATTAAGACAGAACTAGGGTGTGTTTTTATTCAAGTCAAGTCTGTTTATTCAGATTGCAAAGATCTATCAAACTATTACATCATAGAATAAGCTGCCAAATACAGGAAATAAACTGAGAAAATCCATATAATCTTAATTGGTCAAATATTTTTCCACAAACATTAAAAATGATTAAACATTACAATAGTAAGGCATCTAATCTATACACAAAACGCTGCCTTTAAAAAACCTGCGAAAGCAACCCCCCGGATCAGGCATCATCGTAAAAGATGCAAAACAGAACAAAGTACAGCAGTCCCTCCTTGCCACACATGCAAGAACTCGCCACATTGTTGGGCTCCTGAACATTTACACGTTCTACTTTTTAAATGAAAGGCATTAAGGCGGGCTGGTTCCATGTGATTATGTGCAAACAAAGAAAGAGGGGGGGGATTTGCCCCATGTGCAGAAAAGGAGGGGACAAAAGACCAAAATAACACCGTAGATCCCTTACTGCTATGTATCAAAATCAACATGATTAAATTGTTCAAAAAAGTACCAAACTCTGGTATCATGCATTTTTATGAAATTCTCTGAAAACAAAAAGGGCAAATTTCTAGAAAGTTATTTGAAATATTTATTATTTAGACAAGGAAAATCCTGATGAGCATAAAGGTTGTAATAACAAAGAAGTATAACAGAAATTGTTAAAACACTCACAGTTGTAATTCACAATTTTGTTTAAAGAACAGAAAACAATCAATTATTCTTTTTATGAGAAACAGAAAAAAATATTTTTTAAAATAGGTTCTTCTTTGTTGTAAAGTCACAAAGAAGAAATAAAAAAGGAATGGAGTACTAGTGGAGAGAAGATATATAGACGGTTCTTAAGGTAAAAAGTTCTTCCTTCTCTACACAGAACAACCGTATCCTCTCAAACTCTAACTCCAATATTCCTAATGACAGGTCTGCCTACGTGTAGGTGTCAAAAAAATATTTCAAGAAAAATCAAGGTTGACATCATCACAACAACGTTTCGGCTGAAATGCCGCCTGTCTGGCCATAGTTTCTTTACATAGTTGAAAGTTGCCTTCCTCAGGGCGAAAGAACCTCACAACAGTTTAACCCTGTGGGGAAGCAGACATGATCTATCAAACTATTACATCATAGAATAAGCTGCCAAATACAGGAAATAAACTGAGAAAATCCATATAATCTTAATTGGTCAAATATTTTTCCACAAACATTAAAAATGATTAAATAAACTTTACAATAGTAAGGCATCTAATCTATACACAAAACGCTGCCTTTAAAAAACCTGCAAAAGCAACCCCCCGGATCAGGCATCATCGTAAAAGATGCAAAACAGAACAAAGTACAGCAGTCCCTCCTTGCCACACAGGCAAGAACTCGCCACATTGTTGGGCTCCTGAACATTTACACGTTCTACTTTTTAAATGAAAGGCATTAAGGCGGGCTGGTTCCATGTGATTATGTCCCTGCAAAAATGTCACCATGCAACCAATTCCCTGAAAAATAGCTTTTTTTGCAGAGACTTTTAAAATACTCTTTATTGGATTTACAAAATCTTAAAACATTTCCCCCCTCTACCCCTGTGCCCCCCACCCTAACGTGCACCCCCCCCCCCATCTCCCCAAAGCACACCCCACCCCCTGAAAGGACCTGTATGTCTGTCTTCCGTTGAGGACCCACAAGTACCAAATGCTCAGTGGAGATCCAGTAGTTTTAGGTGTTGGACACCATTGCGCCCTATAGTCATCTTTCAGGAATGCCAGCGTTTCCCCATTCTTTAGCAAAGAGCTGCACATTGTTCATTGCGTACAATGGCCACTCTAGGGCAACCAGTTCCCAAACGTTTTGCAGCCAGTCCTGAACCTTGGGTATAGTTTGTCCTTTCCAGTTCCAAGCTAGAAGAGTCATTGCAGCCAGAGTGAGGACCACCCTTGCCTTCTCCCGGCCCCTAGGCTTTCTTCCCTATCCCTTTTCCCTTTCCAGCCCCAGCCCCAGCAGTATTTGCTCCGGGGCCTGTTGTCCCCTTGCCCGAAGGCTTAAGTTTGGGCCAGTCGCACCTCCCAGCAGAATGGGGCTATTCTCTGACATTCCCACCATATGTGGGCAGCCATGCCCTCCTGTCCGCATCCACTCCAGCATTCCCCTGAATTCTCAGAGTATATGCGTTGTAGGCGGGCGGGAGTGTAATGCCACCCATATACTTCCGCCACACTTTTTCCCACTCGTCCCTCCCGATATGCTGCCCCCGGCACCCGTTCCCATTGACTCCTATACCTCAATGCAGCTGTGGGGGTAGCATTGTCTAAGATTCTTTATAGGTCTGATATCAAGCCCTTTAACCCATTGCGTGTCAGAAGGAACTTCTCGAATGGGGTAACCTGCCTGGTGGCCGCCTCCCTGATTGCGGGGCTCAGTAGTCAATGCTTTAACAGTGCATATCCAACTCTCTGCCCTTCCTCCACACGAAACGCTTGCTTACAGTCTACGAATGAGCTTATGGTCTGGCCCTGGAACATATCCCGAATTACCCTGCAACCCCCTTCCCGCCATTGCCTGAATGTCCCCCTTTCCTTCCCTGGGGTGAAGTCTCCATTGTTAAAGATGGGGGTGAAGGGGGAAGGGAACGTCGCGATTGTGCTTCTCCCAACCAGTTTGTCCCAAACATCCGCTACTAGTTTGGTAAAGGTGCTCCTATACAAATGTTGCGGCCTATGTTGTTTCGGCAGCATTAATACCTCCCTCAAGTCGTGCTTTGTCACTGCCCTATCCAAGCGAGACCTATTGCTTGTCCCCCCGACTCGGAGAACCACCCCCTTAGCACCCACAGTGGTGTTGCCACATATTGTTGGAGATTAGGGAGTGCCATCCCTCCTCCCTCCCTCCTTGGGGCCATCTAAATCTATCTGCTGATTCTTGCCCTCTTTCCCTCCCAGACAAACTCATTTACCATTTTCCTGAGGTCCCTGAATAAAGCTGCCGGTACAGTCACCGGAATTGCTTGAAATGGATATAGGAGGCGGGGGATTACCATTTTTACCGTCGCTATTCTCCCCACCCATGAGATCTTAAGGCTCCTCCACTTTTGGAGGTCCTTCGTTATGGCCTTTATACTACTATGAGCGGATAATTGGCTGCGTACCATCCCACCAGATTTGGGGTAACCTTCACCCCCAGATATTTGATCCCCTGCCCCTTGGACTTTGTGTAAAGGGTGTTGCTTCCTTCAACCCCACTAATTCCTCTTTCCCCACGTAAGATTCATCAATTCCGATTTGCTGAAATTTATACGCAAGCCGGATACCTCCCCAAACTTCACCAGCAGTTCCATGCATGCGTGTATCGAGCTCCTAGGTTTAGTCAATGCTAAGAGCATGTCGTCGGCGAAGGCCGCGACTTTATGTTGGGTGCCCCCAAAGGGTATTCCCTGTATCTCGTCTGCTTCCCTTATTTCCTGGAGTAGGGGCTCCATGTATATTATGTAGAGGAGAGGGGAGAGTGGACATCCCTGTTTTGTCCCCCTTCCCAGACGGATGTGGCGCGGCATTGAACTGTTTACAGACAGGCGTGTTACTGGACCATGGTAGTTAGCCTTGACCTTTCTCAGAAAGTCTACTCCACATGGTCAAATGCCTTTTCCGCATGCATTGACAGGACGACTACGGAGATCTGACCCACTCATGCACGCTAGCAGTGGTCCAATTAGGGACCAATGCAGCTCATGTTTTAGTGCACACCAGACATCCGGGCACCAGTAGTGTGGATTGGGACCAGACAGTCCCAGCCCACTTTCTGGGTACCCACGCATGTGACAGACATTAGCCCGCAAAAAGCACCAGCATTTGCGGGTGAATGCATCCCCAAATAAGGACTCCCTGGGTCACATAGCAAAGGGAAGGCCAAAAGGACAAAATGGCCAAAGGAGAAGACAAAAGACCTTGTGGCACCATCATGACGAACACTAACCAGTCATGAGCCAAACACAGTAAGAGCGGTATGGCTTGGTAAAAGTTAATGAAAATACACAAAAAGCTTCTGCTGCCACCATTTACTTCTAGGCACATTGTCCAATTACCAAAAAGTCATTAAGGGATGTCTAGGGCCCATAAAAGCAAGGACCCCAGTGCCACGGTACAGTAATGTATTTTGCGTACTGAAACACAGTTGCCAAAAGTGTCAAAGTCAAAAGACTATGTTTCCCAGTACTTGCTGTCAGAAGGAGAAGTCAGTATCCTCAGAAGGATGAGCAAATGCCCAGTGGAGCGCAGCTGAAGGCTGTGCTTCACTGGCAGAAAGTCAGGACAGGAACCTAATACAAAAGCAAAACGTTGGGGGTGCGGTGGGGGCCACAAAAAGAGGTAAAACAGCAGTAAGTGAAATTGTACCCAACACCCAGAGCTTGCCTTCCTGTCCTTTTCCATCTGCAAAGGTCGGTTCCTAACTGATAGTCAAGATTCCTTTAGAAGGGATGGTGGACAGGTGTATGACAGACTTTGGACTACGAGTACAGCAGTCACTATGGCTAGTACATTTTCCTTCCTGTTAAGTACCCTTTCCGCCATATGTTTGGGAGACTTCCAAGCGCATGCTAACATGGTTGTTGGTCCATTTTCCAGCTTAGAGCAAGTTACTTCAGGACCGCTTTCCTGAACTAACAGTCGGTACTCCAGCTCATATGAAGACAATAGTGTAACCAAAAAACAGAAGGGGAAGCTCATGTTGCTGTTTTTTTTGCAGCCGAGTCCTATGGGACAAGGCTTGGAAAGGCGATCAAAGCCGCTTGGTCCCTCAAAAGGAGTGTATAGCCCCTTAGGCTGCGCTAGTTCAAAACTGTCTAGTTGGCCAAGATGCACAAGACAATTCATCTCGAAGTAGTGGTCTTGCACGCTTGCGAGCCCTGATCGAGATTCCTGAAGGTAACGAAGCCTGGAAGACTTCCTGAAAACATTTGTCCTGTCTAGGTAGAATTTTAAGGCCCTCAAGACGTCCAAAACATCAAGGACCCTTTCCGCCACAGACAACGAATTAGTGAACACTGGTAGGAGATGTCCTTGTCATATGGCATTCCTATATTACTTTGGCTAAAAATGATAGAAGGGTGCGGAGTACCACCTTTTCCTGGTGAAAGACTGAATGGTTCCTCTGCTGACAAGGCCTGAATTTTGCTGGCTGAAGTAACAGCAATAATAAAATACACCTTCCAAAACACAAAAGATTGTCATTGGCTCAAAGGTTTTTGCTACATAATGCTATAAGTAAAACGGGCAAATACAATTTGTTGTGGGAAGCCTCATCTGCAGATGTAGCCAACAAATACCCTCAAAGTTATTTGTCACTAAAGGATTGAAAACATAAGAATTGGTCTACAGAATTCAAGTAAGCACCTAGCACCGAAAGGTACATCCTGCATGCCTCAATTTGAATGTTGCAGGAAGCTGAGCTTGATAAAAAAAGAAAAAAAATGACAGAACCTAGCCTAGGGATAATTCTTAAGCCTTTCCAAGCAGAACCTAAGCAATTTGGTCTTATATTGTGCCTAGGTCGATGACTTTGTTGCCTCCTGCACAATCTGTATATTCTCATCAACAGGCCCAGTAAACACAAGAGTCTAAATTTAGATACCAAACCACCAAGATCAGCAACCCAGGCGAGGGGTGTAGGATATGGCCCTCCTCCAAATACAACAAACTGGGCAAATTCGTAAGGAGAACCAGCAATTTACAAGACAGATTCACAGGGTCCAAGAACAAGAGCCTCCCTGGGCACCACAAAGCTATGAAGATGAGGGAACATTCCACCGTCTCCTGGAACATCAGAAGCGCGTGGTGAATTAAAAGGCAGTACAGGAACCCAAGTGCTTCGATCCAACCCCATTATATCTTCAGAGTGTTTCCTGGACAATCTTGTATATTGGCCCTACCTGAATACTTATTAAAATCTTTTGCTCTGCTACATGGGCAACTAATCCACCTGCCGGAATTCCAAGTGCAGAACAGGTTTAGCGTCAACTCAGTTCAGTTCCCTCTCGTGGCTGGCTGGCGCCAGCCGACTTGGGGAATTTGCTTCAGTATGTTCTGCTCCTGGTAGGGTTAACGCATGCCACCAAAAGCCATGTTAAATGGTCCACTGCCAAATCTACACTGCGGTGCGAGTGGTTTTGATTTTGTGCTGCCCAGTTTATGTAAAACATTGGGAGTCATCTGTATGGAAATTAACTGACTTGGGAAGGAATGCTTTCAGACCAAGAGGCCTCAAAACTGCCAGACCCTGAATATGGGTCAATGGTCTTTATTGAACAAAACTCAGATGGCTTGATATTTAAGTTATTTTCACCAGTGGACACTAAAGGGCGTCCCTCTCAAGACCTCCCGGCAGCTCCTTCCACCCTAGTCCATGCTTTCCTAAAACCACAAGTTGACTTCAGACTATCACTTGCTAACACCTACAATCTAGCTGCATTGAGGGCCTAATGGCCATTGCCATACCTACCCAAATCACTCTGGACCTCTTGGGTTCCTTTCCCAGATTTCGAAGGCAAAATGTTTGACTTGGCCAACAGACACCCAGCTCTTTTCACCGTCACCCTCCTCCCTCCACTCTTTGCTCCCTTCCGCTCCAGTCCCTGAACAGGTCTTTTAAAAACTCCCCTCTCCTCTTCAGTCCTTCCCTCGTCGACTCACCCAGACTTTCCCAACACCCATCAATCTCTCCCTAACATGGTACACTCACTCTTGCAGGCGCTCACTCATTCAATGCTTCACTATCTGGTATTACTGTGACTCACTACCAACATCTCATCTGTAACAATTTCCTGCTCCACCCCACTATCCTCAGCACCCCCTGTACCATAAGTCATCTGCCTAGTCTTTCAGTCTACCTCTACCTGACCCAAACTACTTTCACCCGGTCTTGCATGTCCACATCTTTTATACTCTTCCCCCCCCCACCCCTTCTCAACACTCACCTTCCATGAACTGGAGGATTCAGGCTAATCCGAATAGCTGCCAGCCAGACGCAAACCCAACCCTGAAAGTCCCCTCTGCATCCATAACACTTTGCATTCTTCAAAGCAGCCTTCAGTGAGTCCCTAATGGAGGTTTGAAGGTGTGCTTGTATTTCCTTTTTGCTCACCCCCTTGGACCGCACAAGTCTCATAGGACAACACAAAGTCTTTAATAAGAAGCTACCCATGGCTTTGTGGAACACCAATGTAGCAGTATTATTTATGGTCCCTCCAACTCCCCTAATCAGTGGCTGCCTTCCCTTTCTTCTGAAAATGTTCAGCAGTACTTGAGGTTTTCAGAACGCCACACCCAGTGTTTGAGGCAGGAGAGCCACAAGGGACTGGTTTGGCGTGTCAGAATACCATCAGTGAGGGTGTAAAAGCCTGAGCGCATTTGATGTTTATTATTAAAATTATGTGGGTAGCTCAGTGTCTGAAAGTGAGGTCTGCTAATCTGGCCATCCCCCTACCCCTTCATAATGCTCCATGCTACAAAAGCATAATGCACACATGTGACTTTACCGAGTTTGACTGTTGGCACTGCATCAGCTGCCTTGTGGTTTGGTAACATGTCAGTCACAAAGTGACATGTGCGTTCCTGCCAGCAACCTTTAAAACCAATCCAAAAGGTCCAGCATGTTAACCATGGGCAATCCCAAGTCTAAATTAAAATTATATCATTGTGGGCCCAGGATATGGTGGCAGATGCCGAATCTAAATTCAGTTCATGTCTTTTTATGACATGGTGATCTCTGGGACTACAACATTATATTGGTGTCACGGATGGCGGGCCAGACTCCAAAGGATGGTCAAGGATCTTGATTTCACAATGCACAGCAAATATGGGTTTTGTTCTGGTCCGGTTGCAGGTCAGGTACACTAATGGGCTTCCCTCTAACAATCTCCCATGGGCTTCCACTAGCCTAACCAAAGAATCCCTAATCCACAGGATCGGCCACTAGAAATCATTCACACCAATCATCTTAACACCCGATCTGTCCAACTCCCTTCAGGGTTCTCCTGGGGCTTTCCTAACCTTCCAACCCCAACCCCCACCCCCACCCCCCCCAAGTTCCCAAATGGCAATGTCTCTTGTTTTGCCAATACCAGTCACCCTGGTCTGTTCTCACACTCAGTTGCTCCTTTTCTCCCCAATCCCTCACCCGGTGCCTCACTTTTTTCTACCCACTCATCCTTCCCAGTCTTTCTCATCCCTCTCTGATGTTAACACTACTTGCCCCACTACTCAGCACCTACCTCCTCACCCAACCTACATCACACCCAGCCATTGACAGGGCCAAACTTGCTAACATTAGCACACTCTCAAACACCTCACATGCACTCTGCACCAACTCCCCCATACTCTGATCCACCACCCTTCCTCAACCTGGTCACTCAGCACTCCTCCATGTCTTCCGACATCCCTTATAGAAACCACAATGAGTGTATCCTTCAGTCTTTTATACAGTCCTTCTCCCCCGCCCTTCCATTTGTTCACCCAACTATGGGCCATTCTGTGGCTATTCTTTTGCCAGGTTACACAGGTGCAAATCTTTAAAGAACCCTCTTAGCCCAGCCCCCTTGTCTGGCTGCAGTTTCTTCCATTTTGCTTGCGTGCTGCAGGTCTGGCGTTTCGTTTTACTGTGGGCAGAGTTGTTCACTTTTCACCTGCGGTAATATGTGGGTCGTATTGTGCACGAGTCCCTGACAATCCTTGTTTTTCTCCTGCGTCGCCCCCAGGATTTCTGTTCTGATCATTCAATACATAACAGAGATCCCCTGGCTAGAATATGTATACTGTGATGCTTTGTGTGACAGAAGGTGGTGCCAACCTTTTCCTCCAAGGCACATGAGGGGGTTTCAGGGACTCCCCCACCCAGAGCCCCACACTCCCACTGGCTCTTGCCCCGGAAGGCCTCATTCCGCAGGTTCGGAGAGATCCGTGTAGTCAATCTCCCACTCCAACAAAAAGGAACCGGTCCCAGACTTGTGTCATAATGGGACAAAACCTACTGGTGTAGATTTAGTATCAGCTGGTATTACTTGTGACCGTCCTGGTTAAGAACCACCGTTGTATACTGCATGGGGCCCGAGTTTCACCAAAAAGGAGGCATTCTGGCTAGGGCCCGGCAAAAGCCTTAGTCTTCCTTGGGAAAAAGTGGTCACCAACTATGACTACCAAAGCTACCCCCAGGGGACAGGGAGAGGGGCTAGAGCTTCAGAAAGACAGGCTCCAACAGGCCAAGGAAAGTTACATCAGTGTATTAACAAATACCTTTTGATGTAGACCGAGGTAACAGTACAGTTGCTCAGCCCAGGAGTGTTCCAGTTAGAGATGAGACCCAACATCTAGGATTTTCTTAGGGCTCTCAAACGTTTGACCGCCCCCCCTTTATTTCCTGCAGGCAAAGCACTCTGGGTAAGACATCACAACAGGCAAGCCCGGATTGCATATGTTACTAAAATGATAGAATGGAACCCATCTGCTTTGCTCATTTGCCTATAAAAGAATGAGGGCCAGGGGGAGTGGGAAGGTGCCCTGCTCTCCAATTAATTCATCTTTGGACCCTTGAAGGAACTTTGTTAGCAGTCCAGTCTGCTTCAAAGTTCACTGCCATAGAGCTGAAGAACAAGATCTCCAAGGAAGGGACAAGCTCTTCTCCCTAAACATCCCAAGGGAATATTTGGGGTTACTACTGGCTGGACAAGACCTATTGCAGCTAAGACCACTGCCACTCGGAGCCTGTTCATTTGTGCTGATGGAACCCTGCATGTGCTCCAAGACCACCTTGGCTGTGAAGTGCAGAAGACAGGACTTGGTGTCTTTAAAGACCGTGGACTGGAGTCTTCCCTCCCCACACCCCCGAAGCACCCACAAGTCAAGCACCTGCTCTGGATCTGGTTTTCCAGCTTTGATCAGTTTGACCTGCTTGACCGCTTAAAGATGTATTGAGTCACTATAAGAACACAGAGCTGCCTTTGGCAATCGCCGTTTGTGCACGCCACTGTCTCAACCCAATCACCTGCCTCCGCCCTGATCACCACTCAGGAACCAAATTACATCATGGAACCCTATTGAACCGACTACTCATTGCCACCTGGAATCCTCTTCCAAATTAGAGTCGATCACGGCTACAGGAGTCCACCGTATCTTTGGGTCTTTGTGAGTCAACTTGAATAATGTCTCAAAGCCCACAATGCAGTGCGAATCACTGATCCATAATGACAATACCAATTCAATCCACTGAAAGCACATAGCAACCTGGCTTCACACTGTTGTGCCCGAAACACGTATTTTAAAAAGGTATTTGACGTGGCCATGTCCCTCTGATCATCTTTGTACGACTCCAGTGACTGGCAAGCCCTCAATCTACCTTTTTAAAGGATTCGTCAATTGCTTCTGAAACCATTGCCTGTGCACCTGCCTCCCCCCCCCCGGCATCTTCACTTAATTCCACAGTCTGCATGCTGTTTTTCCTTTTATAGGGGAGGGTTATAGTGTTTGAATAGTTTGCATTATTAGTTTAATGAAAGTACCCACATTTGTATAAAACATTGGTTGGACATTGAACTATTCTTTGTCTTGCTTCTATCTGCTTCTATCTGCTTCTATCTAACGGCTCACATCCCTACCTAAGAGAATAACCTGCCCTCGGCCTGAAATACTCGATGAGGGGAAGGAGGTGTATGTTATTGGGGTGTGCCCATTTCACCTTTATAACTGGGTTCATTGCTAGTTTAGGAGTTTTATTCACTACTCATCCATGTAGTAGAGCAGTAGCTGTCACAGTTGATTTATCCGGTTACTACCAGAGGTGCCTTCTAAAGGCTAGATGGAGTTCAATCCCATAGCCTCCCAACTCTTCCAAAACACTGTCATACAAAACACAGTTTCATGTAACCAGGGGATCGCAAATTCAAACCTTTTCAGACCAGGCAAACATTTTGGGGAACATAGCAGGAAAAAGCCAAGATTTATTGTGTTTGTTGGTGGATCCCCAGTCTCCGCAGGATGTAACCAGTAGAATTTCCTGAACTTGCACAGAGAAGCAGAAAGCAACATGCCTGCAAACGGCACAGACACTGCTGCAGTCCACAGAAAGCAGGTGCGACTCTGCACAACAAAGCATCTGCGAGAGGCAATCCAAGCTGGCATCAATTCCACGCACCCCTATGAGGTCCCAGAACCGCTAGCTGGGGCTAGTATTGCAGTTATCGAATACAGAGAAGGTGCAACATTCAATTAAAGGGAACCTAAGGAAAGATCTGGCTACCAATACCAGAAAGCAATGTAGCAGCCCCAGCCAATCATTAGGGGTATTACAAACACACACACACACACACACACACCCCCCAATGAAGCACTATCATTATAAAAAGAGGCTAGTTTGGCCTGGCAGAGGCAGCAGCAGACCGTGATATTCCTTCAGCGATGGAGGTTTCCAATTAGTATTAGGTGGTCATTTTGCTGACCCTCCTACTTGCTACCTAGACCCTGATGCAAGGTTGCACTGACTGCCAGAGGTCCATGAGGGACCTAAACAGTGGATGCTAGATAAGAGGTCTAAAAGAGACCCGACATTAGTAGGGGTCTAAGAAAGCCCTGCACAGTGAATGCAGAGAAACCAGAAGTCTAAGAGGCCAAATGGTGACAAAGGCAACATTCCTCACTGCTGATATTTCACATCGCTAGAAGAAGTCAAGAGGTCCGTTGCATGAGGTCAAGAGAACTAGAAACATCTGTCTGGTATTGTGAGGAAAGGGACGCTGGGAGGAAACCAAAGAATTTAGTGAAAATCACTGGAGGAACGCCCAGTAAAAACTGGAAGACAATGAGTTACATTGTGAACAAGCAAAGAAGGGACAAGATTGAATAACTATTGTAAGAGACTTCCTATGATAACCTTTCTTTATGCAGCGTTCTACCTCGGGCTAGACAAAGAATAGGATTTATGAACTCTTGTAGCCCAACCTTTCAAACATTTTACGTGTTAGATTAGGGCTAATCAAGGTGGCTACCGATTTAACACAAATAGGTTTCGGATCTTTCTGTTGGCCACCTCATCACACATTGATTTTTAAAATAAGGTGTCCTTGGGCAGGCAAGAACTAGTACACAAACCTTGCGATTTCGGAAAAACGCTTGAGGTGCTGGATACCTCAAGACTTTCCCAAATTGTATGGTCCCATCCACCATTCTGTCATTAGGAATTTCCTTATTTTTAGTATTTCCCTAGGCCTTGTATGAGTTTGGTCCAAACCCTTCACAACTTTACACAGAATAAATGTACTTGTTTGTGCTATTTGTAGCATTCCTACAGTATACATTTTTACCACACTGCCTGCACTTGCCTAGTGATTCTTTCCTATATTAACCTATTGGAGACCATACCCTTGTTACCTGAACAGTATCCCATTTAAATAAAACTGCTCAATACCTGTACCTTAAATTGGACAATTATTCAGGGGCTAATGCTGGACCTTTTCAGTTCCCGTTCGTAATTCTGCAGGTGAGCCTTAACATTTAATATATTAAAGTACCATTTCCTGCTAATTTTCCATTGTAGCAGAGTAATCCAATGAGATATTAATTATATTAAAATGTGGTTGGAATCACCAGTCGTAAACCAGATTAGTAGATTGCCATAATTTCTGCTAGTCAGT
Organism: Ambystoma mexicanum; assembly: GCF_040938575.1. Taxonomy (NCBI): domain Eukaryota; kingdom Metazoa; phylum Chordata; class Amphibia; order Caudata; family Ambystomatidae; genus Ambystoma; species Ambystoma mexicanum. The sequence goes on from NC_090933.1 coordinate 347,520,996, forward strand.
CATTAAACCTGTCCTTAAACGTGAAAAAAAAATTGGGTGCAAACACACGTGTGTGGGTGAGGTGGGGTGTGAGGGCTGAGTCAGGTTGAGTGACACAGCCAAAGTGCATTTCATATGTTATCACAAGGACAGAGAATGAACACACACACACACGCCAACTGAGTCAAGATTAGGATGAGCACATTACATTCGAGCATTACACCATAAAAAACTGGTTGCAACACATGATCCTATAGTACCCACAAGCTTTTTCACCTCAGTAATATAGGGCTCATCCAATTATCAGCCAAGATCTCTCAACACAACCAAATGAGACTGCCATGAGCATGGAATTCATCAACTACAGATTACAAAACCCCGTGTCTTCGAAGACTATACGCTACTGTGAAATCGAGATTCTGATTCTCCATTGTAAAGCACAAACTGCATATAGTCCAATAACCAAGTTCTCACAGTAACCCAGGTTTTAGCATTCCCAGTGGGCTCGTTATGCATCAAACACCAGATGGGCTGACCGAACCAATCTTGGGTGACAACGTCTGTAACCAGACTCTTTCACAAGGGGATATGAACCCCTCTCATCCGGGGTGGCAGGCCTACCAGGGTGGAAGCCTAAGCCAGCCCTACCCCCGAGGGATACTGTGGCTGTCGAGAGGGCCCCAATTCCTATCCCCTACCAAGGTGCCTCTGAATACCTGGGCAGCACCCACTTGCATCACTCCATGCCGCAATACAAATGCTGGTTAAATTCCCCCACTTTATTCTAGATCCAGAGTCAAGACTGCAGCCGTATGGCGAGGCCAGCAGAGAGCACAGCCCATCAGTGCCTCACTCATCTGCTTTTCAATGCTGCAATCCCCAAACCTGTAAGCCAAGAGACATAAGGCACAGGGGAGAGCTTATGTGGCTTCCTGACACACCATGCACCACTCCCCAGTGCGCAAAGCAGTGACATTGCTGCAGACACCCTAGACCACTAGGGCCTTAAACAAGAGCTACAAACACTGTACTTAACTTGTCAGAAGCCATGCCAAGTCTCCCCAAAAAAATTACTTGGACACTGTGCAACACAGGTTGCTACTGCTATGTCTGTTCTGCTCTGATAAAGGTACAGGGCTTAACCTGCTATGTGTAAGGTTTTCAGTAAGCTACACCTCCTGGGTGGGGAAGACTCGATCAGAGGTCAGACAACTAATCAGACAATGGGAGACGGTTATGAAAGACTGAAGGACACAAGAAGTTGAGGGTTGTTCGGTTCAGGGTAGAGGAGGAGGTGGCAGACCAGTAGAAGGACGGACAGACAAGAGTATGGAGGCAAATTATAGAAAAGGCGAGGTATTGGTTGAAAAGTGCAAGTGGTACTGTGTTTTAAGTGCACTTAAGTGTATGTGCAAGTGAGTGAGATTATTAGGGGGCATCTAGGGAGTGAATTTAAAGTGGTTGAGAGTATGATTAGCCGTATGGAGGAGGAAGCAGCGACCTCAAAGCCTGGCTCAGCACCAGGAGTGAGACAATAGTGGGAAAAGGAAAGACGCAAGCTGTAGGAGAGAAGGTGGGTGGATTTACGAGTAGTAGAGAGGAGAATAGGACAGACGGGGAGAGCAACATCAGGGCATGAGAGGAAGACTGACTGACTCAGGCAGAGTGTCTGAAAAACACATCCCCAGATCCTCTGGTAGCTACTTGTTAGTGTAGGTCTAACTTAGTAAGTCTCTGAGGGAGTCCAGATTAACAGATGGCAGCCTTTAGGTTATCCCACAGCTTAATTAACTACCTCCAAGACGTAGCCTTATTGACAACTGATAAGGTAAGTCTTGTAATGCAGAGATAAGCTTCCAACGATGCTTTTCGAACATACCCGACTGAATGTTAGATAATTATAAACGTCTCCTATTCATTTTACCTTCCGTTTTTCCCTTAGAGCGGATCGACAGTGGTAACCATGCAATCATAATAAAAGGATAGATCCCTTTCACGCAAATCTAAAAGAGGACTACCAAATTGAAGAGCCTTCGACTTCTCCATGGCTCACTCACATTTGGTAAGCCATGGCTATACTAAATACATCTTGCCATTGTTATATGCAAAAATGCAGCCCAGTCACATTAACAGCAGTTTATATAAATTATGCAAATTTAATTTGCAGGTTGCATACGACTCCATTTAGAGTCAATAGCAGACCCAGAGGACTAACTCCTGCTTTACTCAGGATCAGACTCCTTCAAATTCACTCTCAACTACTGGACTTCCTTAGTCCAGCATGATATAAAATATTATATGAAGTACTTAAGCAATTATAGCTTACTTTAGCAAAAAGAAGAATTGCTATGGGGTGGAAGGCATGCCATAGACCAAGAATAGAAGTATGGTGGAAAGACTTACAGAAATTGGCAGAGGCAGAGACTGTGGAATGGCAGGAAGCAAGCAATGTTGGGGGAGATGAGGAGGCCGGAACCTTGATAGCTTGGAAGCAACTAATAGCTGAAATATTTGGGCCCACGTATGATGAAACAAGTGACCGGGATCAAACAGGAAACACTGAAATGGAATCCCTGCCGCAAGACGGAGAAACAGAACATGAGGAGGAGTAGGCTCGGAGGGGTGGGAGGGAATGGGTGAAACAGTGGATATGGAAAATATGTTGTGTATTCAAACATTATATGCACTGTAAGTTTGGTTTGTTTTGGTGTTGAAATAAAAATAATAAAAATTGTTTTAAAAAAAGCAATTATAGCTTACATTCTTTGTTTTTATGTTTAATACCAACAGCTACAGTTTGAACACGAAAGTTTGATGTTTAACACTGCCAACAAGGACTGATAGACCAATGCTTTTACAACAGTCCTTGTTTTTACTGTAACATTAGAAAATAGTGACATACCTCCTGAAGCAAGTTCCCTAATAACTGTATGAGAACTGAAACATGTCGAGTTCCCTCCTTCTAGACAAGAAATTACTAGATTGACAAATAACACTCAAAGAATATGAGTTTAGACTGGTGTAAGACTGCCAACTCCTCTACAGTACTCAAAAAATTAATCTAACGTTGTAGACACACGTTACCCAACTATTTAGGTTTATATGTCACGACTACAGTGTCTGTTTTTTTAGAGTGTTTTAGTCTTTATTACTATAAGCGATAGTGCTCTCGTTTTTTTAATCTAATTAAATGTGTTTTTCTTAAACCATTATTAATAAATTACTGAATGTGTATAAATGACAGTATTGATTTAATGAGTGTTTTACTGTATGCTGTTGATATTGGCTAACTACCTCCGCGGTCTGAGTTTCATTTCCCCGATAAAAGGTAGAGCTACTACCCCAGTAGTGCCATTGGGATTCCCCCTTTTTGTATACTGAGCCTTTAGGTTATCCCAGTAAGCTAGCCTAGAAATGATACAGTAGGGGGGGGGGGGGAGAATAGTTCAATATTCCACAGATCATAACCTGGGGCTAGGGAGCCCTGGGTTAGAATAAAAATAAAAAAAAATGCATTTCCACATGAGGGAGAGGGATGGCCATAGCGTTCTGCTGAATCAATTAATACAAGACCCTTGAACCATCTCTGGTAGTATTCGCCAAGACATCAGTCATGTACATGTTAGACAATTGAGCCAGCGTGCATTAGAATATTAAGGGCTGTTTCATGTAACAAAACATTATCCATCATATTCTACAATGCATTGCACGGTAGTACAATTTGAAACACTTCATTTAATCAACTGTATGAAATCCCAAATTCTGTGAAAATTGGTCATACTGCAAATTAAGCTCCATTTTAAAAGTTACTTTAGATAGGTTTCTGGGAAAACAGCCAAATGATGCCAGGTCGCCCAATGGGATCAACAGAACACCCAAGACAGTTTTCAAGTCGACATCTTATACAAGAGGATGAAGGACCTGAAGGGATGGTCTCAAACTAACAGGACAGTCTCACCGGCTTTACTAAACAGTGCCCAGGCTAAGAATATGATAAATAGAACAGTGGTTTAAGAGTTGCTTCTGCCAGTCTTCACTTAATCCTTGATCATACTTGCATATAATGTTCCAAGTCTTACCCCATCAGGTTCAAGAAGTTCACTCTTAGTTTTGGGATGGGTTGAAATACTACATAACCTAGGCTATCCCATTGTAAATAAAAATTGAGCCAAGTCTATGGTAAAGTGTCAGGATGGAAGCAAATGTGTGCAGCAAGGGTTACTATAAAATGACTCAAAATCGACTCTTAGCAGGTAATGGTGTGGAGTGTATATGCAGATAACAGAAGGAGGGTGAATTAATTCCTGGCTAGTAGCTTGCAAATCAACATCTTTACTCCTGTGTAAACATGTCATGAAATGCAATGTTCAAGTTAACCCAACAGAATATGCTGGAAAGAAAGAATAGCTGTTTGGCTTCACAAAATGAATTATACTCGAAACAAGTTTTGTTTTAAGTGTGATTCCTCAATGCCTACATCTTTCCATATGATATAGGACTACAATGTGGAGGGACAGTTCACTTATTGCCAAGAGGATGGTTAATCACTTAAAGGACCGGGCTACCTGCCTCCAAGGGCTTTACAAGATTCTATTAGTTACTGTGTTCATGGTTTAAATAAACCTTGCAAATCATACATCAAAATCAATATAATTTCCTACAAATATTGATTGAAACCCATGCCATAAAAATACATACAATATAAAAACGTTGAATAATAATCAGAAATAACACTACGAAGACTGCCAACCGCAGTCACAAAGTTAATGATTCCAACCACGATTGACAAAGTACATCGTTTGTGGGAACAAATCAATCACTCCAGCAAATGGAGCCTCTTCTAAAAGCAAATACAGAGTTAGAAAATTACCCTGTGGTGGGGGGGGGGGGGGGGGGGGAGGAGGGCGTGACCAAGCGGCAAAGGAGATGGCATCATAGACGCGGAGCTCCGAGAGCAGTGAGATTAGATTTACAGCATGAACATTTAACATTGACTGTGTTAACTCCTAAACACTATCTTTTAGTGTCATCAACAGCAGGGTATAGTTTTGAAAGCATTTTCGTGGTTCAAACTGCAAAGCACATTCTTACTGTGATGCCAGGGACTTTGATGTAAGACTATTGTGCCCGCGCCTCCACGAATGTCCTCCAACTCGGTCTTTCCCTGATATCTGCTGCTTTGTCCGCCGTGAGGCTCGACTTCGGTGTGTCCTCCATGATGGTGACAGTTGCGCTTTGCCTCTGAGGTGGGTCCTTCATTGAATGCGGCGTATTTTTTGCCAGTGCAGTCCCTTCATTTCCCTTGAGCTGCCACACCGAGACAAGCACTGGTTCCTGCCATTGCTGCGGCTTGTTTAATCTGGCTAACCGCTTGTGTCCTCCGTGGGAGCTTGCTTTCTTCCTCACACGCAGGAGCTTTCCTCACATCATGCGGCCTGTCAATCTCTTTACCACCAGCTGCAACTGTGCAGCGATGCCTACTCACTACTGACACCCGGTGGCTGAATTGTATATTACATCTCAAATTTTATTCGAATTTCATTTCCGATTTCCTTCAACTTCTAGCACACAAATGCTATCTTTTACTTCCAAACATGACAGATAATACCAAAACTGCGCCCATATCAGATAATTCACCATTTAATTCCTACTTGGAATTCTTTTTACAGGAACTCAGCAACATTTGTTCCTCCATTTCACCTCTCGACTCCTGCTCCTCAAGCACACAAGAAGAACTTAAAGGCTTAAAAAATGACATTAAAATATTCTCTGGCAGACTAGATGAAGAAGAAGAAAGAGCTGCAATTGTGGAGGATAGGGTGGAAGGCATTGAGAGCATACAACTAAAACTTGTACAACTGAAAGGTGAAGCCACAGAATTAGAAGACAGAAATCGTAGAGACAACCTACGCTTTTATGTGATCCCTGAAAAAAATGCAAGGAGATGAGCCCATCAATTTCCTTACCAAATGGATCCCCTCTGCCTTAGGTACCACCTTTTCACCCTCATTGGAACTGCAAATTGCTCACCGGATAAGGCCTTGCTTCTCTAACACTACGCCAAGACCCTTCATTGCTTGCTTTGTAAGACATCAACGAGCACACTAGACTAGCTGCCAGAAAGAACTCCCCTCATTCTTTTTCAGGCAACATAATCTCCCCAGACTTCTCCCAGATCACTCAAGCCAAGAAGGAAAGATTCCTTGATATGAGACCTCTCGAAGTCCCTTGACATCTGATATGGACTACTGGATCCTGCAAAGCTGAGGATTACCATTCCGGATGGGCCCACCAAATAATCCACAGAACCAAATTAACTCTTTAATTTACTTCAATCCCTTCAAGCTATGCTGATGAATGCAAACTCTCTTCCAAGCCGGGCTTAGAACTTCAAACACCTACTTTCAGCACACCTAAGCATAAACACAGCAAATTCACTTCCAAATGTAGCAGATCTGTTTCTTCAATTCCGTTTGACTGTCTACTTTCACTCAGAGATAAATAGAGATCTCCAATTAAAGCAACTCATCCTACTTTACAAACTTGATCGACTTCATACTTTTATTACACTTCGCGATTACTTTGTCAGATCTACAATGGACCGTATGTCAAACTAGATTATTGTGTAATTGCTCCATTTATTACACCATCTGTTCATGCTCATAATATTCTCATCCCTTGTTCTTTGCTGCTCTTCGCTTGTGCTCATTCCGTCTCTGTACTCTGGTATCCCCATGATACCATCTTACTTCCATTCAAACTAACCTTGCGTGATCTCTTTTACCATTACTTATGTTTATATCAACACTAATATTCATCTTGCTTATTCTTTTGCATTTTTTCCTTTCTTATCATGATCCCACCCATCTGTCTTCCCCATGTGCACCAGTAATAGAATGTATAGTCATTATTGCTCCAATGGTTTATTAAATCTCTTAAAATCACATGTATTACATTAATGTATTAACTTTCACTGCGCTCTTTGTTTTAGTCATCATCAACTTTGTTATTACAAATATCTATTTAGTTTGTTACTTGGAATCAAAGCGTTGAATCATCCTATCAAACGCAACAAATTAATTACCCAAACTCGCCAAAACTAAAAGCAGATATCGCTCGTCTCCAAGAGACTCATCTGAGCTCTGATAGCGAAAACCTAAAAATCAAAGCCTCTTGGGTCAGCCATACTATCTTCTGCAATGCTTTAGATAAAAAAGCGGTGTCTCTGTATTGATCAACAAGCATCTAAACTTCACATTGGTCAATGAAGAAAAATACCCTGAAGGCTGGTGGATTATATAAGCAATAATTAACAACTTGACAATAACTATAATCAATGTCTATGGTTCCAACGCCCCAAACCCCCTTTTTCTGGTCTAACTTTAATCTAAAGCTTGTTCAGATTGACTTATTTTATGTGGAGATGTGAACCAGGTTTTTGACTTTACCCGGGACGGCAAATCTACCTCAAATTTTGTCAATTCCAAATCCTGTTTCCTCAGCTTACTACAAAACCTCAATTTGACTCTTGGCACTGTTACCCAGATACAAAAGATTATACTTTCTACTCCCCTGCCCACCAATCCTTCTCTAGACTAGATATATAGATATATTTGTTACCTGTTCACTAACCCCCACTATTAATTCTGAGATGGGTCCCATAACCATTTCTGATCATGAACCCGTCTCAACTACCCTAGAATGGATACCTATACTTAGATTTAACTCATTTCTCCTTAAAGACAAATCCTTCGACAATCTTATCGACACACATCCATGCATTGTAACTGGGATGTTTTCAAAGCCACCCTCTGTGGATTTATAATTCAGTTCTCTGCCATTAAAAAAAAAAAAATGACAATCAGAATCCACTCACTATTAATCTCAATTAAAGATCTTGAAAGGTCGTACTATGCTAACCCTGATCCCAATATTGCAAAAGCTCTCATGAATAAACGTATCGAATTTAACAAACTAAACACTGATCAAGCTGCTAATTCTATACTTCATTCTAAACTATACAGTGGATACAACAAAGCTGGGAAAATGTTAGCATATCTAAAAAAAGAATTGCTCATTACCCATATCATCTCCCGATGGCAATAGATAAACCAATCAAGAAGATATCAATGGCGCCTTTGACTTTTACTCCAACCTACATTCCTCTGATGCCCCTTAAGATTTCAGAAATCCATTCTTTCTTTGAAGAAAAAAAAAATCCTTAGATCCAGTTGACCCTTTTCCCCCCTTTAACACCTATATATACCTGTCCCATTATATCCGTAACTGAAATTAAACGAGCCATATTAGATCTCAAACCCAATCAAGCCCCAGGTCCCTACGGTTTTACTGTAGATTTCTATAAAGCATTTATTGATTCCATTGCACCAAAACGTTCACAATTATATTCATACTTTGTTGAAATTGGTCAAAGCCCCGGTTCCTTTGGTGAGGGGCTTCTCGTTTTTCCCCCCCCAAACTACATCAAGATCCCCCTTTAATTAAAAACTACAGACCCATCTTTCTTATCAACTCTGACTCGGAGATATTCGCCAAAATTCTGGCAAAACTTTTAGAACAATATCTTCTTAAGCTTATACACGCTGACCAACCTGGTTTTATCAAAGATAGCCACGCTTCATCTAATACAACGCTCTTATTTTATAACGCTTTCTCACTCCCCAAATTGATGACCTCCTGCCCCTTGACGCAGAGAAAGCCTTTGGTCATTTATCTTGGACCGTTATGTACTATTCCTTAAAATGGCACTGCCTCTCTCCTTCCTTTATCAATTTGGTCAGAGTCTTACACTCATCTCCTACCACTCTAATTCTTAACAATTCTCTCTCCTCTTCTTTCCAAATAAAAAGGAGACACTCATCAAGGCTGCCCCCTCTCTCCCTTGTTGTTTAACCTTGCACTAGAACCCCTTCTAAAAAGCATCAGAACAAACACCAACATCAAAAGGCATCTTCAACAATACAATAGAAATAAAATTATCTGCTTATGCAGATGACATTCTACTTTAGCTTTCAAATCCTGCTCTTCCATCCAACATTTAATATCGAACATGAATACCTTTCTCTATTGTCTCTGGTTACAAATTAAATTGATAAATCTGAGGTTATGCCTCTCACCAACGCATGTAATCCAACCAATAACCCATTATCTGGTATGTCATTGGCAACCCTCACATATGGAATATTCAGGGCTTCATATTGCTGAAGATATTCACACCACTATCTCCTTCAACACCAACCTCACAGTCGAAAAAGTATCAAAAATTATCTCGGGCTGGTCACCTCTATTCTTATCTCGGTGGGGGGCATCTTGATACCATAAAAATTAGCAGCCCCATTATCTTCTACTCTTTATCGATGAACCCCATAGCAATTCACACATTTTTACAAAAACTCTTATGGAAACATAAAACACTGCGTATTGCCATTAAAAGACTAATACTTCCTAAACTTTTAGGTGGAGTAAAATTTCATAACTTTCAGTTGTACCATAAAGCCTTCGCCCTAAACCAATTAACTTTTTTTTAAAATTATTATGAAAACCACTCCTTTATGGGTCAGTATAGAAGCTAGTATAATGTACCCCCTCTCCCAATTCTTAATTGCATCCTCTTAGCCCATCATTAATTTACTGCACTTTTTCAAATCCATTTGTAATAAACTCCCTACCAATTCTTTCTTTGAAACCAGCATAGGGGACATTTTCCTCTGGTTCAATAAACAATTCCACCAAATCTAACCCCACTACCGTTTATAGATGGTACTCATCATGCATCAAATGTATCAAACAACTACTCCACAATTCTGTGGAAATCCCCTTTGCACAGATTTGTTCACAATACAACATCCCTGAATCCGATCTCCCCTTTCACACGTCCCTCCTTAAATCAATAACTACAGCTCTGCCCTCATTGACCCACAAATCCCATACCACACTTCTGACTTTTTTAACCAGCAATCTTTCCATTAGTGCAGCCAAATTACATGCGTTCCTAAATGATCCACCTCGACCCAATCTATTAAATTCTAGTAATAGGCAACGGGAGATTGACTGGAACGTTCAACCTACCTCAGATTAAAAGGCCCAAATTTGGACAATATGTCATTCTAGATCTGTAGCTGCCAATCCTATCCAAACCCATTTATTCATTTTCCACCGTGCTTCCCTTACACCCATGCGAATTGCCAAAGTCGTCGCTAACTCACCCAACAATTGCTGGTCTTGTAAGGAACCAAAAGCAGATTTTCCTCATTTAATTTTTAATTGTACATACATTTATGCTTTTTGGACAAAGATCGGGTCACATCTGCAAATGATCTTTCATTTCACAGAACCTTTGTCGCTCTCTAATATTATGATTGGTTCCATTGTTAACCCAATTATACAAAAAATTGAATATCCTGCATTTAATTTGTTCATGAGTATTGCTTTTCATAACATTACTTCTAACTGGAAGAATAGGTGTAATTTATCTTACAATAGCTGGAGGAATTCCATCTGCTCCACTCATCGGAATGAAAAGTGTCATGCATGTTCTCTCGATTGTTTACACAAATTTAACAAAAGATGGAAAGCGTTTGTTCATTACCTTAACAATCCTGACCAAGTATAATCAATTCTCAATCACCGATGTCCATTCCCTTTCCTTCCCAATTGTCTGTCTTGTATTTTCGCTTTTGTCTCCCCCTGGGGTTGTCTCTAAATGTTTCTCTTGTGTTCAAGAATTAAAAAATGTTATACTTGCCACCATTTATTACAAGGTCATTATTAATGGTGTAATTATAAAAGGCTATCAAAAGTCTTCGTAGCTCAATACGTGTGCTGTCTAAAAGAATGACATAATCCGCATATGAGATACAATAGAACCTAAAACCCTGCTAACCTTAGGAGAAATTAAGGCGACATATGCAAGCTCATTACCCATATCTACCGTGTAAAGGTTGTATTGACACGGCGCAAGAATATACCACTGTCTCAAACTCTGCAAGTGGTAATGGGTTTGGAGACATTGCTTTTAAAATTCAACCTCACCTACAGATTAGTGTTTGAGTGAAGATGGATCAATATGTTTAACAGATTTGGCAGTCCCCACATTTGTCTCCCCCCCAGAGTCTATTCCTGTTGACAGTGTCAAATGCCAGCGAAAGATCTATGCCGAGTCATAAAGACAGAGCGCAACACCTTATTCCATGAAAGCCTCTGGACATTGTCAATTGATTAACCATTTAGGCTTGTGCCCACTCAGTCCTGAACCCAGTTTGAAATGTATTGTGCAGATTGGCCCAATAATTCTGATCTTCAAGAATAATAGAAGAGAATATTTTTGCGTCTGCATCCACTGGAACAATCAGTCTGTAGTTCATTTGTTCGAATTGAGAGCCCCTTAGTAAATAGGCAGGATTCTAGAGGCCTTCCAGGAAATGGGCGTTTGTACGGTACTAATAATTTGCTGAAATAAGAGATTTAAAAGGTTCACCCATATTATAGTATTATCCTTAAATATTCAATTACATAATATATTCAGCCCCGGTGCTCTATAGATTTACATTTCACACTAAACATACTGATATCATCTACATAAAAGTAAACTCCCACCTAGTGCACTCCAGTTACCCAACACAATCTACACCCGGTGAGGAGTAGAACTTAAAATAATGCTCCCTCCAGGTGGAATCGAGGCTGGGGTTTTCCTGGATAGTTGCTTAGGATGGATTTATGACAGGATAGTTACCAAATGTTAATATCGGACAGTGTTCAGCCTGCATTTGCCATCAAATTGAGGCATTTTTACTCCTAATGCCTTCACACTATTTTTATATATCACTGACTAATCTAGCATTAGTATTCACTTTTTAATTCTTGCGACATCTGAATTGATGTAACCTGCAAGAATAAGAACCTCAATCTTTTTTGTTCTCCTGGATCTCACCGTCATACTTGTGGGGTCTCTTTCAAGAGGGCCCTCAAAACAAAACCCTTTCCTCCGTAATCACTCTGAAGAATCAAGTAAAGTCTTCTGGGGAGAACACCCAGCAGTAACTCCCTTGGAGTCTCTTACATGATCTTGTACTTAACATATTAAAGCTAGTACATTTTTATCTGGTGGCAAATACATTTCCCCTTTATTTCAGTTAACGGTGACCAAATCGCCCTCGGCTTTGGATACATTTTTTCCTCATGGTCGCAGATAAAATGTTGTGATTACCGACATGGGAGTAACGTCAAATTTTTGACATCTGTTAAAAATTCATTCTGATGTATAGATGTAATCTATACTAGAAGTTTGATTATTCCTGTGCCAAGTCGTCTCCCCGTCTCCCCCCCCCCCCCCCCGCAACCCCTCCCCAAGAAGGTCCAACCCTCGATATTGCCAAATTGTAACAGAGACCAATTCAAGAAAAATTCAATTCATTGACATCCCCTCATATCCAGTTTACGTTGATACAGCGAATGAACACTCCCATTAAGCACTCTTCGGGGATAATCTTTCAAACAACGAGTTGAAATCACCAGTCAAAATAAATTAATTCCCAAACAAACCCACCCAGACACACTTCATCAGATAGTGTAGGCACAAATTCAAAGTGCAAACAGCCTTATAATGCACGTTAATTAATAACATTTTTTAGACTAGTTTAGTGATAATGTGTATTACCAAGACCCCCAGCAGTCAAACGTTCTAGTGGGCTCAGCTCATTAAGAATTAACTGCCACCAAAAGTCCTCCAACCCCCCCCCCGCCCCCCCAAGGTCTTCCCTTTTTTTTCCTCCAATTGCTGGTTGTGCCACTGGCCAGAAATCCTCCAGGCTGGCTAACTGAAGTAACCATGTCTCTTGTAGCAGAAGAATTTCCTGTGAACATAGCAATGCACGCGTTCTGGTATTGTTTAGCAAACTTGAGTGGCCACAGAGTTCCTTGATAGAATGCTCAACTTCCCCCCCACCCCCGCCCCCCCGAATACTAGAAACCAGGCCTGGACTTCGGTAGTTGCTTTCCATTATCTGCTAGGATACCAGGTAGCTAGGACCATTTCTTATCAAGGGCATCCTCGTTAGTTGTGGCCTCTCTCACTTACTATATGGAGCTCAGCTAGCCCTGTGGAGCATGGGATTTCTATCCGAGAAAGAGTCAATTTATTCCCCCTCTTTGACTGTCACCAAGTCCCCAGGTGGGGGGTGCTGTGGAGCGGTGAACCAAGACAGCAGACCTCTTAAGCTCCATGTAGACTGGGGCTCGAAACTTCTTTCTCTCCGCCTGATCGCCAACTCAACGCGACTTACGAACATATTCATGACTTCAGAGATGCTGTGTATCTGCGGCCCTGCTGATATCTCCGACTGCACTTACTCACCGCAGATATTGCGGTGTCCTGCTACGCCTCAGCGTTCAGCCTTGCTCCTCTCCAGTGTGATGGGACGGCCGATGCAGAGGAGCCTACTGTGAAGACCAACGAGCTGGCCTGCAGCGCCATGGGTGGAGCGTGTGGATGGTGGGGGTTTGTGCACCGCACGACTGTCGAGGGATCTAGACTGGATGCTGGGCAGCTTCCAGATATACCATGTGAACAACGGTCTTTCCGAGTCTCAGGAGAGAAGCGGACTACCCCCCCACTCAATGGGACCTGCCGTAGCGTCGGTGGTGAATTGTGTGCAACGGAGCAGGTGAGAGTATTGGAGTTCGGCACTGCTGATAGATCAAGGCAGGAGAGCGCGGACCAGTGGAGGAGGCCCTGGGTCGGACTGGGAGTGCTCGTGACAATTCGCACATTTAAGGGCCTGACCTTGGTGCGACCAAATAGACACCTCGGAGTGACTTCAGCTACTTTCAAGGGTGCTCTGCAAAAATGTACGATTTCGCTGCCTGCTTGTGAATCATGGTAATGAAACTTGGCGAGCAATTGAGACCACTGCTACGCTGACAAACCAGTTGCATAGTAAATAGCTGGAGTGCACAAGTGAAATATATATCGAGGGGTTGGTGCCATATTTTGTGCTGTGGTTGATCAGGGTGTCTTACGGGCTACGGTCATATAGTAGTACTATGGCCCACTGTGCAGGATTGTGAAGAAGACATGGAGAAAGCGGTGGAGGAGTTGCTGCGTGGCTTCCTCTATGATCCTGGATGGTCACCACATTTCATAGTCAAACGGGCACACAGCATTGAAAACTAAACCCAAGCCCGGCGACTACCCTTGTCCCTTCACACTGAACTACTGTGACAGGGAACAGATCTTGCAGTCACGAGAAACAAGAAAACTTAAAATGGGTTCAAGCATCGTGCATATATACCCAGACTATACAGTCTCAGTGCAACAGGAACGACACACATTTATGGGAGTAAAAGATACACACAGACAATGCTGTTTCACCGTCCCTCAAGAGGCAGTGTCATTTATTGAATCCCAGATTCCATTACCAGCTGGGCGGGTGGAGGCTCCAGACTGAAAAATGTGGTAGCATAAGAGGCAAAGTTGCTTGGTGGTTGTGAAACTATTGAATTTCCGAGTAGATGGTATTATCGAAGGGTGGAGAGTAAGCTCATACAATGGTGAATCATCATAGTAGCGGCTGCACCCCATGCAGGTGCAAATAGATTGTCATCTGTTCATTGACAAGAGTGGGGTGGGGGTCGGATGGGCCAAAGCCGGAATTCAGGGGGCTTTGAGGGTGGGGTTAGGGATATGCGATTGGTGTTGCATTATTTAAAAAAACCAGTACTGAGAGAAGGTTTGTACAAGGCTAAAAAGGAAGCACATGTATCAGGGCAGACACAATGGAATTACAATTGCACACATGGCGAATGCAACCGGACTGACTACAGATATTACCTTATCCTGTAGTGTCCAGGGGTTGGGGGGGAACGACAAAACGCACAAGAATATGTCTTATGCCAATAGAAGAGGGCCCAAAGTGCTATTCCTACAAGAAACACATTTGATGGGGCAACAAGAAGAGCGGTTCTCACAAGGCTGGGGGTGTCACGACCCTTGCACAAAACCCCCTCTGGAAAACCCATTGGCCAGGTGGAGTCAGGACTCGGGCATCCTCTTCAAAAGCCCTCATGGCGCCAGGCTCATACACCATGAACAACAATGTGCTTGGGAACTACTTTATTGTATTGTCAGTCAACATGGAGGCATCCACATAGCTTGGTTCCTAAGAACCAATCTATGCGGTCTAGTGTTTTGGGTGTGGCAGGCCTGGAACTACTTTCCCTGGTACTACTTTAACTGGGCTATATAAACCACACCCTGACTGCAGAACATGCTTCGTGTTACTTTGCAGCTTGCAACATAACGCTCACCATGTCCAGCTATTCCCTCGTACCTCGGAGAAGCAGAACCTGCAAGGAGACAAAAGGAACATCATTAGCAGCATCTTACCTGCAGTCTTCATCTTTAAATGTTAAAGGTATTTGTACTTGATTCTTCTACCCTGCTCCCCCTCTACCTCCACCAGCCTACTTCTGCAGGAGTCTGTCCTGATACATTCTGGTTTCACCATCACCATCTTGTGGCCAATGCTGGATTTGACTTTTATGGACTTTATTCATTCACGGTGCGTCACCCTTTCTCAACTCTCATGCTGGACTTCCTTTGCATCTTTTACTCCCATCTTCATCTTGTATACTGGCTTGCAACATTGTGTTACTACCGACTTCTGCAATTGTATTCGCTCTCCCCTCTTGCTTCTCCACTCTTTTGGACTGCTTACTCTGTTCTCTCCTCCTCTCCCTTTCTCCCTTTTCCTATCTCCTCCCCTTACTTTCTTCTATGTACTTACACTATCAGAATTGTCCCTGGACCTAATATGATAGCAACCTCGTCTGTTTCCTCCACCCTCCCATTACTGTTTTTTTCCTCCCCACCCCCCCTCCAGCACTATCTGAAATGTCGTCAGGCCTAGTATGATAGTTGCTTGTTTTGTTCCTCCCCTCCCTTTCTGCCCCCCTCTCCTCCCCTTTTGTTTTCTCCGGCTCTACCAGAAATGTCGTCAGGCCTAGTATGGTAGTCGCCTGTCTCTTTCCATTTCCTTCCCACTCTCCCCCTCCCTTCCTTATCTATGTCATAGCTCTTGCACTATCTGAAATGTCGTCAGGCCGAGTACGATAGTTATTTCACATCCTTACTGTTCATGGCCTGTAAGAATGTCATTGTATTTTCCCTTGTTCCCTCCCTTGCCTTGAAGCGCTTTGAAACACTGTGTATAGGCGCTATATAAATAAACTATCATATCATTCTGCGCACTGTCACCAACAGAATTGGTCCCCAGGCGCTCAGGCGGATCTGTAAATGATAAAGGTGGGATGGGTTAGTAAGGTGAAGAAGGGAGTAGGATAGTGAGAGGAGTGGTGTTATGTTGGCAGCTTCAACTCCGTATACACCGGGTGCTGAGCTTTGGTACGGGTATCCGAGCCAGTCCGCGTGCGCTGTTGTTCCAGCTAATGTGTTGTTGCAGTGTTGTGAAGTGCGTGCGGCTTGTTGTGCGAGAGATGGTTGTGTGAGTTTGAGTGAGATAAGTATGCAGAGTTTGAGCTTATATTGGTTAGTAGGTTACCTGTCCTTTACCATGCTAACATTCACAGTTCTGTCTGAGTGTGGCACTTGTTGGCCTTCACATTCCCATCTAGACGCGGCGCAGTCCAGGGTTTAGGACTCCCTCCAGGTGCGGTCATGCCAACATTCACACTTATCTATATGCGGCGCAGGCTAGAGTTTGGAGATCCGTCCAGGTGTGGGCATGCTAACATTCACAACTCCATCCGAACGCCACGCAGGCTGGTGTTCACAACTCTAAGTGTGGCACATGCTAGCATTCACGTTTTTTCTAGGCGCAGGCATGTTATCCTTCCGTCAATCCTATCCAGATGTGACTCAGGCCAACGTCTATCTAGGTGCGCCTGCCGGTCTGGATATGTCCATCCGGTACGTATGAGTGGGAGAGTCATTTGAGGGCTTTCGGCTGGGTCTAGGTATGTGGTCAGTCTATGTAGCCTTCCTTTGTGGCCATTTTCCATGAGGTCTTATGCTCCGTCGAGTGGTTGGTTCTTTGGTTTGTGTGTTTGTCCAATTTGAGAGTGGCCGAGGTTGGAGTTATTTGCATCATTATTTTAATGTCTGGGCATTCTAGTGCGTCTCCGTTGTGGTTACGCTTTGAAGAGCCATGATTTGAGGAGTTTCCCGAATGCTAGGTGGTTTGTTGTATTCTGTATATTCTTAGGTAGGTAATTCCAGGTTTTGGGTGCCCAGTGAGAGAAAGACGATCTTCCGAGTTTTTTTCGGTTGTAGGGTTTTGGTTCCAGGCGTATGTCGGTGCTTGATCTTAGTGTTCTTGTCGGTTGATGCAGGCATAGTTTGTCGCTTAGGAATTCTGCGCCTCGTTTGTGTATTGCTCTGTGCGTGATGCACATGCCCTTGAACTTTATTTGTTTCAGTGGTAGCCAGTGTAGTATTTTTAGCGCGGGTGTGATGTGTTCTCTTCTGGGTAGCTTGAGGGGTCTGGCTGCTGCATTTTGTATGCGTTGCAGTTTTTTTTAGAAGTCGTTCGGGGATGCCCAGGTATAGGCTATTGGCATAGTCTACTCTGGACATGATCAGAGCGATGATGTTAAGTGTTTTGTTGGTGAACGACAGGAACGGTAGGATCCTTTTTGCTGCTCGAAGGAGGAAGAAACATTTCTTGATTACCGAGTTTACTTGTGGCTCCAGAGTGAGATTATTATCCATCAGGACCCCTAGGTTTTTTACAGTTGATGATGGTTCTGGTGTGGTGCCGAGCTCTCTTGGCCAGGGGATGTAGTTGATGTCTCCTCCCTTTTTTGAAACAATCATCTCTGTTTTGCCTGGGTTGATTGAGATGGTTGAGGTTCATCCAGTTGAATATGTCACAAAGGCAATTCTCTAGTGTGGCGTTTCCTTCTCAGTATGTTGAAGATTGAGTATCGTCGGCGTAATTGTACCATGTGAGGCCGTGTTTTTTGATGAGTTTGATTAATAGGTACATGTAGATGTTGAATAGAAGCGGAGAGAAGGATGATCCTTGTGGTACTCCGCACGTGGAGACTCTGGGTTTGGATTTACAAAGTTTCATCCATATTGTTTCTGTCCCGTTTGTTAGGAAGGATTTGATCCATAGTAGGGCAGTGTCCGTTATCCCTAGTCCTTCTAGTCTCTTTTGAGGATGGCGTGGTTGAAGGCTGCAGACAGCTCAAGGAGAATCAGGGCGGTGCTGTTGTCCGAGTCTGCGTTTGTTTTTAGGTCGTCCCATATTGAGAGGAGAGCGGATTCTGTTCCTCTCATTAGGTCTGAAGCCAACTTGTGCATGGTCTAGTAGGCAATGCTCTTCTATGAATTCTTGGGTTATTTGGTAGACATAAGTTTCTAGCAGTTTGGCTATGTAGGGCATGTTGGAGATGGGTCTGTAGTTAGATAAGTCCTCTATGTTTCCTGTTGTGTCTTTGAGTAGCGGCTTGATGTAAGCCGATTTGAAGGCCTGCGGTACTTTACCTGTTGAGATTGAGAAGGTTCCTGTGGTATTCCATGGGGGTTCCTTGTTTGAGAATTGTTTTGTATATGTCCGGGGGGTAAGGGTCTTCAGGAGAGCCCGATTTGTTGCTTTGGTTTACCAGTTTGACGAAAGCCTCAACTGACATTTCTGGGAAGTTTCGTAGCTTGTTTGCGTGTTCGTCTGTGGGGTTTGAGCTGTGAACGCTTGGTCTGTTTTGTATGGTGTGTTGGGTGGAGGTTATTTTGTTTTTGAAGTGGTCTCCGATGTCCTCGCAGAGTTTCGTCGATGGGATTGGCGTGTTGTTGCAGGCCGCTGATTTTTTTATCTCGTTTATGATTTTGAATAGTTCTTTTTGAGCGTTTGGTGCTCTGAAGATTCGGTTGTCTTAATGTTTCCTCTTCGGTTTTTGTACTTCTTTTATATGCGCAGATCTGTTGTAGGAATTTCAATTTGTTTGCAGTGGTGTTGGTACTCCATTCAGATTCTAGTTTGTTTTTTTCTTTTCATAGCTTGGAGTAGTGGGGTGAACCATTTTGCTGTAGTTTTCTTGCGTGATGGGGTGAAGGGCTTTTCTTTGGCGATGTCGTCAAGGGTTGTTGCGATCCAGGTATGAAGTAGGGCAATTTTTTTTATCTAGATCTGCTTCTTCCATGGTTGATGCTTGTGGTTTGCCGAGTTCTAGGAGCTCGGTTAGGTTGGAGTTTATGGTTCTCCAATTTCTTTTCATCATGATGGGTTGTTTTTCTGGTTGCTTTTTTGTTGGCGCGGCCGTTGTGATTATGAACGGAATGAGGTGGTCGCTCCAAAGTATTTGAATTGGGGGTGCCGTGGTGATGAGATCCTTGTTGGCGAAGATTGCATCAAGTGTGTGTGCCCCACTGAGTGGGTTGCTCCTTTGACTAGTTGTTGTAGGTTCATGGCTGCTAGTTGGGCGGTTAGGGATGTGTGTGGTTGTGGTTTCTTCATCGAATCAGATGTTGAAATCTCCGAGGATGATCAGAGGATTGTAATTTTTATTTAATATTTATATTGCGCCGGTAGCTCGCGAGCCTCGGGCGCAGAAACAAGGACACGAGAACGGACGGAACAGATAGTGATTAGACAGAGCAGATGGCACAGTCACATAGAATTAAGCTAACTGAGGTATATGCCGCGATGGCCGTTTATTTGAAGATATGGGTTTTTACCTGTTTGCGAAAACGCGAGTAGTTGGTTTCCAGTCTAAGGTGGTCTGGTAGGTTGTTCCAAAGGTTGGCTGCAAGGGTTGGAAAGGCTCTACCTAAGCCACTTTTGAGTTTGTGAGGTGACGTAGCAATTTTAACAAGTTGGGATGATCTCAGTGTTCTATTAGGAACGTATGGTTTGATCCTAGTTTTTAAGTAGGTTGGTGCCTTTCCATAGATGCATCTGTGAACGATGGTTAAGGTTTTGAAATGCACCCGATCTTCAATTTTCAGCCAATGAAGCTCCCTTCTGGAGTTGCTGATATGTTCTGTTTTAGTTTTGAGCTTGACAATTGTTACCGCGTTGTTCTGTACAATTTGGTAGCTTTGTAGGCATTGCTTGGAGGCACCCAGGACTAGAGCTTTGCCATAGTCAAGGCACGATAAGATGGTGGCTCTTGCTATGGTCGCACAATTTTCCTCGGATATGAAAGGTCTGATGGCTTTTATTAGACGGAGGTGGTAGGCACAGTTTTTTTGATGAACTGTACTTGGGCGTCCGCACCCAACGATGCTTCTAGCAGCATACCTAGGGTTTTAACCTTGCTTAGGACCGGAATGGGGGTATCTTTAATGTGGAAGGATGTGTAGGATGAGGGTAGCTTAGCACTAGCAGAGGATGAGCCGAAAATCATTTTTTTTCCGTTTAGGCACATCCAATTGGAGTCCATCCATTGCTGTAACGCTCACCTGACTCCCACGGAGGCGCTGGCCTGGTTCGCGCTGTTGTGACCTCGTCTAAGGTGATGCGCAGGGGTCGGAAGACGGACTGGACCGGGCCCCAAATCTGGCTTGTCTGACTCGCAGAAGTATCCTTCTGTAGGTGAAAATAGGGGGTTAACTGTCTGCGGGGTAATGCAATCGGCCTCCCACTTACCCCTCTCACCCTCCTCAAAACCCTTCTGTGCTTCCCCATAGCATCTCACCTTAGGGTCTGGAAGGACGAGCTCCCCATCCTGCTTCTGATGCAGGGGCGCGTTGGTATCCAGTTACTTCACTGGATTTTCGGATTGGTGATAACCAAACTTGCTTGGCTTCCAGGTAAGTTTTTGATAAGTGGTTCCCCTTGTGTCCATGCATTAATGTTCTAATGCTAGTGTCTTTTTCCCCATAGGGGCCGGGGTACGGAATGCCGGGGAACAGGCACCGACCCGAGATGAGAGGTGAAATCCTTGTGGAAATCAGGTAAGTCTTTAATGAGCGTCTTGGTAATGTCTTTTCATTCGCTCATTAACGCTGATGTCTTTTTCCCCTTAGGGGCCGGGGTCCGAAAATGCCTGGATGCGGCGCGGACCCGAAATGAAAAGGGAATGACCCAGCAGGTAAGTCTTAACATGGAGATTTAGCTTCCCTTTTCCCTTCTTTCTCTCACCTTCGTTATTGTCTTTTTCTCCTAGGCGCTGGGGCGCGACTGCGGATCCGGATGGTCGCTGCAGAACATGGAAGCGCCCTGTAAGGTGAGTAGAATGAGGCGCTGCAGCGATCGATGCGATGTGCTTTTAAAAATAAATTTCTTCCTTTTCAGGATCGTCGGCGAAATGTCTCCGGGATGCAGATTTAGCAGGTAAGGCCTTTTCCTTCTTCTGTTCTCTTGTTCCCTTCCTTTGCAGGTGATTCAGGATGCTGGCAGGCGTAGAAGAAGTCAGGATGCAGGAGCAGACACGGTGAGCGTCCAGCTGCTAGATGCAGAACAACGCGAAGCACGTGTGGCTGATCGGGTGTGGTTTAAATAGCCTTGGAAGATGTTCCTAGAATGTGTCCTTCCTCCAATCAGGTATGTATCCTTCCCCGACCACGCCCGGGTGGTAAATGAGTCCCACAGGTAAAGTAGTTCCTTTCAGGCCTCAAGGAGGCCGGGGTTCTGCAGCATGGTCTGCATCAGGTAAGTGCACCCAAACACTTTCATAATGAGCCTGGCGCCTAGACTGACGTTTTCTATGAGCCTGGCGCCATAGGCGCCAGGACGCAGTCCAAAGGGCCCCTATAAGGGGTTGCTGGGACCTTCCCCGGGGACTTGATGTCCGCTTTCGGGGACGCAGGGCCTGAGCCGGCTCCCCGGGAGCGGGCATCGTGACAATTGCTCCACGTGGTTGTATATCGTGGTAAGTTGCTCGCTATCTTTCTGATAGTTGCCACTTAGTTCGAATACAAGCTGCGTGTCGTCAGCATAGTTAGTGAAATAGGTGTTTATGTGGTCTAAAACAAGGCATAGGTACTTTAAGTAAAGATTGAACAGTAGGGGTGACATACTGGCCCCTTGGGGAACTCCACAGAGGATTTCTTTTTCGAGAGAGAACTTGTCCCCCCAGTGCACTCTGGATATTCTGTTTTTTAGAAAGGACATTATCCATCTGATGGCTTCATCAGAGCAGTTGGTGGTCTTTTTTAGCGCATTCTGGAGTAGGTTATGGTCGAGGAGATCAAATGCAGCGCTGAGGTCGAGTAGAACGAGGAGGCCTGTTTTACCCTTGTCGATAATACCGAGCCTTTTGGTCTGCAGATCTAACATGGCCGTCTCGATACTGTGTGCGGGGCGAAAACCAGACTGCTGTGGGTGGAGGGAATTAGATTCCTCTACGTGTGCCTGGAGCTGCATGGTGGCGATC
This sequence comes from Ambystoma mexicanum, assembly GCF_040938575.1. NCBI lineage: Eukaryota > Metazoa > Chordata > Amphibia > Caudata > Ambystomatidae > Ambystoma > Ambystoma mexicanum. The sequence continues at coordinate 347,543,331 of NC_090933.1, forward strand.
TTATCCATGATTTTGAGGATGAAGTTGCAGTTTGTTATGGGTCTGAGATTATTCGGATCGCGTTGGTCGAGATTGGGTTTTTTACCAGAGGGGTTACTGTGACTTTTTTGATGGCATTAGGGACTTCCTGGTCTCTAAAAGAGGCATTAATGATCTTTGTCAGGATGGGGGCGAAAATGTCTATGTTGTCCATCATCATCTTAGGTGGAATGATATTCTCTGCACAGGTCGTGGGTTTCATGGTCGCCAGTACTTTGATCATTTCGCTGTTGTTGATCTCTGTGAACTTGAAAGTTCCAATACCTGCTGTTGCAGTCTCAGCTGGCAGAGTAACTGTCGTTTTTTTGTTGGTCAGGGAATTTATGATGGCGTCCCTGGCTTTTGAAATTTTGTTGAAGAAGGCGATCTGGGTGGCATTGCATTCTTCTTGAGAGGGTAGGAAAGGAGGGGTAATGGCTTTGGGTCTTTCTATGGATTTAAGGATATTGAATAGTTTGCTGGTGGAATTGGTGGCTGTAGAAATCTGTTTGTTATAGAAGTTTTGTACTTGATGGCTAGGGTAGTGATTGCTTCTGCGAAAGAGTCTATGAAAGTCGCATCGTAGGTTGGTGGTCTGAATATCAGTATGAATTTCAGGTTGGTTTTGGGGTTTACTGAAAGTCGCAGTATTAAGGATTCAAATTTATCGAGGTTTAGTGGGTCTTCCATTTTGATGGCCAGTTGTTCCTTTTGGATGATCGTTAGCCCCCCCCCCCCCATCTTTTGGATTTTCTGTTTGTTTGGATGCATTTGATGTCTTCAGGCAGGCAGTTGTTGAGGGTGATCTTGTAGTTGTCTAGCCATGTTTCAGTTACAAATAGGATGTCTATGCCTCCTTCTGACAGGAGGTCGTATATTTCCGTTGCGTGTTTGGACATTGACCTTGCGTTTATTAGGCTACAGTGGATTCTCTGGGTGAGATTTTGTTTTGAGGTTGTTTCTTGTTCGAGTTTGTAATTGTCTGTTCATGAAGTTTCCGCATTGATGTCGGTAGGGTGAAGAACAGCGACAGCTGCTTCTTCATTGAAGCGGTCTAGTAAGTTGATAACAGGGGTGATTAGTCTTGGTGTTTCTGCTGTGATTCTTCACTGGGTCTGATTGTTGGGTGGGAGGTGTCGTTGTTGGTGCTTCGCCGTATTGTGCGTGATGTAGTGAAAATCGATGTTGCCCCTCTGTTCTTGTAATGTAAGGGGTAATGGGGTCAGCCCTCCCATTCTCTTGTTAAGTGCCCCCATCGTTTTTCCATGTGTGTCAGGAAATTCTTTGCATGTTTCGAGGTTTCCGTGTTGGGGTGTCGGTGTACCGTGGTTGTTGCGAGGTAAGGTGTGAGGTATAAGGATTTTTCTCTTGTGGATTTTGTTCCGGTTGTGGCTGTTTTAGGCGTGTTTTCTTCCAATGGGGCCGTTTCTTGTGGGTTCTGTCGGTGTTGTGTGTTCGCGTCTCTTGTTGCACGATCTTGTTCTCTTTCTCGGCGTCCTTTTCTGGTACGGGCCATTTTCCAGTCTAGGTGCAGGCGTAGTATGATAGTTGGTCCTCTATGCTGTGTTGTACGGTCGCAGTAACCTGGGTTTTCCTTCTTTGGATACGCTGGGGTGTGCTTTGGCTCAGTGTTGCTTTCTGTCGGTGGGTAGGGTGTGTTTCCTAAGGGTGCGCTGTCAGGGAGGGGGGGGGATACATTTGAGAGACCTGTGTAGTGGGAGAGAGGCCTATCAGTGCAATCTAAACATCATATAATTCAGTTTGGGAACAGAGCCCCTGCTAAATTTGAGACCCACACAGTGGGAGAGAGGCCCGTCAGTTCAACCTAAACGTCATACAATGCAATTTGGGGGCCGAACCCCTGATAAATTTGAGAGACCTGTATAGTGGGGAAGAGGCCTATCAGTGCGATCTAAACATATCAGGCAGTTTGGGGACAGAACACTCGCAGCTACTGAGAACAGCTTCCTCGAATCTGCACGCCTCCCGGACAGAACGACCTGAAAGAGGAAGATAGAGGCAACATTAAAGAAAGCTGTAGAGACATTTACAAATTACGAACTGCTCAAAAGGCTTACCTGGCTGGTCGCCTCTCGGGTGGCACCACTCCGGACATTCCACTTGCGCTGAAGAACACCGTGACCTACAAGGAAGGAAAACACAGGTTAGCAAAGGCAAGTCTTTGTAGCGCTGCGCATAGCGCTTACTTACCGTATCATAGCGCTCTTAACGCGCCATCATTTACCAGCGGGGCTCAACCAATCCAGTTTGCTGCGCTGAAGCTCCGCATACCTAAAAGATTTTAAACAAAGAAAGGCATGCAGGATAGCAACAAAACTAAAGAACAGCAATAAGACCTACCTGAACAATGTCAAACGGGCCGGTGAAGTAACTGGACCGCACTCGGCCATGAAAGACAACGCGCCGCTGCAAAGAATGCAGGACGGAGAGCACGCCTAATTCTACCACAAGGCAGAACCTTCCCAGCAGACCACATCAGGGCAAAGCTGAGAAGCATACCAGCGAGTAACCCAGCTGGGTGGCGTCCCTGTGGATACCAGGTGAGCGTAACGGGGGGAGCCATAAATACTACAATTCATACTCCACGAGAGCAAGAGGTGTGATGACGCTTCTACAACGCTCGCTGCAATTTACACAACTATGTACCGAAGTGCAAAAAAAGGTAGCAGACGCCCATCTCTCGAAAGAACATGGCACGATAACCTGTTCAGTGGTTTTTAACCACTTTGAGAGTTCGCAGCCATCTGCTTTTTGCTCACTGTACCTTTCACAGATGGGAAATATCCATTTGCATATCAATCTTTGTCCCGCCCACATGGGCAGTCCAGCACCGAAATGCTATGGCAATTCCCTTCTGAACAAGAGTACCAACAGCAACCCCATACACGTGTTTAGGCCTTGTTGGGCCTCATCAGTGAGGTGAAGCTGCGCCTCTCTGAGCACAGTGAGCTGGGTGACCACGTCTGGTTGCCCCCAGGTAACTTAGGGTGACCAACCCCAAGTTCCTTCCAAAAATACAAAAAAAAGGTAGCAGGCGCCCCTCTCAAAAGAACACGGCATGATAACCTGTTCAGTGGTTTTTAACCACTTTTGAGAGTTCGCAGCCATCTGCTTTGTACCAAAGTGGATAAGGGGGGGCCGATATGTTTTGAGAATATATCTATATATATCCAATATTGATGATCCAAATTTTACAGGGGAGTGTTTAGGCGATGCTTATAATATTCCATGGTCTTAGTGATATGTAGCGGTGACATGAACACACTTGTGTTTAAGAATGGACCGGACTTCTGATGCACCTAGGGATCTCACCAAAGCTGCCGGGGTCCTTTCATACTCACATGTTGGACTTCGATTTGTTGGCTGCGTGGAGAACGCACAGGAACGAGAGGGGCTTTACAAACTATTAGTCTGTACACAACATGCATTCTCGGATTGATGCATGGATGAAAACTGAATTGTTAATGACAGAGATAACAGGGTGCCAGATTCTCCCTCGCACATTTTCGGACCACTCACCCATTTCATTGTCACTACATGTGAATGCCGAAAGATGGCGGCGACATCCGTGGCCCTTTAAACCAGACCCTCTTTTTACCAAAATTGTGCAGACCAGGTAGCATTGTACTTCGAAACTAATTTGGTTACGCTTCATTCTGGGGGAATGGTATTATCCATAGAGTTTGGAGCTCTAAAAGCTATCAAAAAAGGGCTGGCACAATATGAAAACACACTCTTGAGACCAACGAGAATACACAGTAAACCCCACCCCGCAGCTTAGAGATGTAAAAATTGAGTTAGATAGTTCAGAGCGGCCGCTTATAGGGCATTGAAATATACGGCTAGACCGTTGGTAGCTAGATGCTATGGGGATGTTGCAAGATTGTTAGCGCGCACCACAAACAAGGAAAGGGGTGCGCCGCACATCCCCTGTATAAGGGACATTGATGGCCAGATAGTACACACCGATGAGTGCATAAAAGCTGTGTTTCAACGGGTTTTATACCTCACTGTATTCACCTAAAGGTATGACCTCTAAAGCAGAGATCGCCCAATATTTAGGTACGATCCAGACAACATTGTCGGAGGGAACCAGAGTCACTCGAAACCCCTTCAACACCGGAAGAAATCAAAACCGCTATAAAAGACCCATCTAATGGAAAAGCTCCCAGGTTGGACATCTTTGGCATAGAGTTCTACAAGGAGTTCAGGGATGCACTAGCCCATTTGCTGAATGTACGGGTTAAGGTGCTCAAAACTGGGATGCTACCTGAAACAATGCATGAAGCAATTATCTTACTTTTGAAACCAGGGAAAGAGGCAGATGAGTAGGTCATACAAACACTCGTCACTCAAATATTGACGCCATCATTTTCACTAAGGCAATTACTGCATGGCTTTCGCAATTCTTGCCACACATGGTTCACAGTTACCAGTCTGGTTTTATATCTGGCAGGCTGACGGCAGCAAACACAAGGTTTTATAACATTCTTGCGAGGGTCCCTGCAGATAGTCAAGCCGTCGCTGTGGCATGGACATGCAAAAGGCCTTCAACACTGTCTTGCCCCTTTTTAGTTCAAGTGTTATTGAACTATGGATTTGGTCCCTAAGTTATCTCATGTATAAGTCTTCTGTACTTGCACCCATTTGCCAGTGTTTGTACTAATGGTACGTGCTCCCCAACTGTAGTGTGGGAAGGCGGTACGAGACCAAGATGCCCATTGTCACCGCTGCGGTTTGCACTGGTGATTGAACAATTGGCTGTCCTGATCCGGGATCTGTTTGAGGGGCCAGATTACCCCTGGGTGGGAGGTCTGAAGTTATTCTTTTGTACATAAGAGACCCCGAAATACACCTATCTGAGGTATTAGCAGCAGTGGTGCAGTTTGGCTTACACTCTGGCCTGCGTCTGAACTCCCACTGACAGAGGTCACACGAAGACTTAAGACGCAGCAGGCCTCATGGGCAGCAATGCATTTTCAGTATTTGGGAATCAGAGTAGCTTGCACTAAAGCTTTGACCTACGAGTTGAATTATGGCAATTATTTGACTAAGCTGAAGAATAAACTGGTAAAATGGGGCCATATTCCATGGTCACTCACTGGGAAACTGGCCTTGATAAAGATGTTTGTTCTTCCCATACTGCTGTACTACTCCCATAATATTCCGCTGTGGCCAGGTAGAACATTCTTCTCCGAACTCCAGGGGATGTGCTCATCATTCATTTGGGCAGGGGGTTCAGTGCGCATGAGGTGGGCAGGTTTCACTCAACCATATGAGAAAGGCGGTTTAGTAGCTCCTGATTTCTAACTATACTACCTAGTGGCACAGCTACATTATGCTGCATTTTGGTCAGAGGGTGATTTAGCAGTGCCTCATGTTCGATTTAGTTTCGTTTATTTGCTTGTGTAACGCACCAAACCCGAAGGTAACTAGGCGCTTATGCTTCTTACAACAAAGTAACAAACTGGCAATATTATTACCAGGACAGATGAATACTTACATTGACAGACAAGTGCAGTGCGAGACACGGAAGATAGACGTGTTACATATCAAGTCGCATAAGCTCACTAGATAAGAAAAAAAAAAAAGAATATTTACATTTATGTACACATTCCTCAGTGTTCTAGACAGTTGTGGACCGAGTACTAGAATGAGACCTCAGAGGGCACATGCCTAGTGTTACAGATCTAGGCTTGGATCCATAAGGGGCATAGAGTATAGGCATCAGTATTAGGACAGCAGTGTGGTGGTGTCATTAAGCTGGGAGAATTAGAGCGACGGCAGATAGGCTCCTCCTCTGAAATACTATTGCTTGCCGGGAACGCATACTGTAATACACACGCACTAGACCCTATTGGTGCGACAAGGGACACCTGGGTGAGGCTGAACAAAACGACAAAGACACTGCAACCGTATGATAGCAATTAACCGATCTGGGGCAGGACAGCAGTGAAACCCACCACTGAGAAATCTATAGAGATTATGGAGAGGGGCTGGGATTCAGGTAATGCAAGACTTATTCATGGCAGGAAATTTTGTTGAATGGGATGAGATGAACTCTTCTATCGGAGTTACACCACTCCAGAGACTGCACTACTTGCATATCAGATCAGTTACTGCTGGGCGTTCGCCGTAGTTTCCATGTAAACCTAGCTCACAGTAGAAGTATATATTGTCACAAGGGGGAGGCAAGAAAAGCATCTCAACTTTATACAAGCTAGCGCAAACAATGTTATGTGCCGATGGGCCAGACAACAGGGTAAAATGGTCAGTTAATCTGTGGGTTGAGATCTCTGAAACGTTCTGGAAACGTCAATTGATAAAAGGGGCATCAATGAATTCTAGAGATCCCCGCTCCATATCCATTTTAAAATTGTAAACTGGCTGCACTACACACCAGCCACACTTTCAAAGTGTGGTTCCTCTAAAGTTAAGAAGTGTCCCAGATGCTGCAGCCCAGGGGCTGACATAGTGCACATGTTATGGGACTGCCCCAATATAGCCGAATTCTGGAGGGAAGTTAAGGACATATTGGATGATATAGTGGGGCAGAAAGTACACGTCACATGGTTACAGTGCATACTGTGTTATACTGAGAGAATGGGGAAGGTACAGAGTAAACTATTAAATATGGGCTTATTAATGGCTAAAAGAACAATTTTACAACACTAGACAAGGTGTCCCCCCAAAAGTCAAGATTGGCTTCATTAGATGATCTGGGCTAACACGGTAGAACTATGCATCATCCATGCCAGAGAGGATATCTGGCAGGATGTCTGCTTATATTTGGCCAACGCTACTCACAACTGATGTAGATAATGTTTGGTTGGTGCACTGTGCTGTCCCTCATTGCTAGAAGAGCCTTCATTCCCAATTCTTACACCTTGTGCCTCGGGAGTTTGTTATGAATCCCTGTACTGCCTCACTTTATGTTGTATTAGGTGCTTGTTTATATTGTGTTCTCCCTTTTCGGCAAACTGTACCCCAGTGCATAAAAAAGAACTTTAAAATTAAAAAGTTCCCAGGTTCTGGAAGTATCCGAGTACATAGCTATATCAAATCCTTTCTTTCCAATAGCTGCGGCTAAAAGGATACCCCAAAATAATACCAGAATGGACCATTATAACTACCAAACTTTTTCTACTTTCAAGTAAGAAGCCTACCAGGTCGACATCTCTTGATGAAACTATCCTGAGTGATGGTATCTTGTGCAACAACGCTAACAAGTTACCCAGATTCCAAACAGATTCACGTTCCTGTGGAAAGACCGCTTCAAATCGGGGTCTTTCCCAGCTGTGAATAAATGCCACCTCTACGGGAACACATACTGTAATACACACACACTAGACCCTATTGGGGCGACAAGGGACACCTGGGTGAAATGGAACAAAAAGACGAAGACACGGCACCCGTATGATAGCAATTAACCCATCAGGGGCATGACCGCAGTGAAACCCACCACTGACAAATCTATAGAGTATGGAGAGGGGCTGGGATTTGGGTAATGCAAGACTTTTTTTTTAACTTCGATTTTATTAGCATTTCTAATAACAAAAAGAAAACTTTCAATTAATGACCCCCCCCCAATCCCACCCCTTTCTTTTTCGAGTTTAATTTTTGAACTGCAATGATTATTACATTAGCTGCCCAACACCCAAAAGGCCAAATCGGACCCATCAAATATATTCCCATGGCTTCTGTGTAGCCCTTCTCGGCCTCTCCCCCACCCCTTCCTCCCCCCTCCCTAACCCAAACCCCCCCAACATGGGTTTTCCGCAACTGGAACCCGTTAACTGTTCCAGCTCCATAGTATACAGTGGTAAGGAGAGTCAAGAAAGTCCCATTGGTTATAACTGAGGACATAGTCTGTAGTTAAACTATTGATGCATGAGATTTCTATACCCAAGCGCAGGAACGCGGGCCCCCTGTCTTCTTCGTCATTGGATCTTTTTCCTTCTTTTCTGCCTTACCCCAAATACCCCACATCCTACTCCCCAGCTTGTTTGGGCTAAGATTCAGTGCACCTCCCACCCCCATGCTTGCCGGACACCCACCCAATTCGAAATAGTGCTGGAGTCATCATTGACCATAGCTGTTAATTTGTCCATGAGGAACATGTCTTAGTTTTGTCAACCAAGCCTCCTTAGACGGGAGCTCCGGAGACCTCCAATTCTGTGTTAGGGCAACCTGTCCCGCCCTCAGCATCATTTCCCACATCCTAGGGTATCTATATACCTCAATCTATTGGGGGGGGGACCCAACAACATTGTTAAGGGGTCCTGTGGGATTCTTACCCCGGTGACCTCAGCCATCCAGCCTGCAATATTATCCCAGTACTTTCTAACTTTTGGACACCTCCACCACATGTGTTCCCGCATTCCCACCTCCCCACAACCCCTTGGACACTTAAGCGAAACCCACGGGTACATTTTGACCAACTTCTGCGGGACCCTATGCCATCCCACAAGGATTTTCAAACTGTGTTCCATTTCTGCTGTGAAAAGATTTCCGTGGAAGGCTATCTTGAAAATCCTGCTACACATTTCTTCCGAGAGGGCCTCCCCCGCCAGACCATCCCAATAATTCCGAAACCCTCTCCTCTACGCTAAATTGTTGGCATTTAAAAATGTATACATTTTAGAGACCATCTCGAGTCTGCAGTGTCCAGCATTTTCTCAAAGGGGGTGAGGGGTCTACTGAGTTTCTGCCCCCAGGACTGGTCACACATTATGCCTTTCAGTCTAAGGTATTCAAATATTGAGATTGAGCTCCGGCCAAGTGTTTCTCCCAGTTCCTCATAAGAGAAATTCCCCCTCTCGGAACAGCTGGACCGCCCATTCCAGGCCTCCATCTGACCACGCCTGGGTATTTTTTAACCCCCCCTGCCACCCAAACTAATTGTGGGACCCCACAGTGACGTAAATGGCGAGGGCCAAGTGGACAAATGTTCGGTGTGAGCCCCCTCCCTCCATGTGGACCAAAGGACCCCCAGGGTAGGGTGGCATCTTAACCTATTCAGGATCATCCTTTGTGGGGCCCGGAGTAGGTCCCACACTTTGAGAGGATGGGTGTCCATGTCCTCCAAGTAAGTCCAATAGGTCCCCCACCCCTCCTTTGTGTGCTCTAAGAGGACCCTTAACTGAGCCGCTTTAAAGTATAATCGAAAATCCGGCAGGCCAAAACCCCCCGCCTCCCCTGACCCCCCCCCCTCCTCTCTGGGCAAAGTAAGGACAGATCTCTTAGTTCTCACGGTTTTGCCCTGCCAGATAAAATCATGTGTTGCTTTCTGGAGGTCACGCAAGATCCGTTCGGGGACCTCTATGGGAAGAGCCGTGAAAAGATAAAGCAACCTTGGTAGGACATTCATTTTCACTGCCGTCATGCGGCCGTACCATGACAGAATCAAGGCCCTCCATCTTCTCATGTCTGCTTTAATTTCTGACAAAACCGGGTCATAGTTGGGTGGGGCGAGTCTCGAGGGGTCACTAGTGAGGAGGATCCCCAAATAACATTTTTACTTGTTTCACACTGATCCCCTCAAACACTTCTAAGGAGTCCAGCCATGTGTCACGCACCTGTATTGGGAGAAGCATGGATTTAGATTTATCTGTAGCCCTGAAAACCACCCAAAGGATGTTATTAAGGATAGAAGTGGAGGGAGCGATAGGCGCGGCTCCACCAGATAGGCCAAGATGTTGTCCGCGAGTAAGGATAATTTAAATTCCACTCCCCCCTCACCCCCTTTTTATTCCCTTTATGCCTGTATGGTTTTTCTCACTGCTATTGCGAGGGGCTCCATTGCCATGGCATACACTAAGGGGGACAAAGGGCACCCCTGCCTCGTACCCTGAGAAAGGGGAAACAGGGCCGACAGCTAACCATTCACCTGAACCCTAGCTGTTGGGGCCCTATACAAAGCGGCCACCCATCTTCTAAATTTGGACCCAAAGCCTATCTTATGGAGAAGGCGTGTCATATAGCCATTCAACTGTCGAATGCTTTCTCAGAGTCGATTGAAAGCAGAATTGAGTCCAGGCTAGCTTCTTGGGCATAATGCATCAGGTCAAGCGTTATACGAATATTGTCGGCTCCCCGACGACCCCTGATGAAACCCACCTGGTCACCATGGTCCAGTGTGGGCATGATCGCCTCCATCCTAGTCGCTATAATCTTCGCCCGGATCTTTACGTCTATGTTAAGGAGCGATATCGGCCGGTACGAGGAGCATTCATGCGAGACTTCTGTTCATGGCAGGAAAGTTTGTTGGATGGTATGAGATGAAGCCTTCCATCAGATTTAAGCCACTCCAGAGACTGCACTACTTGTGTATCAGACCAGTTATTGCTGGGTGTACGCCGCAGTTTCCATTAGCCCTGTGTCTTATTCAGTCAGCTCCATAGGGTCCTCTAGGCCATACGCCATAGATCTTGCGGGTTGACAGAGATCCAATGACAATCTTGTGGAAGTGTCTGGATTGGATGTTGCAACACGAAAGCACTCTGTCCACATGGTTCCCTCAGTCTGCATACTTGTAGTGTTGGTGGTTGGTAAGCATTCAGAAGAGGCTTTAGGGGTGCGGGGGGCTGGCTTGGATCTCCTTTTCTTTTGCTTGTAAGGACCGGTGACAATCTGCTGGTTAACGACCGCCAGAGTGTCGGTGACTGCCTCTGCTTGTTGGGCTATGTGTTCTTCAGTCCCAACAAGTTTTGGATGATTTTTGTAAAATGGAGCTCTAAAGAATATTGAAGGAAAGCTTATATTATGTTCTTCGCTTTTTGGTTTGAAGTCTTTAGGCATTTGGCCCTTATTTGCCTTGTAACGATACACAAATCGAAGACGGCAATGGAAATGTGGCAGTTTCACAGTGCAGGAATTCAATGAGGGAGGGTGTCAGGTAGTTGCCTAGATGGTTACTTCATACTAGGACTCTGTCCTTCCTTCCCCAGCCCAAGTTGTCTCTTTGGTGTGCAGCGGTGGCAGGCCATGTAGCTCCATAATCCTAGGTCAACAAAAGCATACAAAGCTGGCTGTCTTTCAGTTTGGTGGAATGTAATTTCACTTTGTTGCTAATGAAATCATACTTTGACGGAGTTGAGCACAAAGTTAAGTGCTACTAGTGAAGGTGCATTTACTTCTTGGCACTGCTGGTCCCGCAAAGAAGCCAGCGTCAAGGCCGATGACCATTAAGACTCAAAAGAAAGGCATGAATTATTCTGCTCTGCCAAATGGGAGTTGAATAACGCTGGAGTGTCAGATAAATCTTCCACTAAAGAGTATTTAATACGGGCTTCCCCAGCTGAACTTGCTATGGGCTGAGATGTAGGGTGCATTATTTGTGTTTGCGTTGAGCAGTGGATTTGATCCCCGCAGGTCAGACACCAATGATAATGATGACAGTCGAATGGGTTGCGGAAGGAACTTCTCCCTCACTTGCACTTCGTTCTTTGAAGAAATGTCTCATTTTCTTTATGTTTGTAAAGTCACCCTTCATCGTCTATAGGTGCTCAGGCGTCGCATCCCCCAGCATAACTGGGGTCACTGTAGATAAAGAAGTGCTGTTATTTTCTAGAAAGATGGACTCAGAGTTTATCAATGGCAGTCGAAAGTCATCCTGCATGCTGTCTGTAGCCATAAAGTTACTTTACAGGAAGTACATCACACTCCTCGGGCATAACCTCTCCTTCACTCTCCTACTCAAACTGTGCACTCGCTCTGTGGCTGCTGGCAATATGTGCTCTTGGACCTTGAATCGCCTGTAAATCAGTCTATACAAGAAACAAATTAATCAATAGATTTAAGGACTTGGCTTTAGCTCTTGCCAAGTGTAGAATGGCAATGGCTTGGCGAGACCACAGCGGCCAGGTGATAGAGAGGTGGTCGGCTGACATGCTCAGGTGGAGGTCGCCTGTCAGAACACAAAGTGTGCAGTGGCGACTGAGCCTTGTGACAAGGTCTACAGTATGAGCCTTCAGATTGGCGAGGGGCAGGCAGGGGGAACGGGAAGGGACCCTGTGAGCTGGGTGCCACAACCCACATTGATGCAGGGCCCTGAGGCAGTGCAGGTAGTATTCCCCTGATCACACCAAAAAATCTAGGTCAAAGGGCCTGTAACATGCATCCGGATACAGCAAATGGGCTTTCAAGAAATGCTATACAAAACTCAGTATTGCATGGAGAAATCTGCAGGTTATTTAAGGAAGGCCTGGATGGTCAAAGTCAGTGCAAATACGGATTACCATCTGAAGGCGAAGCAGCGTTTGGGCTCACAAGTTTTGCGCCATGGAGAGTTGGCTGCTGTTAAGGTCCACTTCTAGCTCAGCTCACAATACCATGCGCAGAAGAGGAGAACGTCCGCAAAACAAGATGGCAAACTACCCTTTTCCCAGCTCGGTCTGCACAGTGCGGAGACTGGTGCCCAAACCAGAAACATGTGTTAAAAAAAAAAAAAAAAAAAAAAATCTGCACCCAACCAAATCACACACGTGCATATCCTTAACGAAGCCCACACCCAGGACCGTGTGTGTGTGTGCAGAAGTAAACAGTGAGTTTGGAGGCGAGTGAAGAAAGGGGAAGGTGGTGGCATAGAAGAGGAGCCCAGAAAGAAGTAGCAAAGAGTAAGATCAAAATCAGTGGAGCAGAGTAGAGGTAGTAGTGCAAGTAGAGGAAGAGCGTAAAAAAGGAGTTTAAGATTGGAGAGAGGGGGAAAGACCTCAAGAAGGGGTCTGGGTGGGTGAAGGAGATAAGGAAGAAGGGCCTGAGGAAGAGAGAAAGGATGAGCTGGAAAGAAAGAGGGATCGGAAGAAGACTAGAGAGAAGATGAGGCACGTAACCCATTGCCTACAATGTGTGCAAGTTAGAGTAGAGGATTAACAAGCAGATGAAAGGCACTGAGGATTTTGGCAGGAATTACCTAGAACTCGGGTAGAGATGGATGGTTCAAAAAGAGGTCTCTTAGGTAAAAGAATGTGTCTGGTGAAATTAGGCGAAAAACTAAAGTGGGGGGAGCCTCAAAGGAAGAGGATATTTGGGCTAGAGGGGGGTAGGTTGCACAGCAAACAGCCCCCAGTGCCTCTTACGTAGGCCTGCCTGTGTCAAAGAGTGGGCCACACAACCTGGGAAAACTAAAGTGATTCCCTCTTTCTAGGAGGGAAGTTTGGCCCGCATGGTGGACTTCCTACAATGACCGATTGCCAAGAAGCAATGACAGCAGAGGATGACCACCTTGCACCAGAAACCACCACAAAACCAGGAGAAACGTTTCCTCTCTGCGAGGCGACGCAGAGGATTGACCCAGAGAGACTTTGAAAATACATTCACTTTGAATTAAAATCTTTTGGAAATCCACCTATTTTGACAACTGCTTTGGAACAGGGTTGAACCAGTTTGAGGGGGAAAAAAACTAACTAAAAAGGAGGGTCTCTTGAGTGGGAAAGAGCTAAACTTACAGGCGAGGTTGCCCCTATTTAGTTCCATCGTCTTTCTTGGATTTCTTTTCCTGTTAACAACTAGAATAAAACTAATCCCCAAAACGTTCTACAAACAAGCTTACAACATATAGAACAGTAAGGTTTGTCTGGTTTTATATTTGTGTGTATTCCCAATAGACTACACTGTAATACCAAATAGGCTTCTATGCCCTTCTGTTAAACCACCACAAGGTTAACAACCACTCTGATGGGCATTAAAAAATGTTATCAGGCTACTGGGGTGGGCCTGTTTGATTCTGTAATTGGCATAACATTGAACTATTGCATTCTTGTGTTTCTTTGGCAATTTTTAATATCTACGGTGTTGTGACCTCCGTCCCTGGACCATTGGGCCTTCAAGACTCTCTGCTTTTGTGCTCTGGAACAGATCATATTCTGGAACGAGACTCTACACCTTTCCTTTGCCCTCGTGCTGGCAGGTTTGAACCCTGGTGGACTTCCAGATTTTAAATCCTGTCCGTCTTTACATTTCTGCTGTGGTTTCTTCATGACTCATTGGCACATATCTGTGGATTCGGATCTTAGTGTGCACCCAGAGTTATTCTGCGTGGTTCTCCTGTCTATTAACTGCACTTAGCAGGTTATCTTTAATACCATTCATTATAATATTAATTATCTGCATACATGTACTGACCTATTATGTTCCCCTGCAGCCAGGGAGAATGGTACCTATTCTCTCCCACCATTGTGTTCACACCTAGTTTCACCAAGAGTTTATTGGGCATGGTTGCATAGGTTTGTGAGGTTGTCCTTGCAGACAGTGAGCTGACATTGTAGTGCTCCTTTTCCAGAAAAGACAACACATGCTTTTACCAACCAGAGACTTTCCGTTTAAATTTAGCTTACCATCTGAAATTAAATATTAACAGCAATCCCAAGCAGATCAGGCTAGGACTAGTACCAATGCAAAACATACAGTGCTGTACTTCATGAAGTTCAGCCCAACATTACCTAAATTTGAATAGTATGCAAATGTAATTGCAACCCTAAATGCAGCAAACCACACACTTCCTACTTAAAAAGAAGCAACTCCTCCCAGTAAAAGTACACCCAAACAGGAAACAAGCCCCCACTTTCACCCAGACGGGTCCATGGACAGGATGGAATCAGTTGTAACGGGGAAGTGCTACAGGCGGAAGCCATACTATTAGTACTGCCGGCTACGACTAGGACTTTTAAAGGTAAAAACCGATCTCTTAATACAAATAGAGATGCAAAGAGGTAGTAGGGATTAGAAAGGTGCATCAGTCAAAATATACAAGCCTGTTGGAGCAGGGGTGTGGCAACATGGCCACTGGGTAGGATGCGACTTTGCTGTTCTCCTGCTGATCCTTTCACAATCCTGTCGCTCAAATATGTTGAGACAGCGGGAGATGCAAAATTTAAATTATGGCTGCATGAAGGTACGGCACAAATTAATAGCGGAACTCTGGTGATGATAGCAGCACAGATTGCAAACTGTGTGCTGAAGA
Organism: Ambystoma mexicanum; assembly: GCF_040938575.1. Lineage (NCBI taxonomy): Eukaryota > Metazoa > Chordata > Amphibia > Caudata > Ambystomatidae > Ambystoma > Ambystoma mexicanum. The sequence continues at coordinate 347,558,332 of NC_090933.1, forward strand.
CGTTTGCAGAGCCCTAACGGTGGAATAAACAAGATGGTGGTGTGTTGCAAACAAAGGAATTAGCCGTGGGAGTGTCTAATCGAAGAAAGAGCAGCCGCGCAGTGGCAGAACAAAGGCAGACCTCGACAGGCGTACGATGAGTGAGCGGATCATGAGAGAAGCAAGCTGCGGCTATGCATGAGGCCGTCGAGCATAAGAGTCCCTTCTGCAGTGGAGAGAAAAGCTGGCAAACCGCTGCGAGAAAGTCATGCAGACGCGCAGCCCCGGACAACACAGTGCTGAGTAAAAGTGAGACCCTGGCACCCAGAGTGTCGCTACTTGTGGCACTTGTGAGGGGACAAAGACAGATTGTAGGAAAAGAGGCTGCGAGGTCGGGACATGGCACAGAGTCCATAAAGAACTGTGCGGTGCTGCGGCGACCTGAGCGAAGGAGACACACGGACGTGGCAGGAGACCTACATTGCCCAAGAGACTGTCGAGGGCTGCTGGAGAGCGGACCGACTCTGGTGTGGCAGGAGGCGGGCTGGAGTGGTGCCGTAGAGAGACAGAGAAGAGAGCCCACATGTGCGAAGAAGGAAGGCACCAGTGGCGCTGGGGGAAGAGGCAGACAGGAGGCACGGCACAAGGCGGTAAGGAGTCGGGGCGGGGGATAGTCTAGGACCCAGTTAGCAATATATAGACTGAAAAGAAGGGAGCTCCCCCTCACCACCCTTGGACCTCCAGTGTTGCATGGACGTGGTGCTGCAGTCCAGCACTCGCAGTAAGAAACGCTTCTCCCCCGAGATAACAGGAGAATAAGCTTGATGCAGAGGGCGGGGTCCAGAGGGCTTAAACCCTAGCCACAAGGCACAGCAAGAACGCAGGCACATGAACAGGGAAGTATATGTGGCCCACGGACCCTGGAGCCCAATGAAGGGATATGCATGGGGCCTGCGAATAACACTGAACGAAACAGTGGGGAGACTATCACCTTAAGGTCTTTTACATCCTTCCTGGGAAACGAACAGTGAGGTATAAAGAGAGGGCGGGAGCCCGAAGGCAAAGGTTGAAGATGCGCTTCTGCACGCAACGGACAGCATAAAACAAGAAAGCAGTGAGGGCCCCAGACAACGGCAGCCCGGGGGAGACTGACAGCTGCTAAGGCGCCGCAAAGCTGTAGCAGCAACGAACAGGAGGACAGTGGGAGAGCATCACTCCCCAGAGAGGGCATACCACCCTCTTCCCCAACCAGCACCAAAGGAGTGAGCGGACAGGAGAGCTACAGCTACTATGAGGCAACACTAGTGTACGGAAGCAACGGAAAGGGTGCAAGCTGTGATAGAGGCCTGGGAGGCCGGACAACATTTGCTGCGAAAGCACGGAGAGCAAGCAAGGTAACCACACACAGACTTCGCTCAAGAACCATGGAACCAAAAAGCCTGATGAACACGGATTATGGATGATAAACGAACGAGCTAAGACAGCGAGTCACAGATCAGGCGATGTCAGTAATGGGAACAGCGAGAGACCACTACTGTGCGTTGAATAAATGTACACTGTTCCAGATAAGACAACGACTAGTGTCAAAAGACAAATGTATTCACTTGGTGTAGACAATATATTGCCATTAATGAATAACGCACGAGAGTTTAGTAAAACCACACGCAGAGCCTGTTAATTGACTTTAGCAGAAGGCGATGAACAGGACATGGTAACTTCCCCTAACCACAGAATAGCAGCTCACCGTCTTAAACGGCTAAATTCAAGACATGCTTTTTCGCACCAGTCAGATCAGATAAGAAGTCAAGGACAGGAAGCAGAATACCAGAATACACATGTACAGTCCCGGGAGGATAGCTCAGCGGCAGCGTGCGCGTCTTGGAAGCAAGGCGGCACGAAGCAACAACAGGTTCGATCCCCGGGTCCGCGCTTAGAAATCTCTGAGTGTTTAAGCATGTTATAAATATACGTAACTAAGACAAAAAAAAACAATCACGCAACTAAGAAAAACAAAACTCCTGTAACAGCGCCTTGATGCCTGCGGGCTGTGCGAGCGCTTTATAAATGTAAAATAAATTAAAAATTAAAAAATACAACTAAAGTGTCCAAAAACAAGGGTCACTCTTCACCTCTTCAGAAACACCTTTACTAGAACGGGGTTTAAAGTGGTCTAGAAGCAGATGAGGTCTAGAAGCAGATGACACGTTGCTCTTTCCCCCAGCAGACCACCATCCCCTAAGGGAAACTACCAAGGGTCAAAGACAGCAGCTGTCTCTTGATTTTGCACATAGGTACATCATGTGTTCAAAGCACAGGAACAGGTTTAGGCTCTAGACATTAAATTTCCACACAGCGGAAATAACCTACACGTGATAGGCAGACCAAAAGCTTGCCTTAAGATAATAGGCAAAGGCTGACTGGGTACATGGACAGCACAGCAGAAGAAATCGTGGGGGGCTGGGAAGATACAGCCATTGCAGGTCCCCGAGCAGAAGGTACGAACAGAGGCATGATCAGGCCCGATTGACAGGAAGTCGTGGACAATTCGCATGATGCCCAGCGAGCCCTGAAAGCGTGAGTTTGAATGTGGCAGTGTAACTGTTTGCATTTTGAGAGACTGTAGGCGTTGGTATGTTACGCCACTCCCCTATCATACCATAGCTTAGTGTAGACCAACATAAACCCCAGGTTGCTTAAGCTGGTATCTTAAAATGATTAATTGTACTTGTTCTTTTATTAAATGTAAATCATGCTTTTAGCTTATACAATAATGCTCTTCATATGTATAGCAATCTGCTATGTTATAATTGCTGATTCCATAGCAGGTATAATGAGAATTAAAGCTGGTAAGAAATAGAAGTGGTATTAAATATACTAACTTGCTACCTTCAAGTGTCAGCTTCATATTTCCGAGTAATGCGTCATAATGTCTGAGTCCAAACAAACTACACAAACAATTTCCTGGCTGTATTTTGTCAAGTATGTCAGGGGGTGCGAACACTCAAGGAAACAGTCCTAGCGCTAGACCGAACTCCTAGGGGCAACCCTTACCATAGAACACGACTCGATTCCGTGCCCACTTCACACAGCCCTATTTGGGGTGTCAAGAGGGGGGCAGAAATCACACCCTATACGGGCAATCAAGTCACACTGTGTGGTAGACCTGGTGGAAAAGCGATAGTATAGGGGACTCGACCCACAAGACCAGTCACAGTCTATGGCAGCAGGAGGCCGGGCATAGCATAACACGAGAGACATGAGGGGCCTGAGATATCGCTATTAGACACTGCTAACTGCAGCCGGAACAGTCTCTTGGGGGCCAGAGAGTATAGGGAGTACAGTGAGACAAGCAGGAAGCAATGATGACAAAGGGCAGCAACAAAAAAAACAAGCAAGCCACTTTGGACACCTTCACAAAAGGGCCGCCCAGCCGTCAGGAAGAAAGTGGCGAGGGCAAAGGGAAGGAGCCAGCATTTCCCCCTAGCAACATGACTGAAGAGGGAAACACAGATATTTTAAGTCACTGCAGCGCTACACACTACATTGGAGGCGAAGATAGACGCTTTCGGCTTAGATGTGGGACTGGTCCGATAAGATTTCCATGCCATAGCAGAAGACTGGGAAGCTGGAAGAGCAGGTCAAAGAAAACAGGGCAAACAGGGTGCAGACATCTAAGGACACTGACATCCTACAACAGAAAGTCAAGCTACTAGAGGATAGAGCGGAGGAGGCGGAAGGGTGGGCATGCAGAAATAACAGACTTGTTGGGCTGCCAGAGGGAACGGAAGGGTCTGACCCTACCAGTTACATTGAAAACATGCTGCTCCAAGAAATAGGGTTGGACCTCACACAGGGTTTCACGATCGAGGGCTCATCGTTCCCTTGCCAGGCGCGCCACCGAGACTTGTGATAACCAAGGTGCTGAACTATAAAGAACGAGAAAAGATCCTGGCCTTCTCCAGGTCGGGAGGGACGATACAAAGGACATCTGCAAACATCTCAATATACCCCGATTACACCTGCCAAGTGCAGAAGAGGAGTGTCCAGTATATAGCAACAAAGGCCAGACTCCGGAAGGCAGACCTAATATACATGCTGATGTACCCAGCCAAACTAAAAGTGATGTACAATGGCAAAGCCCTGTTCTTTGAGACACCGGGGGAGGCGCAAGAATGAATGGACAGAACCCAGATCCTGGAATCAGCTGAGAAGAGTCAGCGTACCCAAGAGAGGGAGAGATTCCCGGTGTGGTTGGATGTAATAGCAAGTTTCGAGAACATGAGTATATGACTAGCAATGGTGGAATTTGAGCTAATTAGTAACAAAATGCACAAGTAATAAAGGAACTATAAGAAATGTGACAAAGTAGCAGGAGCAGAATTGCCAGTTACGGAAACCCAGTAGAAGGAACGCGTTAGCAGAACCTACCAAACCTCCCCCGAGAAGTAGATTAGGGGCTACTGTACAGGGTCTGCCTATAGGGCACCAGGAGACTAGTCTAGCCACCAGGTTGAATGGAGCGGAACCGGGGTAGTCCTAGCCTGCTTGACATAGCAGGACGAGTTCCGTTTGAAGTTTGGTTTGTGTGGAGTTAGAGGGGGGGGGGGGGGAGTTAACAGTGGGGAGCCTAACAAAAATTATAACAGACTGCATCAAACTCCTACTGAGACTGGCCACAGAATGATGGCCTCACTGAAACCCTAGACGTGGGTCTAGAATTTCTGACACTATTAGAATTAGTACCTGGAATGTCAGGGGGCTTAATAATTAAGTGAAACACAGAAGATTGAGCATGTACATCCGGAGGAATAAAGTGTGGATAGCTTTGTTACAGGAAAGGCACTTACATGCACAAAAGAATCTAGAGAAGGTGTGGGGAGGAGTGATGGTGGGTTCCACATACGCAATGGGGTCCTCATCAGGTTAGCCTCCAATTTACCATTCAAAGTGCTGACAGTGAAAACTGATAACGAACGAAGGATGGCTATATTACACAGGCTATTGGAAAATAGGGCGATGGGTTGTAAATACCCATGCCCCAAACCACAATGCTACATTGTTTTCATTTATTATACATTTTTGTTGTTTTTTTTTTTTTTAAGACACTGTATGCGAGAATAGAACCCTATAGGAGTGGAATTTTGATCTGGGGAAGATACTTTAACTGCATGGTAGACACCACCAAAGATAGGTCAGATGAAACACAGATGGCCATCTCCTCCGGCCAAAGTACTGAACTCGTTACTAGAACACTTCCGACTGCAGGACTTACGCAGGGTGTCATGGTAACTGGGAAAGAACCACAAGCTCCACTACATAAAGGGTCTAGTTGGACCCAGTCCTGGGACCTTTGGAGACAGGCTCATGAGAAAGTGTGCTCTGCACACTTATTCTTGTGCACGTGCTGTTTTTTCCCCTGCAGGGCCTCCACGTGACTCCAGGTCGGATGTGGCCATAGGAGTGAATGGGGCCGCACGTGCAGCATCCTCTAGGAGTGGTAGGGTGGGGCCATGAGTCAGAACAAATGGGCGTGGCCGGGACCAGGCTATTTAAGCCTGCCCCGCCCACATGCAAGCGCTTCGCGTTAGTCTGCTTACAGCAGCGTAACGCTCACCGCCGCCTGAAGCGCATCCTGACCCGATTCCAGCAACAACTGCAGTTGGAGCACTTCCTTACCGATTTCCAGCAGCAACCGCAGTCGGAGAGCTTCCTTACCCGATTCCAGCAGAAACCACAGTCGGAGCACATCCTTACCCGATTCCAGCTGCCAGCCACAACACTTACTCGGGAGTCCACTTTCGGCCAGCATCATCGCAGTTCCAGTCATCCTTCACCCGCCAGCAGATCTTCGGATAACAGTCCTGGGACCTAAAACTAAAAAATGTTAGTATTTGTGTAAAAAAAATAAAAAAAAAAGTTTTTTGGGGTTTCGATTTTTTTTCCGACATTTTTTTTTCGAAATTATGACTTTTCCTATTATATGTATGTGTTTGACTTTTTTACATTCGACATTTTTTTTTCGACATTTTTGCTATTCGAAATTAAGTTTTCGACTTTTTGACTATAAACCCATTCCAGTCAGACATTGCCAGGCAATCCCTACAAGAGAAAAAAAAAGACAAAAAAAAGGGTTCGAAAAGCGATAGACATTACGCTAAGGTCACGCTTAGACCAATCCTCGCGCTTGACCTTAAAACCAAACTTGCCACCTATTGGGACATCGTGAACTCCCTTTTCTTCCATTGGGGCTCGCTTCTTGCACCGCAACTACCGCTGGGCCTCATATCACCTATTGGGGAAAAGGAAAGACGATACAAAAGAAACAGACAATCATTGAAAGGATACTTACCTTTGGATTGGTTCAGTCACAGCCGGTCTGGGCTGCCACGCACATGGACCAGTGAAGAAACTCGGTCTATCTAAAGCGCCCGTGCAGTGAGAAGCAGGACGGAGTACTCGCTATCATAATTAAACAAGTGAGACTATATGGGTCGGCGCATGCTCATCACATTCTGGGAAGAAGGGTTTGAGGGGGACCACAGTCATATCACAGCATTCTCACTGCCCCTCATTCTCGCAGCGCAGACCACAACACAAGAGCAGGGGAAGAAGCCTGACCAAGGGGAGCCAGTTCCAGGTAGGGCTGCAACCGTGCCCAAATGTCCCTGCAGAGACCAGGTGAGCGTAACATAGGGTTGAACATGGGAAGGACAGGGAATACTCATTACTCAGCGCCGCACAAAGTATATACTAGAATAGACTGCACATTTACTGGGGCGGAGCAGGAATCTTAATTCTCTGAACAAGAGTATTTAGCTACAATACTGTCCGGTCACTCACCGCTCGTAGCGAAATGGAGTGTGTCCGCCCCAAGGCCACCCATCCCCACATGGAAGTTGGAGTGAATCGCTGCAGGACACTGCATTTGCTGAGCATTTCAGGAAACGCTCAATCGAATATTACAGTAAATGAGTGGAGTGTGCAGAAAGTGGGTACAGTTTGGAAGGCGTATAAAGTGGTCATCAGAGGGGGTATGATACAGTCGGGAGGCGAGCAAAAAGTCATTGTCAGTGAACTGGAGAAGATAGAAGAGAAATTGAAGGAGAAGAAGGGGCGGCCCTGCTAAGCAAGGAGCACTTAGATGAATGGCCTGGTGCAACGGGACAGGTAAGGGAAGTTTAATTGTGTGAAATACCTGGAAATAAACCATGCGCAAGTGGATAAACCTGGGAGGATGTTGGCCTGGCTGTGCAGACGGGATGACACTAAGCCTCCAATATGCTCCATTTGGAACACAGATATGGAGGAGGTGAACATGCAAGCAGGCATAAACAAGGTGTTCTCTGAATACTAAAGGGCATTATATGCAGACACCCATGGAGGTGAGGAGTATGATATGCAGGAAGTTCTTGATCAGATAACTCTGCCCAAGCTAAATGTTCTACAGGCTGAACCTCTGGAGGCACACAACTTCGGAGGAGGTTGTGGCTACCATTAGGACACTGCCAACGGGGAAAGCGCCGGGAACGGACGGGCTCCCGAGCAAATTTTATAAAGCTTATGCCGATACGCTGGCGCCATTGATGGCTAAAGTGTATAACGAGGCGTATGCAGATAATATCCTACCTGGGAGTATGAGGGAAGCCTTGATAGTGTGGCTACTCAACCCAGACAATGCAAGTACAGATTGTGGATCCTACAGACCAATGTCGTTGCTAAATCAAGATAGCAAGATCCTCACAGCTATCTTGGCTAATAGAGTCTGAAAGGTAATACACATGCTGATTCACCCAGACCAGACAGGATATGTACCTTATAAGACTGCACCACCTGATTTATAGTACAGAAGATCGCACCTCAGAATGTGCAGTGGCCTCCTTACAAGCGACAAAGGAATTTGACTCAGTACATTGGGAATGGCTATATGCCACCATGATGATGTAGATTGGCCCGCGGTTCATGAAATGGGTACGGTTAATATATACTAGGCCAGTGGCCAGGGTCAAGACGGGGAGTACGTACTCTGAGGCGTGGCATTTGTACAGAGGCACAAGTGCACATTGTCCCCGATGTTACACATCATGGCGGCTGAACCTATGGTGGCATATTTGAGGCAGGAATATGGTAACACAGGCATAGACATAGGCAGGGTGAGACATGTGGTGTCCATGTATGCGGATGACATGTTGATATATGGAAGTAATCCGGAGACGAATCCGCCATACATTTTGGAGGTACTGGATAATTCTAGTAAATTAACAGGAATCAAAATAAATAAAAGTAAGTCTTACCTGTTCCCACTGGCCGCTACTGCAAAGAGAGCAGAGGAGGACCTACCAGACCATCCCCTGTCCTGGAGTAAGAACTCCTTTAGATATCTGGGCATTAATATTCATTATGACCCCAAGGAAGAGCATGAAACGAACACTGCGAGCCAAAGCCGGGTTGGTGGCGTCTATGGGGTTTTAGAGTAAATTGCCTTAGTGATGGGCAGAGCAGCGTTGTTAAAAATAGTTGCACAGCCAAGACTCCTGCACCGATTAAGGAATGTCCTGTACGATATACCAAGGCAGTACTTCCGAGACTTAGATAGGATGTGTAGGAGGGGAGGAACAGGGTAGCCCCAAGTACAATGCAAAGGCCGTACGAACAGGGTGGGTTGAAGATAAACTTTGAGCTGTACTTTCTGGCGTGCCAGTTGTAATACATGAGGCAATGGATGGCAGATGATCCCTCGGCGGAAACACTTCTGTTACAGCCAGTCATAAAACAAAGCTACTTTGAGGGACCTCCTGTGGATTCCTACCAGGGAGCAAACAGGGAACCCCTACTTAGTGAAATTGGGTATCCAAGTCTAGCATAGGGCATGTAGGGTTATGAGAATAGCAGACCCACTCACCACAGATACCGATAGCGGCTTTCCTAGAAGGGACACCAGGTAGTGGGGCGGTGATAGGAACAAGGTGGGAGTCTAGCAGAGTGGCAACAGTAGGAGACCTGCGGAATGAGGGGGGATGGAAGACATTTGTGGAATTGCAAGAAGCTACAGGCACACAAGCAGGACAGTTCCTGCTGTATAACACAGTAATGAAAGTACTGAGATATAGATGGCCAAACATGGAAGGGGTCATTGAAAATGAAGACATTGAGACGTTGCTGACTGTGGCGGAGGGAGGACACGCCATTTCTAGAATCTATGAGATTTTGATAGGTCAAACCTTGCAATCAGAGTTGAAATGCAAAGAGATATGGGAAATGGAACTGGGGAAAGACGTTTGAGGACAGAGAATGGAAAGAAATAACATTGTACCATAAGAAGGTCTCCAGGAATGCCAGACTACAGTTAATACAACTGTTTATCACACGGAGAGCATACCTCACACCAGCTGTTATCTAAACCTTTAAAAGGGGCCACTAGACAAGAATGTCCCAGATACAGGGCAGAGGACACTGGGCTTATACTTATGTTTGGGGGGGGACCGATTGTACAGGGATTCTGCAAGAGGGTTGCAAGTAAAGCAGCCCAGGGAGGTATAGAACTGGACATTAAGGCACCGGAGGCTTGCATGCTTGGTCAATATAAGAGAAATGTGAAAGATAAACCGTTGAACAAACTCAAAGATTTGATGTATATAATGACTAAGTGCAGCATAGCCATGGGTTGGAAAGACATAAAAGAACAGAGTATAACAAGATGGTGGAAGGAGCTGGAAAAATGGTGTGCAGCCGAGACGGGGGTATGAGAGAAGGCACTTAAAGAACAAAATCCAGATGTAGGAATGGATATACAGAGATGGTTAGCGCCAACTGTAACAGTTTGCAAATGAAGGAGGGGAAGAGGCTGCAAAGTCAGCACTAAGGAGGTTGATGCGTCATGATAAGTTGTGACTAGATAGGCTAAATAGACTCAGTTTAGGGGGGTGTTATGTAGAGTTAAGGTTCATGAACACAGATGACGTTGAAATGCTGAAAACTAGTTTGCTCTTCTAACCGTCTGTTACAAGGATTAATCACTGACAATCCTACAGATTAGCGGCATAGGAGCCATTTGTACTCCCTGAAAACATGCCAATACTCAAAAACAGGGCATTAATAAAATAAATAAAAAAAACACTGATTGGGCATGGATTGATTACTCTCAATTCAACAAAAAAAAAAATGGGACTTGAAATACGCCTACTACAAATGTTTATCTGGCACCCTGCCCACAGTTTGTATACTACAAACAGGTTGCAAAATTGAATATATGAATCAATTGTTAAGTATGCAATTGAACTGGCGGAGCATGGCCAGCAGCCATGCTGTGAAGACGTGTGCTTTGTGAGCTCCCGCCAGATCTGTAAATAAAGATAAGCCCTTGCTGAACAAACAGGAAAAAGCAGGTAAATCCGCAGAGCGACCTGCTGCTACCAAGATCAAGTGCCGTGAGACAACAAAAGCTGCGAGGGGCGTGGAGCGCTGGAAAAAAATTAGGCGGAGAGACGGCGGTGTCCGCAGCAGAAAATGGCACCGGCCTCCTAGGTGACGAGCCGGAGCAGCCATAACCCCGCTCGAGAACAAACGCCGAGTCGCGGGAGGATTGGCAATAGTGCCGGCCGCAGTGACCAAGAAGGAAACTGAGGTGGCGTGGAAGCCCATGAGGGTGCCAGGGACCGTGACTGCTGGTGAGAGTGGAGCAGCGAGCGCATAGAGGCAAAAAAGAAGGTAAGCCCCAGGGCAGGCAATGCAAAGTTAGAGGAGCTGGACAGAGGCCGAGGAAGCCGGACACAGGAATCGAGGGGGGCACAGCAGTCAACGGCCCTAACCAGTTGAGCACGGAGGGCACGCAGGGGGCAAGCAGACACTCGCAAAGAGCAGCATAGTCGCCACAGAGATGGGCCCGGGTAGCAGCGGCGACTAGATGGACAGCAGCACACTGGAGAGACCCTGCAGGAAATGGACTCCTGGCACCATGGGAAGCAGGCACCGGTGGCGAGGAGGATTGGAGGCGCCAGGACTACGCCCACTCCTCTCAGATCATTGGTGAATGTTGGAGACCTGAGGCACAGGCTGAACACAAGAAGTGACTCAGGGAGCAGGAGGACCTGGCCCATAACAAGCAAGAAGGGGAGGAAGCAGGACTGGTAGCCACGCGCAACCTGCACTACAGCAGGCAGCAAGTGCCAGGAGTGAGGCGCGGAAGGAGCTAGTCCACAGACAACAATATTAGTGCCCAAAAATAAAGTGTTGCGATATGATATCAGGGGGATACAAAAGGGGCACCAGACTGCACCTGGAGGATAGTACACAAAAGGCGACAAGAGAGACAATAGAGCAGACTGCGGTGATAAATGGATGTAGAGTGCCTGCCCCGTTGGATGCCCAAGGTGGACTGAAGGCATGAGAGCCGGGGCAATGCTGTAGCTGAAAGCCAAGAGCAGACTAAGGGAAGACAGCGCTCCAGGGGGTGCCCAGAACCAAAGGAGCGGCTAGCGACATTAGTCAGGGAAACTCCAAAAGGGCCGCCACAGGGTCTCCCAGCAGAGCGCTGCATCAGTGTGCACCTGAACCCCTTGTGAAGTCCCACTCAAAAGGGAAGGCACCAGCACAACCAAAGACTGAGGAGGGGGTGTCACGAAAGAGGGAGCGTGTACTGAACGAGGCCAGTACTGAAAGTGGACGACAAATATCGCAGTGCGGACTGGCAGTGGGAAGCCGGGCAGGCCAGGCCGCCCCAGAGCAACACAACCAAACATGAACAAGAGGACGAGGGGGTGGGAGGGGCATTCTGCCGACATGTCGGCTAGACCATATAAAGGGAAGACTAGGCAGACCAGAATGGATGCCTTTGCAAGCAAGGTAGAGAGTGGAGGAAGACCGTTGGAAGAGAGCGGTGACAAGCAGGAAGAGCCCAATGCAGAAGAAATCGTCAAAGCCATAGCAGCACTCCAAACCACATTGGAGAAGAAAATAGACAAGGTAATTATGGACGTGCAGTTGCTGAGACAAGACATACGAACGCTAGCTGAAACGGTGCAGACGGTGCAAACCCAAGCAGCAGAGAACAAACAGCATGTAGCAGAGACCATGACTGAAGTTAAGGGACTTAAACTGCAAGTGGCAGCACTGGGAAGCAGGGCAGAGGATGCTGAAGGACGGGCGCGCCTGTACAATTTAAGGATTCTGGCCCTGCCGGAAGGAGAGAAGGGTTGAAACCCCACGATGTGCTACTGCAAGAGATAGGGCCGGGCAATCTGATAAGGATTTACTGTGGAAAGGGCCCATAGATCCCGCACCAGGAGGCCTCCGCCGGGGGCACCACAGAGACGGGTGATATCAAAAATTCTGAATTAGAGAGAAAGTCGATCCTTGAGTTTTCCAGACGAGGAGGGGTCATTGAAAGAGGGTCTGCCAAGAACGCTGTATACCCGGACTACACATTGAAAGTACAGAAGCAGAGAGCAGTGTTAGACCCCACTAAGGAGTGACTGTGGAGGGCCTGCTTTAAGTATATGCCGATTTATCCGGAAAAGCTCAAGGTCATACACAATGGCACCTTATACTTTTTCAACACCAGAGGGTACACATGACTGGATGCACACTCTTGGGGTAGTACCTCTGCCGAGACGACGCAGCGAGGAGACGAGACTTGAGGGACAATGGAGTTGATGAAGAAGCCAGCCATGAAGATATGCATAACAGGGACTAAAGTGTCTTGCAAATGGTGGGAGGCGTAGTGAAAAAGCTGAGAAGGGAGGTAGAGGCACAGAGACAGCGATCAGCATGTTCACATGCTTTCACCTCAGTTCTTTTAGGGTGCCAGTTGGAGACACCTGCACGCGAGACCGGGATGAGGGGGAGATAACCGGTGGAGCACGAGAAGCGGCCGAGCCTGAACGAGCAGAGTGCCGTGGGCTATTGGTTGGAGGGACGGGGAGTTCATCTTTGAACCAACGAATTACAATACATTCAAAACCACTGCACTGCTTGCGGTAATCGCATCATTAAATATGGCGTGCAGCAGGCAAGGAGGATCTGGGTCAGAGGGAGAGGCAAGGACGAGTGGGACGCTGAGGGTGTGAGCTGGAGGCAGGAATGAGCGTTGTTAAGGTTATCACCTGAAATGTCCAGGGACTGAACTGTTTTGTGAAGAGGAATAGGGTACACACATTTGAAAGGAAAAGGAGCGCACATTGCCCTCTTCTCTTGCAGGAGAGGCATCCAACAGCAGCCAAACAACAAACGATCAGCAAAAAGTGGGGTGGGCAAATGTATGGCTCGGCGTATTCTGCATATGCCAGGGGCGCTCTTATATGGGTGGCTCCCTCAGTACCCTTCAGGCTGCAGGAATGCGACAATGAGGACAGGATGGCAATTGTATATGGGTTTCTAGAGCAACAGGAGCTCACAACGCTACTGCCTTTTTCAAGGCACTTGGCCCCAGCCTCTGTATAAAAGTGCCATGTGGATATGGGGGAGGGGAGACTTCAATTGCTCACTAGTCCTCTGAGTTTCTTGTGCCTATCAGATCCATCTATTACCACTAGCGAAAGTGCTGAGAGACATGATGGAGTTGGGCTTGAGACATATGGCGGTAAATGCACTGGGAAGGAAGGGGCTACTCCTATATTCTAGCCCACATGGAGTGCACACAAGCATAGACTATGTGCTTACGGCTAGCAAATCATTGGATACTGCGGCCAAATATAAAGCAAGGGTTCCATCAGACCATGTACCACTAGTCGTGACACGCCAAAGGACCGCGAGCAAGCCTCCAATCCCGACGTGGAGGCTGAGAGCAGAGGTGCTATTAGATGAGCAGTTCAACCCATATGAGAGAGAGAATACAGGAGTTCTTTGCCCAGAATGCGGGGAGCGCAACCAACAAAGGGACCTAGTGGGAAACCTTCAAGGTGGTGATGAGGGGGTGGCAATTGGTAAAATGGGGGGTATACGGAGAGAGCGGCTGCGCAGTATCACTGAAAAGGAAGAGCAGATTGCGGTACCGGGTGGAGGGGGGGGGGGACCACGAGGATGAGCTTGCTAAGCTCCGACAGACATGTATAGCGCACTGGGAACAGTTCGGCAAACATGATTATGCCCGATATCTGGAGAGACTACATGAGTGGGGATAAGCTGACTCCATGGAGTGATAGGGAGACGGGTAAATGCGGACCAGACTGTATATGTCCTGGGGCGCAGCATGTCTTGGAACCTATGCAGATTACACTACATAATTGACAAGACTAAAGGGGCAGAGGTAAAGTATGTGGTGGCTTCACTAAATGCAATCAAAGTGTTCGACTCCGTGCGATGGGAGTGACTGCATGCGGTTTTGCAGTGCTTTGGGGCCAGTCCAGGTTTTTTACGATGGGTGCAGCTGCTATACAGGAGGCCGATGGGTGAAAACAGGAAGCACATCTCAGGGTCATGGGAATTGGGCAGGGGTACCAAACTTGGGTGACCGCTTTCTCCTATTCTTTTCATCTTAGTGCTGGAACCCGTAGCGGCTCGCCTCACAGCAAACTTTAAGGAAGCTGGCATATCAATAGCTGGCAACATACCTGTCATGGGCGCTACTCCCGAGGGGCCAGGACTGGCCGAGCGCCCTCGGAAGCAGACCCGTCTTCCACTACTCCGGACCCAGCAGACCCCTACAGGGGCCCTTTGGACCGTGTCCTGGCGCCTTTGGCGCCAGGCTCATGAAGGGTTTCAGTATCGGCGCCATAGGCACCGGGCTCATATTGATACAGTGTAATAATGCTTGGGTGGACTTACCTGAGGCAGACCATGCTGCATATTTACCCAGAACAATCCAGTCTGGTTGAAGTCCCCAGCCATCAGGGCTGGGAGGAACTATTCCCTCCATTCAGGAACTCTTTTCTTACCTGGGTGGAACCGGTGGAAGAACACACACTGGAAGCACTTCTCTGCTATTTAAACCACGCCCGATGGAAAACACGTGCTTCGCGTTATTCTGCAGCAGCAGCAGGACGCTCACCGAGTCGGCTCCTGCATTCCAGGTCCAGAGTCATCTTCAGCTTCCGCGCAGCAACCTGTGGATGAAGAAAGACACAGAATAATACTTACCAGATCCCGGAATCCAGTCACCGGCAAAACCTGCAAAGAATAAACATAAGGTTAGAAAAGTGCAACTCGCTCGCAGCCGCGCCCGCTTACCTGATCCATCCGTGATTGCAACGGAGCTAACCGCGGCCTTCTCTTCGGCAGCTTCTCTGCACCTGAAAGGCAAAGGACAATTAAAAAGGGGTTCGGGTGAAGGCAGTCGCATTCATCTTAACTTACCAGTTTTTGCATGCGCAGAAGCGGCCGCATCAACCGCAGCATCCCGGCACCTGACAACTAGAAAAAGGACATTATTAGAGGTGCCATTAAAAGCGGCCAACAATCATTATACTTACGTGCATCGGCACTTGCAGTGGCAACGGATATAAAGCCTGCAGCATCCCGGCACCTGAAAACTAGAAAAAGGACATTATTAGAGGTGCCATTAAAAGCGGCCAACGAACATTATACTTACGTGCATCGGCACGTGCAGCGGCAACGGAAAACTACGCCCACAGCATCCCGAGGCCTGAAACAAAGGAAAAGGGACATTATTGAGGTGCCCATCTTTTAAAGCCTAAAGACTACAGTATACTTACAGGCACCCGCTCGTGCAGTAATGGCGGCATCGCTCTTCGGCATCCCAGCACCAGTGCCACAACTAAGGAAGCAAAAGACTTGAGCCTCAACACTGAACTCATCCAGTGACGTAACTGGAATCCACGCACCCCTGCACCAGACGCAGGATGGAGAGCTCAGCATTTATATGCCTAAGGTGAGAGCTCGCCGAGACAAGTAGAAAGCTAGGCTGTGGGAGAAACTGGCGATTGGTGGGAGAAGGAATCCCATCCAACGGTGATTAACCCTTTTTCTTCCACCTGCAGAAAACTTACCCTGCAAGTCAGACATTCGATAAGAGGAAGCCCAGTCCTGAGAGTCGTCCGAGCTCTACGCTTCTCAATTGAAGAAACGATAGCAGCCCAGCCGGGATCAGCGCCTCCGTGGGAATCAGGTGAGCGTTACAATACCTGTGATCTCGCTATACGCAGACGAAATGCTCCTATATGTGCAGAACCCAGAAATGAACCTACCGTACATGCTGGAGGTCCTGGACGGGTTTGCTAGGTTATCAGGCATAACCATCAGTAGGGAGAAGTTGAGGCTGTTCCCATTGGTGGGATTGGTAGGGCTGGACCAAAGGTCATTTACTGAATTTGGAGTTACAGTGGGTGGTGGAGACCTTTCGGTATTTGGGGGTGGATATTTATCTTGACCCTGAGAAGGACCATGAGCTGAACACACCAAGGGCATTCCATGGGGTTGATAAATCAATGGACTTCTGGCGGAGGCTGCCGTCATCTATGATGGGACGAGCTGCAGTATTAAAGATGGTGGTACTGCCGTACCTGCTCTACCATTTCGTTAATATACCCCATGACATTCTGGGGCAGTTCTTCAGAAAATGAACTTGCTGGCTAGGGGATTTATCGCGGGAGGTGCAAGATAGTGTTGGACACACTTTCTAGAGATAATAGGGATGGATGAACCAGAGTGACGAACTTTGAGGTGTACAACCTGGCGGGTCAGCTGCAGTTTGTCATGACCTGGCTAGCAGATGAAGGGTCACTGGACACTAGGTTGCTGCAGGGAGCGGATGGCCCATACTATCTGAGAGAGGCACTCTGGGTAGGGGATGCTAGGTTACGGGAGGCGCTGGAGCTGGTAATCCTGGGTAGGAGAATTTGGCGCAGACTGGAGGACGGTGGGGTAACGAGATCTGTACTCCAACATACCCCTTGCTTTAATTACAGGAGGAGTCCAGGAGAAGCTTGCAGTCATCGGCTTCACTGAGAACCAAATGGGATAATTACCCTGGGAGACATAAGGAAGGAGCATGAGTGGAATTCTCAAAACAGACAGGACAGTAGGACATTCCCAAAGGGCAATTTTTGTTGTACAATACTGCAAAGGACAGATGGCCGGGGCTGAGAAAGTGGGAGGCAGGGGACACCATTCTAGAAGCCCTTTATGATGTAGCAGAAGAGGGGCACACAAGTGAGGCTCTGCGAATTGGGCCAGGGTACTGATACACAAGCGTCCATCTAGCGTCCAGGAACACTAGATTTAAGCAGATACAGCTCCAAGCGCGCCCAGGAGAAGAGATGCAGAGATGCCCCAGGTGTGCGAGCGACTCGGCCGGGATGCTGCATATTTAAACATTTACAGAAAAAAAACAAGTATGAAATTGACCTGAAAAGGCAAACCACTTATCAGAAATCATTAGCACTGATATTTCATGGACAAGGGACCACATTTAGTATGCACACAAGTAAACATAATTTTAGGTTCCAAACAATAAATGAGCATGCCAACATCTTGGTAATGTCCATTAAATGCTACAGCAATCGGCACGATTTCTCCCTCACTTCCTCCAACTAGCATCACAATCTCAAGATTCAACAAAACACAATATTTTAGTCAGGACGGCTTACCTATCAAAGCCAGCTCTACTTCTTGCAACAGTGGAAGCAGCAACAGGCAAGCCAAGGTTGGAGGAAAGGGAGACATTATCCAAGATGCGGCTGCTATCACTCATTAAGGAATCCATACAGAAGCTTGGCAAAGTCTCATCTTCAATATTGCGAAAATGCTCCGCCATTGTAAAGCAATTGTGTTACCCTGCACATAATTCAGACAAAAAGGTAAGCATAGCTTTCTGCTCAAATTTCAGGTCACAGCTCTGAAGCAACACATCAGCTGAAAATGAAGATACAGCTCATACAAATGCTACAACTAGACAGCAATGTCACTTAAAATGAAAATTGATCCTTCACACGAATGCAATAGCAGTATTAAACTATTCATTACAGTTGGCTCAAAGGTCCATAGTTACCAAGCAGGAGGATCTAATCCAATACTTACTATATAGTAACTGTAGGAGCCAACATGTGTGTCACGCTTTCCCCCCTGCAACCACAAGGCAAATTTAGACACTGAAGAATACTACATTTGCAGAGTTCTGAAATCTCCCATGGCTATGCGTCAGAAAGCCATCCAGCCCTAATTATGCTTTGATTTCTGAGACTTTTCGATCCCATTTGAAATTCAGGAAAACTAAAACTACAAGTCCCAGAATTCAAAGGGAAAAACAGTACTGAACGGCCATCGAGCTCTGCATTTGTTCCATTGAGAAAGGTCATCTTTAGCACATGAATATCATTATTGACCCCTCTGAACTGGTGACCTCCAGCCCTTTCAGATGAGGGAGCAATAGCGTTGAGATGGATTGGGATGCAGAAGTTACTCAAACGTCAATCAAAACGACTCCGGTAGTTGGCCAAAAAAAGGTAACTTTTAATATCAATTATCTAAAACAGGGAGTACAACGGACATCAATGGACGTCTCAGCGTAAGAGCACTCAATGCATCTTAAAAAAAAAAAAAGCATAATTGTATATTAAAAAAAACATAATTGATGGCGTTAACCTACATATTACTAACGTCATCCTACACAAACCTATTGAAGAAAGTGATGGGACTGGAGGGAGCATCCAAGTATACTATCCATACTCGTCAGAGAGTGAAGAAAAGTGATAGGTTTTTTTAACATCAGGTGGGGCAACTAAGCCCTCCTCTTAAACAGGTCACGATGAACGTCACTAAAAACACAACATCCCATTGGTTACACAAACTACAGGACCCTTAATTACGCAGACCCCCTAGCATTGTTTGGCACTCTAACCTCCGTCCGTACTTTTCTACCTACGTTTAGCATCACAAAGGCTGGCCTTCCAGGTGCTGGTGAGCTAGTCTTAACCATAGCTTCCCATCAATTAACATATTCATCATCACCTCAGTGGTCTGCTGTCAATTAAGGCTTTGAACTTGTTCTTGGGAATGTTCTTTTGCTCCGGAGAATTCAGGGGAGTGGAGGCACGCTCCGCCCTCATGAATAGGAGCCGTATTCGTCCGACTTCATCCTTCCACGTGACTTAAGACCACAAAATCGAGCCCTAGTGTATTTAAAATACTATTTTCTAATAGACCTCTGACGTCTTCCGTGTTTTTGTCCATTTCTTCTGAACAAGAGTTTTGTTCTTTCACACTATTTGTATCCAATGTCTGCTCAACCCAACCTGATAAGACCTTCGCTTCTTGGGGCTCGTCTAACCTTGCCTTTCAGAGATCTGCGCCTGTAATTCAATAGCTTTTGTAACTGCAACACTGTAAAATGTATGCTGTAGACAATTACTATGTTTCTACATGACTGGGCGCATGTACGGGAAAGAACTCTGGAATGCAATAGTGTTTATAGCAATGCATTCCTTAAAGAACTATGTATCTCATGATGGTTCTTCCAATGATGTCTGATAGTTTTCTGCCAAAATTACAATGACAATCCCTTGTGGAGGAGGTTGATGAAAACTATGTACATGTCATCAGTCATGTCAAGAATGACATTTGTGATGTCATTGGTGTTAGTCCTTGCAGTGAACAGGGGTCTTGCGAGTTCTGGTTGCTTAGCTTACCATTAACTGGTGAATTTCTGGGGGTTTTCGGTTTTACCTATAAAAATTACATCCCTGTAACAATGTTTGTCCACTGAATTGCATAGGTTTTTACTAGTGCAACTTAATCATAACGTCCTTATAACAATGTTTTCTGTCAGTGAATTTCATTGGTTTTTAGCAGGATACCCTTAGTTTGTGAAGAACTGTGCAACATAGTGCAACTGCTGGCACCATATACATGTGGACAGCAGTCTCAGACTATGCGTCTGTTTGCAGAGATAGTGTGCCATCCAACCTGTTGAGGAAGACAGGTGTTCTCTTACATAGTGGTACCGAACACCAAACGCAAAGAACAGACAAACAGCACCATGTGCAAGAATTGCCAGGGAAAATAAAGTAGGTTTGCAAATTGTGCACTTATGAAGCAAACAGGACAAGGGCATATGGCGTACATCATAACTGAATTCATCAACAATAGAAGTGACATCTGCCTTCACCAATCTTACCGCACTGCTACTGTAAAGAGGAACAAAGAACGAACGGCCAAAATAACGACTGGAAAGTGCTAAGACCTGAACATCACTACAATGTAGTAAGGACCCTAAACTTTGTAAAATAACTGCACAGGTATGCAATAGTACAGAAGCATAACGTGTCTTGGTGTAACGCAGCAATGGCAAGCAGCTTCGAGTGTCAAGAACAACATTTCCCTCATGACGCAATGACTTTCTGTAGTAACCCCATTGGTATGCACAGTGCCGTGAACCGTAAATTATGTAATATATATTGCTGCATGTACAACAAACACATTCTCTTTTTGGTAAGAACATATAGCGGCAACCCTTCCACAACAACATACGGGCATAGGAAAGGAAAGAAACTCTGCATAAGGAAATAAACAGCTTGGAAGTCTAAGTGGAGAAATTGGTGAACAATTGCGCCGCTTTAAAGGTTGCGTACAAGGATATAATTTTGACAAAATGACAGCACTGGCACACCTGCACGTGTACTTCCCCCATGTCGGAGTCCGCCATTCCCTCAAAAACCGTTTAATGGGAGACGTTACGGTAATACAGCAATCTCACCATCCCCTCACAACCAAGTTCTGCAAATCCCCATTTCCCCACAATAAGTACGTCTATTACACCTTCCTTTCCAAATGGGGTTCATGCATGTTTACAAGGAACGGTAATAGTGAGAATGGTGCCGAGTGTTTGTGTGGTATTCTTTTTTTTACCTGAAATGGGATTCCGACTCACCAGCACACACTCCTCGTTGCAGCGACCGCAATAAGAAAGAGGTAGGTGTCCTACAGACGCTGCAGCTGTCCAGCCTATCCACAACGACAATGGAGGTATCCGTATGCCGCTAGCAGGCTCTGTATGTCCGCATGTTGACCACCACCTATCAATGCGTGTGGGACCGGACGTTTGTGCGTAGTGAAAGTGCACGCATGTGTATCTGTTCCTGTGTCCTGGGGACATTGCCACTGTGCAGAATATGCAAAGGAACTTTAATTAGGCGGGGCGTCCACCCACGTCCTACATGTAGCTATGCAGATAAACATCCCACCTGCTGTACCCTAGAAATAGCCAGCATCTCCCTAAATGGTTGGCGCACAGTCAGTAGAGAAAAGGCAACGGCGTGCATAGGACACCCATGCACCTGCGTACAAAGTATTCTGCCCAAAACGCGTCCAGCGAACAGCTGTCCCAAAGGACAACAATGGCGACATCACCATGCGACCGCACCCACGCTGCGCGTGATCCCTTATTTCGGGGACAGGAGCCAAACCCTCAAACAGCTGGAAAGTCCAGGGTTCAGCAATTTATGGAGTGGTTTTCGGAAAGTACACACAAACACACCACAATGTGCCATTGCACATGTATATGTTTTGGAATAATGTAGGCCTGCTTTCCGGGTGAAAGTTGTCCACAGCAATCCTACAATAGGGCACACCCCAGAGATGCTTTGAAATCTGTTTGCAGCTTTTCAGAACAGAGTAGCAGGCCACATAGGTTTGCCGTGTAAGTAATGGTGCACCAAATCTGCATCCAAATCTACTGTGCTACAGTGCGTCTGCAACTAATAGCAACCAAGTCCGGATGAGTACACACACGAGAAAATTATGAACTGACCTTGCTGTGACCCACACCTACAGCTGCAATAGTCCCCATTGTCCCAATCTCATGGGTAGCTAGCGGCAAAGGGGAGAATGCACAAGTGCGCTTCCCCAAGGACGGCGAGGGCCATGTCCCAATGAAGCAGAAACATTTTGTCTTCCCTTTCCAGTTTCTTCTTTGCAGCACGCCATCATTGTGTACTGTTAAAAAGTTCCACACGCTTCCACCAATGACATTGAAGAGCTCTCCATGTAACATCAGTCCTGTACAACAGTCCTCTTTGTGCAATAACGTTTATGGGTGGGGTGTGTACAATCCCTGTGGCTCCACAATCCCATTTCCATCACCGCCATCCTGAAAATCCCTGGATGTAGCTTTCGTGCTGCGTGCAAGCGTGGGGGAATAACTTGCAACCAGGGTGGGGGGGGGGGGTTTTGTTGAAGGGGGCGGACAAAAAAAGTATTGTTACACTCACCTGGTTCCACGGGGACGCCACCCAGCAGTTGGGACTCGGGTATCCTCGGCGGTTCCCAGGTGTGACCAGCGGGAAGGTTCTGCCTGGAATACAGATGGGCAATGTTCAAGACTGGGCAACTGGGGTAAACAGTCCCCCACCACTCTGTATACCCGTGGCCCCACTGGAACTCTCCTCACCTTGTTTTTAATGCAGGTGTGTTCTCCGTCCTGCCTTATTGGCAGGGGCGCGTTGTGCTTGATGGGCGTTTGCGATAGAGTTACTTCACTGATGCCGGCCCACTTTGAGTCTTTCAGTAAGGTCTTATTGCTGTGCTATATTATTGTCCTTGCATGCCTTTTCAGTTTAACTAATGCATTTTTCTCTTCCTTAGGTGCACGGAAGTCCGATGTGTGGCATAGACTGAATTGGGTTTGGCCGTTAAGTAATGGCGTTTTTAGAGCGCCATGATGCGGTGAGTAGGCGCTAAGCGCAGCGCTATGTCTTGGCTCTTGCTAACCTGTTGTCTTGTCTTCCCACAGGTCGCAGTGATCACCCGGTGCCTGGAATTCCAGAGGCGATGCTGGTCGAGGAGCAACTTGCGAGGTAAGCTTTCAGCACCGCTCATTAAATTGTGAAAATGTCTAACGCCTTGTTTCTTCCTATTTTGTGCAGTTCCGTCGGTTCGGGAGGAGCGCTAGTTCCAGGATGCTGATCTCAAGAGCCGTGGACAGCTAACGATGAAATTACAGGTAAGCTGCTGCTGCTAACGATGTCCTTTTACTCCTTTACAGATGCTGTTCTTCTGAGGTTCCCAGGTGCAGCTGAACACAGTGAGCGTCATGTTGCAGAATTGCAAAGTAACGCGAAGCGTGTTATCCCAGTCGGGTGTGGTTTAAATAGCTACAAGAAAGTAGTCCAGGTAAAACGGTTCCTATGGTACCACACCCAAAAATACTATACCGCATAGCTTGCTTCCAAGTAGCCAAGCTATGTGGATGCCATGTTGATCGACACTGAAATAAATAGTTCCCAATACAAGTCCTTTATCAAGTATGAGCCTGGCGCCAAAGGGGCCAGGACTGGCCCCAAGAAGGCCTAGGCCAAGGATGCCTGGTTTTAGTGGAGACCCTTCCTGGCCCATGGGCTTGCCAGGGGGTCTTCTGGATGGGGGTCGTGACAAGTATACATGCTTCTGTTGATCTTCCTGCGTCTGGCTCGGACCATCCATGTGCAGTGGCCCATAATCTTCATGATGTTATGAATGAGACAAGCACCTTGGCAGTGGGAAAAAGCCGCTTCACTAGATTTAGCAACCTCGTCAGTTGACGGAACAAACCTAAACAAGACATGTAACCCATTTGCATGCCGCCGTAGTGGGTAACGATAACATGGGCTCTAGCAAAAGTGGCCAGGTCTTTGCAAAGAGCATCCATGTCGGCTAAAATGTTCTCTTAGACACCGTTCCACAATGCGACCACTCCTTCCAATCCAAAATTGCCATCAAAGTTTCTTTCCAGGGCATACTTGTGCAGATCTAGTAGAAAGGCATCAGCTACAGGCAACAACCCATTTCGCCATGTCAGCCAGTCTCACTTCGCAGAGTATAATGTACAGCAGTTTGACCGCCCCTTCCTGTAAACCACACCCACAGTACCTGATTGGATAATGCCGAAAGTCCCATGACCACTGGACAGCAACGTAAGAAGTGCAGATGGTGGCACGTGCGAGGGCCGCACCCCAGTAAAGCAGGAGCAGTCCTTCCCTTTCCACTACCTTTTGTCCAGCAAACCCTCATTGGGTACAGGTAAATTGGCACACGATTCCACCAATGACATCCAAGACATTACCATACAACACTGTCAGTTCTGCACAACACTTCATAGGTACGGTTACAAATTCAGCCTGCTAGTGTACGGTCACTTGACAGCAAGTCCAGTACAAAGTTCAGTAAAAGATTGCAAGATTTGTGCATCCACATTCATCCACTTGCGCACCCATCACCACAAAATGGAGGTACAGAAATGTTTTCGGCACTATGTGTAGGACTGTGTTACAAGTGCCTCTGCGCACGGTATCTGCCACTGAGCGGCTAATACGTTCTTTAAAAGCATACTGTTTTTTCTCCATCCCCTACCATGAAGTGGCACTTCAGCGTTGTATGTGCTCACAACTTTCTCATTTACCCATATCATACAGTGCAATATCGACACAGGAACTCCCGGCTTTGCTTCCGACAAGTCTACGAAATGTTTTCCCCACTAACCCACCTCCTACATAAATCGTAAAAAAAAATGGCAATAGCAGCATTGAATGTACCGTACCAAGCAAAAGCAACTTTCCAAAAGAGAATTGTCTGCACAGTTCTTGTGTAGGCTGCACTATTGCAACAGGTTATTTTTAAATCTGCCCACCTTCTACTTTCCGCCCTCTGGAACGCATCCAGAAGGAGTGCGCGACTTGGGATGGCATCTCTCCTGCACTGAAATGTCGCCAATAGCTCCCAGTGACTGCGAAGAATAAAGTGGGAAGACTCTGCATTATGCAGAAGGCCTTCTGGCCCCTGGGACCTCAATACCTTCAACTCTAACTCCATATATATATGCGCGCGCAAGCTCTTACCTCATCTGTCTCCAACTCCCACAGGGTCAGGCGCTTCTGCAAAAACCCGTTGGTGGTAGATGTGCGTTTTCGCCTGGGGCGTCGCTCTGCAACAGCCTACCTGCCTCCCCGACACTTGAGGGGAACCATCGCCGGTTCCAGAAACACCTCAAAGCCTTTCTCTGCCGTAGCATACAATTGCACAACATATGATACACACAATGCATGCAGAACAGTAAGATGCCTGCCACTTACCGTGTACATTGCAAAGTTGTTTGTTTTTTCCCCCGCAGTACCGCACACTTTTCAAAAAATATTGTGCACACGCAGCACAGCTTGCATGTTACTAACTGCAAACAAATACATACAGTTCATGCATACACCCAAGATGCCTGCTCCTTACCTTGCTCACTTCCACCATAGCCTTCTACACTTTTGTGCAAAGAGACCTAGCACAATGTTTGCGTACACACCAGACCCACCACCTCTTTTGCTCCAGTGTCCTTTCCATGGCTCCCACCCACAAAATGGCTGCATATGGCACGTGGAAGCGTGAAAGTACAGTGTAACCCGCAAGTTTTCCTGCTAGGGAGAGGGGTGTAAAGCAGGGTAGGGTTTTGGGTCTGTAGTAATGTCTCAGAAAATATATTTTTACATTTTTTATCCTGTTTTTGTACATGCTTGCATCCATTTTTTTAAAAATGTTTTTCCATCAACTTGTTTGCTTGTCCTCCTGACATTTGTATGCACTGAACGTAAAAGCTTCTCTTACATTGCTACAGGATTCTCTACAATGCTTTGTACGGAGTGGCAAACGAAACAGCATTGCCAATGAAGGTTTAAAACAATGCCATTTCCTTGGAACCACTGCGAATCTTCCTCGCTAATACGGTCATAGTCGGTGCAGGACATTCCAGCACTGCACATAAGGTCACACGTGCTTCCGTTTATAAAACGCCTCCCAACCTCTGGCTGTGGACAAATTACACTGGCATGGTCCCAAGCACCTCTCGGTGGTATGGATGAGAAAACCTTGGCAGTGGGAAACATCTGCATCACTGCTGTCAACTTCTTGAGGTGACGGAACAAATGTAAGCACGAAATGTACCCCAAATGTAGTCCTCCATAATGCACACCCACAACATCCCCAGTACCGACACATGTACAAAGGAGAACCATGGCACCTGGCACCGAAACCCCACTCAGACTGTGCCCCAAAAAGCCTCCACTCCTTCCAACTGAAAGTTAGTATCAAAATCTCTTTCCGCAGCATACCTGTGCAGATCTTGCATAAAGCCATCGCCCACTATCAGCACTCGGCGTCTGTCCATCTCTGCCAACCTCACTACATCAAAGTTTTGGTAAATAGGTCACCGCCCCTTCCTGTGAACCACACCCTGGACACCTCATTGGATATTCCCCAGTTCCATTTGCAAAGGCACCATGATCAAAAGGGCAGGATGTGGCATGTGCGCTTTCCCAGCTACAGCGAAGGGCACGCGCCAGTAAAGCAGACAATACTTCTTCCCTTTGCACTGCAACTATCAACACAACCATGAAACGCATGTGCTCCACAACCATTCTCCAAAGATCACCACCCTGTGCCTGATGCACTGTCAAACCTGCATTGCTGCAGTAGGTGTGCTCCTTGGACACATTCACTGCACCATGACACAACCATGCTTGTGAGCATGTCACCAACTACCACAATATGCCCCACTGGCACCAGCACTCATACCAAACCTCTGCACCGCTATGGAGCTGTACAGCGCAAAATGCAACAGTTACCATAATCTGCAAACATAACACTGTCTCCGGCACCCCTATGCACTTTCATTCAAATACTATGGTTTTACCGACTTCCATTCACAAAGTACTGTGTCACTGCCAAACTAACCACAAAATGTTTACAACATTGCCCCTACTCCAACCAATCTGCACACAACACACTATCCAAGGACATATAAGTTGCACTTCAACCATGCCCTCTTCCATACTGATAGTATGCAAACACTGCACCCAGTGTCCACACTTGTTGACTTTTCACTATCATCTGCAGCCACACATCAAAAAAACTTTACCAAAACACATTAGCAGCCTTGTAGTTATGGTTAAATTGCTAAACTTATAGGAGGCACTTTTTCAGCTGCTTATAACTTCGTTAACTTTGGTTGAAATCAGACCGGTAATTCTTTTGCAAAACACTGAAATTAACATCACAAAAAAAAAAAAAAAAAAAAAAAAAAAAAAAAAAAAAATCAGCGATATCTGGGTCCGCTCTGCGGACCCATTTCCCTGTTCACTACAAGGGCCGATGTCTCATTGGCCTGCGGTACGTCGTACTGTCGGCGAACAGTGGTCGCGGCTGGCTGTTGGCTGGAGGGAAGCGTGCTGTGCGTCAAAGTATTTGGGAAAAAACACCATGGTATATCGAGGATAGTGTCACACTCACCCGTGTCTCTGCAGGAGCGATGGATGAGCCTCCCTTGACCCAGAGTTCTCACTTGCCCTGTTTCACCCGGAGGGATACCTGTCAAATACAAGGTGTACACTTAGACCTGAATTCACCAGATTCCCCAGGGCCATTTCCTTCTCTTAACTGTGTGCTGTGATGTCCCCTTAAGGGCTTACCTTGATCTTTAGTAGGGTGTGCACTCCATCCTGCATTTGAAGGGGCGCGATTCACTCATGTGATTGATGCCAATGTCTGTAGGCGGAGGTCAGATGCTACACGCTGTTTTATGCCTTCACAGCGAGGCCGAGTGTTCAAGGCGCCAGTTTCTTCACTGGCCAGAAAGTCCTTCCAACAAGTGAACGTTGGAGAATGTTGAGAGTGTCCAAAATTGTCCGTAATGCCTTTGTTTGCCAGTGTTTTTGTGGGTGAGTAGCGCTGCGTGTAGAAGCTAGCTGCTGGTAGGTATGCGCAGTGCCTTCAATTCGAGCGCGCCTGGTAATGTCTCTCCCTTTCCCTTGCAGGAGTAATTATGTGGTAGTAGCGCCTCGCGTCCAGGTTCAGCACTACTGGAGACTTGGTGGTTTGGTAAGTATGCACGGAGGCTTTGGTAAGTATGCACTGCGTTGAGCGAGAGAGCAGCGAAATAAGTGTCCGCATTATTAGGGCGAGCGCAATGAATAATGTCTCTTCTTTCTTTTGCAGGGGTTTGTGCGCACGTACAACTGACCAGGATTCCAGCGTCACAAGAAGATTCGGTGAGTATGCGCAGCGTTACTGATGTGCGCGTGTAAACTCAGTTCTTTGTTGCAGGATGATCCGGAGCAGGTAAGCAGAAGCAGGATGATCAGATGATCCAGAGCAGGTAAGCAGAAGTAGATGATCCAGAGCACGGCAAGTGTGCTGCTGATACAGCTCACAGTAAGCAACACGAAGCACTGGAAGAATCTTGGGTGTGGCTTATATAGCCAGCCACACCCAAACCATACAGAGTTCATGAGTTATCATTCACTTCCTGTTTTGGCAACAGGAAGTGGTAACCAGGAAGTTACTACAAACACTAGGAAGGAATTAAAGGAGAGATCTGCTATGGGTTCTTTGTGTGCCGATGCCAGGCCTGCCAAGCCTCCACCCAGCTTGCCCCAACTACCTGCCCGATACCCATGACAGGTAGTGGAGCGCCGAAAGGCGCTGGAAACAATGGTTTGCAGGATCAGCTGGGTGAAAGAGGGTGAAGCAAACATAATGGCAATGTTTATTGCTGTAGGCTACAGCTGGCGGTGGTTGCGTTATTTTGCAGCCATGGGTTTGTGACGAAATGTTAACCTGCTTCTTTGACTTGGCTTACTGTGGGTCTGGGTAAGACATAGCCTTTTTACTGCATGGCCATGCCATGTAGAAAGAGCCTAGGCTTGGTCACCACCCCTCCCCCACAATGTAGTGGCTGTATGCAGTGAGGCACTTGGCGGTTAGGTATGTGGCCGAGTTTGCTCACACCGTTGCTGCAAGGGAGACCATAACGACATCGAGAAAAGGAAGGATTGTTTGGCAGCACACTGTTGCGATATGGACCATTCCCGCTGATACTGACATACGATGCATTGGTGGTTAGGTGCACAGGGGACTATCATATGTTGGCCACTGTAGGCAGACTGTATGGGGGATGGAGAGTGCCTTGGAGGTAATGAGGATATTTGCATGCGTTGTGTTGTGCCTGCAAAGGCCCTACTGCCTTGTGTGCATGGCAATGGGCCTTGGTCGTATCAGTGCGGGCATTGGTTGAAAGTAGGTGTGCAAATGTTGCCTTGGATGGCTCCTTTACTGTAGGTATACGAAGGTGTAGGTAGGAAAGCACTGTAGGAAATAAACGTTACTATGCATGCCTCTATTGCCTTCCAGTGGGTGTGTAGTAGGACTAGGCAATTGGGTGCATGGGCGGAGGCCGTAGGCCTCCCCTTTGTACCGAAGAGCCTCGGCTTTGGGCACAGGCCTGCATTACGGAGGGCAGTTAGACATTGACAATATTTGCAGTTGCAGTGCTGCGTTGTGTTATGCATGCAAACCCCCTAATGGCTTGGGTGCATGGCTGGGGACCTTGTACAAAACAGGGTGGGTAGTGTTTGAGTGTTTGAAAGTAGGTTATAGAATGTTGCATTTATTGGGTTCATTACTGTACCAATATGATATGTACCTGTGGACAGGAAAGGTAAGTGGGCACATGTTTCAATGAATGCCTCCATTGCTGTGGGTGTGGCGAAGGAGTAGGTTGCTGGCAATGAAACTGCAACAAAATGCTGCAACGTATGGGAGTACTGTGCTATTTATATGTGGATTGCACACATACGTAGAAAGTGCGCATTGAGTCTAGGTAGACTGCATTGGGGATAGGGAATGAATTGGAGGTAATATGAGGGTATTTGCAGTTGATGGAGGACGGTTTGTTGGCACTGCAAAGGTGTACTGGATTGTGTGCATGGCCCGGGCTATTGAATGTAACAGTTTGGCCACTGGTTGGAAGTAGGTTGGAGAATGTCACGTTGTGCGACTTCGTTAGTGTACCCACATGTACTGGTAGTCAGGAAAGGTACGGGGCCACATGCTAGTATGTAACGAAGACTGTAGGGTTTGGCCACAGCCTTGTTTTACTGAGGGCAGTCAGACATTAGCACATGGAAGGAATGTGTACGCAGATACTCGCATACTTTATTGGTGGGCAGTTGTGGAGGCGACTATCATTGTTTGGTGAGTGCAGGCAGACTCCATTGGGGATGGGGAGTGCATTGGAGAGAATATGAGGATATTTGCAGTCGGAGTGCCATGTTGTCTTGTGCCTGCAAAATCCCATACTGGCTTGTGTGCATGGGTACGGCCCTTGGCCGTAACAGTGTGGGCACTGGTTGGAAGTAGGTGTGCGATTGTTGCGTTGTTTGAGTACATTGCTGTATCTATCCATACTTGTAGGCAGGAAAACACTGTGGGAAATGTTACCATGCATGACTAGCGTTCCAGTGGGTGTGTAGTAGGACTAGGCAATTGGGTGCATGGGTAGAGGCCGTAGGCCTGCGCCTATGTACCCAAGAGCCTAGGGCTTGGGCACAGCCTTGCTTTAAGGAGGGCAGTTAAACATTGGCACATGGAAGGGATTTGTACGCAGGTACTCATACTTTTATTGGGCAGTTGTGGAGGCGACTATCATTGTTTGGCGAGTGCAGGCAGACTCCAATGGGGAGTGGATTGGAGAGAATATTTGCAGTCGTAGTGCCACGTTATATTGTGCTTGCAAAACCAATACTGCTTTGTGTGCATGGCTGGAGCCCTTGGACATAAAAGGGTGGGGACTGGTTGGAAGTAGGTAACAGAAAGTTAACTTGATTGGGTTCATTACTGAACCGATATGTACCTGTGGACATAAAGAATAAGTGCGGACATGTTTCCATGCATGGGTGTATTGCTTTGCAGTGGGTGTGGCAAAGCAGTAGGCGCTTGCTAAGAAACCTGCAACGCAATGCTGCCATGAATGAGAGTACTGCGATTATTGGTATGTGGCATGAAGACATATGTACAAAGAGTACTTTCACTTTGCCTTAGGTCATTTTCATAAGTTCTAAGCATACCTTGTGCCATACAATACACTTGTAAATATGTAAGTGTCGGAAGATCTGCACCTTTGCAGAATCAATGTGGAGGACATTGTCCAGGTCGTAAAGGGGCACTGGTGAGAATACACCCTTTGCATTAGGAGGGGTTTCGACGTGAACAGAGCTTCAGTTCAGGGAGTGCAGTAGGAAAGTGGAAATGCAAGGATTATTTTACTGTGTAACATTTGCGACATGCCCCATGTATGCAGATACTAACAAAAAGCATTGTGGGGTAGGTGCGCAGGCGACAACATTCAGAGACTACTGGAGATGGGGAGTGCATTGGAGATTATCTAGGGATTGTTGTAATCAGTGATAACATGTTGTGTTGGGAGTGGCAAGCGCGTACTGCCGTGTATGGATGGCTACGGGCGTTTCATGTAACAATCTGGACATTGTTCGGAAGTAGGTTTCAGGATGTTCCCTTCTTTGGGTCAGTTCTTACACTGATGTTCCAGGCTACACGGCTGGAAATAGGTCTCCTGTGGGGGCTTTTTGTCACAGCATGGTTGTGGAGGAAATTTTGCAGTTGCCAAACCAGTAGAGATGGGGTGAAGTGACAGCACGTGAATATGATGAACGTTATTGGCCTTATTGCCATTCACATACTGAGATGGCATAAATAATGTACAGTATGTTACACATCTCATAATACCCTGTACTTTGAGAGCGAAGGAAGGCAGTGCAGCATGACAAGTTAATAAGCATTAAACAGGAAACGTATGGAGAATGTACAGTTCAACTCATACATTAGCAGCCGACAACATCATGAACGCTGTTAAGTCCAGCTATATACAGGATGGCAGGCCATCTGACTGTTACCTTTGTTTGGTATACTTGAGATGGCCAGAGGAAGCGGGTGGAGCTTTTAGTGTGTGCAATTGTAATGTGTGCATTGCTTTCTTTCGATATTCCTGTGTGCCGCCTATACCATCGCAGCAGTCACTGGCATTAGTGACTTCCCTTGTGGATAGTAGTTCCTGACGGCGTGTACTCCAGGTATTTATTTTATATGCGTGCCAAGTGTAGTGCACCGTCATGTGAGCACCCAGCTCTGGAAAGAAACAAACAAAAGCGGACATGTGCAGACACAGTTTACGGTTCCAGTTCATTCCATACTTTACTAACAATACAGCGAGTGGTTGAAAGTGCTTTATTTTGCCACAGAATGTAACGTGGCAGGAAGGAATCAGCTGGCAACGTGTTCGATTGTAGCATGTATTTACGAACGTTGGTAGTTTTATTACGGTGAAGGTAATGCAACGTATAAGTAGATCTGATGGTGCCGTACAAATGGTCCTGTGAATGCACAGATGGCAAAAACATAAAATGTGCTTTTACAGTGAGTAAGGATAAGTTATATGTGCAGTGTGTTACGAGACAACGGAAGGTAAAGTGAGATTGTGTTAGCCGTTTCAGAACACGTGGGTGGTCCATCGCACGCAGTTTGGTGTTGTGCTGTATGACCTTTTTTGGGGCTACTGTTTAGGAAAGGAAAGCAGATCGTCTAATATTCTAAGGCGATTATGGGCTTTAAATGGCGTTTTGTTTACACAAGAAAAAAGGCTAACAGAAGTTTAAAAAGTTAAGCAGTAAGGCAGTGGTTGCAATGTGGGTGGGGAGCTATGATGTATGTGCTGCAGTGAAATATGGGTTGGCTATGTTTCTTGGAAATGGTGTACATGACAATGAAAGTGATCTAATGCCCTACATGGTGCTAGTGGAAAGCAAGGAGCCAAATGTTGCAGAAGTTAGGACAGTTACCAAGATGTATTGATGCATGCATGAAGTTGTATTGTTATGATTGTGCAGATTGAGGGGTAGGTTATTGTAGTGTTAATTCAGTGTGCACTTATGATAGGGTTAGGTGACCAGTGTACATAGGAAACAGGTTATGTATTCTGTGGAAGAAATAGCAGCCAATGTAAACTGCAGTGGCTAAGGGGTAGGTGGCTGTGTTATGACTGGGATAAGTCGTACCTGGATAGATGTTTGTATTTATAGTTCTGCAGTGCAGTGGGAATAGTGGGCAGGGTGTACAATGTTTAGTGTATGGCTGGAGGCCCTACAATGTACAGGGTGTAGTGAAGCGTGTAGGGCGTGGCCACAAGCTGCATAGTGTAATATAGGTGTGCATTGTAAGTGGTGGTATTGATGTGTATAGCAGAAATAAGTGCACTTATTGTACTGTGAATATTGTAGAGAAGTATAAAAGCAATCATTGCAGACTTACTGTTTGGATTGAGGAAGGCCTGCATTGCGTTTTGTGTATGGAGTGTAAAATGTTGTTTTACTGGTTGCTGCATTATCTGTGGGAAAATAGAACACAATGTGTTAGCGCAGGTATTTTGTTAGTTTGCAGTCCACTACATAGCATACATTTCCTTATTTTGTGGACCCTCATAACTAGCACTTCGTAAGTACTAGGATTTGAACCAGCGTACTGTGCAATCAGCGCAGTTCCTGTGGTTCTTGGCATAATCATTGGTTGTGGGAAAAAAAGAAAAAAATCCATGCTGGATTAAAAAAAAAGTTGTTGCTACTATGGTGCACAATGAATGATAGTGACGTTTGGAGTGGTTACAGCACTTTAAGGTGTACTCTTGAAGTAGGAGGAAATGTAATGGTTTACGATATCTGGACTATACAGGTTGGTAGGATGGGTGGTGTTCTATAGCAGGTGGTGATTTATAAATGTTTACTGCTTCCTTTTTGTACCATGGTTTCTTTATGCGTTTGGTTTCTGCTGGTGGTTTGCAAGTATTACGACATTGGTCTGTGCTAATGCAGCATTCTGAACATGGTTACGTACCTGTTGGTGTAGTGTAACTGCTTATACTTTGGAAGTGTTTGACGCGATGTTTGTAGCACAGTACTTGTTGAAGGTTGAGTTGGGTATTTGTGATGCTGCAAATAACATGGTCATATTCAGGTTGCAGTTAGATACCAGGTGGTGTATTCTAACTGTTTAATGTCCCGTTTGTGAAGGGTACGTAGAGAAGCTTGTGCATTCCTGGGATTATTTGGACATTTTGAACTGGTACTGCCCAATTTCGGATTTATGTGGTGGTACGTCCATATGTGTTGGAGTTGTAGGGCTATTCTCGGAGAGCTGGTGACTCATTTGCGCAAGCAGTGATTTCAGAGGTTACCGAGGATAGTTTTGAACCCTGATACTAGCACTTTCCCTTCAACGTATCCAGTGGAAAATACTGGTACTGTGCTTTGTGTATACATACTGTTTGCGTAACTGTACTCCTTGGGTTCATTGGGGATAAAATTATTCAACACACACTGTAGTGCATTTCGTCAATGCTTCCAGTATGGTACGTTGCTTTAGGTCGATATTGTGGAAGGAAAAATATTTTTTCTCCACTTATGAAGGTAGTGGTTGGTGCTGGGGAGTAAGGTATAGTAGATTTGTACATCAATTAATACATTGTAGCTTCCAGAATATTAAGTAGGCATTTCCAAGATTTGTAGGTAGTCTGTTCTTTGGAATGATGGAAGTTTCAATGCATTCCTACCATGACACATTTTTTAAAATGTATGCAGTATATTGGCCTCCACTGGTGGAGTGCACTGTGTGGTAGATTATGGCTGTAGATGTGGATTTATTGCAAAGTAATACCTGTCCGTGTGTGAAGGCAGTACATTTGCAGTTGTTTTTGGTACCATCAGCTTTGCATCTTAAAAGCATTAATATCCCATTGACTATGTGAGTGTATACGTAGCGTTGAACGAATATCAGAATTGCACAACGTACACCACATGCTACGGTTTGCATTTTCCATCAGTTGCTGAAATGGAATGGAGTCACAGTTAGGTATTGATACAGACAAAGCATTGGTTACAGACTTGTTCCTGAACGACATGGTTGCACAGAGTGCATGTATGTTTCCACATGTAGGAAATGTGAACGATTCCATTTATAAGTATGTTTTTTCTTTCCAGTATTTGTAATGAGTACATTAGAAATTCCTGAGGATATTCTTGTTGGTTTAAAGTGAATTTCACCTTCCAGCACTGTAGTCCAATTCTTGCCTTATTCCTCAGACACTGTAAATGGTCTCAGGACTACTTACTGCATTTCTGTGAAGGACCAGTATTTGCAAACATAACTGGTCTGTGCCATTTAAATAAATGTTTTCAACAACTGCTGGTATTTGGAATAGAACATTGATTGTTACATTTGCATTGCAATCAACACCTTTTGTATTGGAAAATTTGAATGGTCCAGGTACTTTTGTGTCTGAGACCTTTGATGGAAGGGTATGTTGTTTCTTTGCAGAGGCATTTTTTTGTGGGTGGAGTTGGGTATGGTTTGTCTAAATTACACCTTTTGTATTTGCTTTTGGTAGTTGCTGTAGTATCAGTTTCTTTTCATTTCTTTGCTGGTAGTGTGCCAAAATCATTTAGTACTTCTGATGGAATGAGCCTTCTTTTCAAAGCTTTTGGTTTTTGAGGAATAGGGTACATTTTTAGATTGGGTGTGTACTGTGCACATAGTCTATTGTACTCCATGATGCAAGCAATTTGCATCAGAATTAACTAGATACAGTCCTTCCAGTGTATCTAGCCTTGACAGTGCTACGTAACTCATGCCTTCTTTGAAGACTGCATTGCCAATATCAATGCTTGATCTAAGGTTAGACCCTGCGATTTATGAATAGTCATTGCATAAGCTAGTGACAGAAAACTGTTCTCTGCGTACAGGTCTTTGAAAAGAAGGAACCTTGCAGTTGTGCATCCTATATTTTTGATTTCTGAAAGTTTATCGAACTTGAGGTTTACAAACTGAGTGCTGTTGTCCTGTGGGTATGTCTGGAAGCCAACAACTGTACCAAGTGCTCCAATTCACTAAACCTTGCTCTACGTCCATGTTACGTAGAGCAACTCTACATAACTTTATATCGTTATATATTTAGCATAACTCTACAGTTGAGACACATTTAAAACTCACCAGGTGTTTTGATGTCTACACCGGTTTTGTTTCGTTTGCTATGCGTAGGAAAGTGTGCAAGTCTTCCCATGCATACTCTGCACAATTTAAGTGACAAACCATGTGGGAGGGCCAAGGTTGTGGAGCATACACTGTACATCTGCGTGCCATCAGAACCAGTACTCTTTCGTACAACGCATGTTTGCCAAGAGATTTGTAACACTTGATTGTAAAACTGTCCTTCTCTTTCACTTTTTGAAGTAGTTGTGTAGCAGACATGTTTTGGAAATGGGAGCCGGTTTTTAATGTGTGCGCAACTCCATAACATAGCGTTGCTAGTTCATTTTCAAATAGCAGGTGGGATATGTACTCCACGTTCTGTCTAAATCTAGGGTCTTCAGAATACATTCGTAAACAGCGGTATTCTGATGCTGTTATTTGTGTGCTTTCATCAGATCTTCCACCTTTTCCAGTGGGGAAGAGTAGGGGAAAGGCTCGCTCTTCCACACTTAAGCCCCCCCCCCCCCTGCACCCTCCACCCACCATTTACTGATTGGGGCTCCTTTGGCTTGCCAAATTTGATATGCTTCTAGTGCATCGTCTATGGTGTCTTAAGAGTGCAGTGTGTGACTTGTATAGTGGTCTAAAATACTGGAGGCTGCACTAGGGTCTAGACGTTCAAATTGCTCACTTGTTGAGGACTCCTGAATTATTTCGGTTGTTTCTCTCAGGTTTTCTTGAATGTTTATTTCCTTGTAGTTTAAGATACTGCAAGGCCTCTAACTTTGGTTAAGTTCACTAGGTGTCGCCACATTTTTTTTGTCATTTGTATTTACACCATTTACCAGGATAATCAAAGTTTTGTGTATTGGCCTTTGTAATTGTAGAGTGTCTACATTTTCTTTGAGATCCAACGGTAAATAAACTACTTTGCCACAAATGCCTTTCAGTAATTCAGTGGGAGGTAATTTTGCAGTTTTTGGTTGAAGACGTATTATTGCTTTAAATGGGTGCACTGTTTGTATTATAATGCTCTCATACAAATTAAGCTGCTGCAGTGCATTTGGCAGTGGAAACAGTTCCAAATTATTACTAATTGCCCGTGTAGGCCTTTGGTTATTGACAAGTTTTGCAGTGCAATATGTGTACAGTATGGAGATGTTGGTAATGTCTTCTGCTAGAAGACACAGAGCTAAATGAAACCATTGGGATTCCTCATTGCCTTCTATTTTCTGCATTACATCTACAGTTTTGGTGCTCTTTTTATATAAAGCTCTATGACAACACACATACTTTGTTTGGCATTTCAGCAGAAGTGCTTATGAACTTTATTTCTTTTCTGCATGTGTGATATAAAAATTTGATAGCTGCACTGTTAGTACTGTGGTCTGAAAATCTTGGGTAAGTGCTCTTCAGTTCCACAGTATTTCTTTTGAATGTGCTCAATTTCATCAACCCCTTGTTGGCTGTACCGTGCAGGAAAAGATCATTTAAATGTTGAGTGCAAAAGCTGGAGTTTTTGCATAGTACAGTTTGTACACTAGATTTCTGACCGTTGAATGGTGGGTTGCTAACATTTTAATATGGTGGAATGTGCTTTTGCAAGCTGGTCCAGAAATGCAGGTTAAAGAATGTCCTTGTATGCCAGTGTGGTTGCACTCTGGACAGGAGCGCATAGTTTGTAGTATTTTCATTTTTCTTTTGTCGGTGCCTTTGCCATACTGATTGAGGAATTGCTGCAAATTTTTGTTTAGGCATGTGCGAACGTTGCACATTGATGTGCAAGTCCATTTGTAGGTGAGGCGTGTTGGTTTGGTGGAATAGAGGGTGCCATCGAAGTTTGATGGGGATATTTCTGAAAGCAGTGTTTCTTCTTCCATTATGATATTGTCTATCTTGGTGTCCAGTCAGAGTCGACAGGTAAAGGATCGACTCAATTTGGTCGAATTGTAATAGGGTCGAATGATCAAAGGGTCGAAATGCATTTAAAAATAAATAAACTTTATAATGGTTTTATTATTGTCGTTCAATAAATATTTTATATTTATTTGTTGTAATATTTTCAACATTGTAAGCAGGTAACATTAATAAATATATATATAAATATGCTTTTATTTCTTAAATAAATATATGAATTGCTTTGTAACATAGAAAAAAATGTATTTTGTATGTACTACTTTTTGAACACTAGATGGTGCTGTTGTATTACTTTTAACATGCTTAGTAATTTATAATTGTTTTCTGTTTGTAACGTATGACGTATTACGTTTCGTGCGTCGACGTAGACGCCATTTTTTTAAGTCTTTTGATCGCGTTTTGGATGCCTGTTGTTCGCGCTCCCACTTTCAAAGGATTTTCGGATGGATTTTTTCTTTCTAGGGATTTTTTCTTCTGCTTGGATGCTTTTTTTTACTGGATCGGGTCTTGGATTTTTTGCCTTGGATAACCTGTTAATGGATTTTGATTTTCGACATCAACGGATGACGGATTCACTTGGTGAGGATTTTTGTTTTCCTGTTTTTTTTCCCTGCATGGATGGATTTAACTTATGGATTTTTTGGCATGACTACGCGTTTTTTGGATTTGGCTTTTTTTCTTTTTCAACTGATGGATTCAGCATGGAGTAGCTATTTGGATATGGTTTCCAGCACTTGGTGTGTGTTTTCGGTGTCCGGAGCTGGCGGTTTTTTTGGCGAGTTTGCTTTTATTTATTATTAACATTTTAAATTGTATGCTACTGCTTCTAGGAATTGCATAGGTTCTGTACTTTTAAAATTGTTTACAGTGCTTGTGATTCTTTCTTCATAGTCTATTTTTTTTTGGTGGTTGGTTGGTTTTCCAGCGATATTGTTTGTGATAGTTTTATTTCTTGTCTATTTTGTTCAGATTTTTGATGAAGTGCCATAAGTTTGGGTTGTTTGTGTTGAATTCCTTATTTATTTTGCTGTGACACCCCTCTTGTACATTGTTCTAGGCCAGTTTTGTTTCACCGATTTATAGCAATTCCATATGTGTATTTCATATTTTCCCTTTCTTCTGGTACCATGTCTTGTTAGTTGTCCAATCCACGTGCACTCCATATTGTCCATTAAATTACTTAATTGTTCCTCATGATTTGTGTAGTATTCTGATGCAATCAAAGTGTCATAATATTTCACAACCATGTCCCCCTTTACAAAAGCTAACGAATATAATTTCTTGATCTGGTGCTGGAATTCTGTATCCTCTATGTACATTGTCCGAAATCCCAATTTCTGAATTTTTTTCCATAATGATTGTCCGAAATGAAAAAAAACACCCTTGAATATGTGTCTCTGGATATATTTTTGAAAATGCTTTTATTTGTCCTTGTTCAAAGTCCATGATTATTGTTCTTTGGTTTTTTTCCCGGCAATGATTCTTTAATTTACATATACAGCTGTACAGTTCTTCCAATTTTCCAGGCAATAAAACGAAAATTAAAGGTATCAATGTCCCATTTATTGAGCCATAAATGCTGTAAAACTGAAGAAATGGTGCTGGACATCTTTTAAAAGTAGCGTCTCCATGCCAAGTAGTTGAATCCCCCCTCCCCCCCGGCCGCCTCCAAGTGTGTCATTTTGAAAAGTAGTAAAAATGTACATTTTTTCACTGTTTATGTCTAACGATTTCCACAGAAATTGCTCCCCCTTTTCTGTTTTTTGTAAAACGTCCGATACAATCATGTTTACATAACTTTGTGGTGCTATTGGTAAGTTTTCTTTGCGTTGTTTCTGCCCGTTTACATTCCGTTTCACTAACTTCGTATTTGGCATTTGGGCTGTTACATTCAGTGGTAACTTCTCATAAGCTTTGCTTACGAGTGAACTTGTTGCTTCATTTTTATTCATTTCTACATTTTGTTTCAATTCATTTAGCGTTTTCTTTATTAAAACTGTGGTATTGTCCGGCATATGGTTATGCTCACCAGTTAAACGTATGTTTTCTCTTTCAGTTATAGCTCTGCCGTTGCAGTTGAATTTTTTGTATTCCTTACATTTCCAATAGCTTTTTTCGTTTCGTGTGCATTCCTTGTTGTACACATATCCTTCATATGCCAAATGTGAAGCGCCCATTTGCAATTTTATGAATTCCATTTCTTTATCGAATTGTATCTGAAATATTAAATTGTATAAATTAATTCACCCACTCTGCTATAATCTTTGGGAAACAAGTGTGCAGTCAAAGTATCTTTTGCCTAATGTGGAAAGTTATCATATGGAATACTTTAATGTTGAAAAAATAATCACATTTTTTTTTTATTTATATATTTGGTGAGGGGTTACGCATTTAAAAAAAAAAAAGTCGGAGTTTTGGGGGAACCCCCCGCCCCAATTTCAAATACAAAACTGTGTGAACTACTTTATAATTCGCTTATTTAGTGTGTTTAACTTACCGTTTTTCCAGTCACGTATGCGCTATTCACTCGGTTGTTTTGGTCAGCTGCTCTCTCTGTCACTTTCCTGACGCACTGACAGTTTGTTTTCAACCGTCAGCTGTGCTTATTGTTCTAATACAAGGTGCTTTACTCATTTACCATCATGTCCTTTAACCCTTTATGTTCATTGCTATTTTAATGGGCTAGTCCTTTGTTTCGATCAAATGACCCTTGTATATTATGTGTGTGGTTTGTCGACCCTTTGACTTTCGATCCTTTGGTTTCAACCCTTTTGTGTGTCGATCCTTTGACCTATAACCTATCTTTTCATACCCTCGTCCACTCTGATGTAAGGCAATTTGGTTTGTTTGTTGTTGTTTGTATGATTCTTCATTGAGGTATGCCTCTGTGGTGGTGTGACACTCACCTGTACATATGTGGCCAAAGGTATCTATGGTCACATTGCGTTTGTTTCGAAGTAGTGCTTGCAATTTACCAATTAATCTTGTTAGTGGTTTCATTCTTTTCAAAAGTTACTATGAACAATTTCCGCTTCACACTTATAGCAGTGTCTACAAGAGCTTCTAGGATGACTTTTCTGCGGTAGGTTTTGAGGGTTGAGTGTGATTTCTGTCCTCTACTTATAAGGTTCTGTGGTGGAATTTTTTTTGTAAA
The DNA here is from genome assembly GCF_040938575.1 of Ambystoma mexicanum. NCBI lineage: Eukaryota > Metazoa > Chordata > Amphibia > Caudata > Ambystomatidae > Ambystoma > Ambystoma mexicanum. Next base: position 347,599,148 of record NC_090933.1, read on the forward strand.
ATTAGTTTTTTGAATACTTGCTTTCGATTACATTACCATTTGTACGTGCTAGCTTATGAGCACTGAGCATCGGACTGTATTTTGTGGTTCCCTGTACTTTCTCACATTTTGCCAGATCACCTACACTGTCTTTACTGGTAGATACATTTGTTTTCCTTAATGACTGAATTACCTCTTCTCCTGCACCTTTCGGTTTACGTTGAGATTGCAGTGGATGGCTTCTTCTGTGTTTGTAGGTTGTGTGGCTCTTCCTGCGTAGCTTTCTATGGAATTGTCATTTGGTAGGCATGGTGTAGTAGCTGTTGGCGAAGAAAGTGAAGTGTGGGTGTGCAAATTTTCACATGCATATGTGTGCAATGTGCGTCAGTGGGTGAATGAGAGGGTAGGCAGCTATTTAATTTTAAGTTTGTGGCTGTGCAGTGGTGTGTAAGGTTAGGATGAAGAAACTATGTCAGTAGGTGGGCATGGTTCAAATAGTGGCGACATACCAAACACTTAACACCTGTAGAGGTGTGATCAGTAACAATGAAGTACATACTGCTGGATGGGCACACATCTATATGCTATAGTAGAAAATGAGTGCACTCGTTTAGTAAGACATACAAGAGTATGCTGGTATTGTTCTTTGTTGATTGCAGAGAGTAGGATTCTTCTAGGCTGTATTTTGAAGTGTACACTCCAGTAGCTTTCCAGAGACAGGTGGGTACTGCTCCTGTATAAGAAGACGTTAAGAAAATAAGTTGGCTAATGACAGTGCTTACATTTGTAAATTACATTCTTCAGAACTATAGGGGGATGTCTTGGCAGGAAGACTGTGTGTGTGTGTGTGTGTATAAATGGAAGGTGTACAATATGAAGGGCACTTGGGAGTATAAGCATGTTTGTCAAGGGAGTAGGTGGGCTACTTGGGAGTTCAGTGTGTCACTGGTTATGAAAAACCAGTATTAGTGTAGGCCTATTTACTTGACAAATGCTGTACTGCGCAGTGTGGAAGGATGAGACAAAGGTTCGGAAAGATGTACAGAGTGTAAAGAACAATGTTTTTGGGTGTCCATTTGCATGCAGTTCTTTGCATATGTATGCATAGTACATCAGTGCAAGCATTGCTTTGGGGTTTTCATTTGATTATGTACATTTACGCATGTTACTGTTCTGAACGTGGCGATAGCTTTTTTTATTGCTTAACTGCTGTTATGTATGACGCACTGGTGGAAACTGTTGTTCTGCTTGAAATTATGCACTTTGCATAGTTTGGTCGTATAGGCTGCCTGATAGTTGTGTCGCAATTTGTACACATTTGTTAGAAGGTGGTGTAATGGAGAAAAGCATTATAAAAATGACGGAAAAAAGAATCGACAATGTACGCTGCAGTCACACGTGTAGTAATGTACAGAGCACAAGCCGAGAGGAACCCATAACAAGGAGCACAGAGAAAGGTGTTTCTTTACATGTCCCTTTGCAAAATTAGAAATAAACACTTTGCACAACTTCTACAAAAACGCCTGCTTTCTATGACGCTTAAACTGTTTGTGTAGCCCCATACACAGGGCAAGTTGGCGAATGCCGTGCCTTTTGGGGGGAGCGCACGTGCTACATCCGGGTATTGAGAGGGTAGTTGCAATGGAAATGGGACTGTGCAGGGGTTGGGATTGGTCAATATGAATTTGTGGGTGTGGTGTGTAGCAACAGATTTGGCAAACGGATGTTCTGGCACATAGGAATGGACACTGCTATGGGGACGGGTGTGCCGTTCAGTAGGTGGACTGTATGGCTGTTGAGCGACTTGTGGATGCATTAGGTACAAGTTTACGCAGATCATTGTGCACTAGCAGCACACCTTGGTTTCGATAAGGTCGATGTGCACTGGTACGGACTACGTGGAATGCAGTGGTTTCTTTTTGCGCCAGTTTGGTGATGCTTGCTCATCGAGACATTGTTCATTGTGGAGAGAACAGTTTAGGGCATGTTACCGGCATTTCACTACAGTTTGCAATGAAGGAGACATTGCAGCAACTCATGATCGCACAATCTTTTCTCGCCTTGCCCATAGACAGATGTGGCCGTGTTCTTCCTTCTGTGGCCCACAAATGGAGAAAGCGTGGTGCAATGTGAACAAGGCTGTTTGCGCTTTTCTGCGCAACGTTGGCATGTTCTCCTTCCACAATGAAAACATTACGTTTCGTGGAAGGAACAGTTTTCGTTCAGATGGAGTTCATCTGACTGATGCTGGCAATGAGATCTCTGTGTGATATCCAAAATGCCCTACAGAACTTCCTGCAAGTGTAGGATGCATTTTCCCAGTGGTCGTTCACCACCTTTAACGTTCAAAATACAAATAGTACCAAAAAGGCTCTTTTCAGAGCCACCACTATTTTTTGGAAATGCGTACAATGCTTTTACAGCATCCCGCTGCTCATTGTTGCCATCTCTGTATGCAGCGCTTATAGGCAGCGTCACCGCCTGCATGCTTGATTTGAACTTCTATTTTTGAACAGTGCAAGGTGGCTCTGAAAAGAGCCTTTTTGTTCCCCCCACATTCTGGCTATTTAGCATTTTTGCTGTTATAAGAGATGCCAGAAAAGCCAGCAGTGGAAGGAAGATTAGGCAAAGGGTACCAACCACAGGGATAAGAAGTCTTACACGGAGAGCAGAAGATGTAGGGTGCACTTTACTTGGGTGGGGGGGGCAGCGTTTGCCATGGTCACGGACCGCAGCCTCAAAAGCTGCGGTTGTGCCATTGTAGAAGGCTCCCCTGTTGAATGATATGGATGAGCTCTCCGTCCTGCTGCTTTGGCAGGGGCTCTTGGCGAAGGGAACAGTTCTTTGATGTCATGGGCCTTAGCAGAGGACAGTGCTGGCGCGAGTTATGGTTGCTTAGCTTACAATCGAATTTGTGGGGGTTTTCGGTTTTACTTCTAACCATACTATAGATAGGTTGTGGTTAGTGCAAAGGAACTGTAAGGCCCTGTAACAAAAGTTTTTGCACTGAATTTGCTAGGTTGTTAGGGCAATGGAAGCATACCGTCGCTTTACCAATGTTTTTCCAGTGAAGTTAGGTTTTTAGTAGGTCACTGTGAGCAGAACCTTGCTGTAGCATAGTTTTTTCATTGAAGGGGATACGTTTTTAGTGATGCAACTTAACCATAACGTCCCTTTAACAGTGAATTTCATAGGTTTTTAGTAGGGCACTGTAACAGGAAGGTTGCTTTAGCACAGTGTTTGCAGTAAAGGTGCTATGTTTTTGGTACCGCAACTGAACCAGAACGTCCAGTTAAGAATTGTCACTCCTCCGCACAAACCTTTGGAAAGGCCAAATATTCCTGTGTATCTATACATTTGTGCTACCCCTTCCGTTGCCTAAGAGTTTTGTTGTATCTTACAACTAAAAGGTGTGCATGTTAAGTGTTGGTGAGATTGAGAGTGGCGTTTCTTTTTGTGTTAACACAGCATGGTGAATCTGTGCCACACATTACTGATGTAGATAGCTGCAGGTAAGCAATGTGGAGGTTTCCTATGCATATTGCACCTGGCCGACATATGTGCAATCACAATGCAGGTACCCGTAGGACTGCAGTACTGGCCTCATGTTCTCAAGCACTTTTAATTACTTGTGGGAGCGCACGTCTATCCGCTGTACAACTATGTCCATTCTTAGGGCATAATCTGTGTGCTGGTAAGAGTTCCCCTGTCGCCACCCATAAGGATTGATATGGTAGGCTACCGAATTTCAAGTACTACTCATGACTATGTGGGTTGCTCTGCAAACCGACCAATTTGTCTAGGCACCACGCCTGCCTATATGAGGCCCACTGGAAAACAAGGAATAGCAACCTCAGTGTACGGTGGGCATGCTAAATGTCACAATCGTTTGATATGCTGCTTGCCTTTCCATGACCCGTGAAACAGACACCGTCTCTGCACTGAGCCAGAAGGTGTCAAGGGCTCGCCTGCGGGTCGTAGAGTTGGAGATAACATTTAACTGCAGATGTGACTGTCTGTAGTGAGTCTGCAAAATGGCAAAGCTGGTGTGGCTTGGTCCCAAACGCAGTGTATGTTAAGAGAAGCAAACAGCAGATTCTTCGAAAGAATCACTGGTGGTTAGAACAGTACTGTAGACGCATGGGTCGCGCTTAATAAATATCTTCCGCCTGCACGTATCGAAGCTGCGATTCTCCTTGTTGTAAGCATTGTTATAGTTCACAATTCATCTCCGTGCATGCTAGTCCTATGACTAATGGCGTACCATGAACTGCCCGTACTGCATGTGACGAGAACAGCAATGCAAGTATAAGGGATCAGTGGCCAGGGTACTACCCTGCCAAAAATGCAGTAGGGTAATTTCATGTACAGCATTCTCCACATAGGCTGCGGCCTACAACAGGGGCACTCCTGTACGGCACTAGAGCCGTAAAACCCCCTTGTAGACCATATGCTGCGCTAATGATGCTCAACTGCCAAAGGGCATTGTAGTGTGCATGTACTGCAACATGGTACTCTACAAAGAGAAACTACTTTGAAGTGATTGGGAATAGTCCGTCTGGGAGCATGACAATGAATGGCGGCTTTTTAAGTGAGGGCCACCCAGCATTACCCGCTCCCTGCACGTCCCCTACGGTATCCCTATAAGTGCTGGCCCTTCCATACCGGCCCTTGCCTTTTGTTCCTTTGGTGGCATGTGTTACAAGATGTAAAGAAATGGAAATTAACTGGAAAAGGAAAAAAAAGTTAAGTAAAGAAAGCTCCTTTCAGAGTTCAACAATGTAAGTGGCAATGAAGGGAGGCAGGGCGCCGCGCATCGTATACCCTCCACAGATTGTGGACCAAATAAAAAGGAGCCGTGGTACTGTGGAAAAAACTGCAGTCAAATCACCGTTGATTGTTTTACGTGTTGCAGTGCGTTTTCAAGAGCTCAAGTGCATATCACCTAGCACAAACATTCTTCCTATACTTCCAAAAATGGCAGCAAGGAAATTTGTGTAGGACGTCCAGAAATGGGAAATGCACTAATATTAAGAGGAACACTTTTGGTGGGGAAAACTCTTCATGCTGTGAAACGTCAGATTGCCATTTGTAAAGTACGACATTGGCACAAGTCGTAAAAAGGCACAAATAGACTTAACAATGTACCGCGCTTTCTCCATTTCCAGACCAAATGAAAAATAACGCGGTGACATGGGTGTCTGCGTAATGGGATAAAAAAATTGTTGATCAGAAACAGACACATGACCTGGCCAAGTGCCTCCTTCAGAGCAAACGGCACTGAAAATCATGTTACAGGTTTTGCAATTTTCCCTCCACAATGAACAATAATCTTGTTGTGATCGCGCGTCACCAAAGTCTCACACAGACAAACTAAAAATCAATCACTTCAATGTAGGTACTCCATACACGTACAAATCCACATGATACAATCCACAATTAGCTCCCCCCACTGGACTGTTTTCCATTCACTGTCAATCAATGCATTTAGAACTCCCCCACAAAGCATACGCTATGGCTCGTGCAACACAGCCATAAGCACACCCTCTGCATTTTGCTTAACCACCGTGTACCACAGTGTGCGTGCAATCCACACCCAGAAACCTTATTGACCAATCCCGTGTCCTCCACAGGCCCAATTCTATGGCCCCCATCTGAAAAAGGGGCATATGTCACACATACAACCCTGCAACTCTTGCGAAGTCTGCAGACTTTTCCAGGTTTGTGCGCGGGAGTGGGGGGGGGGGAATACATTTCAACCATGGTAGGGGACCTAGTCAGTAGGGGTGGCTCTGAAAAAAGGCTATTTAAAAAAAAGAAATGTTTTAAAGTTGCTTCCTTAGAAAGATACTTTTTTGCGATTTTTTTTGTTTTGTAGTTCAGCTCACATGCTCTTCAGTGCAGCCTGTATATTGGAAAACAATATCATTGCCACTGGTCGACAAAGAAATTCCGTTAGCTCTGAAAAAGTGTATATAAAATCGAGAAGGAACAAGTTACTTACCTGTAACTGTTGTTCTCCAGCATGGGTCTGGCATGGATTCACATGCTCATGAATATTCCCCGTCGTCAGGCTGGGAATATTCCCCGTCGTCAGGCTGGGAATCCTCGGTAAAGAAAAAACCAGTATCAGTTTCGTTTCTGATCTGTCTTTCGTAGTAATAACCAATCACTGGTCTCTGCGTCATACTGACCACAGCCAATGACTGCCCTCTACCTAAGCACCGCCTCTGGCAGCCATCTTCAGATTTGGAAGCACGTGAAGTGGCAGTATGACCAAGTGAAGAGCCGCAGAGGGGTAGGCGGGAGGGTTCGCATGTGAATCCATGCCAGACCCATGCTGGAGAACAACAGTTACAGGTAAGTAACTTGTTCCTTCTCCAGCATGGGGTCTGGCATGGATTCACATGCTCATGAATAAAGAATACATAGCAGTACACACATGCACAACCACGGGAGGTGGCAAAGGCTCAACATTAAGCATCACATCAACTCAACATTAAGCATCTTACCTCCCCACCAGGCTCACCTCAGGCGAACAGGTTGCGCAGCACTGCTTGGCCGACCCTGGACTCCTCCCTGGAATCCCGGTCGACGCAGTAGAATTTCGTGAAGGTGTGCGTCGACCTCCACGTAGCAGCCCTGCATATGTCCAGCAGGGGCACACCAGATAGGAACGCCGTGGTAGCTGCGATCGCTCTGGTGGAATGGGCTCTCGGACGGCCAGGCAGCGGTCGGTTTGCCAACCGGTGACAGCACATGATACAGCCGGAGAGCCATCTGGAGATGGAAGCCTTCGAGAGAGCCTTCCCCTGATTGACAGGTCCAAAGTTCACAAAGAGTTGTGACGTCTTCCGAAAACCCTTCGTGCGGTCCACGTAGAACTTCAGCGCTCTAGCTACATCCAGCGAGTGCAAAGTCCTCTCAGCCGGCGACGAAGGCGACGGGAAGAACACAGGTAACACCAAGGGTTCGTTGAGATGGAAGTCCGACGGTACCTTGGGCATGAAGGAGGGGTGCGTCCTGAGCACTACCCTCGTGTCGTGGAAAGTCAAGTACGGGGCCTTGCAGGAAAGGGCCTGGATCTCTCCCACTCGTCGTGCGGAGGTGATGGCCACAAGAAAAGCTGTTTTCCACGATAGAAACTTCAACGGGGCCGAGTGCAGAGGCTCGAACGGAGGTCCCATGAGCTTGGTCAGCACCAAGTTGAGCTCCCACGCCGGGGCCGGAGCCTTCACCGGCGGGAACGATCTGAACAGTCCCTACATGAACTCTTTCACCAGACGATGAGACCACAAGGACGTCCGCCCCGTGGTTCTGGTGTATCGGGAGATCGCAGCAAGATGAATCTTGATGGACGCGTGTGCCAGACCAGCTTTGGCCAGCGTCAGCAGGTACGGCAGTACTTGGGGAGCCGTAATCCGTAGAGGGTTAATCTTCTGTGCGTGGCACCAGACAGAGAACCTCTTCCATTTGTGTCCGTAGCATTTAAGAGTCGAGGACGCCCTGGCCTTTGCAAGAACCTCTCTGCAATCGGCCGGTATGTCGTATCCTCCAAACTCTAGCGCTGCAGGAGCCAGGCCTGCAAGTTCAGCGACTTCGGGTCGTGGTGGAGGATGGCGCCTCCTTCCCTGGAGAGTAGATCCGCGTCCGCCGGCAGCTTGATCGGCGGGGACGCTGACAAGTCCAGAAGGTCCGGGAACCATATCTGCCTCGGCCACGCAGGTGCGACGAGGATCATCCTGCACCGTGACCTCTTGAGCTGGTTGACGAGCCGGATTAGCAGAGGCAAGGGAGGGAACGCCTAGAGGAACAGGCCCTCCCAGGGGAACGAGAAAGCATCGCCCATGCTCCTCGTCTGGGGAAACCTGCTGGCGAACCTCCGGCACTTGGTGTTCGTTGCCGTCGCGAACAGGTCGATCTGGGGTGTGCCCCACCGTCGGAAGAGGCGATCCACCAGGTCCTGCCGTAGTTCCCACTCGTGGCACGAGCGCAGCTCCCTGCTGAGTGAGTCGGCAATGGTGTTTTTTATCCCTGCCAGATGAAACGGCACCAGAAAAATCCCTTGGGCGACGGCCCAATGCCACAGGTCCTGCGCCTCCTTGGACAGCGCTGGGGACCTGGTTCCGCCCTGTTTCCTGATGTAAAACATGGTGGTGGTGTTGTCGGTGAAGATCCTCACCACCTTGCCCTTGAGGGACGGAAGGAAGGACCTGAGGGCCCAAAACACTGCACGGAGCTCCAGGACGTTGATATGCAGGGACTTCTCCGTCGGGAGCCAGAGTCCCCTTGCGTGCAGATTTTCGGTGTGCGCTCCCCACCCTTCCAGGGAGGCATCCGTGGTCACAGTCTCCTGGTGGGCTGGGGTCTGGAAGTCCATGCCCGCCGTCAGATGCGCGCGGGTGCCCCACCACCGTATCGCTCGTCGGAAACTCTCGTCGAGCTTGATCCTTTCCTCGAAGCTGCCCGTCGTCTGGATCCAGCGCGCATCCAGGAATTCTTGCAACGGGCGCATCCGGAGCCTGCACATGGGAATGAGGTAGATGCAGGAAGACATCATCCCGAGGAGGGACTTGATGGACCTCACTTTGGCCGCGTCGGCCACCAACATCCGTTGCACCTTGCCCAAGATGGTCCTGGTCCTCTCCTCCGACGGGGAGGCCAGAAGGGACACTGTGTCGAGCCTCGCTCCCAGAAACAGTGCGACTTGCGCGGGCACCAGGTGGGATTTGGCGTAGTTCACGGAGAATCCCAGGTCCGTGAGGAGTTGGACGGCCCTTGCCGTGTGGACCACGGCGAGCTCCCTTGTCTTGGCGCGGATGAGCCAGTCGTCCAGGTAGGGGTAGACGTGAATCCCCTCGCGGCGCAGCTGCGCCGCCACCGGTGCGAGGCACTTGGTGAATACCCTGGGTGCCGACCGTAGTCCGAAGGGAAGGGCTTTGAACTGGTAATGACGCCCTTGGACCACGAATCTGAGGAATTTTCGGTGCCCCTTTAGGATGGGAATATGGAAGTAGGCATCCTCCAAATCCAACGACGATAGGAAGTCTCCTTCCTCCAGCTGACCCAGGACGTGCTGGAGGGTGACCATCCAGAACTTCTGCGCCTTGATGAACTTGTTCAGACGTCGCAGGTCTAGGATGGGGCGCCATCCTCCCGTCTTCTTCTTCACGAGGAAGTATCGCGAGTAGACTCCGGAGCCCCGAAGCCTCTTTGGGACGAGTTCGATGGCGCCCTTTCTGAGCATCGCCTTTACCTCCAGGAGAAGTTGAGGGACGTGAAGTTCTTTCCTGGCCACGGGGGGGACGCGCGGGCACCTTCTTTGAAACTCGAGCGCGTGGCCCCGGGCCAGGGCGTCCAGCACCCAACGGTCGGTGGAGATGGACTCCCACTCGCTGACGAAGCCCGCCAGCCGGCCTCCCACCGGGGTGCTTCGGTGGGGGCCCGACCCCACGGCCGGTTCAATCCTGCTTGGACGCGGCCTTGCCGCCTTGACGACGACGGCGGGGTCCGCTAGACTTGCCTCGTCCTCTGTAGGCCTCTTGCGACGACGAGCGGGCCGCTTGACGGTAGGAAGCGAAACCGCCGCCGGAACCTTTGGAGGCGCCCTTGCCTCCGCCGCTCCGAAAGGGCGTTCGTCGTTGCTGCAGGACTCCAAGGGCCCGGGCCGTCTCAGTATCCGCCTTGATGGCCTGAAGGGAATCGTCCACAGTCTTCCCAAACAGGTTGTTCCCGTCGAAGGGCATGTCCAGGACTCTGGTCTGGACGTCCTGCCAAAAGTCCGTAGCTTTGAGCCATCCACGACGTCGAAGGCAAACGCCGTTGCCCAGCTGGCGGAACCCAGTGTCGGCGATGTCCATCGCCACGGTGATGGCGTGGTCCGACGCCACCTCACCTTCCTGCAGGATCTCAAGGGCCTCCGCCCTCTTGTCGTCCGGCAGAAAATCCAGCAGGGGAGCTATCTTGTACCAGAGCTCCCTGTCGTAGCGGGCCACGATAGCCAAGGCGTTGGCCGCTTTAATCGTCGTCGCTGCCGACGAGATGACTCTACGTCCCATAGCATCCAATTTCTTTCCCTCGCCGTCCGGCGGGGAAGTCGATGTGGAGGCCGCACCCCCCCCCCGCTTTCTTCCTGGCTGCCGCGGAGACGACGGAGTCCGGGGTAGGCTGCCACCGGAGGCATAGGGGGGCCGTGTCCGGGACCCGGTACTTTTTCTCGTACCGGTCTCTTCTAGCTGGCGTCGTGGAAGGGTTCTTGAGGAGGGAAAGGCCCTCATCCCAAATGTCGTCCAACAGAGGCACTGCGAGGACCTCTTGGCCTCGCGCCGCTGATAAAGGAAGCCTTCCTTTTTCTTCTCCTCAGGGCAGAGTTGGAAAAGCTCGGAAGCCCTGGAGATCATGGAGTGGAAAGATCCGATCTCGTCGGGCGGAGAAGCCCTGGTGGGAGGCGACGACGGAAAATCCTCGTCGTATGCCTCGTCGTCCGTACCCGTCGCTGCCGTGTCAGTCCCCGTATCATCCCCTCGGGTGGACGGGGAGGAGGGCTGGACGGGGCGCGACGGTTGAAAAGGAGGTGGTGGATGGATCCTTCTTTTCTTGGTAGGGGGAACACCAGAAGGTCCCGGTTCTGGATCCCCCGACGGGAGAGGTTCCTCCGTCGGTAACGGTAGCCTCGTCCTTATCTCGGAGCATAAGGACTGTATAGCCAACAAAATGGCCGCCGAGTTGTCTTGCGGCGCTGGCAGAGGGGAATCCGACGGGCGAGCAGGGGCCCCGTCGGTATCCTCGACGATGTCGTCGTCGTCACCTGCGTCGGGGTCCATTCCGACGGGCTGGCCTTCTTCCACGCCTAGGCCGTGGCTTAAGACCTCGATCAGCTCCTCTTCTGAGGTTGAGGCCGAATCTACGACGACGCCCTGCCCCCCCTTCTTCTTCCCCACGGAGGGTTTCACGGGGGTCCTATCGATGGGCACAAATGAAGACTCCCTCCGAGGAGGCAGGGAGATTCTGGGCCCTGAGGTCGCCACCACTGGTGCAGCCACCACAGGCTGAGCCAGGGCCGCCGCGACCGTTTCGATAGAGGGCTTGGTCGGATGGATCAAGGCCTTCACCACCTTAGGTGCGCTCACCGCCTTATCCTTGAGGGAGGGGGCACTGCCACGCTCCTCCTCTGCCTTAGAGCTCGACCGGGGCCTCTCCAGGAGCTTCGCCGGGTGCTCGGCCTTCCTCTTACCCGACCCAGAGCGTTGGCTCGTGGTTGATGGTGCCGGGGAGGGTGCGCCCTGCCTGGCGCCCGTAGAGCCCGACCGTTCGGCGCTCCCGGTGCCAGCGGACTCGCGGTGCTTGGCCTTATGTTGGGCCCCCGTCGCCGGGGCGCCCTCAAAGGTCTTAGAAGACCGCTCGGATTTCTTCTTCTTCTCGCCAGACGGGCTCTTACCCTCCAGCCAGTTGGCGAGACGTTGATGGCGGTCCTTCATGGTCCGTTCCGACATGTTGCCGCAAAACGCACAGTCCTTCTCCACGTGCGTCTTGTCCTCATGAAGGCAGTAAAGGCAGAAAGAGTGTTCGTCCTCCTTGAAGACGTTCTGCAGCTGGCATCCAGGGCAGACCCTGAACAGCTTTCCGGGCGTCGAGCTTCCCTTCTCCTGGGCCATCTCCGAGACCGGGCCTGAGAAGCTTCTGGAGTCCTCCGAAGTGTAGCTCGACGAATCTTCACCCTTGAGGGGCACAGATGAATCCGACACGGGTCCCCGTTGATCGGATGTAGGATCGGTGGAGCTTGAGGCTCTTTTGACCGAAAGAATCGAAGTTTTTTGTGAAAAAGCGCGAAAAATAGCACTAACGCTCGAGAGCAATAGCACGAGGATCCCAACACATGAACGTGCGGTAAAAATCTGAAGATGGCTGCCAGAGGCGGTGCTTAGGTAGAGGGCAGTCATTGGCTGTGGTCAGTATGACGCAGAGACCAGTGATTGGTTATTACTACGAAAGACAGATCAGAAACGAAACTGATACTGGTTTTTTCTTTACCGAGGATTCCCAGCCTGACGACGGGGAATATTCCCAGCCTGACGACGGGGAATATTCATGAGCATGTGAATCCATGCCAGACCCCATGCTGGAGAAACAATGTTTTCGTTCTCACAGGAGAACATCCCAGCAGCACTCAAGAAGTCACACATGCTTCAGTTGATTAGACCCCTCCCGACCTCTGGCTGGCGACAACAATCATTGGAATAATCCCACACTGTTTCGTGGTAGTAAACATGAGGAAAGCACCTTGGCATTGGGAAAAATGCGCTTCACTGCTTTCATCAACTTCTTGAGTTGACGGTACACACGGGAAGAAGCCATGGAATCCAAATGCAACGCTCCGTAGTGCACGACCACAGCATACACAGTTGAGAAAGTGGCCACTCGTCAACATTCAGCAAGTAGATCTATGTACTGCAATATATGCATGGAGTCTCTAACATAAGAATCCAATTGGATGACTTTTGGCCTAATCAGCTGGTCAATATATTTGCTGTAATCCAACCAATTCCACTGACAATAGGTCTCATCTAAGGTAAGTCTGTATACTCGGGAGGCAGATAAGGGGTGGGAGGGTGGCTTGGCAGGCGCCTACGGAGTCGGATGCATCTGGCGCGAGCTCTGCTGTGGTGCCTTCAAAGCCCCCTTAATAGGTCATTTTATTAAATGTAATTATCCCCATACCTCAGCATGGCCCCCTCGGGGGTGCAGCCCAAGCTGTTGGTAGCACTGAGACTCTGCTCCGACACATGACACAGCAGAACATTGCATGCACACCATGGCCGGCATTGTCATGGTGGGCGCTGTGTACTTTAGGCCGTTCCACAGCATCCCTTACATCGGCACCGCTGGGCATTAGAACCGCCGGCAAGTCGTCCGGAACCAAAACTTGCACCCGGGGAGACCCGAGGAGCGCAGGGGACCGGTGGTGCTCCCCAGCTTGGTGGACACAGTAGCACTGCTCAGACATTAGGAGGCAACACCCCAGTTGCCCACCTGAAAAGGAACCTGCATTTGAGGCATCAGCATACCAGGGCGCAGTGGTGCCAGACTTAACTTTAGATCCAGAATGGAGGAGAAGCACAAGCGCCATTACTGTTATTCCAACCTTCTGGGGTCACTTCAGGGTTCAATTAATATTGGCAACTCTTGAAATCGCATGGCAGCAGGGCATAAAAGAACTTCAGTGAGTGCTCCATCTACGAGGGCTACTTTCTTCTTCACACACCAAGGGCCATTTGGCCGCAAAAAAGAGCGTGTCATAACACTCAACGGGGTCCCATTGGCTCACAAAAGTAGCTTTGATCCCGCCTTGCAGTAAGTGGGACTCATGCTGGCTACGGAAAGTTTGTCCTGCCAAGCTTCTGACAGCGTCTGGCTTACACTGAGTGTGGCTGGCCCCCTTTGCCTCAGAGGGACCCATCCACTCAGGAATACAGCACTCTTACCTGACGCTGGTTTAACTGCAATTACCAACTACATTTTGCTGCTGCGGCCATCACCATTTGGATAACCTTGAATGTTGGTTAGAGCTCAGCTGTGGTGGGTGTTCTCTAGCTGGGACCACCTATTATTGGACGATGTTGAAAACTGGCAAAACCCAGAGCAAGCAACATCAAATCAGCATTAGGCATAATATACGATATGATGCAGGAGAAATAGGCATGCAGGAGAAAGATAAAAGTGCCAAGGAAATTCAGGCTGAGATCCACCATCCCCTGACCAGGAAGTTTAACAAATCTAACAAAAAGTCGGGAGCCTCCATTAAAGATCTGCTACAGTCGTCTAAGTCGGGGGCATCAGGTGTTAGGGAGAATTCTCTGTTAAGGCTAATTTACCAAACCTAGTGAGTCCCCCAGCAGCTTTGCTGGATTTTTGGGGTTTCATTTTTTCTCATGCTAAGAGTGAGACTCTTTCTCCAGCTCTTAGGCATGATTTGAGAATGTCCTTTGACTTTGTAATGTGTTTTATGGGCTATGGGGTCTTTTACTCCATAGGGCTTCATATGTTTTTGGTATATGTGTTACACAGCACCCTCCGTGCAGTAACACAGGGGTGTCATAGTGACCCCCCAAACATAGACTCCATACCCTGGGAAGGACTACTGTCTCCCAGGGCATGTAAAGTCACCATTGACTTTACTAGTCTTAAATTGTGAACAGAACCAGTACAAACCATCATATTGTGGAAGTACTGGTAGGGTTAATTAGATTGCCCCTGGGTCTGTTTCCCAAGGGGGCACTGTCCAGTCCCCCCTTGTCGAGTTTCTGGCTGGTGGCAGTGGTTACCACACGAAATATTCCACAGGAATATTTTTCCGATGGAATTTTCCCATTCATTATAAACGCACCACTTTTTTGGTGCAATGTTAAAGATACCGCCGGGTTATTTATTTAATATTTATTCCCCGGTTGGGTCTTTTTGCCAGGACTCGGTTTTAAAATGGCGTTTGTGTTCACCTCTGCAACTCCAACCCAAGTCGAGCCCTTTGTTCCACTTTTGGCGGGCTTCTGCACAGAAGCCTCCCAAAGTGGTGCTTCTTTGGGTCTACAGGATGTGTGGGAGGGGGGGGGGAATAGGCACCCTGGACTGAGTTGCCTTGGCAACTCAAGTCGCACTTTTGTGCGATTGGCCCACTTAGCATGTTTGTTTGACAGCTAGGCTGATGAATGGGGGTTTTGCTGCATAAAAGCAGGGCTTTGAGGACTGGAACTTCAGAAGTCGCCACAGGACCTAAAGAATCCAAAGAGGGGAGAAGCTGAGCCATCTACAACGACACCACCACCGGTGGAGCCCTGCTGTACGAAACTCACCACTTTCCTGACGACAGTGAAGATCTTCTTCCAGGAGAGTCTTCTTCCCTTTGAGCTGGTGGGACCAACCAGTTCGCCTTTTTTCGCCTTCCTGGATCGTCTCGTGGTCGAATCACCCGTGCCAAGCACCCCGGCGGCCGGATAGCCACGCTTCACCACTACCGTGAATAAAAGGGTAGTACCTTTTAACTGGGAAACTCCGCGGCTGGTTTCTTCCCTGGCAGTGCAACGACCTCCAACTTTCCTCCACGTCCAGATCTTTTCCCCTGGACGAAGCCCCGACTTGCACCCGCTGCCAGGAACAACTGGAGCTTTCTCACCATTTCAGGTACTGTGTCCCGCCTGGTCTCCCTTGCAACAGACTGTCCAAGGTGTCCCGTTAATCCTTGTGATCTTGGGCACATTCCGCCTTGCTCTCTCCAAGAGTGGGCCTGGCCTATGAACTTTTTGTTCTACAGTAGACCCTGCCTTTCTTGACTTGCTGTGGTTTCTTAAAAGTGTTGGTACTGTGCGATTTTCCTATTCTGCCTTTTCTCTCCCTTTTTTTAACAAATTATTGGAGTGCCATCTATGGTTACGCGCTCACCTCTGTTTTGCTAAATAAGTGGTGTCTTAACATAGACTTGTCCGATAATTAGGGAGGTGTATATATTTCTAGTGACTGTTTGAACGTGCTTGACATATTAGTGCCAGTGTATTTTTACAAGTGTGTTTTTAAATAAGTAATTATATACTTTTATACCAAAGCTCTGATCAGTGTTTGCTTGTGCTACTGTATTTCTAGCCCTATTGTGTATACTCTATATACTGCCTAACTCTTCTTGAGAGAAGTCTGACTGCTCAGCCACAGCTACCAGGAAAATCTGGGTGGTACAGACTGCTACCAATTGGGTTTTCTGCTAACACCTGTGGCCTTAAACTTTTTGCAGTGGTCCCTAACGGAACTGCACAGGTTTCTTCCTAACATCATGTATAACTCTGCAGCAGGCGCCAGATCATGATTTACAGCCGGCCATTAAAGGTGATATTGCGCAGCTGTTGCAGACTATCCAGAAGGGGATGGCGTCCGATCTGCAGGAGCTGAAGAGCTCATTCCAGGATCTGTCGCACAACGTCCAGCAGGCTGAGCGTCGATTAGGAGACCTCGAGTTGGCTTTCTGCAATCAGGCTAATTCCCAGTATCAGTTGGAGCAGCGTGTGGCGGAACTGGAGCGGCATGAAGTGATGACAGAGAAGCACCTGGGGGATGCCAAGAACCGGTACAGAAGAAATAATATCTGGATCCGTGGCATCCCCCCCCCGCGAGTCCTAGACTGAGACCTGGAGGCTTATGCGAGAGATCTCTTCTGTGATATTCTGGGCTAGGAGGAGGGGGCAGACCTGACTAGATCGGACTCAGAATTCTCCAACTTCAGGAACGCGAAACCTTCTCCCCGACGTGTTGACTAGAGTCCACCTTAAACCTAATGGCATACAGTTCCGGGGAGCCGACTTCCAGTTATTTCAAGACGTGGCGCAGGGGACAATTCAGCGTTGCAGGACAATGATGCCACTCACAATAGCTAATGAATAAGGGTATTCCATATAAGTGGGGATATCCATTTCACATTTTATTCAGTTCTGAGGGTACGCAACATCAATTTGTACCTCTACCTGCTGCGTTGGAAGTATTGAAGATCCCCTGTACAGAGCTTCAACTTCCGGAGCTCGTGCACCACGGTACCCCTCAGAAGAATGGTTCTCCAGCATGGGGTCTGGCATGGATTCACATGCTCATGAATATTCCCCGTCAGGCTGGGAATCCTCGGTAAAGAAAAAACAGTATCAGTTTTGTTACTGATCTGTCTTTCTTAGTAGTAACCAATCACTGGTCTCTGGGTCATACTGCCCCCAGCCAATGACTGCCCTCTCCCCAAGCCCCTCCCCTGGCAGCCATCCTCAGATTTTTACCGCACATCCAAGTGTTGGGTGTCCTCGTGCTTTAGCTCTCAAGCTTTCACTGCATTTTTTCAAAGAGTTTAATCTCATTTTTTTCGGTCAATCGAGCCTCAAGCTCCACCGTTTCTACTGCCCATCAACGGTGACCCGTTTTGGAATTTTGACGCCCCTCAAGGGCGAAGTTTGACAAGTTACACTTCTCGGAGGATTCCAGAAGATCTGAGGCCTACCCTGTGGACATGGCCCAGGACAAGGGAAGCTTGACGCCCGGATCCAAGCTGTTCAGGAACTGCCCTAGATGCGGATTACAGAATGTTTTGAAGGAGGATGAGCATTCGAGAGGTCTCTACTGCCTTCACGAAGACAAAAACACATGTGGAGAAGGACTGTGCGTTTTGCAACAACATGTCGGAACAGACCATGAAGGATCGGCGTATCCGCCTCACCAACTGGCTGGAAGGGAAGAGCCTGGCAGGTGAGAAGAAGAGGTCCGAGCGGTCTTCTATTCCTTTGAGGGCGTTCCGGCAACGGGGGCCGAACAGAAGGCAAAGCACTGCGAGTCCACGGGCACCAGGAGCGCCAAAGGGTCGGGCTCCTTGGCTGCCAGGCAGGGCGCACTTTCACTGACGCCATCAGCCACAAGCCAACACTCTGGCTCGGGAAAGAGAAAATCCGAGAACCCGGGTAAGCTTCTGGAGAAGTACCGGTCGATCTCGAAGGAGTCCGCCGAGGGGGAGCGAGGTAGTGGCTCTCCACCCAAGGTGAAGGCCTCAAGCGCACCCAAGGTGGTGAAGGCTTTGATTCACCCGGCTAAGGCCTCTATTGAGGGAGTCGTGGCGGCCCTGGCGAAGCCTGTGGAGGCTACACCAGTGGAGGCAACCTCGGGGCCCAGAGTTTCCCTGCCACCGCGGAGGGAAGCTTTTCAGCCCATCGATAAAACCCTCGTGAAGACCCCGTTGGAAAAAGAGGGGGGGGGTGGCCATTACGGAATCGGATACAGCCTCTGAGGAGGAGCTGGTTGAAGACGTGAAGGGCCTCAACAAGAGGTTTGGGGAGGTCCGGTCCCACAGGAGGAATCCCGAGGAGGCGGACGAAGAGAGCGAAAGTGGTGCCGACGAGGCTCCCGTGGAGGAGGAGCAGCCATCGCACCCAACGCAACCAGTGCCCAGACCTCAGGACAAATCTGTGGCCATTTTGATGGCAATCCAAACCTTATGCACGGAGATAAGGACAAGGTTGCCTCTACCCCCAACGGACGACCCAGCAGAACCGGGCCCGTCGGGAAGCCCTACAAAAAAGCAGAGGAGAGTTCATCCCCCCCACACCCTTCCAGCCCTTGCGGCCCGCTCAGCATTCATCTCCTTCCCCTGATCCTAGGGAGGACACAGGAACAGATACGGCGACGACGGGGATGTATGACGACGGTGGTGACGACAGGATGGGCCTTCCATCACCACCCCCTCGGGCCTCCCCACCCGACGAAATTGGCTCTTTCCATGGCACGATTGTCAGGGCATCCGAGCTTTTCCAGCTCTGCCCCGAGGAACAGAAGGAAGGCTTCCTTTATCAATGGTGCGAGGCCAAGAGGAAGACAGTCCTTGCAGTGCCGTTACTTGATGACATCTGGGACGAGGGACTTGCTGTCCTGAAGAACCCGTCCACGCCGCCTGACAAGAGGGATCGGTATGAGAAGTACCGGGTCCCTGATTCTGCCCCTTTGTGCCTTAGGGCACAGCAAACTACGGATTTGGTCGTCTCGGCAGCGGCCAAGAAGAAAGCGGCGGGGGAGACGGCTTCAACTTCAACCTCCCCATCTGACGGCGAGGGAAAGAAACTGGACGCCATGGGATGATGAGTCATCTCGTCTGCGGCAACGACAATGAAGGCGGCCAACGCCCTAGCGATTGTGCCCGGCTACGACAGGGAGTTGTGGTACAAGATCGCTCCCCTGCTGGACTTCCTACCGGACGACAAGAGGGCGGAGGCCCTGGAGATCCTGCAAGAAGGTGAGGTGGTGTCAGACCACGCCATAACAGTGGCCACGGACATCGCCGACACCGGGTTCTGACAGTTGGCCAACAATGTTTGCCTTCGACGGCAGGGATGGCTCAAGGCAATAGATTTCCGCCAGGACGTGCAAACCAGAGTTTTGGACATGCCCTTTGACGGGAACAACCTGTTTGGAAAAAACAGTGAATGAGTCACTTCAAGCCATCAAGGCCGACACAGACGGCTCGGGCCTTGGGAGTTTTGCATCAACAACGGCCGTCCATTCAGAACTCTGGAGGCAAGCAAGGTGCCCCCAAAGTATTCGGCGGTGGCTCCTCTACGTACCACCAGGCAGCCCATTCCTCTTCGCAAGAGGCCTACAGAGGGCGCGGCAAGTCAGGAGGATCTCGTCACCGTCGCCAGGGAGGCCAGGGCGGCAAGGTCACCTACAAGCAGGACTGAACCG
Organism: Ambystoma mexicanum; assembly: GCF_040938575.1. Lineage (NCBI taxonomy): Eukaryota > Metazoa > Chordata > Amphibia > Caudata > Ambystomatidae > Ambystoma > Ambystoma mexicanum. The sequence goes on from NC_090933.1 coordinate 347,618,366, forward strand.
GCTGTAGCTTTGGGCCCCCACCTGAGCACCCCGGTGGGAGGCCGGCTGGTGAAGTTAATCAGCGTGTGGGAGTCCATATCCACCGACCGGTGGGTGCTGGATACCATGGCCCACGGGCACACTTGAATTTCTAAAGAAGTGCCCCCGCATTCCTCCCATGGCCAGGAAGGAAAATCACGTCCTTCAAATGCGGTTAGAAGGGCGATGCTCAAGAAAGGTGCCATTGAGCTCGTCCCAAAGAGGCTCTGGTGCTCCGGAGTATACTCAAGATACTTCCTCGTCAGAAAGAAGACAGGCGGTTGGCTCCCCATCCTGGACCTGCGCCGGTTAAACATATACATCAAGGCCCAGAAGATCCGGATGGTCACCCTCCAGCATGTGCTGGGACAGCTGGAGGAAGGAGACTTCCAATCGTCGCCGGACTTGGAGTATGCTTACTTCCACATCCCCATTCTAAAAAGTCACCGAAAGTTTCTCAGATTCGTAGTCCAAGGTCGGCACTCCCAATTCAAGGCCCTGCTGTTCGGATGGAAGTCGGCGCCCAGGGTATTTACCAAGTGCCTCACGCCGGTGGCAGCGTGGCTGCGCCTGCAGGTGATCCACGTTTACCCCTACCTGGACGATTGGCTCATCCGAGCAAGGACAAGGGAGCTCGCCGTCAAGCACACAGCAAAGACCGTCAAACTGCTCACGGATCTGGGATTCTCCATCAACTTCCCCAAATCCCACCTGGTTCAGTCACAGGTCGCACTGTTTCCGGGAGCCAAGCTCGATACAGTGGCAAGATTGGCTTCTCCGTCGGAGGAAAGGACGAAGGCTATCCTGGGCAAGGTGCAGCGCCTGCTGGCCATTGGCGTGGCCAGGGTGAGGTCCATAAAGTCCCTTCTCGGCATGATGTCCTCTTGCATCTACCTGGTGCGCCTATGCAGGCTGCGGATGCGCCCTTTACAGGAATTCCTCGACGCCCATTGGATGCAAGCAGCAGGCAGCTTCGAAGACAAGATCCCGCTCAACGAGGTCTTCCGCCGAGCTATTCGGTGGTGGGGCACCCGCGTGCATCTCGCGGCGGGCACGGACTTTCAGACCCCAGCACACCAGGAGACGATGATGACGGGTGCCTCCCTGGAAGGATGGGGAGCGCAAACCGGAGATCCTCACGCCACATCAACATCCTGGAGCTCCGAGCAGTGTTCTGGGCTCTCAGGTCGTTCCTCCCATCCCTCAAGGACAAGGTGGTAAGGATCTTCACCAACACCACCACGATGTTCTACACCCGGAAGCAGGGAGGAACCAGGTCCCCGGTCCTATCCAAGGAGGACCAGGAACTGAGGCATTGGTCCGTTGCCCAGGGGAGGATTCTGGTACCCTTCCACCTAGCACGAATTAAATAAAACCATCGCCGACTCGCTCAGCAGGGAGCTGCGTTTGGGCCACGAGTGGGAACTGCGTCAGGACCAAGTGGATCGGCTCTTCCGACAATGGGGCAAACCCCAGATCGACCTGTTCGCGACAGCAGCGAACTCCAAGTGCCAGAGGTTCGCCAGCAGGTTTCCCCAGCCGAGGAGCATGGGCAATGCTTTCTCGTTCCCCTGGGACAGCCTGTTCCCGTATGCGCTCCCTCCGTTGCTACTGTGACTCGTCAACCAACTCAAGAGGTCCCAGTGCAGGATGATCCTTGTTGCACCGCCTTGACCGAGACAGACCTGGTTCCCGGACCTTCTGGACTTGTCAGCGTGTTCCCCCCCCCTCCCCCAGTCAAACTACTGACGGACGCTGATCCCTCCAGAGAAGGAGGCGCCATCCTCCATCATGACCCGGGGTCGCTGAACTTGCAGGCCTGGCTCCTGCGGCACTAGAGTTTGTAGAGTACGATATCCCGGTGGACTGCAAGGAGGTGCTTGCAAAGGCCGGGGCGTCCTCAACTCTCAAGTGCTATGGACCCAAATGGAAGCGGTTCTCCGTCTGGTGCCGTGCACAGAAGATTAACCCTCTGCAAATTACGGCCCCTCAAGTGCTGCCGTACCTGCTGTTGCTGGCCAAGGCGGGGCTGGCTCATGGCTCCATCAAAATACATCCAGCGGCGATATCCCGCTACACCAGAACTACGGGACGATCATCTCTGTGGTCTCATCGCCTGGTGAAGGAGTTTATGAAGGGACTGTTCCGTTCATTCACGCCGGTGAAGACTCCGGCCCGGGAGCTCAACGTGGTGCTGACCAGGCTCATGGGGGCACCTTCGAGCCTCTACATTCGGCACCGTTGAAGTTCCTGTCGTGGAAAACAGCTTTTCTTGTGGCCATCACCTCCGCACAACGAGTGGGAGAGATCCAGGCCCTATCCTGCAAGCCTCCATACCAGACTTTTCACGAGACGAGGGTGGTGCTGAGGACGCACCCCTCTTTCATGCCCAAGGTGCCGTCGGACTTCCATCTCAACGAGCCCTTGGTATTACCTCTTTTCTTCCCGTCGCCTTCGTCGCCGGCCGAAGGGCTTTGCACTCGCTGGATGTAGCTAGAGCACTGAAGTTCTACGTGGACCACACAAAGTTTTCGGAAGACATCACAGCCGTTTGTGAACTTTGGACCTGTGAATCAAGGGAAGGCCCTCTCGAAGGCTTCCATTTCCAGATTGCTCTCCAGCTGCATCATGGACCGTCACCGGTTGGCAAACCGACCGTTGCCCGGCCATCCGAGAGCCCATTCGACCAGAGCGATCGCTGCTACCATGGCGTTCTTGTCTGGTGTACCCCTGCTGGACTTCTGCAGGGCTACTACGTGGAGGTCTGTGCACACCTTCACGAGATTCTACTGCATCGACCAGGATTCCAGGGAGGAGTCCAGAGTCGGCCAAGCAGTGCTGCACAACCTTTTCGTCTGAAGGTGGGCCTGGTGAGGAGGTAAGAGATGCTTAATGTTGAGCCTTACCACCTCCCCGGGGTTGTGCATGTGTGTACTGCTATGTATTCTTATATTCATGAGCATGTGAATCCATGCCAGACCCCATGCTGAAGAAGGAACAAGTTACTTACCTTTAACTGTTCTCCAGCATGGGTCTGGCATGGATTCACATGCAAACCCTCCCTCCTTCCCCTCTGCGGCTCTTCACTTGGTCATACTGTCACTTTACATGCTACCAAATCTGAGGATGGCTGCCAAGGGAGAGGGCAGTCATTGGCTGGGGGCAGTATGACCCAGAGACCAGTGATTGGTTACTACCAAGAAAGACAAATCAGAAACGAAACTGAAACTGTTTTTTTCTTTACCGAGGATTCCCAGCCTGACGACAGGGACTATTCATGAGCATGTGAATCCATGCCAGACCCATGCTGGTGAACAACAGTTACAGGTAAGTAACTTGTTCGTCTACAGCGCGCTCCCGGAAGAGTAGGCGCAGAGATCGCAGGCGGCCATCTATGGGCAGACGGGAAAGAAATTGGGGTTCCGATTGGCCCGACATGACCAACTGTGCAGGCTTGATCACCCTCGATGTGTTACCGGCCCGAGTTTGTTATTTGGGAACAGTTTCCATGTTGCTCTTCTCCAGTTACATGGTGCTCGGGGCACCACGGAATGCTCAATATTATGGCGTTCATAATATATGGGCAGGGCGGCCGGAGTACCTGCCCCTATTGGGTTCTTTTTTCATTGACCCAATGATCGTCCCACACGGGATCTTGTTTTCTGACTTTGTTTTTTATTTCTGTTTTTGATATTTTTTGTTTGCTGCAGCGCTGGGGATCGTATATTTTCAATTAGCTCACTGTTTTGGAATTGCTCTCTGTCTGGGGGAGTTGGAACACTCGGTTACACTTTGGGGTTAAGATAGGGTGAACAAAGCATTTTCTAGACACATGGGTGTTCTTAAAATAGTATTGTTAAACGGGCAGGGCCTTCATTCTCCCAGGAAAAGGAAAAGTTTGCTTGCCAAGCTGCTGTTGCAGGGGGACCCATCTTTTGCAAGCAGATTGGCACAGACCTCGCTCTAGGTGGTTCCCACACCAGTATTTTGCATACCCCTGGCTAAACGCGCCGGAGTAGCTGTATTATTTGCTCACTCCTTAAGCTTTGCTTAAATCCACCAAAGATCCATACGGGAGATATGATATATATAGCATTGATAACGCGCCTATACACAAGTGTTTCAAGGCGTGACACGGCAAGTGATTGGGGAACAGAGGGAGGACAGATAACGATCCTACTAGGCAAGGTGTCATTCAGATTGCGCAAGTGCAGGGGAATGGGGAGGGGAAGGGGAAAGTGCTGAGGGGGTGGGGACAGTGCGGTACATGAGAGAAATTATAATTAAAAAAATAAGAGCAGTACGGCCAGTTGGTGGCAAGTACAATGGTAAGTGCAGAAGTCGGTGCTGGTGTAACGCTAAAGAAAACAGTCTAAGTGCAGGGGTTGCCAGGGAGACAGTGTAGGTGTGCAACTGGAGGAGGGGACCTCGGCCCGAGATCAGGGGTGGGCAGGTAACCAGTGCAGTTTCAGCCAGGAGTTAAGTAGGGGAGAAAGCAGAAGCAAAGAGAAAGGAAGCAGGGAGGCTGTTCCAGAGGGAGGCCCCAGCCGTAGAAGGATCTACCACCAACTCGTTGCTTGGAGAACTGACTTTCCCCTGGGGTAGTTGGAGGCGGACGTGCAAAGAGCTCGAGAAGGAAGATATTTAGGAAGAGAGTTGAGGGTATTGAGGCCCCAGAAGGCCTTATGGACAATGCAGAGGGTTTTGAACTTAATCCTCACAGCCACTGGGAGCCAGTGCAGAGATTTCATTCCTGGAGAGATACGATCCCTGGGCTTGAGGCCAAGGACAAGTCTTGCAGTTCTGATCTGGATGAGTTGCAGAGGGCGGAGAGTAGTAGCAGGCAGATTTAGAAGGAGGCTGTTTCAATAGTCAAGCCTAGAGAGAACCAGAGCTCTGGAGACGGTGAGCTTCTGGGGGAAGGAGAGGAAAGGAAGAATACCTCTGAGGAGATGCAGCTGGTTGTGTGACTTCTTAGAGACGTCAGATGTGAGGAGAGAAGGAGAGAGTGGAGACAAAGATGACCCTGAGGTTTTTAGCCTCGCAGGTGGGAGCAGGAAGAGGGCCAAGAGGCCAGCCAGAGAGCGACAGGAAAGGAGGGAACGGGTGTGACAATGAGGAGAATCTCAGCCTTAATGGCATTAAGGCAGAGGTCATTGGCGGCACACCACTCCTGGATTGCAGACAGTCAGAGATGAGAGAAGGAGAAGAAGTGGCTGAAGGTAGCCTGAAAATTAGCTGAGTATCGTCCGCCTAGCACTGAAAGTTGGGGCAGAGCACGGCAATGCGGTGGGCCAGTAGTGCCAGGTATTGGTTGAACAGCCAAGGAGAGTGGTAAGACCCCTGGGGGACACCACAGGTAGAGATAGAGGAGAGGAAGGACCCAAGTTGGACCTGGGAGGGTCCGTCAGAGAGGTAAGAAGTCAGCCACACAAGGGCCTGCCTAGTGATACCCAGGTTATCACCGAGACGGTTGAGCAGGATGGCAGGGTTGACTGTGTCAAAGGCAGAAGAGAGATCTAGTAAGATGATGACACAGGGGGTGTTGAAGTCAAGGTTGGCGAGCAGGTCTTCACAGATGTTCAGGAGAGCAGTTTCCATGCTTCTGGCAGCTCCAAAGCCAGACCGATGGTCATGAAGACAACCAACAGATTCAGTGTGATGATTAAGCTGGGAGATGGCCAGCTTTTCCAAGAGTTTGCCCAGGAAAGGAGTGATGGAGTTTGTGCAATAGTTAGCCGGGCAGGATGGGTTGGCAGAGGGTTTCTTAAGAAGAGGGTACACAAGGGAGTGCTTCAGAGGGGGGGGGGGGCGGGAAGACCCCAGTGGCGAAGGAGTGGTTGCAGAAGTCGACCAGAGCAGGAGCCAGGGAGTCAATGTGGTTCTTGAGGGTTTTGGAGGAACAGGGATGAACCTTTCATAGATCAGACTTGTCGAGAAACCTTGCCTGGTGAGAACGGGGGAAAGGCAGAGAAGGAGGGAGGAGAGGTGGCCAAGAAGGGCCAGAGGAAGAGCAGGGAGTAGGGGGGAGGAGGGGAGAGATGAAATAAGCCAGAGCTGTGCAGAGGGCCTGGAAAGGGACAGGAGAGGTGGAGACTGCCGCAGGATTGGCCAGTTCCTTTAAAGAGCTCGGCCGAGTTGTTCGATGCCGCAGAGAGACCGGCTTGGATGGGAGCTCTCTTCTTGGTGCGGCAGAGAGTTGGTATTGCCCTTGGAGCAGGCGGCAGGCCAGTTTGTAGGAGGATGTACCAGAAACACACCATTTCCGCTCCGCCACCCTGCCCTTGCGTTTGAGGGTGACGAGGTCCGAGTCATACCAGGAATTGCACTTGGCTTTGGGCTTCAAGCGAATCCTCATGACAGAGGCAAGAACATTGAGAGTACCAGATATAGCAGAGTGGAGTATGGAAAGGGCTGTGTCAGGGTGCGAGTCAGCCAGAGGGGGAGGGTGGGGTGAGAAAGTGGCGGCGAAGGCCTCAATTGACATGCTTCATGGGTCGGTTAACCCAGAAGGTGGGTGGCAATGCTGGAGTTGGCTTGGTCTAGGGGGGGGCACAGAGGGTGAGCTGGGAGGAAAGGAGAAAATGATCACTCCACGAGAGAGGAGTGGTGAGAGGGATGGGAAGGTCTGAGGAGATCAGAACATCCAGAGTGTGCCCTGCAGAGCGAGTCGGGCAAAAGGGGAGAATAGAGCGAGAGAGTCGCAGAGGTCGCGAAAGAGACCAGTGGAAGGACAGGAAGCATCCAGGTGGATGTTAAAGTCTCCCAGGAGGAGGAGTTGAGTGGTCGAGACCAGAAGGGAAGAGGAAAGGTTAGCACATTCAGAGAGGAAGGAGGAGATCTGACCAAGTGGCCGATAGATAGTAGCCATAGTAAGGGAATGGTTAGGAGAGAGCCTGCAGACCAGGCATTTGAAAGAGGAGTAGGCCTGAGTAGGAATGAGAGAGACAGGAGTCCACTCAGAGAAGATCACGCCTACACCCCCTCGGTAACAGTTTGACCTGGGTGCGGAAAAGATCTTTTAGTCATCAAGGAGGAGTGTCTAAGCTTGTGACAGAGCTGGCAGTGAACCATGTCTCTGTGAGACCGAGGACATGTTCCTCCAGGAGGTGGCAGATGTCCGAGGAGTGTTTGACAGCTGAGCGAGAGTTAAGAGTGGCAATATGGAGAAGGCTGCCGTCGTTGAGACTTCCGGGGAGGTGTACAAATCAGAGGTACGCCCTGCAGAGGTGTAGGAAGCCCAGGGGTGGGGGGGGGGGCAGAAAGGGAAGGAGGAGAAGGCAGAGGAACCACGGAGAAGACAGCGGAGGAAGGTGAGGAAGCTGTGAAAGGGAGAGAGGGGACAGCAGGGGTAAGAAAGGAAATTGATGAGGCGCGCGAAGCATCTATCAAAGAGGATAAGGCTGGCTTGAGGGCCTTGGACCAAGATGGTACCATTCGTGTAAACAATGATTACCTTAGAGGAGTTGAAGGAGGCCAGGAGGACACCCCACCGGGTGCCACCATTACCGAGAGAGGAAGAAAGGAGAGAGCACAGGGATCATATCTAGAGTCCATAGGTGTGGCAAGGGAACGACAAAGAGGATGTTGGTGAAGGTTTTCCTGGAGGAGGCACTGGTATAGGTGTCAGCGATAGGGAGGCCTGGGTTGGAGACAAGGATGTCCTTTTTAAACTTCTTCCTACCAGATTTAGTTAGGAGAGCAGGATAGTCGATAGAGAAGCAGTTTAAAAAGATGGGAGAGAGAGCGCACCATAGAGTAGGTAGAGAGGAGAGAAGAGAAAGGAAGGGAGTGGTGGGGAGGACATTAGTGGAGGACACAGGGCGGGGAGTAAGCAGATGAGACAAAGGGAGACGATACAACTTGACAATTAGACAGGACACAGGCGCTTAGATAGAGGTAGAAGGTTTGCTGGTTGAGTGCTTGCTAGGAGGCCAGCTACAGAATGGCACTACTTTCACAAATTAAAAAAAAAATAATAATTTAAACAGGAGGAGAAACATATCTAAGTTCCAGAGTTTGCTACATGGACAGGTGGGTAGGGTAGGGTGAGGTGAGGTTCTATACCTCAACCAGGCCACTCCTACCTTCCTTAATAGCTGCTAGTTGTCGGCTGGCCACTGGCTTCCCCTGCTGACACCTACAGATACTGGCTGGAGCCGCCCTTTGCCTTAGGGGCCACTCGCCCAATCAGACTGAAGATGGGAGGGCTGTGAGGCGTGCACCGAGACCAGGAAGTGGGAGAGGCCTCACAGTAAAGCACAGAGCGTGCTACAGTTCATAGTTCGCAGTACCAGACAAGAAAACACAATAAAACTCAATAAATGCCACAAAAACTGAAATACTGATACTCGGGCTTGCATATCTGGATTGGGGAAGCAGACCTTACTTTGTCTTCGATTTATGGCCCCAATCAGTCTCAAGACACGTTTTATGCCCACACATTCCCTCATATCACACAGTTTCAGAAGGCTGGCCTTGTATTGGGGCGGGGGACTTGGGGAGAGGTGGGGGGGGGGTTCTCCTGCAACCGGTCTAGTTCTCTCAAGGGTGCTATCCGTGACTTACAACTGGTGAATGTTTGGCGATGGCAGCACCCTTAGGAAAGATTAGACCAATTTTTCTCATGTCCACCGCAATCATTCCCAGAATTATTTATTTTTGGTCTCCCACTCCCTAACCCCAAAAGGTGGGCGCTACCTGGCGGTGGTATCGGATCACAATCACATTGTACTCCAAATAGAAAGGTTTGCACAGGGGGCTAGGAAGACTTTCCTTTGGAAATTTAATGATTGTTTGCGGGCTGACGCACCCTTCAGCACCTCCATTTATGTACGCATTGCTCTGTACTTTCAAAAAATCTTACAGGGGATGTGCCCATTGCGACTGTTTGGGAAGCTTTAAAAACATACTCTGCGGGGGGAAATCATTAGCCTGGCATCTGCTAGGAAGCAATTCTTCCGTGCCTGGGTGGAGGTGATGGAGAAGTGCGTGGCTGAGTTGGATTCATTGTACAAAACGGGGGGCGCATGCAAGGTTATATAGAAAACTTCAAGTGGCCGGGCTGAACTGAAAGCATTATGGGCATCAGATATTTCCTATATGTTGCTCCGGACGAGGCAGTTCTACTTCAGCACTTCCAACAAGGCCACTCGCCTCCTTGCAAATAAATTGAGGTCCGAGAAAGCTAAAAACACTGTTAAACTCTGATCATGCTGCTCAATTGAAAGAGGATGGAGGCTTTAAGCTGCACACCATTGTGGAATATTATAAGTCCCTCTTCGCTGCAGATAGCTGGGATGTGGCAGCGCAAAAAGCCTTCCTCAGAGAAACGCTTTTACCCTCTATACCCATTGAAATTCATCAGAAACTCGAATGACCAATCACACTGGCTGAGGTCACGCAGGTTATACGTCTCCCAAATAAGGAACCCGGACCCGATGGCTATTCTGCCTTCTTTTATACTCGCCCCTCAACTAGTCAACCTTATTTAACAGCATTGTCGACTAAGGGTGCGGTTTCACTCTCCATGGGGGGCCGGGGGATGAGGGGATCGCTGCTTTTGCTTATTGGCAAACCGGATTAAGACCCCCACCCTATGTACATCCTATTGCAGTTCTAAATTAGGACTCCCAAATCTACCCTAAAGTTCTTGCGGCCCTGTTGGCAGATGATTCTGACCGGTTTTATTCCTGAGCGCCAAACCTTTGATAATGTCCACAGAACCTTAGATGTGATCAAACTTGCGAGGAGGCACAACCAAGATTTGGCAGTACTAGCTATTGATGCCGAAAAAGGCGTTTGATCGCATGGACTGGACGTACCTTTTGGAGGTGCTCAAGGGATAGGCCTTTGGGACACTTTTTACTAAAATGATATTGGCTAACTTTGTTCACCCAAACAATTGTATAAAATTTAATAGGGCTCCGTCTGAACCACTTGCTTGATCTACGGGCACTCGTCATGGGGGCCCAGTGTCTCCCCTATTTGCACCATCAATGGAGCCATTAGCAAATAAGGTCCAGCTAATGGATGGCATTCACTATTGCAGGGTGCCAGCATAAGGTTACCCTCTTTGCCAATGACTGACTTTTCTACATGCATAGACCCCATTCTACTCTACCTCTGTTAACTCTTATTGGAATCGTATCATCAGGTCTCTGGTTTTAAAATTACTCTAAATCCACTATCCTTAACGTGTCCCTAGACTCCGACACAAAGAGGGAGCTCCAGAGAACCTTTGAATCTGTCGTCTTAGGTACCCGTGGCTTCAGATTGCCTTTGCGCATTCCGAACTCTACACATATATCACTAAGCGGTCTTCCACTGCTAAAGCAGACTTGGCTCGCTGGGCTCTATCAGATATTTCCTGGGTGGGCCGAATCACTGCCCTCAAAATGACTATTACCAAGACTAGTGTATGCATTCCAGGCCCTCCCCAATTGCAAACCCCTAAGTGCCTGTTTGGGAACCCAATCATCTAACTTCAAGTTTATTTGGGCTAAGAAATCCCAGAGGGTTCCCCGGCACACACTGCCAACGGCAAGGGATAAAGGGGGCCTGGGATCCCAGGCATAGAAAGTTATCTTTATGCAGCAGTTAGCACCCCTGTTCGAAAGCATGAATTCTGCCCAGAACCCAGAGCATTGGTTAAATTTCGAGCAGTCTAGGATCCAAGTTACTCTGCATGACTGGTGTTGGAGATCGCCTGTAGTCCAAAAGTAAGAGGCTGATGTCCTCCCATCAACTAGTCTTGATGGAATACTGGGAGAAGGCAGCCCGTACGTATCTAGAGACTACATTCCCCTCTCCACTTACATGCGTTTGGAACACCTCCGAATTTACGTCAGGCTGTCTGCTGACTTAGTTCACCAGGTGGGTGGAAGGAAGTTTGGTGCACTTGGAGCAGCTTTTTGAATCAAGCAAACCCCTAACCTTTGATAAATTTAAGCAGCTCTTCTTGGTCCGGGACATAGATCAGTAGACCTATATTCAACTGCGTCACTGGATCTCTAACGTTAAGGTTTCCCAGGGTGCCAAACTAGATACTACGCTACTTGAAGACTTATTTAAAGGGGATCCCGCCCCCCCCCACGTAAAGTTTCTGCATTCCAAGAAAAAGCCAATCCAGACAGCATCTCGCTTCACCACTAACAGTCTGAAAACAGCTATTAATGAAGTAGCCCCACTCAAATCAAAGCTTCCTAAACCCAAACACAGCTCGCCCTGGTTCAACAAAGAACTTATGAATCTTAGAAGGAAAAAAAAGATCCTTAGTACACCTAGCAAAATAATCTCACCCCAGAACTCCAAAAAGAACTCCAACAACTTTCAAAAACCTACAAACGCTGAGTAATTACCCACAAAGCCAACTCCCTTAACCAAAGCATCACAAATGCTGCCTCAAACACCAAAATATTATTTACCATCATCAGAGAACTTGAATCCAGTCCTTCGAAACAGCTCAGTTAATACCAACAAAGCCTGGTGCACCACTATCCAGGCTGCTTTGTCCACGAAAGTGAACCCACTCCAAAATAAAATCGTTCTGCAAAGAAAACGCGTAGAGCACTCCACCAAACCTCCCCTCCCATTAGCTGCCACCCTCACCTTGAACGTGCCCGTTTTCCACTTCACCTCAGTGACCAATGATCAGGTACTCTAAACGATAGCATCACTTAAACCATCCAATTGTAAAAGGAGACAGCTTCCCTGCCATAGTAAAGGATTGCGCCCCCACCCTAGCATCTAATTATCACTAGGTTTGTTAATGCTTCCTTTAGCTCCAACGAAATCCCAGCCTCCATAAAAATAGCCTGGGTTACACCCTTACTCAAAAAACCAACACTAGATCCTACCACCCCTACCAACTACAGACCAATCACAACAGTGCCGTTTCTCCTCAAAATCCTAGACAAAAATCACATACACCCCCCCCAAAGTCCAAACCCACCTAGAAAAACACCATTTATTAGTAGACAGACAATCGGGCTTCCGCCCCAGACACAGCACTGAGACAGCCCTCTTGGACTTAAAAAAAAAAATAAAAGAAAAAATGGATGCCATCAGGGACTCCGGAAAGCCATGCATCTTACTACTAGACCTCTCCGCAGCTTTTGATTTAGTGGACCATGATAAACTATGCCAAACTCTAGCTAACAACTTCCACCTCTCAGATAAAATCCTTCCTCTAACCGGACCTCAAGAGTAGCCATAGGTGACGAAGCAGCAGACCCCATCCCAGTACCACTGGGAGTCCCTCAAGGATCTTGTCTCTCCCCCACCCTCTATAACACATACAAAACTACTTTTACACAAAACTACTTTTACAGCACTAAACGCGATGAGTAATTTACACAAAACGATACACAAATACTGCGTCAACAAAATCTACTCTTGTCCAAAACTGGATGGCAAAAAATAGTCTCTGCCTCAATGTGGAAAAAAAAAAAAAAGATACTCATAGTAGGCGCCCCAGCCCGCCTAAGCAAGCTAAACCCAGAATAAACCTCCATAGTCATAGATGGTACCCATATCAACATATCACATCAAGTCAAAACACTAGGGGTCTATCTCGACTCCAGTCCCACCATGGGAAAACACTGGTGCACTTGCCTCCTCTACGTCATATACAGCCAAACTTATCGATCTAAGCATGCCCCTACTCTCCCCAAAATACTGCCTCACGCTCGCCACAGCCCTCATCCTAACTAAGATGGTCTACTGTAATATCATCCTATTAAGCACCTCAAAGAAAAACAAACAAATCACAATTACTACAAAATAAAGCCCTCAGAGCAGCACTGGGTATAAACAGAAAGGAACACATATCGCAACACAGAAGAGAAGCACACTGGTTACCAGTACAAGCTAGAATACTCCACAAAACTCACAATAACGCATAAATGCATCTCAGATATGCCCCTCTATCTCTGCCAAAGCCTTTCACGCAAAGCCTCTGCTAGAACACTCAGATCCAGCGCCAACACTCGCCTCGCCATCCCCCGCTTCAGAAACACTAGATCGGGGAGCTCCAGCTTCCCCACAGCAGCCCCGCAAATCTGGAACCCTCAACCCACCAACATATGTAACAAGACCTCTTACCCGAAATTTAAGAAACTTCTAAAAACATGGCTGTTCAATAAATATTAACTCATGACGGCCAACCCTTTCACACCACCCACCCCACTGTTCCCTCCATCTCTTACTCTTTGAAACACTTCTCTAAGCCTATAAATAACCTACCAGTCATTTTTGTTCTATGCGTAATTAAATGTTTAACTCCTGTATGAAACTGTTGTGATGCCAAATATACTTGTAACCTACGCTGTGATACCTAGGGGTTTGGGCGTATAACCAAATTAAATAAAAATAAAATAGTATTTGTATCCTTAATGCATGCCGCTTTAAGTCCCCACATGCTCGCATGTTGTGCTGGGAAGAGGAGATGAATACCCCTATTGCCAATCTCTTGTGGTATAATATGTGGACCAGGGCTGCTAAATCCTCCAGGTGTGTGCGCCTGAAAGAAAACACTTATAAAATATTATTGCGCTGGCATCTTACCCCCTTGAGACTTCACAAAATGAATCCTGCTGTTCCCAATTACTGCTGGCACTGTGCACAGGCTCCTGGGTCTCTCTACCCTATTTAGTGGTCCTGCACAATAATTCAGGTATACTGAAGGAGGTTTTAGCCCAAATTAAAAAAGGCCACCACCAATGTGGAGCTTTCCCTAGAACCGTTGGTGCTACTTCTCAGGGACGTAGATCTCAAGGGGCACTACAGACTGTCCACCGCAATATCCTGATTACTTACGCACTTCTTAGTAGTAGCTAGAGTTGTGGTAGCACGTAATTGGAAATCGCCTTTAGCCCCAGATATCCGAGAATGGTGGGCTAAATTATGGTTTATTCTAGCCATGTTTAAAATTGAAGCCGCCCAAAAAAAAAAAAAAAGCAAGATGCCTATATTTCTTGAAGAATGGACAACCTTGCTTCAATATGTTACTGAAAATGATAATACTGCCCTCCACCATAATCCTCACGACATGTCCTTTACAGTACTCAGAGGTTCTTGTTCTAACAACTTTATACCTGATGGACAGAAATGCTTAATGTGCTATTTCATGCCCCCCCCCTCCCATGTACAGCGCTCTAGGACAGAATGGTTTATTAGTATGCACCATTTCTGTTTAGCCCCCACACCGCCTTTTTTTTATTCTCCTCTTCTTGATGGTTTTGTTCGAATGTGCTTTAGGATGTTTGCTGTATTTGACTTCTTGTTGGAGCCTTTTTCATTATAGAATTGTTGGCGCTACTGCATTGTTGATGCACTCCAGATTTTATTTAATATATGTAGGGCAAAGCGTGGATTTGGTATTCTTACAAGAGACCCATCTGGTAAAAGAGGACCAGCGGCCTCAAAACAGGGAGAAGCCATCATGGTTCACAGGGGTCTACAGTGGCGCACATTGGAAGTTTTGCACGATACGGAGGGGAGATTTTGCTTCTCAAGGCTGCCTAGGGGATTCTAAGCTTACATTGGATGTACTATATGGCGCTGATGAAAAACAGGCCAACTTTGTGGAAAAGTTTTCGGAGGCATTAGCAGCCTTTATGGAAGGCAAACTTAAATTGGGGAGGGTGGTGGGGTGAACTTCAACTCTGTGGTGTATGTGAATGATTATTGTCTTGTAGAAGTAATTATGCCATGACGACGCTACTGAGCAAATTCTCAGTGATACAGATGTGGCTTTTTTCCACCCTGGGGCGAGGGAATGTACCTTTTACTCTGCGGTACACCAGGCTTGAAATATTTATGGTATCCAATAACTTCATCCCATTGGTTACGGGAATTGGAATTCTCCCGAAAGCGCTCACAGACCACTATGAATTTGAAATTAGATCTCAGCCGAGGTGTACAGAGGCAGAAACCCCTTTGGAGATATAATGAAGCTATGCTTACATATATGGTAGCTGAAGCCACAGAGTGGGCTATGGTCAACTACTTCAGGAAAATATTACAGAGGGTATGGACATGCGAACTGTGTGGGAAGCGAGGAAAGCAATCTTTCGGGGTGGGTGGTCATCATTGTGCAGAACACAAAATCTGCATTGAGCCAACTTGGATAAAGAGAGAGCACACGCAACTAAGGGGGGATTGGCGCTCACTGCGAAACCTTAGAATAGCTAGACGGGCCCTGGAAACTCATGATGGGGAAGGCGGCACAACCTATACTTAAAACAACAATTTTACTCTAGGGGCAACTACTCGTAACTATGGCGGCATTCTGAGAGATGAAGGGAAACTAGTAATTATGGAAGTAGGGAAGCTGAAGGTCATGGAATATTTCTTTTGTAGGGTTCCACCCCACACCAGGGCAATCCTAGCCAAGTCGAAAATGTATTGAACAAGCACCTCCCCTCGAATCTCTGATGTTATCAGAGAAATATTGGAGAATCCTATAACTAGCCAAGAAGTAACGCAGGCCATACGTTCACTCCCAGCGGGTAAGGCCCCCTGGCCCAGACGGGTTTACCAACAGATTTTTACAAGGCATTCGCAGGCTCCTTAATCCTGTATCTCATCAGCCTACTTAACTCCTCCAAATCTGGGAAAGTGACAGGCTCTATGGCAGAATCCACAACTACACTACTCTTGTAACCGGAAAGAGATCCAGAGATCTGTACCTTATATCATTCCATGGCCCACCCTGAATACGGGTGCTAAACTTTAAAGTCCTAGCCACAAGTCTGGGTGAGGTCCCTCATTAATGAGGATCAACCCAGGTTCATAAAAACAGAGGAGCGTGTTCCCTGAGCTCTGGTGAGGCCAATAAAAAGCAGCAATTATTAACAAATTAAGAAATGTCATTTGGCAACCCGGTTACATCCTAGTCACATGGGACGTTACAGCACTCTACACTTCGATCAAGCACAACACAGCTTTGGAAGCTATAGACTACGTTTTCTCACAAGATACAGCGTCAAGTTACCAATCAATACAGATGCTCAAAGAAACGCTGCTCTTGACTTTGAAAAACAACATTTTTCTTTTTAACAAAGAATATTATAGAGAGACCTGTCGTGTAGCTATGGGAGTAAAATATGCTCCAGCACTTGCTAACCTAGTAATGGCTATGTACGAGGATCAACATATTTACTCGGATCCCAATTATGAAGAAAATGTTGTTCTATGGAACCGATATATAGATGACTTTTTTTCATCTGGAATTTAAACTATGAGCAAACCAAAACACCTTAGGAATACAATTTACGGGAACATCGAGTACATTAGAAGTTAATTTCCTAGACCTAACAATTTATATAGAAGAAAACTATATTATGACCAAAACATATAGGAAACCAACAGAAGCAAACTCCACTCTGTTTGCGACGAGTTGTCACCATAATCCCGTAATTAAAAATATCCCGAAAGGGGCATTTAAACGAGCTCGAAGGAACTGTTCAGCAAAAACAACCTTTGATCAGGAGTGCAAACTACTTACAACCCATTTTTTAGCCAGAGGATATGCCACAAAAAACATTGCTAAAGCACGCGCACAGGCAAGGAGAAAACACACTTATCTCTAATAGACGAAATCAAAACAAGCCAGAACGGATCAGATTTATTACAACCTATTGTGCCAACAATTGTGTAATAAGGAAAATTCTCAAAAAGAATTGGGAACTTTTGAAATTGGATCCACATATCCAAAACTATATTGATGGAAATCCTTCTAACATATAAAAAGAGCAAGAACTTTGAGAAATATCCTCAGTCCTTCATTTTTACCTGAAGAAAAACATGCAGAGTCAACTTCCTGGTTACCACAATTACCTGTAGGGTTTCGGAAATGCAGTTTATGTTCCATGTGCCAATATGCAATGCGTAACACTGAGATTTTTGAAGTTTCTTATGGCACTAAGTATAAAATCACTGACTTTATCAATTGCAATACGAAATTTGTTGTGTATGCAATTATTTGTCAATGTAAAAAGATGTACATTGGGAGCACTATTAGAGAAATGAGAATCAGAATCCGTGAACATATGTCCAGCATTGGCAGTCAAAATACCAATTTACCATTGGCAGCTCACTGGCAAAGAAAACACCAAGTAAGTAATAAACAAGACATTACATACTTGGGTCTCAAAAAAGTAACACTGGGACCGAGAGGAGGTGATCAAGAGAAGAAATTGAGACAAGAGGAGGCGAAATTAATATGTAGATGTCGGACGATAGACAGGGGTCTGAACTCAGACAATGAGAGGTCCTCCTTATGAGACATTTGAATCTTGAATTTTGTATAAACTATGTAATTTCTGTCAGTTATGTATTTGAAAGTCAACGCATAATAAGCTTACCCTGCATTCAGACCAATAGCTTAGGATGTTAGTATTTCAAACCCAATTGTCAATTTTATATATGGACAGGAAGGTCCATTTATCAATATAAATTCATCCTTTTTTATTGTGCAAGACTTACATACTGCATATTCTTTAATTTCTTTTTGTCTATATGATCAGACTCGATTGCATTTAAGTTAACTTGCTTTATATGATTGTTCGTATTTTCAAGTCCACTGTATCCATCCATAACATCAATGCCCGGGACAATTGTTCCTCAAACTTAATTATTTTTGCTTCACATTTGGGTGACATTTCCGACTTTGCCTTTATATACATCTGTAAAATAACTTTTCGTAATTCGTATTATTCTCAAGTAAGACCACACCTAATCTTGGCCAAAAGGCAGTACGTTTTACACAACACTAAAAGATGGCGCTCACATCAGTAATTAACCAAGGACTATTGAAGTTGCTGTGACAACCACATCAACAACTTCATAAAGCTGCCATTTTGGATTCTTCCGCGAACGCGGACGCGGACAGAATCGTACGGAGGTGCTATTGCCTTACTGCAAAGGTAAGACACGCTCAAAAGATTATTTTGCTGCCCCAAGACCGTCTTAATGAGCAACGTAGTACCAGGTGACATTTCAGCATACTCTCGAAGCAGCCCGATGTTAGACTTAATGACATAACTACTATTCGACTCCTAGAAACGCCATTACCTTTTCGATTGTTTAAGAACACGTAAGAGGTGAGCTATCTCTATTCACAGATAATTAAAATTGAAATATAACCCACTTAACCGGCCAAATATACTCACTATGAATTTAAATATACCGCTCAGAATACTAACTGATAATCATAAGCGAACAGATGTATCAATACAGCATGTAACAACCCGAACATTGTTTGGCAGGCTGGGATTGATCCCGTGAATCATTATGTGTAGCTGAAAAGCAACGTTCCAAATTAAGCAACTTCAAATATTGGGTAAGATACATCTATTTCAAAAACGATTTGATATTCTACTTGCGTATTTACAATTCCAGAGACAAATGAATTCATGGTATTTAATTTATTTTTCTTTTCTTTCCAATCATCCCTATCCCGTTTATGTCTCCAATTTGTTTATTGAATGGTATCATACAAATTTTTGTTTTGACGTTTACTGTTACACTGTTTATCCCATTGAATCCTTCCCATTTCCCACCCTCTCTGTCTGTGCTACACTTGACATATTTACTGGTTCTATTGGACACCAACTGTTTTTTGTAATTATGCATTTGTATTGGATCACTTTCTAATGCATTAGCCCTGATTTGAAAAAGACGGCGTGGTCCGTTGAAACACGTGTCATCACAAAGGGCACTTACCCGCACTAATACAGAAATATATTTTCATATTCCAATTGAGTGGAGTTTTCTTGATTTAAGTGGCGCATGAAAGAGTGTGCAACAATGTTCTTTTTCCTTGAGTTATAAAGCGGAGTGGAGGAACCACATTTTCTCTGCTGTTGCGCAACCCATGCGACACACAATATCTCTACAACAAATATAAGGGTGCTGATGTCCAGCTTTTGATAAGTTCTTTGGAGAAAGGTTCCTCAACAGGATTTAATTTTTTGTACAATAAAAAGCAGGCCTGCGGGCCGAAAAATAGAAAAACAAAACATGACAATACCCTGCTGCAGGCTCTGAAACAGTGGACAAGTAGAAAGTTTGATGAAAGAAATTGAAGCAGCCCCCCTGATGCAGAATAAGGAGAGAGGACTACTCAATTAATACACGCTTGGGCATGGCGGTGAGAGGCGAGGCCCCTGATCCGGTGGATTAGAACTGAGCAGTGAGGTGGAGGGACGGGACGGTTCGAGTGTCGAGGCTGGTGCAGTTGGAGAGGTGTCTGGAGGAGCGAGGGAGAGAGAGAATGGTGCATTAAGATGTATGAACGAAAGATGGTGAGTGGGCCACACCCACAGTGGGTTGTTAATCGGTGAAGGGAACCAGGTAGCAGAGTGTATATCTAGAGTGGTGGGTGTCATAGGAAACAGAACCTGGCTAGAAAGGCACATGTAAGCAGATGCAGAACTCCTTGGCAGGTTAGAAGAGCCGTGGTAAGACGTGGTGTGTGGCAGTACCCACTTCGTGCAAAATGAGACCAGTGATGGACAATTAACGAGGTGAGGAATCTGAGGGGATGTTGCTACTCCTGTATGCATGAGGAAGGCTGAACTGCATTTGGCAAGGACGTGTGGCAGAGACAAAGCGCCTCTCTCCAATAATAAACACATTGTGGATTTACCAGGAATTTATCCAACTCTTGTTAAGGGAATAAAATTAAAAAAAACTTAGAGGGAAGAAGGCCGAGGACACCATATCATCAAAGAGATGTGCAGGTGTTTAGTAATATGAGCTAATATGCATCGGGGTGCCGATGGGACCTTGAGAACTGACACAAAGGTTACATGGTGAAGACCCAGGGGAGGGGAAAGCGCAGTCTTCCAGATGATGGGCGTTAAAGGGAAAGCTACCCTCAAAAAAAGCTAAAAACACCCATTAATACACCGGGAGGCCAGCTGGAACGCTGTTGGCGGCCTCGTATTGAAGGAACCTCCACAGGGGATGACTGGGTCCAGCAGGCAACGGGAGAAAAGGAATTCAAGACAACTAAAATGGCCTTGAATAAAGAAGACCTCTAGGAATGCCATAAAGGAATAGAGGAAAGGATAACACTTTTCAGGTTCAACTTGAAAGGATGAAAGAAGACTTGCAGAGCTCACTGACAGAGGTGAGTAAGTAATGACCTAGGCGCTAGAGTGGACGTTACTGAAAATGGCCTAACGGAAGTAAAAGAAGTTATCCAGAATAGCGAGCTGCTGGAACAATTAGCTAGGGCCACGCATAATCTGGAAGTACAGACAAGATTTGAAAAACCGATCACGGACAGCAAATATTCAGATGAAAGACTTTACAGAAGATATTAAAGATGCAGACCTGAAGCCCACGATTCAGCAGTGCTTTGGGAATCTTCTCAGTGAAATAGCACCTGAAGATGTGAGGTTTGATCGGATCCATAGAGTGGGCCCCAGGAGATCAGGTCCAGGTACAAAGGACGTGCTGGTGGCCCTTTCGTCATTTATAATGAATGACCACATACTCCGGGATGCAAGATTACAACCTACTATAACAATCAATGAGACTCAAATTAATCTTTTTCAAGATCTGGCCTGGTCGACTTTGCTGAAAATGAAGGCCATGACCCCCGGTGACTAGAGCACTAGTGGCAAGACATATCCCTTACAAGTGGACATTTCAGTTCGGATTGTTATTTACTTGGGAAGGCAAACAGAGCCATGACGTGCGAGGATGCACTATCATGTGATAGAGGAAGAGTGACCCAATGGGTAACAAGAAGACTCCTTACCCCAAAACTGTAACAGCCAGTGGGACTGGTCAGAGACTCTGAGCTGGTGAAACAGCAAGGCCACTAAGCTAAGAGGGCCTTCAGGCGAAACAGACTGTGCAGGAATGCCAGGGGAGATTTCAGAAACACTATTTCCTCCACACTAGGTCCATCTTCTTATTGGAACTACAGGATACCTAGACTGGCCAAGGGGGGAGGTGAAGAGATATGAACAGAGGAGTTTGCGGCAGGATTACAGGCCTACTGGAGGTAGGGTGGAGGAAACGGCATTGAGGAATCGATCACTCACAAAGCATCATGGATATTTATAGATGGGTGCTAACAGCACAGCAGTGCCACAGGTTGCAAGTCTAGTAGGTTGACTTCCAGATAAGAATAATAACTTTAGGGCAACAACATCTTTGGACAACATCTTTCGATGTGCAGGAATTCCTAGGTATAAAATATGGATTGCAAAATGATATCCATTTTAGAGTTAATATTTAGTTTTCCTTGCATAAAAACATACCCCCCCCATTATGAAAGGTTATTTGGCCTTTCACTCCCTGAAAAATTACTTTACGCAACAGCTTAAAATTAAGGAGTACACTACTCCAACTTGAAAATCTCATCGGAAGCCCTCTAGATGGCCGATGGTCACAGACGTAACATTTAAAAAAAATGGTACTGAATTATCTACTAAAATTACAAAGTTGACCTGGCAAAACCCAAACAACCAATCCCCCAGTAGCCATCCCTAGAAGATCCCCTCGAGTTCAGGACCCTGACCAATGGACTTTAGTTTTGAAAATGTAGTACAAAAGCATGCCTTTTAGATCAGAAAATCGTCTTTGTTTCAGGGCAGCACTATATCAACCAGAGGCAGGTCTCAAACACGGAGACAATCACTAACAATTTTCACCCCTATTAGAGATCGGTAGTGTAGTCAGACATCCTTGTGACTGCAGCATTGGGGTATGTTTAGCATACACCAAACGGTTATGGTGGGTATTGTATTACAGCACGTGGTGGAGTTCAGACTAGGTGGAGTCTTTGGCTTTCTTTTTGGTGAATTACATTTAACGGCCTTGTTCTCGCCATTGAGTAATCCAGCACTAGTATCAAACTGTGATGTTACAAGAAATCAGCAGACATTTCTGAAGCAGTTTTTTGGAGAACATACTCAAGATGGTGTCGACATTGGATGCTGCTGCAGTCGCTGCAGGTTACTGCGCAACCAAAGGCGGGTGGGGGGGGGGGTGCTAGTGTGTGACGATCCAAGGGTGGAAAGGAGGAAGAAAGAAAAATAACTGGAGGGTGAACGTCTCATCATCAACAGTCCCAAGCAGAGTCAAACTTTTTCTTGACCACAATGTTGGTTGTTTACTTTGCACCAAGCTTAGTTAACATTACTTTTCACTTCTTTAAGATAAGCATTATGGCGTCTTTAAATTGTTGGAACTCACAGTCACAGAGGCACGAATGATTTGCCCCTTGCTGATTTTGAATAGGAAAACAAGCCTTGTCACTTCAGAATGGCAAAACAGCATCAAGTGATACTATAAGGAAGCAGAGCCATCCATCGGGTTTGAGAACACTTTACAAGCAGAGCACTAAAAAACAAAAGACAAATCTACTGTGCAAATGACAGAGCACCCATCATATGTATTACACACAGAGGACACCTAGGCCAACTACACAAGAAAGTGAATGGTGGGAGGAGGACATCCCTGCAGAATTATTTGGATGTGAATAGAATTCCAAGAGATCTACGAACAGTAATAAAAGTTTGTGATAAAAAGGCACGTACTGATCAGCTGCTGGACTAGCACACTGAACGGGAGGGGGCTTCCTTGATAGCCAAACAGTAATTTGACCTATGCAAGAGAGTGCCCTAAAATAGCTGTCCCACGTTTAAATTTAAAGAAACAGATAATAAAGATTGGCCACAGGTAAGGTTTGACATTAGGCTGAAACGCGGCAAGACAGGCCTCAAAGCATGCTCTTTCGAAAACGTGTGCTTGTTTCATTAATTCACTTAGAAGCCACAACTGCTGGTAGCACACTGCTGGTCTCGCGATTCTAGAGTGGCGTGGTAAGAAGCCAACAACATTTGTTAGTTTCGAGGTCATAAATCCAAGCTCACAAGTCCCGCTGAAAAGGCAATGAATGCACAACATTATATAACTCGGCATGTTTAATTTATGAAGCCCGATCTAGTGTCGGTTTCAAAAAGCCCATGGCGGTTTCAAATCGGCTCTGTATACCTTTCTGCCTGTGAAAGAGGTCAAAGAGTACTTAGCGTGTTATGTTTGTGCAGTAACTTGTTAATGGTTCAAGGCTCTGTCAGTGTCCTGGTAGAAGGCTTTCTCATAAGAACGAAGATCAGATGACCGGGACAGATGAATAAAAGTTCCACTGGTCATCCCGAAATGTTCCAATGAATTGGCATTATGATGCGAGAATTGGGTATTGGATTTTGACGTTACAGGGGTGGTGTGGTAATGTTTGCGGGATCCAATCACAGAAAATAATGTACTCTTCCATAGAGGTTTTATATGCAATCACTAATCAGCTGCGTGTGGAGACTTTCATGTTGCAAAATGACTAATGTTAATTAGTTTAGATGGTTATAAAAGCATTGGATTTAGGGACGGTTCTTTGACAGTGCCTTTCCATGCAGTTCTGTTCTGTGGTCGGTTTAAATATTGCTGTCACAGCTGCGTCTGGGGCCCTGAATAGAGCTGTGTTACTTCTTGCCTGGCGTACACTCATTTTTAACTACTTTTTGTAATTTTTACTGGGGAATTCTGAGGCGATCGCCGAGACACAACCTTGAGCAGCCCATCCTTTGAAGAATAAGATCCAGAAATGTTACAAGAGTGGGGCACATATACCAAAGAATGCTTCTTTCGCTTTCTGGAAATTCTGGTAAAATATGTCAAACACTATAGAGCTAAAATTCTGAAAGAAGCTGAAGAATTACAGATAAAGTTGGCCAAGGTTGATACAAGCACTGAAAAGGGAGACCTGATGAAGACAGGATTTAAAGATAGAAGGCTGAAATAAAAAGTAAACAACCAAAGGTTTTAAGGGATAATGAAGACTATGCTTTCGGTACAGTGTGTACATGTGTGTCATTTTGACATCATGGTCAAATCCCACTATTTGAGGGCTATATCCAGGGAAATCCTCAGAAGCAACTTCCTCGGCTTTGGATGCATCAGAAAGGACGTCGGAAAAGGGGCGCTGTTGCGCACACACCTGATGACAGCTTAGCTGTAGAGCTCTGCTACGGTTTAAATCCCTTCATCAAAATATCCTGCTTCAGAGTCACCCAGCAACACATCCCAGCTTAATTTATGTGCGGGAAAGGTAACACTGTTCGAAAAACAGGCTTATCCGATACTTCTGGGCTGTATAACTGGCCTGCAAGAATTACATGGTGAGGCATAGCGGCGAGGGCCGACAGCAGGCACCGGAAGATTCCACTTTACCCTGTGGTGCGAGCAGCGCCACTGAGCCACGCAGGGGTGGGTGGTGAAGGGGTGAGCCTACATTGCTACTGCCCAACGATCGGATGCGATGACATCTCCCCTTGTATCAAACTCTCCTCAGCACGCACTTCTTTTGCTTCCCGAGACCCGAGCTGTCTGAAACTAGCTTTGCAGGGCCCCGCTGGGGTGCAGAGGGGATCCGGGTGCCAATGGCGAGAGCCAAAAATCTGCCACCCATGAGTATTGCAGTGTCATACAACCGCACGTGACATCCAGTGGAGAGGAACCTGGTGGGCTGCTGCCGTCGGCTGAAGCACAGTACGCCAGATTGGACGATTCTGGATCATCCTAGTGCTCTCCCCAATTGACCGGACAGCTGCTGGCGGCACAGCCCGAGGAACGCAAAACTCTTTCCTGCTGCTGGCACCTCTGTGCCATGCCGGGCCCCTCCGCGCTTGAACCTGGCCCATCACCGAGGCTGGAGGAGACCAGTCGTGCACCTGTGTTTTCAAGAGGGAACGGGTGCAAGCCTACTCGACAGCGCTTTCTCGGCTCGACCATGCCGACTTACCGCAAGGTCGCCTCGTCCACGGGAGTGTGACCCACCTACTGGATCCTCCCCACAGTGTGCCAAGCTACGTCGGAGCGTGGTCTGTGAAGGAGACAGAAGCCCTGAACCTTGCCGATAGATCCGGACCCGCCTGACATACGGAATCCCTCGTCAGCCACTCATTAAGCAGCCGTGTGAACCCAGACACGCGGCCTGGACTTGGGAGCATTACGAGCTGAAGAGGCTGCTCTGTCGATCCCTATAAGCCCCACATAACACCCAGCTGGGCCAGAGTATAGATTTGGGCAGAGGAGGCCTCAGTCAATTTTTCTTCCTGTACTGAAGGCGACGTTGGGTCTTGTTGCGGACTCCGTGTCACTATCGGCCAGTGGGGCGGGCCATAATACAGATGAATATTGGGGCCCTGTAATAAATCTTAGTGACACGGTGTAGCTGTGTCACAGATGAACGGTGGGGGCGACCATGTGAAGCCGATTATTGACATCGCCATTGCAGCAGAGGCAGTGGGAAACCGGCGAAGGGACTGCTACGCGAGTGTACAAGCTTTTGAACCTATTGGCAACGCAAGTTCCGAATACTGTGGGGAAGGTGCAATAACATATTAAACATCTCTGTATATCTTTCCCCTTGGTATAGTTAGCACACTGCTGGACGTGGACGAACACAATCCACTCTAATAGTTAGCGGTGCATATTCAAATCAACTGTGCAGGAGTCGCCGCAGTAAAAAGGTACTGGGCCGGAGGCCAGAGGCATGACCCGACTGATGATGCAGTGCTGAGTACCCTACTTTAACCAACTACTGAACAGGGGCACCAGAAATATATAGCCTGGAATACATCTGGTAGAGGTGCTATAACTGCACCGTGTATGGACATTTGGACTACTGTAGGCAATCATTAGTGCTTTTGCCCAGAACAGACGCACGCTGCGCTTTGATCCTCTTGATCCAGATACAATAGGAGGATTCAGCAGTCACGCTGTAGTGCCCCACTGCTGCTACTCCAGACATCACCAGCCCTGCTCCTTGACAAGATCCTACATTGGAGCTGCGATCCCGTACACGTTTAATCCCATTTGAGTCACTCCATCAAGGGGCAATTGGGCGGCTACGAAACACATTCGCACTGGGGGCTCAATGTCCGCATAGGTCAGTGCGAACCTGCTCCGTGCCACCAACACACGCAGCGCTACACTATGCTGCAAGGCCACATTCAACACTGAGACGCTCCGTGTTCCATCGCACGAAGATACTTTCTCCAACACATTAATAATAATAATTAAGTGCTGGGCAACACCAAACTCTACTCCCTCGGCGATGACAAAAGGTGCCAGGAAAAATATAGGTCCAATGGACTCCTTTACAGCCAAGTCGCTGCTACTATGATGCCATCACCTGGTGATCCCCCGGCAACCTCTGCTGACACCTCCAGAGGCGATCATCTCCTTACCACCATGCAGAATGTGTTTGTCAGTCAATGTAAAACTGGATGACATTGTCTCCACCATTGGATCACTAAAGGCTCGCCTGGACAAGGAGAGTGCACGAGTGATAGAAGCAGAGGCCAGGATAAGCACCAATGAAGATTCAATTGGTCACAATACCCGAGACATAAACCTGCTAAAGGGAGAGATGGCCAAATTGCGTGGCAAGTGCGATGACCTAGAATCTAAGTCCAAGAGGAATAATATCTGCACAGTGGGTGTGGCAGAATCCTCTAGCAATGGCTCTATGCAACTGCATGTTGAGGTGCGCTTAAAATCCTTGTTTGGTGCTTCATCCTTCTCAGACCACTTCCTTGGGGAGAGAGCCCACCATACACTGGTGGTCCCTGTGCCTAAACCTGGAGCCCCTCCCGCACCATTATTGCCAAACTTAAATTACAGGGACAGTGACACAGTTCTCCGTCTGGCAAGAGAGATGTGGCCCCTCCATCACGACAGAGGCATCATTCACATCTATCCAGACTTCGCCGCTGGAGTACAAGCCCATAAAAGTCATATGAGCAAGTCAAAAGACAACTGCGACGGCGGCATGTCCCATATGCACTGATCTTCCCGGTGAAGCTACAAATACAGCATGGGGGCCGCGTGCGCACTTTTTTTTTTTAACATCCTGCAGCAGCTATGAACTATATTGAGGCTTAAATCCCACTACCGCTACAGGAACGTGGGCCAGACCAGAATGGGCCCCCACAGCCTGTTGTGGACAGGAGAGACACTGCCGATTAATCAAGGCTGAGCACAATGTTTTTCCCCTTTTGCAATATGAAAATAATGCATCTGGGTGGCACTGAACTAAACCTCTTGAATGTTGCCGGACAGAATGCGTCCAGCTGTAGCAGTTGTGAGCCGCACCATACGCACCTCTGGAAAGTTCTGCTAATTCAATAAGGGATGTCACCGTGTTGGGGTGGATGGTGAGGGCAGATGGGGGGGCATAAAGATGTTTCACCCTTGCTCTAGGCTGGGATCAGTTGGGGTTGTTAAACGTTTAAATACTGAGTCTCATGTCGTTGCAGGCACTGTCCGACTTATTGGTGCACATCAAGCATATGCGAAATGTTACTGTATTTTGATTGCGCATAATACACAAGCGAGCAAAGGGTCGACAGTCAAGCCGCTCTCCTGGAATGTGCGGGAGCTAAATAACCCATCTAAGGCCAGGAAGGTGGCTTCATATGTAACAAGACATAGCCCACAGATACTGATGCTCCAGGAGACACATGCACTTAAAACTGCAAATATTAGCTTCCACGCACATTGGGGCCCGCTCCGATATTATACAGAATAATCAACACACTCCAGGGGGGTTCTCACCTTGATTCACCCATCACTCGGGTTCCAATATTTAGACAGCAAAATATATATTCTGGGCATAGTCTTGGTGTGGAGGGGGTGTAATAACTGGTCGCTCAGTAGTACTGGTCAACACTTATGGACCAAATGTGGATGAGCCAGAGATTTACCGGGTGATTCTTGACATGCTCACCCCACTGGGCGATACCTAGTATTATGGGGGGGTGGGGAGGGTTTCAACACTTTCCTTGATACAACGTTGGATAGGTCTTACACAGTTCCCTGCAATCTTACGAGGGCTGCAACTACCTAGCAACAGATAATGTTACAGACTCCCCTGATAGATGCTTGGCGAACACTTCACCTGTTGGACATATGGTAAACGTACTACTCTTCTGTCCACGATTCAGAAACTCAGATACTATTGGCTCATCTCTTTCAGATGTGGTGTGAACGTGCGACATCCATCCCTGCACTCTCTCAGATCATTCCCCTGTATCTTAGCCTTGTGCTGCAAGGTCTCCCTCCACGGGCCAGACGATGGAGGATGCCCCCTGCTATCCTCAGATTCTATTGTTAGCAAATCCCTTCATGTGGAGATAGAGGAATTTTAACGAAGGCTCAGTGGGTTCTCATGCGACACTGTGGGAGACATACAAGGTGTGGGTTTGAGGCATCATTATGGCTAAGACCACTGGGCTGCTGTTATCAGTCAGGAAGGAGTTGGGTCAGGTGGAGTCCCAATCGTCACTGCTTGAACAAGATTATAGCACCACACATAGTAAAGAGATCCTTTACGACATTCATAAAGCACTGGGTGAATTTCATAAATTAGCAGACGGGGAGGTCAAATATATGGCAACTCCAGCCCGAGCCCGTAGAAATGGTGAGTGTAACAAGGCGGGTACATTTCTGGCCAATATGCTTAAAGCTACCATAATCCTATTGCTACTTACTATTCAGACGGCACAGGGTGAGGTGGTGAACCGGGAGGAAGACATTAATGCCACATTTACCCAAATTTTACAGGACACTGTATTCCAACCATGATGAAAGATTTGCCGAGGAGACGTATGAGTATCTTCGGGGGCTTGGGCTTCCAGTTCTTTCCCCCGATGCAAACTAGACTTACCCATCTCACTAGAAGAGATAACTAATGCCATAAAAGCCTTAACATCCGGAAGGGCGCCCGGTTCGGACGGCCTGGGGGTGGAATTATACAAGACATTTCACGAAAAACTGGCCCCTATCGAAAGTGTGGGAGGCAGCTATGGATCGGGACACGCTCACAGACTATGCACAAAGCTATAATAACCGTGCTCCACAGGCCCAGACGCCCACGCACGATAGGTCCTCATACAGGCCCCTCTCCCTGATTAACACTGATGCCAAAGAATTTGCTAGGATTCTGGCTACCAGGCTCCTCCCTCATATGCCTGCTCTGGTACACCCAGACCAGGATGGTTCATTCCTATGCGATCCACAGCCCTAAATCTCTGAAGGCTGGTCGGGGTGATGACAGATTAATCTGAATGCAGCGATGGCCGCCCTGGACGCCGAAAAGGATTTTTATCGGTATCCTGGTCCTTTCTGTTCTCAGTGCTCGAGTGTTGTTGCTAGGGGACGTACTTTATCAGGTGTGTTTGGTTACTCTACACAGACCCGGGGGCGAGAGTCCTCACTAATCATACTCTCTATTCTCTTTGTCCTTGACAGGGGTACCAGACAGGGTTTCTTTCCCCTTTCTTCCCCATATTGTTTGCCCTCACGATTGAACCCATGGCTGAGTTTGTCTGGAAAAACCATGCACATAGAGGCATTATGATGACGGGCCCTCCACAGAGAATCTTCTTGTATGCAGATGACACTTTGTTCTATGTTCAGGATCCTGAGGTTAACTTGGAACCCATTATGGCCGATATCCACAAGTTTGCAAGTTACTCCGGATACAAGATTAATGTTTCCAAGTCTGAATTGTTACCACTCACCCCTGTCTCACACAACCTATCCAATATCAGCGGATTTAAATGGTCCCCTGTGCGGGTCTGCTACCTGGGTACAGTCGTCTCCAGCGACAAACGTACATTATACCAGAAAATCATGAACTTTTGAAGACACTGATAACTAAACTCCATCTGTGGTCTAAGTTCCAGGTCTCTCTATATGGCCGAGTGGCTCTTCTTCAAATGGTTGTCCTCCCCAAACTACTATACTATTTTGGCAATATTCCAATCTGGCCGGGCAAACCCTTTTTCACAAAGCTTCCGTCACCAGCTACTTCCTTCATTTGGGGTGAGGGGACTGCAAGGATGAAACAGGTGGAACTGGTGGAACCATAGTCGAGCAGCGGTATTGCAGCACCGGACTTCGAATTATATTACTTGGTAGCTCAGGCTCAGTTTGCCCAACACTGGTTCCACCCTGATGACACTGCCACGCATATCTCCATTGAGAAATACGCTGCTTCCCCTTCCGATCTTCGATGTGTCATGTTCAGTCCCCACCATAAAGACCCCTTTGAATTAAACCCTATGAGTACTACTACACATGCATGATCCAAAATGTATGAAAGAATCAGGGTGGTGGTTCCCTGTGACCCAGAGGTTCCTCTTTGGGATTTTTCTGTCATCTCCCCCACGTTTGATAAAACTTTGCAACTGACGTGGGACCCGGCCAAGCAACTGAAAATGTGAGATATGTTCCCTGAGGGCACATATGTAGTTCGGAGTGATTTTGTGAACACGGCGTGGGTGGGAGAACTTAACTTCAATATTACCACATTGAAGACGCGTTTACTACTAAATGGCCTACGTTCTCTGTGGAGCCTGCTACTCACGAATGCATGCGCACCATGACGGCGACCAACGGGTGGAAGAAAGGAAGTCTCAACCCTATATGCCCTGGTGCAATCACACGCCACCTCCTGTAATACCATAAAAATTGGGAAATGGATCTGGGTGTCACATTGAGCAAGGAACAGTGGCTTAGTTACTGCCAACTAACCGAATCTGTCTCCTTGAACTCAGGGTTACAATTGATACAGTTTAATATTCTCAAACAGCTCCACTACACCCCTGTAAGTTTGTGGACGGTTGCACTTGGAGGTGTATGAAATGTGCTGCGCCAGATGCAGGCGCAAACCATATGTATTGGGCATTCCCTTTGGTAACTACGTCCTGATCCTCGACAAGATCACATTAATCCCAGCATCCCTATCCCCCTTGAAATACTTGTTTTGGGATATCGGCAAGGTGGCCGAGACCACTCAACGCCTATTTAATGTAACCTGTGCAGTCGCAAAGCGTTGTATTCTGAAGTGCGGGAAGGCCACAAGCTTACCCCGCATAGAGGACTTGCTTTGTGACCTCACAATGTTTAATGAATGTGAAGAACAATATGTACTAACTGGATCAGGGACTTTCTGCCCCAAAGACATCTGGGCTCCTTTTAGAAGCTACCTGTGTAACATGCTCGCCGATAGCGATTTCTCCCGTGCATCTACGCCTTGATCTACTGTTTTCTATGTAATGTACATTCGTGAATTGAGGTGTTGCACTTACTGCGATATTGTGATGTACCTGTAAACTTGTCTGCTCTGATGTGACTTTCTATAAAATAAAGTTTATAAAAAGAAAGGACGTAGGAAACAACTTCAAAAAAGGTTTATGGTGGGCTAGTACCTTACAACTTGAAATCTTCCCCTCTGATGTAGTGGTGAATCTTTTCTATGACAGAAAAACAGGCCCCACATTAACAATACATATTGCTACCGCATTAATTACAAGAATAAAGAAATGTACTACGGAAAATGTTCCAGTCGACAGCATTATGGAAACAATTATCATTGAGAAATTCAAAACAAAAACAAAAAGAAGCAAGTTAAACAAAGAAGCCATATGGGATTCGAGAAATCGCATATAACTAGGGTGAAACATTAATGTCCAGGGAAACCAGTAATCGAATTTATTTGAATTAGGTCCTGGCCACACAGTCATGGTTTTCTGTACCTGCAACTATACAAGGGGGTTCATGTTGTATGGCAAATAAATGATAACATGTAGCAACAATAATAGTTCCCTTTATTACTTTTTTTAATCAAAGTGCCGTTTTGCTGCCAAATACTGTACAATTCAAATGGAACGAATTCAACAGACGTTTCCACCAAACTGGTATTCATCATTCACACACCAACTTGTAATTTGACTGTTTTCCCAATAAAAGAATAATGTGTTCCAATTGTTCTACAACTGCCAAAGGAAAGGAAAGAAAAAAAAAATAAGTGGTCTTGAAATGAAATGGTTAGCCTATAATTTATACATTTCTACAAGACTCATTTTTAAAAAACAAAAACCATACTTTCAAATTGTAAATGAACAGGGACTAACTACTCAGTTAAATTCCTGTAGAAGGGTAGGGAATGCATCTGGACCTGGGCACACTGCTCGAACTGCCCCTTTTTGTGACCTTAGCCGCATACTACGAACATTTCATAAGTCCCACACCCCTCCTTTCCCTCATATTTTCAGGGAAAACAAAATTAAGAGCACTGCCGCCTGCCGCCCACACCCCATGTCATAAACAAGGCTCTGCCAGCACCATATAGGCTAAAGATACTTTCGCTTATATGTAGGCATTTTATTTTCCTATCACGGCCATGGTGTTTCTACCTGGTCATAAAACGGCAACAGCAGGAAAAATGGTGAGAGCACGTCAGCATATGTCGTCAGTGCCTGTCAAATGCCTCCCAGTTCCTATAAATGAAAACTGCTGACTTCCCCAATGGTTGTTTTTAACATTACCCAAGTGCAAGGAACAATGTGAGCACACAATTATAAAGTCAAGCGGATGAAGGCACAATTGATTAAGACTTTAATACACCAAGGGTACATTCACAGCTGCAATTACGCCATTTAAACTCAAAAGACTGCTTCGAAATAATGACAGGCCCTATACAGAACAAAGTGTGAAGTAACTGCGATAGAGCTAGCTCAGAGAAATCCCAGTAGGGTCTGTAGGTGGTTCCATGTAATAAAGTCCCCTCAAAAATATCTCCATGAAAAAAAAAAAAAAAAATTATATTATATATATATAAAAAAAATTGCTGTTTTTTGTGGGGACATTACTACATGGAACATAATGGGGGATGCCCCCCGCAGCCCCTTGCTCCCACCGTCCCTATATATATGGTCGTCGTATATAAGGTCACCATGACTTTTTCCCCAGCGACGACATATATGGCGAATATATATATATATATATATATATATATATATATATATATATATATAGATACTATTACCCGATACCCTGCAGGTAGGTACTGGATGTATATTGCCATAAGAATTAGCGGAGCCAAGAGCGGACAATGGGAGGGCAAAAATCCGAATCACACACAATCTATGTCCTCCAACCCCCCACATTTGATCACCCTCCGAAGCAATAGTTTCAGCTTATAAATGGCACTAAATAGTTACTTGGTTAACACAGTTCTAACATTTTCTATCGGTACTCCGATATGGACCTTAGCTTATTAATATGTAGTTTAACTCTGCCGTCAGCCCCGCATCCCCAGAACACCTCAGGCTTCAATTTTCAAGTTCTTCATGTGGCAAAATGACTACTGCTCTGCAAGAGTACAGCAATGAGTAATGGCTAAACCGCCTATTCGGTCCCACTCTACTACTAAACCAATAGCTCTCCCGGCCATCAATGTAAAAAAAAATAAAGACAGCTCCATGGATACACTAACTTTACCTTTTGTGGTAGCATGGGCCATGGGCAGGCTATTCTCTCAGGAGGGGTGTGAAGTGATCACATTAGTAACCCCAATAGCAATAGTATAAAGACCCCAAAATAAAAACAATCAAGGTTTTATAAAAACAAATGCAAACAAGTTACTAGAAAATACAAGCAACAACCCACCCCTTGAAGAGAAAACGCATAACTGGTACAGAATGGTGTTCAGGCAAGGAATTGCAGAAATGCCAATGTTCAAAAATACTATGTGTTTCGAGAACATGATTGAAAAGTGGGATTACAAGTCAGTTGATCCAAAAAGCAAATCCGGGGCATGGGACTTCTTGGCGGTACCTAAATCTAGGTCTTAGGTGGTTCAACTAGAGTCCAAATGGACCGAGTGGTGATTTTCTTGAGTAGAGGCGGGTTTGAGATGCAAATTGCATTAATCTGGGTAGGGGGCAGTAAACTGGAAGCAAGTCATGGCTCTTTGTAGTTTGAGTTATGGTTAATGCGCTTAGAAGGCTCCAACATGTTTTGGTCGGTGGTCGAGTTGCTCTGAGATGTTACTGCTGAGGCGAGCCAGCACATGACAATAGCTTCCATTAGTTCGAGTCACTGAGATTCTTTGTATTCGATGCAGTGCTCGAAGATGCAGCAAGTCAAAGGCTTCCACAATAGTGAGCCTTTATGCGAGCAGAGTCAGTGATAAGCTTAAGTACTGTGAAACGGTGTGGAGGCAGTTTGAAGTGGCAGGCAGGCAGTTTAACATTGTGGAGTGACAAAAGCAGCGCAGCGAGTTACCTTAGTTAGAAGAGCGCTGACTGCGGCTCGAAGCTCTGCAAACAGGATTCCAGCCACACCAGAACATTCTAGTTTCTCGGTGCCCCAATACAGGGGCACCGGGGGACAGCGCAAGTCCTTTCGTTTTGAAATCTGACTCCAGGGAGTTTGGCTGGCATGTACAGGCTCCCCCCCCCTTCACCTACAGTATTTGAGGATTTTGAAAATGACAGAACTACCAATAGAAACCCAATTAATTCTTATTGTATTCTTTAATATCCAAGACAAAAAGGAGTGAGAGCCCTTCCTTACAAAGGCAAATTGTGACCGGGGATTGGACAAAAGTAAGACTGCGATAGGGGGTCCAATCTGCTTTAACAAGTGAACCCTGCCTTCTTGCATCATACCATGAGGGCCTTGTCCAGCAGGAAAAGCAGGGGACAGGAAGGAGAAGAGCTGCAACAACAAACCAAGATGGTATAGCCCTTGCCAGGTCTGCTTTTCTCTCTGGCTAGTCTAACTCCACCCCTTTCCTATGCCTGGGACTTCAGAGACCCTTTGGGTCTACTGCAATGGTGAGAGGCTGGCCTTTATTACAAGAGTGCCCCTTTCAGTTAGGGTTCCTAGGAGATTGTGTGCGGTTATCAGTCAACACACCATAACCAGTTATTGTCTATTCTTAGTGATGTACCTGCCACAACACTGAAATAGCACTAATTATTACATTTTGAAACGTGTTGGTTGCAGTCACTTTAGATTACATCAGATGACAGGAATGTATATACAACCACTGAATCTGACTGAGCCACTGAAGAGAAGGTGCTGCAGTTGCCAAGAGACTGCTGCACTATGTTTTGGCAAGAAGCCTATCAGGGGGCGGGGGTGAAATTTGAATTAGCAGCTTCTCGCTTGGTCTGTCCTTCACCTCTTCTCTTTTCTTTCTTCCAGCCCTTATACTAGCACAACTACTGCTCTTTTGGCAGATTACCGATTTTACGAGCTAGACTCAGCACCAGCATGGCTGATACCAATTACCTCACATTTGCTGAGGAATTAGTCAAAGGGATATTAGCAAACCCATCTATTCTAAGTGCTGACCTCGCTACGCATGTCATTCCCAATTCAGATGAATGGAATGAGATGGAAATAATAAGGAAGAAAATACGTACAGAATTACATGGGGCTCTCATGATAGAATATCTTCGAGCCCATGCGGCACCCAATGGCCTAATACGTATAGAACCACAACTATTTCTAGAAAATGTACAATTCAGAAAGGACTGGTCATACATAGCCAATAAATGTACAAGAGATTGTCTCATCCTCATAAATAACAGTGACAGAGCAAATTATGAAACTCAAATTAAAAATCTCCCTGGACATTTATAACACCAAACTCATGGCACGTGAAACTTCGTTAAAAGAGTTTAAAGATTTTAATTTGAACAAAAAACTGACTAAACTCAAGAAAGATCTTGTGGCATTCTCTCATGAGAAGATCTACCCATATGCAGGTGTAGATTAGATTATTTCTCTGAAGAAGCCAAACAGGCCAGACGTGATGCGGCACAGCTCAGATTCCAAAACATGCAGAGTGGGGTCAGCAGACAAAGATCCAGGTCCTCATCAGGATCCTCAAACAGCTCTGGCAACTCACAAGTACAATTTAATTTGAACCAAGCCACTGCATCACCGGCTAATATTCCTTTTTTAGGACAACGAGCGGTCAGAGGCAAACAATGGCAAGGTCAATCACCACGAGTCACCCGCAGCCGGGGCTGAGGGCTAACCCAGCCGACATTTCACCGATTGTCAACCTATCATCATATATATTAGAGGAAATGCTACAAAAAGGCCTATCATTTGTGCCAACCACGCACTATGACCCTTTTCAAACAAGAATCGAGGTCAGCCAATTAATGAGAAAAATAAGGCTGAAACAATACTTTTATGATGTAGTTACAGAAAAGCAGGATGCTACGGGACTCAAGCCCCCCGCCCCCTCACAATTCTATTCACCATATGGCACTAACTCTGTAGAATAGATTACATTTGAACAGGCGCTTCTCAAAAAGATAACCCAGATGGAAGCGAATATACCATTTGTATGGTACTAAAGAACAACTTACAGCACTTAAAACCCTGGCTGATAATGAAGCTATCATTATAAAACCAGCGGACAAGGGTGGTGCGACGATGCTGATGAACACCACAGATTACAATGCAATGGTGGGCAAGCTACTACAAGACAAAACTAGCTACCGGATCCTGCCTGGAAATCCCACAAATCAACTGAACAACGAGATCAATAGCATCATTGAGGAAGCAGAAGCGGAAAGCTATATTAGCGCTAAGGAGGCAGCTTTTCTGACCCCACCATACCCAAGGGTACCAGCCTTTTATGCCACTCCAAAAATTCATAAAGGGACTAATCCTCCACCTGGGTGACCGATCATGTCTGGGATACAATCCATCCTTGAACCCTTGTCACAGTTTGTTTTTCATCAAAGAGGTACCTAAAATGAGAGCCTATATGAAAGTCTCTATAGAAATTCTAGTGCTTCTGGACACGGTGCAGTTTGACCCTGACAATGAATGGCTCGTCACCATGGATATCGAGTCCCTGTATACTAAAATACCACAGAAGGCCACTCTATCCATGTTGAGACATCTGTTAGAGTCAGGCATTGAACTACACAACACACCACCAGCAGTGATAGCACAGTTGGCGGAACTAGAACTAGCTCTCACGAAATTCTCTTGTGTAATGATGTCTATTACCAGCAAATATCAGGCACGGCGATGGGGGCTACATTTGCCCCTTGCCTCGCTAACCTGTATGTGAATGCATTTGAATGCAATTCCATTTACCATTATTCCAACCCTTTTCTACAGCAGATTAGAATTTGGAGGAGGTATATAGATGATGTTTTTCTGGTCTTTAAAGGAACCGAGCAAGAACTTAGTGCTTTCCATGCATGGATTAACCCACAAAATGAACACCTAAAGTTCACTTTGGAATATATTAAAAAGACTATCAATTTCTTGGACTTACTTATTACAACCATGGATTACAAACTTTGCTCAAAAGTGTACAAAAAAGAAACCGACAGGAAGTCATTGACATATGCCAGCTATCACCCACAGGCACTAAGAGATAATCTGCCCTTCGGACAGTTCCTGAGAGACAGAAGACTCTGCACCCAA
Source organism: Ambystoma mexicanum (assembly GCF_040938575.1). Classification (NCBI taxonomy): domain Eukaryota; kingdom Metazoa; phylum Chordata; class Amphibia; order Caudata; family Ambystomatidae; genus Ambystoma; species Ambystoma mexicanum. Next base: position 347,655,731 of record NC_090933.1, read on the forward strand.
ACAGCGGACTATGTGGCACAAGCCAGAAATCTGAAGGAACAATTGACCAACATAGGATACCCTAAGAAGATTGATACCAACTATAAGCGAGCACGTAACATTCCTAGAAACACAACCCAACCCTGCAATAACACCTGAAGCCTCCACAACAAGACAACATAACGGCAGTATTAAGTTACTCTCCACTAGTGAACACAATTAAAAGGGAAATAAAATCATTATGGCCGATCCTGAATACCAGACAACATTCACTATTAGAGCCCACATTTGCATTCAAACGGAGAATCAATGTGAGAGACAGATTGGTGAAAACATTGCAAGAGGAAAAAAGAGGCACAAGCACCCACAATTTGTCAGAGTAATCCCCCAACTGGACATTCCCTGTGTGGCAATTGCTCAATGTGCCCCCAAACGGAACAAACAAAAGGAGAATGATCTTGGCCGGAAGACTCCATGGATTCAACGACATCTAACCAACTGCAATACAGCAGGAGTAATATACCTAATTGTCTGTCCATGCAAATTACGCTACAAGTGACTATGAGACTAATAAAGATTTTTTTTTAAAAGGATGATTGAACATCGTTCTTGCCTTAAGACTAAAAAACTATCGGCTCCATTAGTCCCACACTTCACTATCGCAGGACATCGTCCATAAGAACAACGAAGTGGTAATTGCCAGAATATCCTCCTCAAAAGGGAACAAATTGGATTTTCAGACTCAATGAGCAGATCCAATAGAATTAACTGGCAGTGCTCCCCAGATAAAACCTGCAACACCAGAGACACATGGAGTTGCATCATATGGGCATATATCCACAAGCACAGACATCCCATGCCTCCATTTGCAGTAGTGGCACATTGTGAGCGTACCAATGATACTTGACCACACCTAAACACACTTTGGTGCGAGATGATAAACAAAGACAGAATGACATTTAATTCCATTTACACCCCAGTAAATAAACATTTTTTCACAGTGGTAATCCGGGGGAGAGGAATAAACCCTAACAGCATTGAATTAGTATCAACCAACAGTTGTTAGAACAATGAGACCCACAATTAGATTCTGTGAGGCCTCTATCCAGCCAAAGTAAGTTTCCTAAATAATTTTTCCTAAACATCCTTCCCAAACCAAGATGGCCGTCGTAACATCAATAAAAATAATTTGGTCTAAGATGTTATGTTGAGATATCATGACACCATATGTTAGTTACGTTCTAAGATATACTCAATTCCCTTAGTGGCAACTCAACAACACCTATACTATCTTGTTCAAGAGGAAACAATTAGTTGTTTGGGCTATGAAGCTCACACTTCGCTCCCGTGGGTGCTCTATTGAGCCGCTCACCTATCCCAAACCAAGATGGCCACCATATTAAATCAGAAGCTTAAGAGGGACAATATTCAGAACCATAGCGACGGCAATTCAGTTCAGTTCCAGCAAGTGGGTTTCAGTGCTACTGCTATGGTAAGCAGGCTACAGCCTAGACAGCGAGACAGTGACACACTGGGGGCACATTTTCTCATGCACGTCGCCTTTTTATTGCAGAAAGGCTCAGCAGCACACTTTGAGTATCGCAGAGACGTCAGAGCACAGTCCCCGATTCACCCTTGAAATACTCTGCACTCGGATTAAATCTTTCTAAAGTATTGGTTACCAACAGACAGCCCCAGTTGCCGGTAAACTGACTGAAATTATGAATATGGCAATATCAGAATGTATCTCAATAGATACAAGTCATTAGGGACTTATGTTATTCCTTCACCTCCAGAGGCAGGTATCCCTCGGATGGCACTGCCCTGAACACAAACAGCCATCCATGACGGAATACAGCTATTGAAACCGGGTTGTGGTAGACACAATATGCAATTACATAATATGTATGCCTCAGGTGTTCTATTTATGTTTATAAAACAAGATGGCTTAAATGCTAGTTGTGGGTGGCACTATTCTCCCACTTTTTTTCTCCCCCCTTTTCCATCCCTTCCCCTTACACACACAAACCCCCAACCCCCATGAGCATGACCAGGCGGAAAAGGATACACGTATGGTTCCTTTCGCTTAGGCACTTATATGGAGTTAATAGTTGAAGAAAACACACGCTGGTCAGAACATATCATGTATGAATATAACTAGTATGTTCCAACAGGGGGCTATATATATTTACCACCTGTCCCCCATCTTTTGTCTCTCCCTTAAGGCAAAGAAGCATTGCAGTGGCTACAGGTGGTGGCCCACAAAGGGAGTAAGATCCCCAGCATGTTTCTAATTATTTGTCCTTATGAAGATGACCATAGTTACAACGATCAGCCTTATAGGGCATGAGCTGGACTCATGCTATTGACGACCTGTTAACTGAGAAATTGTTACAGACGTCTAAAGTTATGTTTGGGTTGACAGTAATATCAGTTCCAGCTTTTGTTTTTTAGGCTCCTGGACAAAGGAGCCGATATTTTTTTAGCACCAGAACAAGTCAGTTGAGCTATCATAAAGCTATTTTTCTGGTTATTAATTTTACTTCTACTTTTCTCCAGATACCGCTATAGAGTGTTAGAAAGTTGCATTTTAACGGTAGGAATGCAGTGCAGACCGAAAAGTCACTAGTCATACCCTAGGTGTTACAGGGGAAAGGTGATTGTCAGACTCCCCTTTCAGAAACAAAATTACAAAAAAAAAAAAAATTACACTTTTTTTTAAACTAGGGATTTCACACCCTCGCTAGATGGCAATCTGCAACATCGTGTAGGTCACGTCAGTAAGATTTTGACACGCACATTTCGCAAAGAATTCCATAACATAGGTGTGGGCCACTAGCTAAAGTGTGTTGAACTCGGGCCTCTTTCCCTGAAATGCGAGATTTTTGTAGAAGAAATTAAAAGGTTTTACTTTAATTGTGTATTGTATTTGTTGACGGCGTTTGGCATCAAAAGTTGACAGGGCATTCCTGAATCTGGCTTGCAACGTACATAAGCAGGGACATTAACTCTCAGACGATTTCTTACGAAACACAGTGGCAAGACAAAATGTGATGTTACTCGTGCCCCTCCTCACATACTGCTCTTGCCCCTCCTCACATACCATCGCCCTCCTTCCTCTAAGCACCACTTACTAACCTAAACCAAAAAGGGACCTGTTGTCAATAACGTACTTGCTCCTAAAGGAGGAGGTTAGAAACATTTAAGTGATAGTTGCATGCGCAAAAACAGGTTTTAAAACATATGGTCAGCCTCTGAAACGAAGGGTTGAATGTTTATTATACTTTTGGACTACTGCATGGCAAGAGCCATTCGGGCCCCACAGGCGACCCTGCCATCCCGCGATCTTAAGGTCTGTAGGAGAAACTACTTACCCGCTACATGGCCAATTTACTAAACGTCACGTAACCCTGAAGCCACAGCAATTGGCGACCGACCCGTCACTGCTGTGGACACTACAAAAAGCAGGATCAAGGCGTGCACAGTATTGATTTTCATTGCTTAGAACGAAACCAACCACTCACTGGCTACCTGCATACAAACAAGACACTCCCTCCCTCTCTTCCTCGACCCCGAACCTCTCCCTCCCAGAACAGACAACAGCCCCGTACTTGCCTTTTCTGCAGTGCCTTATGTAGCAACCGCCAAAACTTCAAACGGCAGCAGGCGGCGACTGTATCTTGACTTCAGGGTACACTGCCGGGTTCCCTTCCCGCGGCAGCGCCACCATCTGACAGCACGCTGCTGCAGGAACAGCACCGCAACAAGGCACGCACGGCGCAAGTCCTAACGCCTATCAACAAACGCACGCAACGCGTAGTTTGGGAGAGAAGTGGAGATGCGTTCCAAGCCTCTCTCCCATATGGAAGCGCCGTCTGTTTCTATGTCATCATGCCTGCGATAGGGTTGGGTGGGTCCGCGGGTAAAACATTGGGTGAGCCTCCCCTTTGCTATTTTTTTAAGCGAGAGACGTGAGCTGGCATAAATTAAAATCTTGCGATTGTTCCATTGCAATTACCATCAAAAAGGTTTGTAGGGTAAATCTGGAGACTGAGCATATTGGAAAATTCGCCAAGATTATGTCAGGGACGCAGGGATGAAGTTAGGGCCTTTCAACTTTTTCTTTTGAACAGCCCGAGCCTCAGGGTGGGCTTGAGCAGCCTTATTTATTTCTTTTTCATTTGTTAAGCGCACTAAACTCAGGGGTATCAAGGCGCTGGTTACATATTCGATGACAAGCAAATGTTTACACATAAAAGAGACGCTTGGGCCACAAGGCTTGTAGTAACGTCATATAGTCATTTCAAGGGTAGATAGGTGCTGAAAAGGTCATGCTAGTGGCAAGATCATGGAGTACAATAGGGGTTTGAGCTGTTTCCTGAAGGCCCAATAATATTGCTCAGCTCTCAATTGCAAGGGTAGATCGTTCCAGCACTTAGAGGCAGTTACTGGGAAGCTGGACCCCTCACCCCAATCTTTTTCTCCCAAATCTAGGGAAAGTCAGTTGGTGCCAGGACGCAGAGCAGGTGGGTCTAATGGATTGAGTTTTAGAGAATTTTATAGAGATACCAGGTGCAGAGTTAGAAAGGCATTTGTGTGTGATGGCTAGAGATTTAAAGATGATGCGCTCCCGGATTGGAAGCCAGTGTGCGTTTCTTCTACCTGCAGAGATGTGCTCAAGCTTTGGTATGTTGAGTGCCGCTCTGAGGGTATTATTTTGAATAATTTGTAGCTTGCTGATGTTGCGTGCCAAGGTTCCTGCGAATAGTGCATTGCAATAGTCAATCCTCAAGCCTTTGAGAACTCTAGAAATGGTGAGGCAGCTTTCTGAGGTCAAAAATGGTCTGCACGCATTTATTCGTTTTTAAGTGTGGGCTGCAGAGGAAGCGATCGCATTGACCGTCCTTGAGAGTGAAAAGTGGTATCCATGTAGAGTTCTAGGTTTTTGACATTGCTAGTAACCGGTATGGTGATGCCAACCACAAACATTTCTGTCTTTTCATAATTGAGGCAGAGATGATGGGAAGCCATCCAGACCTGTATGGTGTGATAGACTAATGCGCAACAGGGTAATGCCCGAACCAAAAACGCAAAATGCTAGTATGGGCAACTGGGCCACTTTTTTGACCAATGTGGGCCAGTTTGATGAGTTACTTCACTATGCGGCTAGTAGTTTTGACCAGTGTTGTTGAATTAATATTCTTTAAATTGCACAATTTACATCACATTTTATTAAACAAACTCCGCCATGGGTACTAATCAAACAGTCTGTCACGTTCTCTGCCTCAATTATAAGCACTGGGCCCGACCATGAGGGGATTCGGGCAACCCGTCGGAAAGTGCGGGGGCCAGTATATAAACACTGTGAGGGTGTGGATTTCTCCCCCCACCTGTCGGAGGATACAGTGGTGGATGGAAGACCGGTGGATGAGGCTGGGAGCTGTGACCCAGTCAGGCGGCGAAGTGTACAGAGAGCCCGATTCAAGCCTGAGGCCTTGAGGGAAACCGCAGGGGCCATGAAATATAGGACTGGGTGTGAGGATGGCCCGGGGACTAAAGGAGTGCAGCGAATGATAGCAGAGAGGCCACTTCCCCCACCTGGACCGACCGTGTGACGAATACCAGTGATAAGGTACCCAAGAGAAGGCTATAGCTCCCACACCTTCCGGAGACCGGCCACAACAAAAGTGATCAAAACCTGTTACAGGACTGGGACGAGGAGTGCAACAGCAGCATCAGCCCCATCAATCCCTCCCTCCCATGGAAGGTGCAGACGTTTTCAGGGGCGAGGTGGTTGGTACTGAATTCTATATCAAGATAGGAGGCTTCATATTATGCATTACAATCTTTACTTCTGAACCACAGCAGCAAAGAAAACACTTTTACAACCAAAAAAGTTTAAATAACAGAACGAAATAAAGTTCACAGTCAATGTAAGGGGGACTCCACAATCCAACATGGAGGACAGGTCTTGCCTTGCAGATGACCAATGAGCATGGACCTTCCTCTATATAGGTCCTTTTCTCTAATCCCAACTCCTCTTTCTTTGCTGCTGACACCACAGCTAAGTCACTCCTTCTAGTTGTGCCTTGCATGCTAGTCAGTAGTTGTAATAATACATTGTATATTATATTCTATATTGTGTAAAGTGTAGTGTTTTACCTATAGTAACGCTTTACTGGTTTTCGCTTTGGGAATCTTTTCCTTAGTTTCTTGATGAAGCTGGTTATTGTATGGGAATGTTGAGGAGGTCACGTGTCACTGCTGCTTTATTTTATTAGTAGTTTTGTTTTCTTGCGGCTCCACTTCCAACTGAGTTTCTTTTCCTCTACTCTATGAGCCTAATGCGCGCAGGTCTATTGAAAGCTTTAGCTTCAGACCCGATGCGCGTAGGTCTTGTACGATTAAGCGGCCCGCCCACCCTAGGCCCTACACACGCGGCTCTGTCAGAACTCTCGATTCAGACCCGACGCATATGGGGCCTTTACTAAAATAAAATTGCATCCCAATGCGCGCGGGCCTATTGAAGCATTAGCTTCTGACCCGACGCACGTGGGTCTTGTGCGCTTCAGATGCGCCGGTGGGCCCGCCCACTTCAGGCCCTACACGCGCGGGCCTGTCAAGCTTTTGCTTCAGACCTGACGTGTGTAGGCCTTTGAAGCACTGCATATCTGGTGCAGTAGTGGAAAGCCCGGCCTGCTAACCTGGCGACCGTGGTTCGAGTACTGGGAATAGAAGTATATTTAAAAAAAAAGAAAAATGAAATGTTCTATGTAATAAATGCGCCACTCCTTTGGAATTCTCGGCGCCGGGATGCCCCGCCATTTCCATGCCCAACGCGCGCAGGCCTGTCAGAGGCTTTTGCTTCAGACCCGACTTACGTGGGGCTTTTTTGATATATATTTTAATATATTTTTAATATTTTAATATTTTGATATATTTTAAATGTATTTTAATGTATTAAGTGTATATATTTTATGTTTCTGGTTCTCTTCACGGCTTCAAGTCAGCGCAGGGGTGCTGCCCACCCCTGCCCCACATGCTTGCCTTTCAGAAGCTTTTGCTTCAGGTGTTGCGTGGGGGATGGGGGGTTCCCATCAATATGTTATAGCTGATATGGTAGATCAGTGGTTTGAGCGCTTGCTGCTGCGTTGTGTGTGTGATCTGCAGATTCGAAAACCCAGCAAGGCCATCTCAGCCGTTCATCCTTCTTAGATCTATAAATGAGTACCAATACAGGTTGGACGATATTGTCTGCATATTTGTTCTATAAAAAAAATGTAAGTGCTATACAATAGCATATCTTTAGTTTTCTCTAGGATCATTTTGGCAAAGCTGGTTCGCCTTACTATAGGTGTACCACGGCCTGCTCAGCTTCAGGCTTTGCCTGAATTATAGTGTGAGGTTTCCCCCGCGTGTGTTGCTGGGTGCCACACTCTGATAGGGTGAGCAGCTTTGACGTGCGCTTGCGCAGTGTGTTTTTCCTCTGTTACGCCGAGAATATGAGCCATGTGTAAAGTGCATTAATCCTTACCTGCTAGGTTTGCGGTTACATTGAGTACAAATAAAAAGAATTACATTTATTTCCTTCTAAGAAAAGGGAGTTTGTTATAGAACTTTAGGGGAGTCTTCCCTGCCTATCCAACCATTAGTACCGTTGTAGGGGCATTAGTTTTATCAACCATGTACAGGACAACTCAGTCTGACCTTTTCCCCTAGTAATAACGTCACCTGCCCCAGTAAGTGTTAAAAAATGTGAGTTGGAGGAGTCCCAGTCTGGTCCTCCTTGGGTCCAATAGCAGCTTCCTGCAGTTCCTATTTCTTCGACAGAAAGCCCAGAGGACTCAGACTTGCCTACGGAAAGGCGCAAGAGAAAATTAGATCTCCCACTTTTTCCTCCACGAAAAGGGTCAGCTCCAGTTTCTAAAATGGGTTACATTCTTGATCCTTCTTTCTTAAGGTGGCCCTCATTCCAGGAATCAGCCATTTAATGGTATGCTTTGGGTCCCAAACAAACGGACAGACCCAAAAAGGGGTAATTAATTCCTTGAGGAGATGTCAAGGAAAGTTATTGCATGTGTTGAGTCTGGTCACCCAGACTTTGAACTGGCTGATTGCCGGTTGATGTGCAAATCATGCGAGGCTGGTTTTTGGGAACAGTTTGCCTGCTCGCCATCACTAATGCCTACATTTCTACAGAATGGCGTAAGTTCCTTCTCATGTGACTTCATCCCAATTGGTCATTAAGTAAGCTTATTATTATTAAGATCTTTGCCCCTTGGGATTAGAGCCCGCTCTTTTGGCTGTTTCTCCCAGGGCTCGAGCCATCCCCGGAAAGGCGCATCAAGAGGTGCGCACAATTACTCCTCTTGGATCAATGCAATTTTGTGTCTTTTTCTGGATGGGCAATGTTTCTGCTGCGTGATCCATCAATCATCTGGAGTGGTCCGGGTCCAAGGCCCTAGCAGATCTAACAAGGGAAATTGTTTTTTCTGTCTGGATTGGGACATTGTGTTCAAAGCGGAGTATCTTCCAGGAGTCAGAAACCCTGTAATGGTGGGTTTTCTTTCCGGGCATCTCCAGAACAGGATCAACTGGATGTTAGACAGGGCTCTCTCTTTGCCAAGATCTTGTATCTTTGGGGTTACAATTAAGTGGGTTCTCTTTGCCTTGTGACTTATATGCTAAGTTTCCAGGCTCTACAGTTAGAGTCCGGATCCCAGTCCACTGCCTTCTGACATTTTCCTCCAGGATTGGACGAGTCCCCTTTTTCGTATGTTTTTCTCCTTTGCCATGATAGCAAGAGTCCTGGTTCAGGTGCGCAGACAGGCGACAATGTCACTGTTGTCCTTCCCGGGTGGTTTCCTAGCCCTACTGCAATTGGCAGTGGATTTTCCTTGTCTCGTCTCTCTCCACCTGTGGCCTCTCTCCGCCCGACAGGTTTCTCTTACAAGCTGGTCCTCCAGGGACTCCTCTCCCTTATTTATTGGAACATTTCATCTCTTCCTGGTGCTTCTGAGGGCTTTCGCAGGACTCTTACCTTTGTCATCAAGGACTTCGGGGCAGCCTCTAATAAGTCGGCTAAGCCCTGTGTGCAAAGGGCTGTGGTTTCTACTGTTTGCTGTGGCAAGGAGGAAGGAAGATAAGGAAGAGAGGTGCGTGTGCCTGTGCCTTTAACCACCTGGCTGGCTGAGTCACCTGACCCAGTCCACTCGGCACTTAAGGCCGCCTCTCCCGCCCTTGTGGCGCTAAGCCCTGTGTGCAAAGGGCTGTGGTTTCTACTGTTTGCTGTGGCGTGGAGGAAGGAGGAAGGAAGATAAGGAAGAGAGGTGCGTGTGCCTGTGCCTTTAACCACCTGGCTGGCTGAGTCACCTGACCCAGTCCACTCGGCACTTAAGGCCGCCTCTCCCGCCCTTGTGGCGCTAAGCCCTGTGTGCAAAGGGCTGTGGTTTCTACTGTTTGCTGTGGCGTGGAGGAAGGAGGAAGGAAGATAAGGAAGAGAGGTGCGTGTGCCTGTGCCTTTAACCACCTGGCTGGCTGAGTCACCTGACCCAGTCCACTCGGCACTTAAAGCAGCCTCTCCCGCCCTTGTGGCGCTAAGCCCTGTGTGCAAAGGGCTGTGGTTTCTACTGTTTGCTGTGGCGTGGAGGAAGGAGGAAGGAAGATAAGGAAGAGAAGTGCGTGTGCCTGTGCCTTTAACCACCTGGCTGGCTGAGTCACCTGACCCAGTCCACTCGGCACTTAAGGCCGCCTCTCCCGCCCTTGTGGCGCTAAGCCCTGTGTGCAAAGGGCTGTGGTTTCTACTGTTTGCTGTGGCGTGGAGGAAGGAGGAAGGAAGATAAGGAAGAGAAGTGCGTGTGCCTGTGCCTTTAACCACCTGGCTGGCTGAGTCACCTGACCCAGTCCACTCGGCACTTAAGGCCGCCTCTCCCGCCCTTGTGGCGCTAAGCCCTGTGTGCAAAGGGCTGTGGTTTCTACTGTTTGCTGTGGCGTGGAGGAAGGAAGATAAGGAAGAGAGGTGCGTGTGCCTGTGCCTTTAACCACCTGGCTGGCTGAGTCACCTGACCCAGTCCACTCGGCACTTAAGGCCGCCTCTCCCGCCCTTGTGGCGCTAAGCCCTGTGTGCAAAGGGCTGTGGTTTCTACTGTTTGCTGTGGCGTGGAGGAAGGAGGAAGGAAGATAAGGAAGAGAGGTGCGTGTGCCTGTGCCTTTAACCACCTGGCTGGCTGAGTCACCTGACCCAGTCCACTCGGCACTTAAGGCCGCCTCTCCCGCCCTTGTGGCGCTAAGCCCTGTGTGCAAAGGGCTGTGGTTTCTACTGTTTGCTGTGGCGTGGAGGAAGGAGGAAGGAAGATAAGGAAGAGAGGTGCGTGTGCCTGTGCCTTTAACCACCTGGCTGGCTGAGTCACCTGACCCAGTCCACTCGGCACTTAAGGCCGCCTCTCCCGCCCTTGTGGTGCTAAGCCCTGTGTGCAAAGGGCTGTGGTTTCTACTGTTTGCTGTGGCGTGGAGGAAGGAGGAAGGAAGATAAGGAAGAGAAGTGCGTGTGCCTGTGCCTTTAACCACCTGGCTGGCTGAGTCACCTGACCCAGTCCACTCGGCACTTAAGGCCGCCTCTCCCGCCCTTGTGGCGCTAAGCCCTGTGTGCAAAGGGCTGTGGTTTCTACTGTTTGCTGTGGCGTGGAGGAAGGAAGAGAGGTGCGTGTGCCTGTGCCTTTAACCACCTGGCTGGCTGAGTCACCTGACCCAGTCCACTCGGCACTTAAGGCCGCCTCTCCCGCCCTTGTGGCGCTAAGCCCTGTGTGCAAAGGGCTGTGGTTTCTACTGTTTGCTGTGGCGTGGAGGAAGGAGGAAGGAAGATAAGGAAGAGAGGTGCGTGTGCCTGTGCCTTTAACCACCTGGCTGGCTGAGTCACCTGACCCAGTCCACTCGGCACTTAAGGCCGCCTCTCCCGCCCTTGTGGCGCTAAGCCCTGTGTGCAAAGGGCTGTGGTTTCTACTGTTTGCTGTGGCGTGGAGGAAGGAGGAAGGAAGATAAGGAAGAGAGGTGCGTGTGCCTGTGCCTTTAACCACCTGGCTGGCTGAGTCACCTGACCCAGTCCACTCGGCACTTAAGGCCGCCTCTCCCGCCCTTGTGGCGCTAAGCCCTGTGTGCAAAGGGCTGTGGTTTCTACTGTTTGCTGTGGCTTGGAGGAAGGAGGAAGGAAGATAAGGAAGAGAGGTGCGTGTGCCTGTGCCTTTAACCACCTGGCTGGCTGAGTCACCTGACCCAGTCCACTCGGCACTTAAGGCCGCCTCTCCCGCCCTTGTGGCGCTAAGCCCTGTGTGCAAAGGGCTGTGGTTTCTACTGTTTGCTGTGGCGTGGAGGAAGGAGGAAGGAAGATAAGGAAGAGAGGTGCGTGTGCCTGTGCCTTTAACCACCTGGCTGGCTGAGTCACCTGACCCAGTCCACTCGGCACTTAAGGCCGCCTCTCCCGCCCTTGTGGCGCTAAGCCCTGTGTGCAAAGGGCTGTGGTTTCTACTGTTTGCTGTGGCGTGGAGGAAGGAGGAAGGAAGATAAGGAAGAGAGGTGCGTGTGTCTGTGCCTTTAACCACCTGGCTGGCTGAGTCACCTGACCCAGTCCACTCGGCACTTAAGGCCGCCTCTCCCGCCCTTGTGGCGCTAAGCCCTGTGTGCAAAGGGCTGTGGTTTCTACTGTTTGCTGTGGCGTGGAGGAAGGAAGATAAGGAAGAGAGGTGCGTGTGCCTGTGCCTTTAACCACCTGGCTGGCTGAGTCACCTGACCCAGTCCACTCGGCACTTAAGGCCGCCTCTCCCGCCCTTGTGGCGCTAAGCCCTGTGTGCAATGGGCTGTGGTTTCTACTGTTTGCTGTGGCGTGGAGGAAGGAGGAAGGAAGATAAGGAAGAGAGGTGCGTGTGCCTGTGCCTTTAACCACCTGGCTGGCTGAGTCACCTGACCCAGTCCACTCGGCACTTAAGGCCGCCTCTCCCGCCCTTGTGGCGCTAAGCCCTGTGTGCAAAGGGCTGTGGTTTCTACTGTTTGCTGTGGCGTGGAGGAAGGAGGAAGGAAGATAAGGAAGAGAGGTGCGTGTGCCTGTGCCTTTAACCACCTGGCTGGCTGAGTCACCTGACCCAGTCCACTCGGCACTTAAGGCCGCCTCTCCCGCCCTTGTGGCGCTAAGCCCTGTGTGCAAAGGGCTGTGGTTTCTACTGTTTGCTGTGGCGTGGAGGAAGGAGGAAGGAAGATAAGGAAGAGAGGTGCGTGTGCCTGTGCCTTTAACCACCTGGCTGGCTGAGTCACCTGACCCAGTCCACTCGGCACTTAAGGCCGCCTCTCCCGCCCTTGTGGCGCTAAGCCCTGTGTGCAAAGGGCTGTGGTTTCTACTGTTTGCTGTGGCGTTGGATGGAAGGAGGAAGGAAGATAAGGAAGAGAGGTGCGTGTGCCTGTGCCTTTAACCACCTGGCTGGCTGAGTCACCTGACCCAGTCCACTCGGCACTTAAGGCCGCCTCTCCCGCCCTTGTGGCGCTAAGCCCTGTGTGCAAAGGGCTGTGGTTTCTACTGTTTGCTGTGGCGTGGAGGAAGGAGGAAGGAAGATAAGGAAGAGAGGTGCGTGTGCCTGTGCCTTTAACCACCTGGCTGGCTGAGTCACCTGACCTAGTCCACTCGGCACTTAAGGCCGCCTCTCCCGCCCTTGTGGCGCTAAGCCCTGTGTGCAAAGGGCTGTGGTTTCTACTGTTTGCTGTGGCGTGGAGGAAGGAGGAAGGAAGATAAGGAAGAGAGGTGCGTGTGCCTGTGCCTTTAACCACCTGGCTGGCTGAGTCACCTGACCCAGTCCACTCGGCACTTAAGGCCGCCTCTCCCGCCCTTGTGGCGCTAAGCCCTGTGTGCAAAGGGCTGTGGTTTCTACTGTTTGCTGTGGCGTGGAGGAAGGAGGAAGGAAGATAAGGAAGAGAGGTGCGTGTGCCTGTGCCTTTAACCACCTGGCTGGCTGAGTCACCTGACCCAGTCCACTCGGCACTTAAGGCCGCCTCTCCCGCCCTTGTGGCGCTAAGCCCTGTGTGCAAAGGGCTGTGGTTTCTACTGTTTGCTGTGGCGTGGAGGAAGGAGGAAGGAAGATAAGGAAGAGATGTGCGTGTGCCTGTGCCTTTAACCACCTGGCTGGCTGAGTCACCTGACCCAGTCCACTCGGCACTTAAGGCCGCCTCTCCCGCCCTTGTGGCGCTAAGCCCTGTGTGCAAAGGGCTGTGGTTTCTACTGTTTGCTGTGGCGTGGAGGAAGGAGGAAGGAAGATAAGGAAGAGAGGTGCGTGTGCCTGTGCCTTTAACCACCTGGCTGGCTGAGTCACCTGACCCAGTCCACTCGGCACTTAAGGCCGCCTCTCCCGCCCTTGTGGCGCTAAGCCCTGTGTGCAAAGGGCTGTGGTTTCTACTGTTTGCTGTGGCGTGGAGGAAGGAGGAAGGAAGATAAGGAAAAAGGGTGCGTGTGCCTGTGCCTTTAACCACCTGGCTGGCTGAGTCACCTGACCCAGTCCACTCGGCACTTAAGGCCGCCTCTCCCGCCCTTGTGGCGCTAAGCCCTGTGTGCAAAGGGCTGTGGTTTCTACTGTTTGCTGTGGCGTGGAGGAAGGAGGAAGGAAGATAAGGAAGAGAGGTGCGTGTGCCTGTGCCTTTAACCACCTGGCTGGCTGAGTCACCTGACCCAGTCCACTCGGCACTTAAGGCCGCCTCTCCCGCCCTTGTGGCGCTAAGCCCTGTGTGCAAAGGGCTGTGGTTTCTACTGTTTGCTGTGGCGTGGAGGAAGGAGGAAGGAAGATAAGGAAGAGAGGGTGCGTGTGCCTGTGCCTTTAACCACCTGGCTGGCTGAGTCACCTGACCCAGTCCCACTCGGCACTTAAGGCCGCCTCTCCCGCCCCTTGTGGCGCTAAGCCCTGTGTGCAAAGGGCTGTGGTTTCTACTGTTTGCTGTGGCGTGGAGGAAGGAGGAAGGAAGATAAGGAAGAGAGGTGCGTGTGCCTGTGCCTTTAACCACCTGGCTGGCTGAGTCACCTGACCCAGTCCACTCGGCACTTAAGGCCGCCTCTCCCGCCCTTGTGGCGCTAAGCCCTGTGTGCAAAGGGCTGTGGTTTCTACTGTTTGCTGTGGCGTGGAGGAAGGAGGAAGGAAGATAAGGAAGAGAGGTGCGTGTGCCTGTGCCTTTAACCACCTGGCTGGCTGAGTCACCTGACCCAGTCCACTCGGCACTTAAGGCCGCCTCTCCCGCCCTTGTGGCGCTAAGCCCTGTGTGCAAAGGGCTGTGGTTTCTACTGTTTGCTGTGGCGTGGAGGAAGGAGGAAGGAAGATAAGGAAGAGAGGTGCGTGTGCCTGTGCCTTTAACCACCTGGCTGGCTGAGTCACCTGACCCAGTCCACTCGGCACTTAAGGCCGCCTCTCCCGCCCTTGTGGCGCTAAGCCCTGTGTGCAAAGGGCTGTGGTTTCTACTGTTTGCTGTGGCGTGGAGGAAGGAGGAAGGAAGATAAGGAAGAGAGGTGCGTGTGCCTGTGCCTTTAACCACCTGGCTGGCTGAGTCACCTGACCCAGTCCACTCGGCACTTAAGGCCGCCTCTCCCGCCCTTGTGGCGCTAAGCCCTGTGTGCAAAGGGCTGTGGTTTCTACTGTTTGCTGTGGCGTGGAGGAAGGAGGAAGGAAGATAAGGAAGAGAGGTGCGTGTGCCTGTGCCTTTAACCACCTGGCTGGCTGAGTCACCTGACCCAGTCCACTCGGCACTTAAGGCCGCCTCTCCCGCCCTTGTGGCGCTAAGCCCTGTGTGCAAAGGGCTGTGGTTTCTACTGTTTGCTGTGGCGTGGAGGAAGGAGGAAGGAAGATAAGGAAGAGAGGTGCGTGTGCCTGTGCCTTTAACCACCTGGCTGGCTGAGTCACCTGACCCAGTCCACTCGGCACTTAAGGCCGCCTCTCCCGCCCTTGTGGCGCTAAGCCCTGTGTGCAAAGGGCTGTGGTTTCTACTGTTTGCTGTGGCGTGGAGGAAGGAGGAAGGAAGATAAGGAAGAGAGGTGCGTGTGCCTGTGCCTTTAACCACCTGGCTGGCTGAGTCACCTGACCCAGTCCACTCGGCACTTAAGGCCGCCTCTCCCGCCCTTGTGGCGCTAAGCCCTGTGTGCAAAGGGCTGTGGTTTCTACTGTTTGCTGTGGCGTGGAGGAAGGAGGAAGGAAGATAAGGAAGAGAGGTGCGTGTGCCTGTGCCTTTAACCACCTGGCTGGCTGAGTCACCTGACCCAGTCCACTCGGCACTTAAGGCCGCCTCTCCCGCCCTTGTGGCGCTAAGCCCTGTGTGCAAAGGGCTGTGGTTTCTACTGTTTGCTGTGGCGTGGAGGAAGGAGGAAGGAAGATAAGGAAGAGAGGTGCGTGTGCCTGTGCCTTTAACCACCTGGCTGGCTGAGTCACCTGACCCAGTCCACTCGGCACTTAAGGCCGCCTCTCCCGCCCTTGTGGCGCTAAGCCCTGTGTGCAAAGGGCTGTGGTTTCTACTGTTTGCTGTGGCGTGGAGGAAGGAGGAAGGAAGATAAGGAAGAGAGGTGCGTGTGCCTGTGCCTTTAACCACCTGGCTGGCTGAGTCACCTGACCCAGTCCACTCGGCACTTAAGGCCGCCTCTCCCGCCCTTGTGGCGCTAAGCCCTGTGTGCAAAGGGCTGTGGTTTCTACTGTTTGCTGTGGCGTGGAGGAAGGAGGAAGGAAGATAAGGAAGAGAGGTGCGTGTGCCTGTGCCTTTAACCACCTGGCTGGCTGAGTCACCTGACCCAGTCCACTCGGCACTTAAGGCCGCCTCTCCCGCCCTTGTGGCGCTAAGCCCTGTGTGCAAAGGGCTGTGGTTTCTACTGTTTGCTGTGGCGTGGAGGAAGGAGGAAGGAAGATAAGGAAGAGAGGTGCGTGTGCCTGTGCCTTTAACCACCTGGCTGGCTGAGTCACCTGACCCAGTCCACTCGGCACTTAAGGCCGCCTCTCCCGCCCTTGTGGCGCTAAGCCCTGTGTGCAAAGGGCTGTGGTTTCTACTGTTTGCTGTGGCGTGGAGGAAGGAGGAAGGAAGATAAGGAAGAGAGGTGCGTGTGCCTGTGCCTTTAACCACCTGGCTGGCTGAGTCACCTGACCCAGTCCACTCGGCACTTAAGGCCGCCTCTCCCGCCCTTGTGGCGCTAAGCCCTGTGTGCAAAGGGCTGTGGTTTCTACTGTTTGCTGTGGCGTGGAGGAAGGAGGAAGGAAGATAAGGAAGAGAGGTGCGTGTGCCTGTGCCTTTAACCACCTGGCTGGCTGAGTCACCTGACCCAGTCCACTCGGCACTTAAGGCCGCCTCTCCCGCCCTTGTGGCGCTAAGCCCTGTGTGCAAAGGGCTGTGGTTTCTACTGTTTGCTGTGGCGTGGAGGAAGGAGGAAGGAAGATAAGGAAGAGAGGTGCGTGTGCCTGTGCCTTTAACCACCTGGCTGGCTGAGTCACCTGACCCAGTCCACTCGGCACTTAAGGCCGCCTCTCCCGCCCTTGTGGCGCTAAGCCCTGTGTGCAAAGGGCTGTGGTTTCTACTGTTTGCTGTGGCGTGGAGGAAGGAGGAAGGAAGATAAGGAAGAGAGGTGCGTGTGCCTGTGCCTTTAACCACCTGGCTGGCTGAGTCACCTGACCCAGTCCACTCGGCACTTAAGGCCGCCTCTCCCGCCCTTGTGGCGCTAAGCCCTGTGTGCAAAGGGCTGTGGTTTCTACTGTTTGCTGTGGCGTGGAGGAAGGAGGAAGGAAGATAAGGAAGAGAGGTGCGTGTGCCTGTGCCTTTAACCACCTGGCTGGCTGAGTCACCTGACCCAGTCCACTCGGCACTTAAGGCCGCCTCTCCCGCCCTTGTGGCGCTAAGCCCTGTGTGCAAAGGGCTGTGGTTTCTACTGTTTGCTGTGGCGTGGAGGAAGGAGGAAGGAAGATAAGGAAGAGAGGTGCGTGTGCCTGTGCCTTTAACCACCTGGCTGGCTGAGTCACCTGACCCAGTCCACTCGGCACTTAAGGCCGCCTCTCCCGCCCTTGTGGCGCTAAGCCCTGTGTGCAAAGGGCTGTGGTTTCTACTGTTTGCTGTGGCGTGGAGGAAGGAGGAAGGAAGATAAGGAAGAGAGGTGCGTGTGCCTGTGCCTTTAACCACCTGGCTGGCTGAGTCACCTGACCCAGTCCACTCGGCACTTAAGGCCGCCTCTCCCGCCCTTGTGGCGCTAAGCCCTGTGTGCAAAGGGCTGTGGTTTCTACTGTTTGCTGTGGCGTGGAGGAAGGAGGAAGGAAGATAAGGAAGAGAGGTGCGTGTGCCTGTGCCTTTAACCACCTGGCTGGCTGAGTCACCTGACCCAGTCCACTCGGCACTTAAGGCCGCCTCTCCCGCCCTTGTGGCGCTAAGCCCTGTGTGCAAAGGGCTGTGGTTTCTACTGTTTGCTGTGGCGTGGAGGAAGGAGGAAGGAAGATAAGGAAGAGAGGTGCGTGTGCCTGTGCCTTTAACCACCTGGCTGGCTGAGTCACCTGACCCAGTCCACTCGGCACTTAAGGCCGCCTCTCCCGCCCTTGTGGCGCTAAGCCCTGTGTGCAAAGGGCTGTGGTTTCTACTGTTTGCTGTGGCGTGGAGGAAGGAGGAAGGAAGATAAGGAAGAGAGGTGCGTGTGCCTGTGCCTTTAACCACCTGGCTGGCTGAGTCACCTGACCCAGTCCACTCGGCACTTAAGGCCGCCTCTCCCGCCCTTGTGGCGCTAAGCCCTGTGTGCAAAGGGCTGTGGTTTCTACTGTTTGCTGTGGCGTGGAGGAAGGAGGAAGGAAGATAAGGAAGAGAGGTGCGTGTGCCTGTGCCTTTAACCACCTGGCTGGCTGAGTCACCTGACCCAGTCCACTCGGCACTTAAGGCCGCCTCTCCCGCCCTTGTGGCGCTAAGCCCTGTGTGCAAAGGGCTGTGGTTTCTACTGTTTGCTGTGGCGTGGAGGAAGGAGGAAGGAAGATAAGGAAGAGAGGTGCGTGTGCCTGTGCCTTTAGTTTGCTGGGGGTGTGCGTGGAGGAAGGAGAGGTAAGGGAAGGATAAGAATGAATGAAGAGTGGGCGTGTGCCTGTGCGTTCCTTGGTCTAACTATGTCGAGTATGTTGCTGTGGCGTGGAGGAAGGAGGAAGGAAGATAAGGAAGAGAGGTGCGTGGGTGCCTGTGCCTTTAACCACCTGGCTGGCTGAGTCACCTGACCCAGTCCCACTCGGCACTTAAGGCCGCCTCTCCCGCCCTTGTGGCGCTAAGCCCTGTGTGCAAAGGGCTGTGGTTTCTACTGTTTGCTGTGGCGTGGAGGAAGGAGGAAGGAAGATAAGGAAGAGAGGTGCGTGTGCCTGTGCCTTTAACCACCTGGCTGGCTGAGTCACCTGACCCAGTCCACTCGGCACTTAAGGCCGCCTCTCCCGCCCTTGTGGCGCTAAGCCCTGTGTGCAAAGGGCTGTGGTTTCTACTGTTTGCTGTGGCGTGGAGGAAGGAGGAAGGAAGATAAGGAAGAGAGGTGCGTGTGCCTGTGCCTTTAACCACCTGGCTGGCTGAGTCACCTGACCCAGTCCACTCGGCACTTAAGGCCGCCTCTCCCGCCCTTGTGGCGCTAAGCCCTGTGTGCAAAGGGCTGTGGTTTCTACTGTTTGCTGTGGCGTGGAGGAAGGAGGAAGGAAGATAAGGAAGAGAGGTGCGTGTGCCTGTGCCTTTAACCACCTGGCTGGCTGAGTCACCTGACCCAGTCCACTCGGCACTTAAGGCCGCCTCTCCCGCCCTTGTGGCGCTAAGCCCTGTGTGCAAAGGGCTGTGGTTTCTACTGTTTGCTGTGGCGTGGAGGAAGGAGGAAGGAAGATAAGGAAGAGAGGTGCGTGTGCCTGTGCCTTTAACCACCTGGCTGGCTGAGTCACCTGACCCAGTCCACTCGGCACTTAAGGCCGCCTCTCCCGCCCTTGTGGCGCTAAGCCCTGTGTGCAAAGGGCTGTGGTTTCTACTGTTTGCTGTGGCGTGGAGGAAGGAGGAAGGAAGATAAGGAAGAGAGGTGCGTGTGCCTGTGCCTTTAACCACCTGGCTGGCTGAGTCACCTGACCCAGTCCACTCGGCACTTAAGGCCGCCTCTCCCGCCCTTGTGGCGCTAAGCCCTGTGTGCAAAGGGCTGTGGTTTCTACTGTTTGCTGTGGCGTGGAGGAAGGAGGAAGGAAGATAAGGAAGAGAGGTGCGTGTGCCTGTGCCTTTAACCACCTGGCTGGCTGAGTCACCTGACCCAGTCCACTCGGCACTTAAGGCCGCCTCTCCCGCCCTTGTGGCGCTAAGCCCTGTGTGCAAAGGGCTGTGGTTTCTACTGTTTGCTGTGGCGTGGAGGAAGGAGGAAGGAAGATAAGGAAGAGAGGTGCGTGTGCCTGTGCCTTTAACCACCTGGCTGGCTGAGTCACCTGACCCAGTCCACTCGGCACTTAAGGCCGCCTCTCCCGCCCTTGTGGCGCTAAGCCCTGTGTGCAAAGGGCTGTGGTTTCTACTGTTTGCTGTGGCGTGGAGGAAGGAGGAAGGAAGATAAGGAAGAGAGGTGCGTGTGCCTGTGCCTTTAACCACCTGGCTGGCTGAGTCACCTGACCCAGTCCACTCGGCACTTAAGGCCGCCTCTCCCGCCCTTGTGGCGCTAAGCCCTGTGTGCAAAGGGCTGTGGTTTCTACTGTTTGCTGTGGCGTGGAGGAAGGAGGAAGGAAGATAAGGAAGAGAGGTGCGTGTGCCTGTGCCTTTAACCACCTGGCTGGCTGAGTCACCTGACCCAGTCCACTCGGCACTTAAGGCCGCCTCTCCCGCCCTTGTGGCGCTAAGCCCTGTGTGCAAAGGGCTGTGGTTTCTACTGTTTGCTGTGGCGTGGAGGAAGGAGGAAGGAAGATAAGGAAGAGAGGTGCGTGTGCCTGTGCCTTTAACCACCTGGCTGGCTGAGTCACCTGACCCAGTCCACTCGGCACTTAAGGCCGCCTCTCCCGCCCTTGTGGCGCTAAGCCCTGTGTGCAAAGGGCTGTGGTTTCTACTGTTTGCTGTGGCGTGGAGGAAGGAGGAAGGAAGATAAGGAAGAGAGGTGCGTGTGCCTGTGCCTTTAACCACCTGGCTGGCTGAGTCACCTGACCCAGTCCACTCGGCACTTAAGGCCGCCTCTCCCGCCCTTGTGGCGCTAAGCCCTGTGTGCAAAGGGCTGTGGTTTCTACTGTTTGCTGTGGCGTGGAGGAAGGAGGAAGGAAGATAAGGAAGAGAGGTGCGTGTGCCTGTGCCTTTAACCACCTGGCTGGCTGAGTCACCTGACCCAGTCCACTCGGCACTTAAGGCCGCCTCTCCCGCCCTTGTGGCGCTAAGCCCTGTGTGCAAAGGGCTGTGGTTTCTACTGTTTGCTGTGGCGTGGAGGAAGGAGGAAGGAAGATAAGGAAGAGAGGTGCGTGTGCCTGTGCCTTTAACCACCTGGCTGGCTGAGTCACCTGACCCAGTCCACTCGGCACTTAAGGCCGCCTCTCCCGCCCTTGTGGCGCTAAGCCCTGTGTGCAAAGGGCTGTGGTTTCTACTGTTTGCTGTGGCGTGGAGGAAGGAGGAAGGAAGATAAGGAAGAGAGGTGCGTGTGCCTGTGCCTTTAACCACCTGGCTGGCTGAGTCACCTGACCCAGTCCACTCGGCACTTAAGGCCGCCTCTCCCGCCCTTGTGGCGCTAAGCCCTGTGTGCAAAGGGCTGTGGTTTCTACTGTTTGCTGTGGCGTGGAGGAAGGAGGAAGGAAGATAAGGAAGAGAGGTGCGTGTGCCTGTGCCTTTAACCACCTGGCTGGCTGAGTCACCTGACCCAGTCCACTCGGCACTTAAGGCCGCCTCTCCCGCCCTTGTGGCGCTAAGCCCTGTGTGCAAAGGGCTGTGGTTTCTACTGTTTGCTGTGGCGTGGAGGAAGGAGGAAGGAAGATAAGGAAGAGAGGTGCGTGTGCCTGTGCCTTTAACCACCTGGCTGGCTGAGTCACCTGACCCAGTCCACTCGGCACTTAAGGCCGCCTCTCCCGCCCTTGTGGCGCTAAGCCCTGTGTGCAAAGGGCTGTGGTTTCTACTGTTTGCTGTGGCGTGGAGGAAGGAGGAAGGAAGATAAGGAAGAGAGGTGCGTGTGCCTGTGCCTTTAACCACCTGGCTGGCTGAGTCACCTGACCCAGTCCACTCGGCACTTAAGGCCGCCTCTCCCGCCCTTGTGGCGCTAAGCCCTGTGTGCAAAGGGCTGTGGTTTCTACTGTTTGCTGTGGCGTGGAGGAAGGAGGAAGGAAGATAAGGAAGAGAGGTGCGTGTGCCTGTGCCTTTAACCACCTGGCTGGCTGAGTCACCTGACCCAGTCCACTCGGCACTTAAGGCCGCCTCTCCCGCCCTTGTGGCGCTAAGCCCTGTGTGCAAAGGGCTGTGGTTTCTACTGTTTGCTGTGGCGTGGAGGAAGGAGGAAGGAAGATAAGGAAGAGAGGTGCGTGTGCCTGTGCCTTTAACCACCTGGCTGGCTGAGTCACCTGACCCAGTCCACTCGGCACTTAAGGCCGCCTCTCCCGCCCTTGTGGCGCTAAGCCCTGTGTGCAAAGGGCTGTGGTTTCTACTGTTTGCTGTGGCAAGGAGGAAGGAAGATAAGGAAGAGAGGTGCGTGTGCCTGTGCCTTTAACCACCTGGCTGGCTGAGTCACCTGACCCAGTCCACTCGGCACTTAAGGCCGCCTCTCCCGCCCTTGTGGCGCTAAGCCCTGTGTGCAAAGGGCTGTGGTTTCTACTGTTTGCTGTGGCGTGGAGGAAGGAGGAAGGAAGATAAGGAAGAGAGGTGTGTGTGCCTGTGCCTTTAACCACCTGGCTGGCTGAGTCACCTGACCCAGTCCACTCGGCACTTAAGGCCGCCTCTCCCGCCCTTGTGGCGCTAAGCCCTGTGTGCAAAGGGCTGTGGTTTCTACTGTTTGCTGTGGCGTGGAGGAAGGAGGAAGGAAGATAAGGAAGAGAGGTGCGTGTGCCTGTGCCTTTAACCACCTGGCTGGCTGAGTCACCTGACCCAGTCCACTCGGCACTTAAGGCCGCCTCTCCCGCCCTTGTGGCGCTAAGCCCTGTGTGCAAAGGGCTGTGGTTTCTACTGTTTGCTGTGGCAAGGAGGAAGGAAGATAAGGAAGAGAGGTGCGTGTGCCTGTGCCTTTAACCACCTGGCTGGCTGAGTCACCTGACCCAGTCCACTCGGCACTTAAGGCCGCCTCTCCCGCCCTTGTGGCGCTAAGCCCTGTGTGCAAAGGGCTGTGGTTTCTACTGTTTGCTGTGGCGTGGAGGAAGGAGGAAGGAAGATAAGGAAGAGAGGTGCGTGTGCCTGTGCCTTTAACCACCTGGCTGGCTGAGTCACCTGACCCAGTCCACTCGGCACTTAAGGCCGCCTCTCCCGCCCTTGTGGCGCTAAGCCCTGTGTGCAAAGGGCTGTGGTTTCTACTGTTTGCTGTTTGGCGTGCGGCGACAGGTGAACAGGGACTCAACGCTACAAGTAATGGATCCGTCAAACCCCACAGCGAGACTCACAATCTCGAGAACAAGAGCCCAATCAAAAAGGGCCGCATCCACGGATGAAACACAAGAGTTAAATGCCAAACGATCGAGGAAAAAACAACAAAGTCAATACTTTTCATGTAGCTCTGTAACCGATCTAGTAGAGTCTACTGAACAAGATGCGCCAGCTTATGTGGACCTAACAACAGAAGCCTCCCATGGCGTGTTTAATAATACTTGCCAAGAGGCAGAGTCGCAGCCCCCGAACAATGGAGAGTTGAACTCTGCAGTTCCTAATATAAACTCAGAAGTATCTCGCGCTACCACTGGCAGTGGCAAGATCTCCGAGTTCGCTCTTTCATTGGAGACGGAGACCAACGCATTGGTAGTGCGTGACAAAATACTAAATGAGGAAGAACTACCCGAACACACATATACAGATGCGACGGAGTCTCACTTACCGAGTGTAGTAAGACATGGCCGTTTGGGAGAGTCTGCAGCGTTGGAGCCTGCGCGGAGAGATTCCGCGACGTCGCTGACTGAGGGGGAGGCACGCCCGACACTCGCTGATGTCGTGGCCGTCTGGAGGCGGTGCGGTGAGACGGACACTTCACACAGTCCGAGCTGTGTCGAAATCTACACCCTGATGAGGCTGGAAGAGGGCGGGAGTGCTAAAGCGGGCGCTCTCCCAAAAGACGATCACGCCGCTGATACCATGCCTGCAGAGTCGCATGGGGAGCGCTCGATGCAGATGAAAGAAGTAAGTGACTATACAATGATGCTTGACTTACCTAATGCCAATTCTATAGAAAACATCAACGTCTCATTTACTTGCCCGGATCTACCTACCAGTCCTGATCACAATAAGGTCAGTGTAGATGGCCTATACAAAGACGAAACATTGATAGGTTTGCAAATGTATGGTAGCGCTCAGAAGGAACCCAGTGAGAGTAGCACGACTGGGTTAAACGATAATCCCCCATGTGAGAAAAGAAACTCGTTAGAAGTGGTTTCTACCGTGCTGCAAAATTTAATAAACTTAAATAAAACTAGGAATTGTGATAAACAGCCATCTTTGACACCAAGAAATGTTTCCACAACTGTTGTGTCAACCACAAAGCTAAGTATGTATGACACAGCTATTAATCAAGGCATTTGGGGAGCAGATAGACCGAATAACTATAAAGCACAAGAGGCAGTATCCCCTATGAGATGCATACAGACGCAGGAGAGACATGTGCCCATCTCACAGAATAGGGCCTCTAAACAGGATTATGAAGAACAGAGAAAACGGGAAATAACACATGAGTTTAGTAGGTCTAATTCGCCTCTAGATGCTTCATCAGAAGAGGAGGAAACTTCAGACTCTTCGATTGGTGAACGCCCCTTTCCTAAAATCAGAAGAGAGGGGAGACGCTATAGTACCAACATAGCAAAACCACTTGAGAGAAACGAAATCATGAATCGAGTGACATGTGGCCATGTCCCTCTAAACGATCTATTAACGACATTAACCGCGGCCATGGCAATTTCTCTTACACCGTTCACAAAACTATATGAATCACTAAATGACAATGTAAAGGATATGTCAACCCTGTTAGCATTGATGCACTCAAAACTGGTTCAATTAGAGGCAACGCAGGGCTTGGGTAGCCTTAAACAAAATGAGATGAACCAGCAGTTGCTGTCAGGAATACAAGACATGAACGTATCTAAACAAAACGACAGGATTGACAAGAAGTTATTTGCTGAGGTAGCGAGGGAAGCTTTGTCTTTATTTCGTAAATCTCACGTCGTCCACAAAGGGGAGACGTTGGAGGCTGCCTGTCAAGAGAAAGACGCAGGTTTGATCCCAAAAGTAGTGAGCCCCTGCGATGAAGCAAATATTCCAAATCCGGCATCGAATGCCCCCCTCTACCCGCAACTGGAGTCTCTACACAAATCCTCTCTACACCTCAAGACGACAACGGAAACGTCACAGATTGTGACGAACGTCACAATGAACGAAGGGGACAGGACGGAGGTTGTTCAGACAATGTTGGAAGAGGATTTGCGAAATATTACTAATAAGACGAACAGGAACGTGGAGAGCTATACAAACCCACTCGACCTCTCGTTCAATTCTGCGTTTAGACAGACACAAAATGCGATGAACCCAGCATTGGGGGACGTCCAAATTGCCTCCTGTTCCGCTTTGAGCCAGAATGTAATAGATTTGATTGTTGACCCGCAAAGTGATCAGTCTGTGATATTAAAGCAATCGGGCCTGTTCCCTATTTTTGGAAATTCAAAGACAGAAGCGAGCCCAGGTCAGGTAGGGGGTAAAACGAAAAATACGCCAAATATAAAAAAACAAAAGAACATGCCGGCTCGGAAAAAAACGCAACAAAAAGGTGCACGAAAGTTCTTGCGAAACATAAATATGTTCCACTTAGTTGATAAAGCGATTACCTCACGCCTAAAACTAGCCGATTCAATTAAAGAAGGCAAGTCGGTGTATCCTGACCAAGAGGCGACAAAGGCAAAGGACCAAGAGAGTGAGTATCATGTTGAAGATGAAGCAATGGCAAAAAAGAAAGTGAGTATACAAAACGATGAGGATGAGACACTACAGGCCGAATTACTGGAACTATCGGTCTATGAGGATAATGCTACGGATGAAGTGAGTTCTGGTAGTATCCCCGAGGAACCTTTAGCTAGCCCAAGAGTAGTGGTTAGCACAGAGAAGCCTAATCCAGATAATGATATACAGAAAGTGAGTGTAGAACCAAAACCCCAGGTTCTCCTAGATAAGTCACTTAGCGAATCTAAGGGCCGAATGTGCGTGATATTACCTCCCATCGTTGAGATTAAAAATGACAAGAAAGAACCAAGGAGCCCGGAGTTTGTCACACTTCAAGAAAAAAGAGCCAGACAAAGGAGGAGGAACCACGCAAAACCAACGAGCCCCAATGAGCTAAGTCTGACCTTTGCAAACATGACTCCAATGGAAGAAAGAAAGGATGCGACACTGGCACTGATTCCTACTTTCAAACCGTCGAAGCACCGGAAGGTGGACCCCCAGCTATTAGAACCACTGGGACAAAATTCGAACATGAGACAGCAGAGGTCTAGTACGCGAACAACTGACTCTATGGCCCTGATTAAATTAATGTTGGAACGTCTACATGGATATGAAAATCTAATTTTGAATCGCTCTAATGTGCTAAGGCTCTTACATCATGTCCCACAACTTCGGTCGCTTGATTCAAAAGACATAAAAATAATCGAATTTCCAGATGACCTGCGAACAGACAGAGTAATTTTACATTTAAACTCAACCTTAATCGCAAATGTAATTCTAGAGGCAAACGAAGAACTGCATTCATTAGGCTTCGACGCCTATAAAATGGCGGACTGCGAGAGAAGAGGAAATAAGGATGAAAATAAAGACCACAAAGGAGAAGTCGCTCAGCGTGACAATAACGGCTACAGACCAGAGTGGGACAAGAGAAAGAGTGTATATTTGCCTACAAAACAAAATTTACAACTGGCAAAGATCGAAATGGATTATAAAAACATCCAATCTAGATCCCTGTCGCAAGAGTTTAGAGCTGGAACACAGGATTCATCCATTCCAATGGAAAGAATTAAAATTACAATAAATAATGAGAATCTAATTGAGACCCCAGGTTTGGCACGTTCAAACAATCCACGGCGTCCTATCTTAAATGAAGATTGGACCTGGATGGCGAGCGCACTGAATAGGAAGGCAAACAGCTAATGTTCAAAGTGTGAATCGCAACAAGATCTCACGTTTATTTCTTGGAACACACGCGGATTTGGTCATTTGATGCTCAATAACTGGGCTAGTAAACTACATTTGATTTGTCTTCAAGAGACCTGGGTGTGTGAATCACCTACAATAGCAAACTTTGAATGCGCGTTGAATCCTGCCATTAAGCCTGATAAAGGTCGTCCGATAGCCGGCCTTTTGACTATGATAAATCGTTCGTCTGGTTACCGGCTGTTAAGATCTGACAATCATACGCCGTACATCCAGGCCTCTGAGATAAGTAAGTCTGCGGCCGCCGACAAGAAGAACGACGTGATACATATCATTAATCTCTATTGGAACCATCAGCGCACTGGATCCTATGAGTTTATTGACCAAGTCATGAAAATTCTTGACAATGTATTAGAATCCGGCTGCGGCTCTGACATAATAGTTTGCGGGGACCTGAATATTGATTTCTTCAAACCCCAGACCTCTCTAAAATCTAATCTAGCAAAAACATGGAATGATGAAATGGAAGTAAGAGGCCTCACAATGTTAAATGGCTGTACGCAAGGTGATATTCCTCCGAAACCAACATGGCAGCGCGATGGCCAAAGTTCCACCATTGACTATATTTTCGTGTCCAACAATATGCATGAGAAAATAAAGTCAATGAAAATATGTCCAATGACCCACAGCGACCATGAAATGCTCGAAATTATATTTCAAGATTGGAGAGATAAACCGAGGGAAAAATGGAGATCAAAGGTCTTAGTAGAACCAAATAGACTTCGGTTAAAATTAGTTGACAAGGAGGTCCTCGCGATTTATAAACAATTTACATCAACAGAGAAGGTCATTGACTACGTTCCAATTCTGTGGCAATTTAAAACAAAATATATTGGTATGAAAAATGGGTCATTCCAGAACAAGCATAGTTTTGACTTACTTATAAAACAACGAAAACGTGCAATGCGAACCGAAATTCGTAAAAATAATCAAGGCCCAGTTGGAGAAATTGTGGCGAAAAACAAATCTGCAAGGCAATCCTACAAAAACTGGATTAAAAGCCATCGAGCCATATTAATTAAAAACGATGCAGAATCAATGATGAAGACTCTTGTAAACAAAAATAGTAGAGACTTCTGGCGCATACTTAATGACCTTGAAGCCCCGCAAGCTGCTCTGCAGATATGCCCAGTGCCTGAAAAAGAATGGGTAAATTACTTTACAGCTTTGTATCATAACGACTTGCCACCCTCTAAGTCAATGTCTAATACAACATCATGGGACCTACAATTTTCAGATGAGGAAATTCGCGAGATAATAATGAGAGCAAAAAACTCTCGGGCGCCTGGACCAGATGGTCTGTCAAACGCGATGATTAAACAGTTTCCTGACTTATGGACAGCGATATGCGTTGAGCTATTCAGACGAATCAACGATCAAAAACAAATCCCTGCATCGTGGAAAACAGGGATAATAATACCCATCTTCAAGAAAGGCAACCGATTAGCTCCTGCAAATTACCGTCCGGTGGCCTTACTTGATGTACTGGGAAAAATCTTCGCATCGCTGCTCCCAAAAAAATTGATTACATGGGCAAAGACTGCAAATAGAGTTGATGTAAGACAGGCTGGTTTTGTAAAATCCGTTGGATGTTCCTTGAACTTATTGATTCTAAATCTTTTGAAAATGGAGGCCCTTAGAACGAATACGAGAGTGTTCTTAGCTTTTGTAGACTTCTCCATGGCTTTCGACAGGATCGACCGTGACTTATTGTGGCAGAAGCTAGAATTGTGGGGATGTCCTGAGGGATTATTGGCGGCAATAAAAGAACTACACAATGACACGTCAATTTTTGTCCGGTTAGATCAATCGGGGTCGCTTTCAACACAAATAAAAACATACAAGGGTGTGAAGCAAGGGTGCCCTCTGGCAGCAGCAATCTTTAGTCTCTTTATTTCTGACATTGGGGACACCATTCAGTCTGTCAGATCCTTTCCTCCGAAACTCAACGCATCAAAGATAAGTTGGTTACTATATGCTGATGATTTGGTTATTTTAGATCTAACGCCAATTGGACTCCAGCGTAAACTAGAAGCCGTCCAAAAATATGTGGATCAGAACAACCTAAAGATTAACACCACAAAGTCGGAAATACTTATCTTTGAGAATCTAAAAACTAACCGGCTACAAAAACGCCCAAGACAGGTGTGGTCGCTGAACCAAGAAAAACTGAAAATCTCAAAAAGCGTTAAATACCTCGGAATGCTTCTAAATTCAAGCATATGTGATGAACCGTGGGTGGCAGATTCAAAACGGAAATGTGCCCAGTTGGCATGTCAAGGCCTGATGCTACATAGGAAATATGGGAACTTTTCTATACAACCTTTACGGAACTTCTACGAACAAAAAGCGGTTCCGATTCTGTCCTACGGTGCAGAAAACGCCTTTGGATGCTCGTCAACCCACTGGGCCTCGCTTGAACACATGTTTTGGACAAAGTCCTTAAGCCTGCCTCCGGGCATTTCAACGGCATGTCTAAGATACGAACTAGCCCTAATTTCATTACATGCAAGGATAAGTTGGAACCAACTCAGCTTGTATCGGAAATCAAGAGCAGAAGTGGGAATACTCCAATTTGAGATCTTACACAACGCTTCATCCAAAGGTTCAGCCCTGCTCGCGCAATGGGTAAAACGATGCGAAGACCTGTTAAAGGTCTATAATATCAACTTGGAAACCCTCCTCACAAATCCAACAGCTGCCAAGGTATCAATATGGCGCCTTGACTGGATAAACACATGCTATGAGCGCAACGAAGCCCATGCGATGAAACACTCTCCGGGGGAAGCAAGAGGCTACGGAATCCTTCAACCATACTTGAGTCGCTTTCCGTCCACGAAAGCAAGAAGATCATTCATGCTATTCCGCCTTAACGCAATGAAAACAAAAGATAGAACCAGTCATTGGGCGGGAAACGTGGATTTATCTACGACGTGCCGGTTATGTGGAAAGGAGCCAGAATCTATAAAACATCTAGTGCTTTTCTGCACAATATTGAAGGACATACGATCAATCCACTTGGGAGGCTGGTATAGTGCACACCAGTCGGTATGTGCTGATGAATGGTGGAGGCATATGTGGAATGGCTCAGATATGAAATTAATCCTACCTTTGACCTCCTTCCTTGCCGTCATTGAGGAGAGATTAAATGCAAAAAATGAACTAGCCTTAGACGGCTGGCCTAAGGTTGCACATGCGTTTAAAGACATAAAAAAGGATAATGGTCATGTACCTGTGTGGCAATGAGGGAGGGAGATGTTGAAGGAGGTAGTTGACCATGTTATTGTGCAATGTATGGTTTTGTGTCACTTTAAGTAAATATTTTAAAGGTTTAATTTAAACCAACAAAATTAAAAAAAAAAAAAAAAATAAGTCTGGGTATCCTTCAGCTTGGAACCGCTGGGTTAGTGTGGCTCAACTTTTCGGTTCTGTTTCTCCCTTAAAGTAGAGATAGTTAACTTCTGGTAGAGTTGTTTAGAAAGGGCAACATTACATGTCAATTAATTAATCTAACTGCCACTATCTCAACGGGATATTGTTACGCTCACCTGGCTCCCACAGAGGCGTCGATCTGAACTGGACAGCTGCGGTCTCCACCAATGTGACGCGTAGGGCCGAGATGACGGACTGGCCCACCTAGTTTAGTTTGCTTGGCCTTTAGGAATATTCTTCTGCAAATGGAGAAAGGGAATTAACCACCCGTGGAGTTGAGCGTAAATCCGCCCACCCCCGCTGTTCTCCCCACAGATCACCTTTGATGTCCCCTCTTATAGTCTCACCTGGTGGTTTGAAAAGATGAGCTCTCCATCCTGCATTGAGCGCAGGGGCGCGTTGATAACCAGTTGCTTCACTGGCTCGAAGGAATTGGTGAGTTCCAGAACAATATTGACTCCGAAAGGTATGTAGTTCGTAAGAGTTCACATGTCTGACTTTCACTCTTGTCCGATTCCTTGCAGATTGCAGCTTGACCCCAGCGAAGAATTCCTCGTCGTAGCTGACGAAGTTCAGGTAAGGATTTGGCTTATCCTACACAGTTCAATAAGATAAGGCCAGAATGTAACCTGTTCCTTGCTCCCTTATTCAGGTGTGGAGAGAAAATATGAAGCTTGGAAATAATGCCTCCGGCGGTAAAATTAGGTAAGTCTATTGTGGTGAGAAGAGTTCCCCTTGTTTGTCCCTTTGTCTCACCTTGTTGTCCTTTTGTTCCCCTTAGGGGCCGGGGTACGGCGAGGATGCAATGGAGACTGCGCCGACCCGTGGAGAGGAATAGTACCCCCGGCGGTAATCAGGTAAGTCTATGCGGGTAGTTACTATTGCCTCTGTTTATTCCCTTGGCTCACCTTTGCTGTTCTTGTGTTCCCCTTAGGTGCCAGAGTGCGGCGGGAACGTGCAGAAGGATGCGGTGGATCGTGAGGATGCTGCGAAGGCCGGTGAGTTCAGCGCGGCGTTGCAGCAAGCGAGGCGGCGCGCGTAAAATGCTTCTTTCTTCCAGCTCGAAGGCGCGGTGGATCCGGAATTCAGGTAAGGATCGAAGGTTTTGCTCTTATTCTAACCTTTCTCTTTCTGTTCCTCCCTTTTTCTAGGAGCTGCAGACTCGAGGCGGGCATGGCAGAAGACTGGATGCAGGCTTGCAGACACGGTGAGCGTTATGCTGCTGGATGCAGAATAACGCGAAGCGTGTGCTGCTCTTCGGGCGTGGTTTAAATAGCCTCCAAAGTAGTCCCAGGTAAGTATTCCTTCCCAGCCCCACCCGAGTAAAAAAATAGTCCCTAGGTAAAATAGTCCCTTCCAAGCCTCATTTGGCTTGTAGCTCTGCAGCATGGTCTGCATCAGGTAAGTTCTACTCTATGAGCCTGGCGCCTATGGCGCCAGGACTGACTCTCCCTATGAGCCTGGCGCCTATGGCGCCAGGACCACACCCAAACAGCCCCTAGCAGGGGTTTTTGGGCTTGCTCAAAATAACTTGATGCCTGCTTCCGGGGTTGCTGGACCTGGTCGGTTACCCGGGGGTAGGCATCATGACAGCACTCCCCCCCCCCCCCAAGGCCCCTCCTAAAGTCGTTCTTCCGTGTGGTTTTGGTTTGTCTGGGAAATTTCGGTGGAATCTTTTCACCAATCGAGGTGCATGCACGTGGTCACTAGGTTCCCAAGACCTTTCCTGTGGTCCGTAACCTTGCCAGTCGATTAAATAAAAAAGTTTTGACTTCACCATCTTGGAGTCCAGGATGTTCTTAACTTCAAATTCGGGTTCCCTGTCTATAAGGATGGGGTCTGGTGGCTTGGTTAGTCTTGTCCCTGGTTGCACTGGCTTCAAAAGTGACACATGAAAGACGGGGTGAATTCGCATATTAGCAGGTAAGTCCAACTTGACGGCCACCGGGTTGATAATGGCCTTAATAGAGTAAGGTCCCAAATATCTAGGGTTAAAGGTCCGCGTTCCCTTGAGAGGAATGTGTTTTGTGGCCAACCATACTTCGTCCCCTATCTGGTACTGTGGAGTATCACTTCTATGCCGATCAGCATCTTTCTTATATTTCTCCTTCGCCTGTTTTAAATGTGCAGTTGCCTCCTTAAAGGCTTGTGTAATCGTAGCGTGTAGATGGTCCACTGCGGGCATTTCTAAGTGTTGGGGTGAGTCAAGGTCTGAGGTTCGAGGGTGGTGCACATATAGGGTATCAAAGGGGCTTTGTCCAGTTCTAGGGTATCAAAGGGGCTTTGTCCAGTTCCAGAATGTACTGAATTATTGTATGCATATTCGGCGATCCAAAGAATGTCCTTCCAATTACTCTCAGTCTGATGTAACATACAACGCAGGTATTGTTCAAGAGTCTGGTTGGTCCTCTCCGTTTCACCATCGGTCTGGGGCTGGTGACTGGTCGATAATCTCACGTCGATTTGCGCCAATTGACAACATTTCTTCCAAAAATGTGAAATGAATTGACTGCCCCGGTCAGAGACCAACACGGACGGAAATCCATGTATGCGAACAATGTTTTCGAGGAATTCTTTGGCCAGGATTGAGGCTGAAGGTAGTCCTTTTAAAGGAATAAAGTGGGCCATCTTGGAAAAAAGATCCACAATAACTAGAATGGTGTTAAACCCATTACAAGGAGGTAGATCAGTAATAAAGTCTAACAATAAGGTGTGCCATGGTGTAGGCGGAATGTCTAAAGGTTGTAAGAGTCCAGGTGGTTTTTTCTTTTGACTTTTGTTTTGGGCGCAAATGCCACAAGACATCACAAATGATTTAATATCCTTTCGCCAGGTGGGCCACCAGAATTGTCTCTTAATCTTAGCTTCAGTTTTTGCAATACCTGGGTGCCCCTCCATTAGGGTATCATGATAACGGGAAATGACTAGCTCTTGTAGTTCCTTATGTGGCAGAAATAGCCGCCCTTGATAATAAGGCAGGTCATTGGTGACAGAGTATTCCGGGCCTTTCTTTACCCAGTCCTTCAGGGCTGTAGGATCAAAGAGTTGTTGGATCTTTACCTGAATGTCCTCTAGTGTCTGTAGAGTTGTCATGCCAAGAATCCTTTGTTCGGAAATTATAGGTACTGGTTCTGGGTTCACTTCTGCCTCTCCCATCCCTATTCGGGATAAGGCGTCTGCTTTACCATTCTTACAACCTGGTCGATAGGTTATCACGAAATCGAACTTGGCAAAGAACAATGCCCATCGGAGTTGGCGTGACGATTGGGCCTCGGCTGTCTTTAAATACTGTAAGTTCCGGTGAACGGTGATCACAGTAATGGTATGCCTGGCACCGAGAAGATAGTGCCACCAAGCCTTGAAGGAGGATTTAATGGCTAAAAACTCCTTGTCGGTAACTGCATAGTTTAACTCAGGTGCCGAGAACCTTCTGGACCAAAATACTACTGGGTGAAGCTGGCCAGTTTCAGGGTCATTTTGAGACAGGACAGCTCCCATGGCTAGACTGGATGCATCAGTTTCCACTATGTATGGAAGTTCAGGGTGCGGGTGCTTTAACACAGGTGCAGAGGTGAATTTCGCTTTCAGCTCTTGGAAGGCATTTTCAGCTTCTTCAGTCCACATAAAGCGTTTATTTTTTCGCAAGAGTGCTGTGATGGGATGCACGACATGTGAAAAATCTGGGATGAATCTGCGGTAGAAATTGGCAAAGCCGAGCATGCTTTGTACTCCTTTAACTGAACTTGGTGATGGCCACTTAAGGATTGCATCCACCTTTCGTGAGTCCATTCGGACTCCCTTTGGGGTCAGGATAAACCCAAGGAATTCAACTTCTGTGGCATGAAAAATGCATTTTTCTAGTTTTGCATATAGTTTGTGTTGGCGCAATTTCTCAAGGACTGCTCGGTCGTGCTTCAGATTCTGAAGAGGAGTATACTAGAATATCATCGATATACACGACAACACAAACGTCAATGAGTTCACGAAGGACATCGTTCATGAAGTATTGGAAGGCTGCTGGTGCATTGCACAACCCGAAAGACATCACCTGGTATTCGAATAACCCATACTTAGTGCGGAAAGCAGTCTTCCATTCGTCGCCCTCTTTTACACGTACCGGATGGTATGCCCCCCGGAGATCTCATTTAGTGTATATACAAGCGTCCTTCACTTGGTCTAGAAGTTCAGGGATCAGAGGCAATGGGTATCAGTCTTAACAGTTATCTGGTTCAATGCGCGGTAGTCTATGCATGTTCTGAGGTCACCTTCCTTTTTGGGCATGAAGAACAAAGCTGAAGATGCAGGGGACTTGGATGGGTGAATAAAGCCATTGGCAAGGTACTGGTCTAAGTATTGTCGTAGGTGAAGGTTCTCAGGTTCCGTAAGGGCATAGATCCTGCTACAAGGGGGTTGTGCACCGGGTATGAGATCGATTTGACAATCATACGATCTGTGAGGAGGTAAGGTGTTTGCCTGTTCCTTTTCGAAGACATCCTGGAATTCTTGGTATTCTGGAGGTAGTTGCATGACTGCTGTGGTTACTGTGGCCAGGCCTGCGTTCTGATTTTTCTTTGGGTAACAGGTTTGTGCACAATCCGGGAAGGTTATTCTCTTCTCTCGTCAATCAATACAAGGATTATATGTTTCCAACCAAGGTATCCCCAGTATTATTTGGAACTGTGGGGCTTTGATTAGATCAAACACAGTAGTCTCGCGATGCCCATCCTGACCCAATAGTGTCATCTCTGCGGTGGAATGAGTTACAGGCCCAGAGGCAATTTCAGTTCCATCGACTGTGGTGATTACATCTGAGGTGGTTTTTCGGCAGAAAGGTAGATTCATCCTGGAAGCCAATTCATAGTCCACATAGTTTCCTATGGCCCCGCTATCAATGTATGCCCTTACTGCGTGCATACGCGAAGGCTGCCCTGGATCTACGAGGACCATTGGTAAGATGAAATGCGAGGTCTGAGTATCCTTCTTCAAGCTCGGCAAGCGGACCTCTATGCTTGTCGGGCGTGGTCGTTTCCCGAGTCTGACTCCATATGGCTTTTATCAGCAGCTCCTACCACCTTCTTGGTTGGTTTTACAGGGCAATCCCGTAGAAAATGCCCAGAAGTTCCACAATAAAGACACAATTGCATTTGCCGTATCCTTTCTCTTTCCTTCTGGGTTAAGGGTCCTTTAACCCCTCCGATTTGCATGGGTTCTGAAGCATCTGCTCCTTTGGGGTTAGCGTGGGTTTTGACCAACACCCGATTCTCAAACTTGGCTCGATCAGCCTTTCTGTTCTGAAGTCTGTGATCTAACTGGACCACTAAGTCTATATATTCAGCGCAGTCTTGAGGTGGGTTCAAGACTTGAGCCAAGACATCCTTGAGTTCTCCTCGAAGCCTTCGATGAAATAACGTGATTCGTTTTACCTCAGGCCATCCAGTTTCCACTATCAATCTATCCTACATTGCGACCTTTAATAGAAGGTCCTGGTTACCCTGTCGTAGGGACAAAAGTTCGTTATCCAGGGCCTGTCCTTGGGAGTACCGGGCAAATAGTCTTTCCATGCTAGTTTGAAAGCCCTGAAAATCCCGAAGAATTGGGTCATCCTGAGTAACTAGTGGAATTGACCAATCAGCTGCACTGCCGCTGAGATATGACAATACAAAGGCTACCTTGGCTTGATTGTTTGGGAAGGCTCCAGGTCTGCATAAAAAGTGCAAGCGGCATTGGTTCATAAACACGGCAAACCTTTTGGGATCTCCGGCAAAGCGTTCGGGTGGAGCTATTGGAATATTTCCTGGTAGGTTTATTTGCACAGGGTTACTCGATAACACAGGAGCTGGATTTCCCCCGGAACCAGGTAGGGGTGCTTGTCCAGCCTGGCTTCGCAATAGTTGCCTAGCAAGGTCATCAGTCCACTCCTTTGACAAAATCAGTTCTCTCCTAAGAGCATTGGTTTCTTGACGGCCGAATGCACTTCAGCCCTCAGTTCCCATAGTAATTGGGCCAATTGGTCAGTCTCTGAGGTATCCATAACGCCCAGGTGGGAATTTGTGGGTAGGCTTTGCGTTCTGTTACGCTCACCTGGCTCCCACAGAGGCGTCGATCTGAACTGGACAGCTGCGGTCTCCACCAATGTGACGCGTAGGGCCGAGATGACGGACTGGACTGGCCCGCCTAGTTTCGTTTGTTTGGCCCGTAGGAATATTCTTCTGCAAATGGAGAAAGGGAATTAACCACCCGTGGAGTTGAGCGTAAATCCCCCTAACCCCGCTGTTCTCCCCACAGATCACCTTTGATGTCCCCTCTTATAGTCTCACCTGATGGTTTGAAAAGATGAGCTCTCCATCCTGCATTGAGCGCAGGGGCGTGTTGATAACCAGTTGCTTCACTGGCTCGAAGGAATTGGTGAGTTCCAGAACAATATTGACTCCGAAAGGTATGTAGTTCGTAAGAGTTCACATGTCTGACTTTCACTCTTGTCCGATTCCTTGCAGATTGCAGCTTGACCCCAGCGAAGAGTTCCTCGTGGTAGCTGACGAAGTTCAGGTAAGGATTTGGCTTATCCTACACAGTTCAATAAAATAAGGCCAGAATGTAACCTGTTGCTTGCTCCCTTATTCAGGTGTGGAGAGAAAATATGAAGCTTGGGAAATAATGCCTCTGGCGGTAAAATTAGGTAAGTCTATTGTGGTGAGAAGAGTTTCCCTTGTTTGTCCCTTTGTCTCACCTTGTTGTCCTTTTGTTCCCCTTAGGGGCCGGGGTACGGCGAGGATGCAATGGAGATTGCGCCGACCCGTGGAGAGGAATAGTACCCCCGGCGGTAATCAGGTAAGTCTATGCGGGTAGTTACTATTGCCTCTGTTTATTCCCTTGGCTCACCTTTGCTGTTCTTGTGTTCCCCTTAGGTGCCAGAGTGCGGCGGGAACCTGCAGAAGGATGCGGTGGATCGTGAGGATGCTGCGAAGGCCGGTGAGTTCAGCGCGGCGCTACAGCAGGCGAGGCGGCACGCGTAAAATGCTTCTTTCTTCCAGCTCGAAGGCGTGGTGGATCCGGAATTCAGGTAAGGATCAAAGGTTTTGCTCTTATTCCAACCTTTCTCTTTCTGTTCCTCCCTTTTTCTAGGAGCTGCAGACTCGAGGCGGGCGTGGCAGAAGACTGGATGCAGGCTTGCAGACACAGTGAGCGTTACGCTGCTGGATGCGGAATATCGCGAAGCTTGTGCTGCCCTTTGGGCATGGTTTAAATAGCCTCCAAAGTAGTCCCAGGTAAGTATTCCTCCCCAGCCCCACCCGATTAAAAAATAGTCCCTAGGTAAAATAGTCCCTTCCAAGCTTCATTTGGCTCTGCAGCATGGTCTGCATCAGGTAAGTTCTACTCTATGAGCCTGGTGCCTATGGCGCCAGAACTGACTCTCCCTATGAGCCTGGCACCATAGGTGCCAGGACCGCACCCAAGCAGCCCCTAGTAGGGGTTTTTGGGCTTGCTCAAAATAACTTAATGCCTGCTTCAGGGGTTGCTGGACCTGGTCTGGGTCCCCGGGGGTAGGCATCATGACAGCCATGTTGTCGTTAAGGGTGAAGACAGTGGATAGGCGCTCCTTGGTGCACAGAGCCTTCAAGTCCATTTGCATTAGGGTCTCACCTAAGCTAGGTAGATTTTCTTCTGTGAGATGTTTATATCATACTGGATTGGTCCGTTTGTATCCTTTCTAAAGAAGGTTTGTCTTTGCTACAACTGTTTTCCAAGTTATCCATGTTTGGCTTTGTTCCTGTTAAGAAGTTTTCTGGTATCAGAGCATTGGATATGGGCAATAAAAAGTTCACTCCTCAGGGGGTCACTTTCTTTATTGCCAGTTAGTGTTTGGTCTCCCATTTCTTATCCAAGTTTTTTCCAGAATATTTTAAGTTATGTGTTATTCAGTGTTTAAAATGTTTTGAGTTGAAGAAGAGAGGCTCCTTGTACCTCTCAGCTGCTAATCCTATATGAACCCTATTGCGGGCTCCCCTGGCCCTCTTGACCAGATAGATTTAGTAAGTTATGCGGAAAGAGGGATTTATTTCTCCTTTGGTTCTTTCACTTAAAGGTGCTATGGAATTTAGGATGTTCTCCTGGGGGTAGCCTGGGGAAAATTATCAAAGCAGCTGTAATACCTAAGAGGTCTTTTATAGAATCACAGTAACAAATGATTCACTAACCTGTTCCTGAGACTTGAATTCGAAGAGTTGAGAATTCTCCTATTCTCCCCTCACGACCCCGGTCAAAGCCAGGGTGGTGTGAGGCGACCAGGGAAACCCTCTTGGGGAAGAAAACCCGGAATGGATGGTGGAGAATATTTCTCGGAACACCTTCAGTCTTGCC
This sequence comes from Ambystoma mexicanum, assembly GCF_040938575.1. NCBI lineage: Eukaryota > Metazoa > Chordata > Amphibia > Caudata > Ambystomatidae > Ambystoma > Ambystoma mexicanum. The sequence continues at coordinate 347,693,846 of NC_090933.1, forward strand.
TGAAACCTTTCTCCGAAAATGGAAGTTCCGTCACTTCGGTCATGTAGCTGCAAAAGAAAGGAAAGAGGTTAAGCCTGAATCCCTAGAAACTAGATTGAATCGTATGGGAATAGAGATTACCCTTTAAAGTGTAAGTAGTTTGAAGCAGTAGCCCACGGGGATGAGTCCTGGTAGTAGCTTTGTTGGGAGCTGTCGTAACACTAATGAATGAAGTGAGAATATTAATAGAGAAGACAGAGAAAGATTATAAAGTGGAGATGTGAATTCAGACGTGGGAGTGCCTACCAATCATTTGAAAACAATCTGCCTTTAAAGGTTGATAGAAAGAAAGGAGAAAGGATCTGTTGTTCTGCTGCAAGGAGTTATGGGAATGGTAGTTCCTGTACGCGCCTCAAGGAAGCTTCTGTGATATCGGAGGAAAAAACGATTAGAATCCTTAGCACAATGTTAACACTAGGAACGAAAGGGAATGAACGTAGCAACGCACCGCGAGGCAGGAGGTTGTGTAAATAGAGGGAGAATCTGCGAGCGGGAAAGAAACAGGAAAAAGATGAAAACAGAGGCACAGGTAAGTTTGTAAGAACGGTAGAATCCTATGGACGTCCCGATACTCACTTAGCGTGGCAACTGAAAGAGTAGCAACGCGCTGTTGTACCGAATCGGCGTTCTGAAATACTGAGACTTCCTGAAGGGGCGGAGTCAGCCCCACAGCAGTCCGTGAAAAGACAGGACCGTAACTTCCCGGATCCACGGCCATCTTGGTAGAACAGTGTTGAATGGATCGCACACAGCGCCAGCGATGCCACACAGACCATCGACGCCGGCGATTCATAACAGTATGCCCCCTCCGAAGAGAGAAAAAAATCCGGTTTAGCCGGGTGGAGGCGATGAAAAAGGCGAACCAGACGTGGTGCGTGAAAGGCCGATGCCGGCTCCCACGAACGTTCAGCCGGAGAATACCCTTTCCAGTCAATTAAATATTGCAGTTTTCCCCTGTGGTAGCGGGAATCACAAATCCCAGCCACTTCATATTCTGGGCCTGATGATGTCAGAACCGGAGGGGGAGATCCAGTGACAGATGGGTAAAAGCGATTATGCACATCTGGTCGCAGCTGTGACACATGAAAGGTGGGATGAATGCGATTCCACGATGTAGGAAGTTGTAGTTTGAAGGCTGCCAAGCCCCTTTTTGACAAGACTCGAAAAGGGCTGAAGAATCTGGGAGACAATTTGGAAGGAATCAAATGTCTCGGTAAGTATCTAGAGGCCAGCCAAATGAAATCACCAACCCTAATATTAGGAGCCGGGGTGCAGTGTTTGTCCGCATATTTCTTCATTCTTGATTGTGTGTCCTGAAGAGCCAAACGAGCTCTCCTATGTCCTTCTTGAATACTACCAACCATCTTGTCAACATCTGGGAAGGAAGTAGGACTCAAAGTGGAATGTGGAATAAAGGAGGGATGGAACTCATAAGTACAAAAGAAAGGACTGGACTTGATGGAAGAATGAGAAGCATTATTATATGCACATTTTGCCAAAGGTAGAAGGGTCTTCCAGTTATCTTGTGCTGAAGATATATAACATCGAAGATAAGCCTCCAGGGTCTGATTTAATCGCTCAGTTTGTCCATTGGATTGTGGATGAAATCCTGAACTTCGTGCTCTAGATATTCCCAGGATGCGGCAAACTTGTTTCCAATAACAAGATGTGTATTGAGAACCACGATCCGAAACTATTATCTCCGGTAAACCATGAAGAGAAAAAATATGGCTTAAAAAGATCCAAGCCATATTGGATGCTGTGGGTACGTTGGGCAGTGGGATGAAATGTGCCAATTTAGTTAAAGAATCCACTGTAACCATGATCGTGGTACACTCTTGATGGTGGAAGGTCAACTATAAAATCCATAGAAATTATCTGCCAGGGTTGCGTGGGAATCTTGATTCTGACTAGTTCACCTATAGGAGGTCTACAAGGAGATTTGGTCTGTAAACAAATAGGACAAGAGGCAATATAGTCCTGAACGTCCTGTCCTAATGATGGCCACCAGAAATGTCTCTGAATTAGATCCGAAGTATTATGAACACCCCTGTGACCGGCTGCTTTGGTGTCATGACACAATCATAATACTTCCTTCTGTAATGTTTCAGTGGGGACATATACCCTATGATCCTTATACAAACATCCCCCACTCCTGGTAAATTGATATCTTGTTAAGATGTCGGCCTCATGTTTTAACACCCTTTGGGAATCCTCTTCAATCCTTTGTAGGAAACTATGAACAACCTGAATGAACATGGCCTTCGGGAAGATGGCTTCAGACTTAAAAGAATGGGGTACGGAGTGTTCCTTTCTAGACAAAGCATCCACTCTCAAATTATTTCGGCCTGGGATGAAAGTGAAAATGATGCGATAGGGAGACAAACAATGTGCCCATCTGGCTTGCCTGCTGTTCTTTGTGTGGGCTTATTGTAGAATTCGTAGATTATGATGATCGGTTCTCACCTCCACCGGGTGATGGGCTCCTAGAAGTAAATGTCGCCATTCCTCGAAGGCTCTCCTAATTGCTAATAGTTCTTTTTCCAACATGGTGTAGTTCAGTTCAGCTGGTGATAAGGTTTTGGATAAATAAGCAACAGGTCTTTCAATCCCTTTGTCATCTATTTGTAGTAAAACTGCTCCTAAGGCATGATGTGAGGCATCCGACTCCACAATAAATTGACGCGACTGGTCTGGCGTAATCAGAATGGGAGCTTTGGAGAATAATTTCTTAAGCGTATCAAAGGATTGTTGGGTCTCGGATGACCATACAAAATGGACATCTTTTTTCAGAAGAGACGTCATAGGTAAGGAGAGTGATGAAAAACGTGGAATAAATCTGCGATAATAATTTGCAAATCCGAGGAACGTTTGAATATCTTTGACCGAGGTTGGAATAGGCCACTCCATAACAGCGGAAACCTTCTTCGGATCCATTTCTATCCCTTGGGAGGATAATATGTACCCTAAGTAGGCGACTCTGGGTTGGTGGAATTCACATTTTTCAATCTTGCAAAAAAGATGATTCGATTGCAATTGGTGGAGTACTTCTCGTACGTGTCGAACGTGGTCAATGATTGAGGATGAAAACACCAAAATATCATCTAAGTAGATGATAACATAATGCAATAAGACGTCCGCAAACAAATGATCCATAAATCTTTGGAAGATAGAAGGGGCATTAGCTAGTCCGAATGGCATAACCCTGTACTGATAGTGTCCGAAGGGGGTCCGGAATGCTGTCTTCCATTCACCCCCTCTTTGATACGTATCAAATGGTAGGCTCCACGCAAATCTAATTTAGTATAGATATTAGCGTCTTTAACCGCTTCCAAGATGTCTGGAATAAGGGACATCGGATATTTGTCCGGAACAGTAATCTTGTTAAGACCCCGAAAGTCTATACACGGGCAGAGCTCAGATGTATCTCTTTTTGGAATAAAAAATTATGATGATGCCGCAGGAGAAGTAGACTCTGTAATGAGACCGTTCTTGAGATGGGTATGCAGGTATTCTTTGAGTACTTCCTTTTCCTTTGCTGAAAGTATATACATGCGTCCAAATGGCAAGGGGCTATCAGGAATTAACTCTATGGTACAATCATCCCTCGGATGTGGAGGGAGTTCCGAGTATTCAGTGAGGGTAAAGATGCTACTATAGTCCTGATATTCCTGAGGAAGAGTAGTGATTTGATTCAGAGTGGTGTTTTTGGAAGGGTCTGATTGCCCTAGGGTAATCTCGTGATGTGTGTCTTTCCTTTCCCCTAAGCAATTATGGACACAATATTTTGAGCCCAGAAAGAAAGTTCCTGCCGCCCAGTTGATATGCGGGTTATGTGTTCTTAACCATGGTAGTCCTAGAATGATCGGATAATGGGCTGTTCTCATTAGATCAAAAACCAGTGTTTCCCGATGGGTCTCTATTCCCATGCTCAGAGGTAATGTGTGGTCCTTAATGGGTCCGGAGATAAGAGGGCTCCCGTCAACACTTTCTACTGGTATGGCTATTGATTTAGCAGAGCGAGGAATATTGTGCGAGTCTGCCCATTGATTATCAATAAAATTACCAGCCGCTCCACAGTCTATGAGGGCCGGGATGTTGATCAGTTTCCGATCTTCCCAGGCTATAGTGATTAATAAAACCATCATAGTGTGAGAAGAAGGAGGAGTACACTGAGAAGAATGGGTTATAATAGAGGAACAATTAGTGAGTTGGCTTTCCTGAACCGACGTTCCTTTCACGGTCGGCTGTTGGAGTTTCCATGTTTCTTAGGAGGTATAATAGGGCACTCTCTGATCGTATGTGTAGCAGCCCCACAATACATGCACAGGCCCTGTGTCTTTCTCCTATTTCTTTCTTCCGTGGAGAGCGGAACCCTAGCAGATCCCAATTGCATAGGTTCTTCTGGAGGATGCACTTGCCCTTTGGGAGGAATTTGATACCCTTCCCCGAATGATCGATAGGCCTTCCCCTTCTTCCTTTCGAGTCTTCTCTCTTGAAGACGATAATCCAACTGCATAATTAAAGTGATAAAGTCTGCTAAAGTATGAGGTCGGGCTACCCTGGAAACTTCGTCTTTTAATTCTTCCCTGAGACCCCTACGAAAGATGGTGATTAGGGCTTCATCTGACCAAGCTGTGTCTGCAGCTAATTGTTTTAAATTGGTGATTTAAGTGAGAATATCTTGGTTTCCTTGTTTAAAGTCTAAGATTCGTTCCTGAGATGAAATTGTTACCTCCTGTCTTCCGAACATAGTTTTGATTACAGAAGGCTTGGTAAGAATCTAGGATAGGATTATTGCTGGTGACCAAAGGCGTAGCCCATGGCAACGCTGCGCCTGACATCTGTGAAATCATATGTCCTACCTTATCGCGGTCAGAGCGGAAATAGGGTGCCTTAAAAATGAATTGAACACTACACGAGTCCAAAAACTCCTTTACCTTATGGGGGTTTCCATCAAACCGCCCAGAAGCCAGAGAACCGGGAGGTAACTCTGAACACTGAGGAGAACGACCTGCTTGATGTCATAATGCTGTGTTTTCTTGTTTTAGCTGTTGGACCTCAGCTGACAGTGCCTGAACGGCTGCAACAAGTTGTTGAACCTGTTGTTCCATGTCTAGGTATTAGTACTTGTGACTGTACTGTGTTACCCTAGTAATATCAGAAGAAATTCTGATCCTATTATTTCAACGGACGTTGCTATCTGTAATACCTAAAAGGTCTTTTATAGAATCACTGAGGATCACACAGTCACAGTAACAAATGATTCACTAACCTGTTCCTGAGACTTGAATTCGAAGAGTTGAGAATTCTCCTAATCTTCCCTCACAACCCCGGTCAAAGCCAGGGTGGTGTGAGGCGACCAGGGAAACCCTCTTGGGGAAGAAAACCCGGAATGGATGGTGGAGAATATTTCTCAGAACGCCTTCAGTCTTGCCTCAAACCTTTCTCCGAAAATGGAAGTTCCGTCACTTCGGTCATGTAGCTAAAAAGAAAGGAAAGAGGTTAAGCCTGAATCCCTAGAAACTAGATTGAATCGTATGGGAATAGAGATTACCCTTTAAAGTGTAAGTAGTTTGAAGCAGTAGCCCACGGGGATGAGTCCTGGTAGTAGTTTTGTTGGGAGCTGTCGTAACACTAATGAATGAAGTGAGAATATCAATAGAGAAGCCAGAGAAAGATTATAAAGTGGAGATGTGAATTCAGACGTGGGAGTGCCTACCAATCATTTGAAAACAAACCGCCTTTAAAGGTTGATAGAAAGAAAGGATCTGTTGTTCTGCTGCAAGGAGTTATGGGAATGGTAGCTCCTGTACGCGCCTCAAGGAAGCTTCTGTGATATCGGAGGAAAAAACGATTAGAATCCTTAGCACAATGTTAACACTGGGAACGAAAGGGAATGAACGTAGCAACGTACCGCGAGGCAGGAGGTTGTGTAAACAGAGGGAGAGATTTGTAAAGGTGAAATTGCCGGTGCGGCGGTACGGCAGTCTTCGAATCTGCGAGCGGGAAAGAAACAGGAAAAAGATGAAAGCATAGGCACAGGTAAGTTTGTAAGAACGGTAGAATCCTATGGACGTCCCGATACTCACTTAGCGTGGCAACTGAAAGAGTAGCAATGCGCTGTTGTACCGAACCGGCGTTCTGAAATACTGAGACTTCCTGAAGGAGCGCAGTCAGCCCCACAGCAGTCCGTGAAAAGACAGGACCGTAACTTCCCGGATCCACAGCCATCTTGGTAGAACAGTGTTGAATGGATCGCACACGGCGCCAGCGATGCCACACAGACCATCGACGCCGGCGATTCATAACAGCAGCAGATTGGTCAAGGGAATCATCACTCAAAACATTTTATTTTATCACAAGCGTATTGATCATGTTGGGGTTAATGTGATGCAAGGGCTCCTGTCTTGACATAGAATGGCTAATCCTCCTCACGTGAGAAGGGGGTTTAGATCCTATTAAAGACAAGGAGGTGAGTATTAATGTAACCCACCTACCCTGTTGTTTCTTGTTCTTACAGCTTTGGGGGAGATGTTCTGTTAAAGAGCTTTCAACACAGTTCCAGGATGCGGACAGTGTGGGATCTTTGAACTTCGTTGGATTCTGTCACTGGGATATATCATCTGGTGTTTCCAGTGGGCGTCTGATGCAAGACAGCTGAAGAAAGAGTAGTTGGGATTAGAGTAAAGGACATATATAGAGGAGGGTCCCTTCTCATTGGTCATCTACGGGGCATGACCTGTCCTCCATGTTGGATTGGGGAGTCCCCCTTACATTGACTGTGAACTTTATTTAGTTCTGTTATTTAAACTTTTTTGGTTGTAAAAGTGTTTTCTTTGCTGCTGTGGTTCAGAAGTAAAGATTATAATGCATCATACTCGCCTCCTTGTTTTTAATAGAATCTAAACCCCCTTCTCACGTTAGTGAGGGGTTTAGCCATTGTATCAATAGACCTCACCAACTGGCAAAACTAGCCCATTCCAGCAGCAGCGCTGAAGAAGCAGGAAGCATAATCCGCCCGCACCTCACCCGAAGCAGTGCGGAATGAATCATTAACAGTGGTGCTACCCGGGTAAGCATGGAGGAGTGATGCGCCCTGGAAGAGCACATGCGGGGAGCAACTAACCACATGGAGATACCGGGCGTTCTAGTTCAACACGCAAACAGCAGTACATGAGAAGACGGTGAGAGGATACAGCTTGAGGAGCTAGACGAAGTGAAGAGGTGGGGTTGATTGTCAGATCCCATGGTCGAAAGGAAAATCTACGCCGGCTTGCCAGAAACAATGCCCACAACGCCTAGAAGGGAAGCTGGATCGGTGTTGGAAGAGTTGGAGCAAGGAGGCTGCAACTACACAAGTCGGACAAGAATGGGATGACGGTGCCGGTATCCAGGGGACAGGAAATATGGCTCTCACTAAGGAGGACTTGAAAGAATGCCTTGGAGATCTGGAGGGTTGAATGACAGCAACCTTCCAAGACCTGTTTACGACGTTCAGAGAGAAGATGCAGAACTCCTTGGAGGTTAGAGTGGAAGTTGATGTCCCGGGCACTAGAGTGGACATGTTGATGCAGATCTGCATAATATAGCTCAGAAGTGCTTTGGGGACTTGCTGTCAGATGCAACACCAGCCGAGGTGGGAATAGACCGGATTCATAGAGTAGCTCCGAGGAGAGTGGAGCCGGGAGCGCGGCCAAGGTATGTGCTGGTAGCGCCTACATCATATGGCCAAAAGAGGGGATCCTCTGTTCTGCAAGGAGCCAAGCATCAATAACAATGAATAGGTCACAGGGTTTACTGTTTCAGGATCTAGCTATGTCAACCCTACGGAAACGCAAAGACATAGGCCCGTTTATAAAAGCACTCCAAGCCAGACATATTCAATATAAATAGACCTTTCCTTTTGGGCTGTTGTTTACATTGGAAGGAAAACAACATTGCATCACAACATGTGAAGAAGCACTATCAATGCTGGGTGTGGTGGAAGATAATGCTGATACGGGGAGGAACCTGAGACAACCACACATACAGGGCGGTATACAATGGGAATGGCGTATCGTGCAGGGGAAGTTGGGGAGCAAGGAAGTTCGTCTGAGAGGATCGCAGGCACATTTGGAGGAGGGGGTGGGTTGAACGGGGGAGGGAGGATCGAGGGAGGGGATGGGTGGTGTGAATAATACAATAGACCTGGTTAGTGGTATGGGGAAGTTGAGGAGGGATCTTGGAATACGATGGTAGGTATAGTTAGCTCCACAAGGGATGTGCCCCATGCAGTTATCCGGACGAGTGCTGAGGGTATCTTAGGATCTCTGGTTCGGGCCTTGGAGGGAAGAGGGGCGGGGGGAGGGAAGGGGAGGATTATCTAGCTGTGGGAGTTCTTTTGATTAATGGGGCAAGGGAGAGGGATGCAGCTACAGGGAAGAAAGGGGGTGAGGAACATCTTGTTCAGGGATGAAGATGATGGAAGGTGGGATCAGAATGAGCTAAATTCAAGGTACTGATACATAATATACAGGAGATGAACTCCCCCGTTAAGCGTAAGAAGACAAAAGCCCAAATCAGGCAGGAAAGCGCAGAAGTTATAATGTTTCAAGAAACGCATATAAAAAAAGGGGGACAAATCTAAGCTTCGTGTGAAAAAATTCTCACACATTTTCCAGGCTAATGCTGCAGGGAAAACTGCAGGAGTGTTGATAGGGTTTAGAGATGCGTGTTCTGTGCAGATAACAGGAACGCAGAGTGCCACGGAGGGGAGATATCTGTTTGTGAGAACACAGTGGGGACATAGGAAGATTACCTTAGTGATGGTGTATGCTCCCAATATTGGTCAGGATGGGGTCTTGGAGAGGTGATTGCTAAGCTAGAAGGTTATGCAGTGGGGGAAGTGATCTTGTCACACAATTTTAATTTGGCTTGGGATCCAACCACAGATAGGAGCTGAGGGGCACATCACAGGGCTCTCGCACACTCGTGCTCTCTTAGTGAGGCCTTTGACAATCTGACTCTGCAGGATAGTTGGAGGATGCTGAGGGAAGGCGAGAAGGGATACACTTGCTTCTCGCATATCCACCAATCCCTTTCCAGAATTGACTATATATGGGTCTCCGCCAGGCTGATGTTGGAGGTGGGAGATATGACGGTTGGATCGATAGCTTTGTCGGATCATGCTCCCCTTATGTAGACAGTCCGGGAGTATGGGAAACAGAGGAGTTTGTGGGGGTTGACACTTCCAGGGGAACTTCTAAACGATGAGCTGATAGCAGGGACTATAGGGGAGAAGATAGATGGATATTTTGCGAACAATGATACCCCGGATGCCACGCAGGTGGGAATACGGGAGGCATTCAAAGCTGTAATGCGAGGAGAGCTGATAGCTCTTAAAAGTCAAAAGGAAAAGCAGTGGAGGTTATTGGAGGTACAGTTGGAGACTCAAGTGCAGAGGGTTATGGAAGCTCTGGCCTTAAAGCGAACTAGGGCATTACAAAAAGCGCAGAAGAATGCCTGGGGCCAATTAGGATTATTACATACCCGTAGTGCTGAATGTGAATGGGCATTGCTTAGGGCCAAACAACGATTCTATGTGAGCGCTAATAAAGCAGATAGATTGTTGGCGAGAGAGTTGAGAACGAAGACGGCGGCCCAGACTATATTAAAAATAAAGGATCCGGGGGGGGGAAATGGTAACAGAGTCGGTGAGAATTGCAGAAGAGTTTGCCAAGTACTGTGAATCTCTATACTCCTCGGGGGAATCCTACACTGTGGGCAGTAGAGGAATACCTAAATTCGGTAGTATTGCAGAAGATTACGCCCCTATAAAGAGAAGTGTTGGAGGAAGCTATTAGCGAGGAAGAAGTGAGGGCGATAATTAAATCCCTACCTGTTAATAAGGCCCCGGGACCAGATGGCTACTGGCAAAAGCCTATAAGCGGGAGACTTCTGCCGAGACTTACTAAACTTTTTAACGTATTGGCGACTGATGGAAGGGTGATAGACCATGACGGAAGCCAAGGTAGTCGTGTTTAAGGAACCAAACAAGGACGAAAGGCAATGTGGATCATATAGACCCATCGCCCTAATGAACCTACATGCTAAGATCTATACAGGTGTTCTAGCCACTAGGGAATGGGACCCAGATTTGTGCAGATGATTCAGGCATGCTATAAGAGTCCGTTGATGCGACTGGCGATCAACGACTGTCTCACCAGGCCTATTCCTATTTTTTTTCTTTTATTTTGTTCATTTGTATACGGTTCACAAAGAAACCTTTACAAAAACATCCACTCGGATGGAACAGGAACATCATAGATCAACTCAAAATTAAAAACAGTAACAAACTTTTCAACCCATATCATCACAATTACAATTAAAAAAATTGTTCAGTCTACAAAACAAGTTCCATATAAATTCACAAAACAAGTTCCATATAAATTCACAAAACAAGTTCCATATAAATTTACAAAATAGAATAAAGACATAAAAAACATGAATTAATACATCATTTACCAATCATCAATCATCATTTACCTAGATCGCTACGAGAAACCTAAATTAAGCAATCATCTGGTTATAATAACATACAAACATAGATCAGAGATACACATTTGTATCTAAATTTATAAGGACTTTGTCTGATTCACTTGTGTTAACATTTCTTCTAATTTAAGCAAATATTGAGACAAAGCAAGTATCAGATGAATGGTGTCACCTATCAAAAAAAAATCCTATTGCATGGGGTACACGACAAGGGTGCCCCCTTCCGTCATTACTGTACGCAATCTATTTGGAGCCAGTAGTTGAGAAGCTCAGGTTAATGTGCGGATAAAGGGCATTCCATTTGGAGGGGAGGAGCCTAAGGTTATCGCTTTCGCAAATGGTATGTTGATAGCGCTGACAGAGCCAGAGACGTTAATACCGGTGTTAGTGGTGGAGTTGGGCACAGTGGAAAAGATATCTGTTCTTAACATGCAGAAATCTGAGCTTTTGAGCTTAACATTAACCCTGGAGCGATGCAATAACCTGGCACGACACTCTCCCTTTAGGGTCGCTGATAAGGGCATACAGTACTAAAGGGTAAATATCGTGGATACTATCTCAAATATATATGATAGTTAATACCCAGAAGTGCTGAGACAGGCTTGGTTAGATCTGGCTAAATGGACTTCGTTGACAATATCATGGCTGGGGCTTATAGCCACAGTGAAAATGGCCACGCTCCCTAGACTCTTGTACTATTTCCAGACTCTTCCAGTGTCAGTTCCGCATACATTTTTCAAAACATTAAATAGGCTAATTTCCAGATTCATTTGACAAAACAAGTGTCCTCGACTCAAATTATGGACCCTGATGGCCCAGAGGGATCGAGGTCGACAAGGCCTCCTGAATTTTCTGAAATATGAGGCGTCACAGTTGAAAGTCTTACGGGAGTGGTTCTCGGAGGACACAGGTAAACCACTGGTACAGATGTATAGGGCAGTAGTGGGGAAGTCCGTGGGGGAGGTATTATGGCTTTATAGGCAAGACAGGACCCAAAAACACCTGGTCAAGCCAGGTTGTAGCAGTGGTGTGCGATGTATTGGACAGACTACTGGAGCAGGGAGCATTGTTAACAAAACCGTCCCCATTTACCCCACTACTGGGGAACCCGCAATTTACACCAGGGATGGAGCAGGGGACATTCCCCCAGTGGCGGACTGCGGGCTGTAGGAAACTACGAGACATGCTGCTGGGTACAACGATACGATCATTTGAGGAATGTAAGCAGCTTATAGGGCTCACTGAGGGAGACCGGTTGCGATATTACCAGATGAGGCACTGGATAATGGGCCCTGGGGTCGGACAGGCGGCAGGGAGGGAATTCACCACATTTGAAAATGTATTACTATTCAATCCGGGACTAAGCAGATGGTATCTATGCTATATACAATATTGACGGAGGAAGAGAAGGTAATGCAATGGGGGTACATGGCACAGTGGGATTGCACGTTGGGAGAGGACATCTCCCTAGAACACTGGGAGCATCTATGGTGTAATATCCCCAAATTGACACGCTCCATACAATTGAGACATGGTATACGGTTATGACGCAGTGGCACCATACCCCACATAGGCTGCATGCAATGTATACGGGCTGTGCCCAAGAGAATGCTGGAAGGGATGTAAGAGTGAGGGGAATTGGAGGCACATATGGTGGAACTGTCCAGTGGTGAGTTCCTATTGGGCCTATATTGCCACCCAAGTGCAATTAATGGTACCAACGGCCTTGACGCTGACACATAAAGAATCGATGTGTGGGCTCTGGGATCCGGGAGTTGGCCCTATAGCAAACCGCAGAAAAAGGCACTCATGATGATGATCATAGCAGCATGGCTGGTGCTAGCGAAACATTGGAAACAGAGGCAACTCCCGACAAGTAGGGAGTGGTTACAGAAGCTGTGCAGGCTATTAGCAATGGAGTGGGTCACCTATCAGGTCCAGGGGCATGGGGGAAAATGTTGGCAGGAATGGGAGGAATTGATGAACTATCTACAAGAAAACAATGGTGCCCACACAATTTGAGAATATGGGACTTTGTGTGATCACAGGATTCCACTGGGAGGAGATGGGGTCAAGGACAGATGGAGAAATGTTGGGGTGTAGCTGCCAAAGGTGAATGGGGGGGGGCATGGGAGGGAGATGGTATTTTGTTACGCATTTATGCTAAATGGCAATCAAAATAATAATTTTTTGAAAAAGTTTGTCACAAAAGGATTGCATTGCCATTTGCAACTGTGGGCCACTTTTACATTGATGCCGAGACAATTTTATGTCCCATTCCAACCCTGGTGATAGACTGAGCAAAGATTGAGAGAGTCAGTGTAGTAATTTCTCACAAGTGGGAGCTGGGTATGCGTATCGTCCATGTAGTTCATGTAGGAAATTCCTTTGTTGTCTAGTAGGTCAAATAGCGGCTTTGTAAATATGTTAAGTGTTGAGGGACGCATGATCCTTGTGTGACGCCACAAGTGACCAGGGCTGGTAATGCATCTGCGCTTGGAGAGAAGACTCATGGGTCTCTCTGAAGTGAAATGAGGAAATCCAAGAGATAGCGTCTGGCGAGAAATGAGCGACTGAGGCCAGATGTCGGCATAAGATTTGGTGGTCCACCAAGTCAAAGGCTGCCGATAAGTCTAGCAGCAGGAGGAGAGTTGACTTGCCAGCATCTTTGATCTCATCCAATTGATTCTTCAAGTCCAAAAGAGCGGTTTCTGTGCTATACCCTGGGCGGAAGCCTGACTGGCGCAGGCCCAGCAGATTGCATGTTTCCAGGAAGCTCTGTATCTGCAAGTAGGCTGCCCCCATGTGGGTGGTGTTATGACGCAGTAACATCTTCTTTAATCAGTAAATTAAATATGTGTTTTGCAGTATGCACGTTACACTGCCATTTCTGGCGCCTACTAGCCGTCAATGTGACCTCTTGCAGAATCCAACAACTTTCTTATCACTGGGTTGCCTTTTTACTCCAGTTTGTCTACATAGTCACCCTGTGATGTGAGGTGCTAAGTAGCTTTTCAGTGGACATTTATTGTTTCAGCACCATATGGCTTCCTTCCTGTGAAAATCAGCTTTTAACTACTACCCCTCTGTCTCCATGTTGGAATATGGGAAAGTAAATTATATCTTGCTTACCTCTCTAGAGTGCAGTAGAATCTGTCCTTACTTGATGTCATAGCTCTGAACCTTTTTTGGCCCCAGGGCGGGTGAAAGCTCAGATTTTGTTTTTGGCTGGTGAAAACCCATTGACTTACTTGGGTGTGAAAGGGGCTCGGCGAGTGAGAGAGCTGCTTTCATGGCGGTGACACCCATCACAAGCATGCAAGTTCAGAGGTATGCCTGATGGGTTCTATGTTATATTTCCACAGTTCAAAGGCCAATCACACAAAAGTCTGTTTTTTTCCGGCTGTTTTTGTGTGGCCCTTAAAATGCCAAAATATTGATCAGCCGCCATAGGGCGCAGAGATGCACTAGCATATCTGTGTCACTCCCCTTCAGCTGGGCGCATTTTGGTGAGGAGCCCCCCAAGCAACCCCCAAAAGGATGTGCCCCTGAAGAGCCCATGCTCTGAGCTACCATTGCGTGAAACAATGGACCTCGGAGGCCCCCTCCTTAGCTGTAGCTCCACAAAATTTTAATCTGAGGCGGCGGCCCCGCATCGGGCTCTCTTCCACTTCTAGCACGGGGAGCAACGAGGTGCCGGACCCCCCAGAGGAGCGTCCCGAACGGCAATCACCAATGCAGTGAAGGACGTGGGGTGGCGTGGACCCTGCACCACGTCCCTCTCTCCAGTCAAGCAGGCCTGCAGTGATCGCAAGCAGCTGCCCGCACTAGATTGTGGAGGGGTACTCGGCCCCTGAGGAAGGTGTCAACATGAAGGTAACAGCCTGAGGTGAGGCGGCCCCCCACCACTCTGACCGGTGTAACGCCACTTTTTGCTATCTGTCAGAAAATCTTACCGGCAGGAAAATCTGACAGGAATTGTAATGTCATTTTTTGCTACCTGTCAGAAAATCCTACCGATAGGAAAAAGTGACAGCCTAGCCTGTCATTTTTTCCTACCCGTCAGAAATTCCTACTGACAGCAGGCATTGGGCAACCCACCCAGAGGTAGGAAAAAGTGACGGGGTAGAAAAATCTGACAGCCTGACCTGTCATTTTTTCCTACCCGTCAGAAAATCCTACCGACAGCTAGCATTGGGCAACCCACCCAGGGGTAGGAAAAAGTGCACCCAGAGGTAGGAAAAGGTGACGGGGTAGGAAAATCTGACAGCCTGGCCTGTCATTTTTTCCTACCCGTCAGAAAATCCTACCGACAGCTAGCATTGGGCGACCCACCCAGGGGTAGGAAAAAGTGACGGGGTAGGAAAATCTGACAGCCTGACCTGTCATTTTTTCTTACCCGTCAGAAAATCCTACTGACAGCTAGCATTGGGAAACCCACCCAGGGGTAGGAAAAAGTGACAGGGTAGGAAAATCTGACAGCCTGACCTGTCATTTTTTCCTACCCGTCAGAAAATCCTACCGAGAGCAGGCATTGGGCAACCCACCCAGGGGTAGGAAAAAGTGACGGGGTAGGAAAATCTGATAGCCTGGCCTGTCATTTTTTCCTAGCCGTCAGAAAATCTTACCGACAGCTAGCATTGGGCAACCCACCCAGGGGTAGGAAAAAGTGACGGGGTAGGAAAATCTGACAACCTGGCCTGTCATTTTTTCCTACCCGTAGAAAATCCTACCAAGAGCAGGCATTGGGCAACCCACCCAGGGGTAGGAAAAAGTGACGGGATAGGAAAATCTGACAGCCTGAACTGTCATTTTTTCCTACCTGTCAGAAAATCCTGCCGACAGCTAGCATTGGGCAACCCACCCAGGTGTAGGAAAAAGTGACAGGGTAGGAAAATCTGACAGCCTGACCTGTCATTTTTTCCTACCTGTCAGAAAATCCTACCGACAGCTAGCATTGGGCAACCCACCCAGGGGTATGAAAAAGTGACGGGGTAGGAAAATCTGACAGCCTAACCTGTCATTTTTTCCTACCCCTCAGAAAATCCTACCAAGAGCAGGCATTGGGCAACCCACCCAGGGCCACCAAGAGGCCAATGTGGACAGGTCTGCATACAGGCTGGTGCAGCAGAGGTCCACTGCACACTTTACATAGCGCTACAGGCTTCTGCATTTTGGTGTTTGTAGTATTTATTATGTGTCAAATTTAATATGGAACTCCAAGTTCCAGGGTGCAACGCGCGGTTGGCTAAAATTATAGGATCATCCTACCATTTCCTACACCATGAGGGGAAACTGTACGATTTGGTCACAGAACAAGTGTGTTGATAATTGTCCAGTAATCAGGGTATCTGCCAAAAAAAATATGTTTTTGGAGGGGACACCATTGTGTTACCTAACTGGCATACTTTTGTGTTTGTGTTCAATGGTTTGTGAAAAATGGCGGTAATTCTGCTACCGCCCAAAAAGGTGGCAGTAATGGAATTACCACTTTTTGCCGTGCCACTGAACTTGTAATGAGGCCCTTAAAGTGTGCTGCTTTTAGCTCAGTTGGGTGTGTGTTGTGCTCGGGCGAGCTATGGGATGCTTCTGTGAGCTATGGGTTTCTTGTGTGAGCTATGGGATGCGTGTGTGAGCTATGAGATGCTTGTGTGAGCTATGAGATGCATGTGTGAGCTATGGGATGCGTGTGTGAGCTAGGGGATGCTTGTGTGAGCTATGGGATGCTTGTGTGAGCTAAGGTTTGCTCGGTTGATGCAGTGGGTGGGCATCAAGAAGATGCAATCTATGGTGGTGTGTGAAGTCTTGAGAGGAGCCTGTACTGGGATGTAATTGGGTGCTTGGCTATACAGCTCGGGGGAGCTTATGTGGGTGGGTGGGCTGCTGGGGTGAGCTAGGATGGGTGGGTGCTGTGCTGGGGTGAGTTACAGTGGCGTGCTTGGATGAGCCACAGTGACGTTGTTATTTGCTCTAGTGTCCTAGGGTGGGTGATGTGCTGTGATAAGCTATGTAAGCTTGTTCAGATGCTGGGTGGCTAGGTTAAGTGGGCTGGGTGCTGGTATGAGCTTAAGTCCAGTGGGATAATGAGGTGAATTAGGGTAGGCGGGTGTGGTTGGTGGGAATAGCTCTGGTGGGTGTGGGGCTAGGGTGAACTAAGACGGATGGTTTGCTGGGGTGAATTAGGATCGGCGTGCTAGTCTGTGTCATGCTAGGCTGGGGCGTTTTGCTGGTGTGAGCTACGGTCGGTGGATGTTGTACCTAAGCTAGGTGGGTGGGTGCTGTGTTGTGGTGAGTTAGAGTGAGTGGCTAGGGGCTGAGATGAGTTAAAATGTGCGCAGTGTTGGGGTAGCCTATGGTGGATAGGATGCTTGGATGATGGGATGCTTTGGTGAGCTTGAGTTGACAGATGGGGTGCTATAGTGATCTTGTGCTGGAGTGATCTAGGGTGCAGGGGGTGTTGCTAAGAGGTAGAGGAGGGTGGTTGTACTGCACAGGTGAGCTAGGGCGGGTAGATTGTATGCTAGTAAGAGTTGGGGTGAGTGGTCGGTTGGTGGTGAGGTGGAGAGAGGAAAGGTCAGGAGTGTACTGATGCAAGCTGGAATTGGTGTGTGGATTGGTTTGCTGAGGCAGTTTATGGTGCCCTGGGTGAGCTATGTTGTGAGCTAGGGTGGATGGGTGGTGAGCTGGAGAGAGGAAAGGTCGGGAGTGTACTGATGCAAGCTGGGATTGGTGTGTGGATTGGTTTGCTGAGGCAGTTTATGGTGCCCTGGGTGAGCTACAATAAGTATTGTGCCAGGGCAAGCTAGGCCGGGAGGTTTATGTACTGGAGGGAGCTAGGGTGGATATGTATTGTGCAGGGATTAGTTAGGGTAGATGGGTGGCGTGCTGCGGAGAGCTACGGTGGGTTCGATGTTATGCTGGGGAGCTAGGGCGTGGTGACGTTGTTGGGTAAGCTTGTGTACGATGCGGCAAAGTGGTTTGTTGAAGTTTGGTGGGGTGTGTGAGGTCGGGTGAGGTGTGAGGGAGGTTGTGTGACTGGGGAGAATGGGGCTTCTGGGATGAGCTATGTTGAATGAGTTGTGCTTGTTTTTATTGCATTTGCATTGGGGGTGAGTGCTTGGCTGGGCTAGGGTTCCTGGGTGTGGTAGGTTATGCTGGGGCGAGCTAGGGTTTGTTAAGGTGCGCAAGGGTGGTTGGGGTGCTGGGGTGAGCCACATGTGTTGCAGTGATGTAGCCGGGCTGGGAGTGATCAGGGTGTCATAGGGTATGGGGTGGGCTAGGGTATGGAAGTGAGATTGGGTGGGTTCTTAGGGTGTGTGTGTTGGTGTGATGCTGCAACGAGCAGGGGGGATTCTAGGTGAGGAAGAGTGGGTAGAGGGTTAGGTGTTATCCTGGGGTAGCAAGTGCGGGTGAGCTATTGAGATGCTTGGGTGGGTGGACTCCTGGGGTGAGCTCTGGGTGGGTTGCGGGGAATCCACAGAGGTCTGCCTTGCGCAAATTGCCCCAGTTTTTATTAGCCACAATCCCAGACAAAGTGTGATATTTGGTGGGGAAAAAACACAATATTCACTTTGTCTGGGGTTCTGGGTAATACATTCTGGGCCGCTTCGCGCAAGTCAGACCTCTGTGCATTCCCACGGGTGTCCTCTTTTGGGAAATGCATGGGGTTCCCTATTTTCCTTGCTGGCTTCGACACCCTAGGCCCAAATCTGTAGGTTGCCCACATGAACAAATTGTGCTGTGGCGAAAGGCTTGGGGTTACCAGCGGGTTACCCTTTTCCTTTTGCGCCCCCAGTAGGTGCACCCACACATGTGAGGTACCTTTTTCGTCGGGAAACCTGTGGGAACACGAGAAGGTATGACATCTGTTGTTAGCGACATGTTTCGGTGAGTGGACACAGGGAAATGTCTCTGAAATTGGCTGGAAATGAAGACAATTCTCAGACATTTCGCTCTGGCCACCCACCGAAACACACCGCCAGCAACACATGGCCTACCTTCCTGCGTCCCCACACGTGTCCTGATGAAAACAGTACCTCACATGTGTGGGGTCACCTACCGGGGGCGCAAAAGGAAAAGGGTAACCCACTGGGAACCCCAAGCCTTTCGACACTGCCCATTTTGTTAATGTGGGCAACCTACAGATTTGGGCCTAGGGTGTCGAAGCCAGCAAGGGAAACAGGGAACCCCATGCATTTCCCAAAAAAGGACACCCCTGGGAATCCACACATGGCCCAATTGGAGGGGCGGCACATCTCATGTAGCCCTCCCAGGGGCAGATAAGGGGGAGGGCTGTCCTGCACTCCTCCCTGGGCTCAGGCGTCTGTTCCTAGGAGCAGATATCTGGTCCCAGGGAGGGCAGCATGAAATGTCACCCACTCCATTGCAGCTGGGGGGCGAGGGGGTCAATGCCCCATCCCATTAGAAAATTCCCAGACCCTTTGGGGTGCCCCACAGCCCCCCCTAAAAAGCGTTCCACCATTTTCACTTTTTTCATTTGGTAACCCAACTCCCCTTGGTGCAGAGAGGCACATTGATGTGCCAATCTGGCCCGGGGTGACCAAACCTTACTGCCCCACCCACTGGGGGGCCTGTCCCACTATTTTTGGGGGCCCTCTGCCCCCTCAAACCAAATGGGTGGCAGGTGCACCTCGTGCAGGTCTTCCTGGGCCTCCTACAAACGGCTGCGTGAGGTACACCCCCCCTCCATTTGGGGTGGGGGGGAGAGGGCCCCCAAAAATTGTGGGACAGGCCCCCCCAGTGAGTGGGGCAGTAAGGTTTGGACACCCCGGCGCCTGATTGGCACACCAATGTGCCCCTCTGCGCCAAGGCAAGTTTCATAAACAAAAAAAATGGAAAAGGTACACTACACTTTAGGGCGGGCTGAGGGTAATTTTCTAATGTACTGGGGGGTGACCCTCTAACCCCACACCAAATGCAGGGGGGGCATCTCATTCAGCCCTCCCTGGGGGCAGATGCCCCTTCCTAGGAGCAGATATCTGCCCCCAGGAGGGGCTACAAGGGGTGCCCCCATTTCTCCTTGGGGTGAGGGGGAGAGGGCCACCCCCCATTTCTGTAAAATATATCCCTGGTGGCTTGTGCCCCCCCCCACCACCCATCCCACCCAAAATTCCCTTTTTCTTATTTTTTGTTTTTGTTTTGCCCCCTTCCCTGGGGGCAGATGATCAGCTATCTGCCCTCAGGGGGGCCTAACCTGCAGGCCCCATCCTTTGGGGGGCCTGAACACTAATTCCTGGTAGTCCTCCCCCCCACCCCCCAATTGGATGGGGGGCCACCTCATTTACTCCTGCCTGGGGCCATAAATCTGCCCCCAGGGAGGGCTACAAGGGGTGGCCCCCCTTTCCACTTGGTGTGGGAGGGGGAGGGCCACCACCATTTCATGGGGCAAATAAATCCCAGCACCCCCACCCCCATCCCCGTTCTATTTATTATAATTTTTTTTTATTTTTGCCCCCCTTCCCTGGGGGCAGATGATCAGCCATCTGCCCCCAGGGTTGTGCACATATGTGCCCCCATGCTTTGGGGGCCAGGGTGTGGGAGCCAGGGGGGGAAGAGGGCAGCCCCCTCCCCCCCACGTCACAAACGTTTTCATGGTGGTCCAATGGGTTGCTGGTCACGGATCGAGCGCTTTGCGCTGATCCGTGACCAGCAATCATCATATACGTGGTGTCCTTGGAAAGGGGAGATCCTCCCCTTTCCAAGGACACCACTTTTTCCTATATCCCTGGTGGCCTAGTGGGCCCCAGGGCCTCAAACCCCCTCCCACCTCCCCCCGCCTTTTTTTTTTCTTTATCACCCCTGGGGGCAGTGATCATCTGCCCCAGGGGTCTCCAGCACTGTGGCCCCATGCTTTGGGGCCACAGGGGGAAGGGGGCTGCTTATCAAATCAATCAAATGCTCTGCGTTCTATTACTCCATTAGCACCAGAACCTCTTTACAGCTTACCCACCCGATATCAATTAAGATGATGCAAAAACCCCTGTCCACTTAGAGTCAGCCAGTAGATGGGCAATAGTCAGCCTTGCATGTGCCATCCTTAGAAATGTGGGCTTGCAATGTGTCTCCACCTGGTGGCACCTCAAGAGGTGGCACAGGGCAGTCCTTTTTAGGAAGACAGCTCAGTTGCTAGGCAGATTCTTGTAGGCAAAGTGGCATTCTTCAATAGGAGGCACTAGTGCATACTCTAGAAAGGGGACAGCAAGAGAGCCTTCTCCGGGAAAGATGACCATAAGCAGAAGACTATCCCTGTCTACGGAATCCAGGTGCCTGTGGTCCAGGACGGAACAAACCCACATTCACTTCTGATAAGGCAGGCGTGAGCATGTCCACGCTGAGCCAGAACATTCAACAGTTTCTAGTCAATAGTGAAGTCTCATTTATTGTGCGAGGCATTACAGCATCCAATGCATCTATCCAATTTCTTCACATTTCACTGAAGTTAGTCTCAGAATTGTCCTCACGGATTAGTACCCCACAATAATGAACTTTGTATCTGTTATTTGGACTGTCAGATGCCTGGAGAATGAAGAGGTCCACAGAGGTGGAGGGGTAAACCCATCCTCAATGATAGGTAGAGGCTATTCTTATCTATAAATCTTCCCAGTGAAATGCCTTCCATCTCACTGAAGTACCAGGATAAAGTCGTGTTTACAACATCTACAAATCATCTTGGCTGTAAAAGGTGGGATTTTCATCTCCATACTTCTCCCTAACATGCTCTGTAATTTGGCATTTGGGGAGGTTCTCTTTCTGTGCAGTGCCCTTCCGAGTCTGCAGTGAAGTGTAAACATGCACAGCAATCACCTTACAATTGTACTTTGAGGCTCCTTTGACATCAGAATGCTGGCCTACCTTTATCTTTGCACTGCACCACGCAGCGATGGGTGCATATATTTGGGGTGTTGGCAGAATGACAGAGATGCAAACAGCTTCAAGCAACTCAAGTTTCATCCTGTGGACCTGAGTCTTACCCGTTCATATACAGTCCAATTTTGGACACTGCCAGTCCCTCAATTTTTTTCTGTAGTCTCCCACATAGTAATTTTCATTTATTTTACTAAAATGATAACATTTGTCCAAAATCATCCTACCTTGCAATATACCTGGACGTGGCATGGCACAGTTGAACTGCCAACACACTTCTGTGCCATTCCAAAACCCATGCCCCGTGTACATGGTGGCAGGGGAGCCGATTTATGAATTTCCCGGGGGGGGGGGGCTCAAATACAGGAAGTGACATCACTGGCAGTTATAGGACCACAACTTTGCATGTAGTCGCTGTAAAGAAGCCACAAACTTGGTAAGTGAAAGCCAGTTTATTTGGAACAGCTTCAGTAACTCACTTAAGACCCCCAACACAGGCAGCATCCAGGGTATAACTGACTTCACTCCAGAGTAAACATCTCCAAGCACACATCATTCCAGAATGGCACAGTAGGCATAAATCCATTCTGGAATTACAGATGATGTGCTTGGCATAAACACAGCTGAAAACCATAGCAACAAGAAAGCATACAAAGGTTTAGCTTTATACAACAAAGCATACAAAGGTTTAGCTTTATACAACACATCTCCCTCCCTTATGAAATACATTTCTTTATTGTGGGATATGTACCCACTGAACAGATATATACTTACATCATTTTACTTTCGCGATTCTGGACAAAGACCAGACTTGACCACTTTCTACACACACAGCGTTTTTGAAGACTCGTGTAACCCTAACAGGCTCTGTGTATAACGGTTCCCCTTTCTTGGTAACAACAGCCTTCCTTATCCGTACCCAATCACCAGCTTTGACCACGGATATTCTCCTTGGGTGCTTCTTATTGACTCTTTCCACCCACTTGTTTTTTCGGGCTTCCATCCCTTTCTTTACATCATCCACAACCGCATCTGACGCTCTCGCCCTGCCCAACCAAGCTGGCGCAACACAGGTATTTGCCTTTTGCCCTCTCATAAGTTCAAATGAGCTAATCCCTGTTTCTACTCGCGGAGCCATCCTCAAAGCGTATAGCCTTTCTCTTACTGCAACCTTTTTGTCAAGACCACATGCATTAGCTCCACGAATAGCCTCCATAATACTTCGATTTACTCTCTCCACCATACAGTTTGCTTGGGGACAATACAAAGGAGTCTTTTTGTGTTTGATTCCACATTTGTACAGATACTCCAAAAATAGTTTTCCCATGAATTGTGGACCATTATCCGTGAGAATGCTCCTGGGCAAACCCTCCCTTTCAAACACATCTTCCAAGAATTCAATTATGCGTTGACACGTGACTTCCCTCAGGATCTTAAACTCAGTCCATCTCGAAAAGGTATCAACCATCACCAAAATGAACCTACCTCTACTTTCACCCATGTCTACGGGACCTAGAACATCCATGGACAAATCTTGCCACACACCATCAGGAATGGTAGTTTTACCCATTGGTTGGGACACAGCTATCACGTTGTTCCCTGATTTGGTACAGTCACTGCACGCACCAACCACTTTCTCAATTTCGCGATCAATTCCTGGCCACCAGTAATCGGCTTTTATTACTTCTTTCGTTTTACAAATGCCAATATGTCCCTGATGGGCACAATCAATCAATTTCCTCCACAGACTGCCTGGAACCACCAACTTGTCCCATCTGTACAACAGCTCTCCTTTTACAGATAGTTCATTCCTTACTTCCCACATAGCCCTCTCTTCACCTGATAGTAGCCTTTTCTCTGGCCACCCATCCGCCACAAATACCATAATCCGCTTCCACATTTCATTGGCCCTTAACACTTGAATCCACTCTTATTTCTGAATTATACCCTCCACAGTTGCAAAAACCATTTCATGTTCACCATATACATTACTTCCTTTTTCACCAGCATCATTCTCCAACTTCACTCTCGAAGCGTGATCAGCTTGCACATTCTCTTTACCAGCAATTACTTCTATTTCAAATTTATGACACTGTAGCCTGGTTACCCAGCCTGCCACTCTCCTTGAAACCTTGTAGAGGCCTTTACTTTCAAATATCGCCTTAAGGGGTTTGTGATCTGTTCTCAAGGTAAACTCTTGACCCCAGGCAAAATTTTTCATCTTTTCAATGCCCCAATGGCACGCCAGGGCTTCCTTTTCCAACACGGAATAGTTCAATTCTGCACCTCTTAACATGCGGGATGCATGCATTACAATCATCTCCGTACCATCAACATCTGGCTGCAACATCACCACACCTATACCTGTCTCACTGGCATCCACGGCAGAATGGTTTTCTTCCTAGTATCAAACATCGATAGGGGTTTTGCCATATCAATGTTTCTTTTCATTGCTTCAAATTCTTTTTCACATTCCTTGCTCCATTCAAACTCAGCACCCTTCCTTAATAATGCCCTCAATTTAGTTATGGAATCAGCATAGTTCTCAACAAACCTATGATAGAACTCAATAGTACCTAGAAATGATCTCAACTCAGCCTTATTCTTTGGTGGCTGTGTTTTCAAAATGGACTCAACTAAATTCCTTTTTGGTTTGAGTCCCTGCTCAGAAATTTCATGACCTAGATAATCAACCGCTTGAGTCAAAAATACACATTTTTCTCCACGCAAAGTTATTCCTCTTGCTTTAAAGATCTTGAGAACTAAATCCAGTCTTGTTTTTAACTCACTCTCAACCTTCCCACATATAAGGACATCGTCCTGAAAGCACCATACACCGCCGACATTCTTCAACAATTTGTCCATAACCTTTTGGAATACGGAAGACGCTGACACCAGCCCAAATGGCATGCGCTTGAATTGATATATTCCCTCATAAGTGATGAAAGCAGTCAATTTGCGTGACTCATCATCTAAACTTATCTGATGATACGCACTCGCCATGTCAAGCTTTGCAAAATATTTTGCACTCCCTATCCTACTTAATAACTCCCCCATATTGGGAAGAGGATGGCGATCTGCTACCACACACCGATTAAGCTCCCTCAAATCAATGCATACCCTCAAATCCCCATTGCTTTTCTTTACCACCACCACAGGAGATATCCACTCCACAGCCCTAGCTGGCTCAATAATTCCTTCTCTTTCCAATTTCATTAATTCCTCACGCACAGCATTCCGCATAGACAGGGGCAGCGGTCTGAGCTTGGACGCAATAGGATTGCTTCCTTCTTTCACCTCAATCTTGTGCACCATCCCTTTGACACACCCTACTCTGTTACAAAATACCTCAGGATATCTAGTCACCATTTCACATTTTGTTTTGTCACTATTAACCTCAGAAGAATTAACCACATTGGGGACTTGCTCTTCACTATTAGGATCCAACGTGATTCCCAAACCCCTTTGTTCCTTCCAACCTAACAAGGTTTCACCTCTTTTGGTAACATATATTTTCCCACGTGTGAACCTCCCTTTGAATTTGAATTCTGTCTCATAGCACCCCAGAATTTCTATTTTGTCTCCGTTATATCCGCCAGGCATTTTATCTGAAGAAATCAAACATCTGACGTCACCTCCAATTACATTCTCAAAATCAGTTTTAGACATTAATGTGATTTTGGAGCAGGAGTCAGCAAGCATTTTAACCATATGACCATTTACCTCTATCCATGCTGATGAATGCTCGCACTCATCAGAACCTGAACACTTTACCATATGAACGGTAACTATTTCATTCTCAGAAACATCAGCTTCTTCAGAAGATACACCGTCATATTCTTCAATCAGGAAGGGTCCCCTTCCACCTCCAATTCGATAGTTTTTACAACAATTCTCGAAGTGCCCCCACTTCTTACATAAACCACAATTCACTTGCCTCCCAGGGCAAATGGGAGATGTAGACATATGTCGTGAGCTCCCACAGCAAAAACATAACCTATCTTCCTTTTTCACATTAAATTGAGCGGCGTCCTTTTGAAACCATCTATTATTCTGCTCACCACCCCCACCTTTGGCTTGGGTATTCTCATAATGTTTATTGGGCTTGGTTCTATGTTTTTTCTTTTCCTTTGGGCACCCTCCCTTCTTATCTCCAACTCTTAGTACCTCAACACTTGGTGCTGATTTATTTTCCTTGAGGGACAGCTTCGTTACACACTGTAATGTTTGCTCAATTCTCTTCGCTATACTAATGACCTCCTCTAAGTTTGGATCGTCCTTTAACCAAATTTCCTCCCGTATTTTATCATTAGAGCAGTGAATCATAAATTGATCTCTTATGTGTTCCTCTAATCCACCACCAAACTTACAATTGAGGGATAAATGTCTCAAAGCAGTTATATAGTCTTCAACAGTTTCTCCTTCATGTTGACATCTCATGCCAAAATGATATCGCTCCAATACCGTGCTAGTTTTTGACTCAAAATGCCTATCAAGTTTGGTCAATGCCAGGTCAAAATCATTTGTTCCCTCTTCTGAATCTAATTCGGAAATATCAGGAAGTGTGTCATATATCCTCTGACCTTCATACCCCAGAAAATGCATTAACATCGCTACTTTACGTTCTACAGACATTCCATTCCCACACGTAGCTTTAACATAATGTAGGAATCCCTTCTTCCACAGGGCCCACTTAATTTTTGGCGGACCTGGTGTGAGCATAAATACTTGCGGACCGGGGACTCCAGACAGGGCCATATTTATAACCTCTAAATGCTACGTAACACATTGCGTAAAATAACAGGTTAATATGCGTTCAAAGTATATGACACAACAAAAACAATTTTGCTTTCAAGATGTCAAATGGTGATTCTTAGAATATCGTCAAATGTTGCCATACATAGCCACTCTATTTTGGCTATGCATGTCCAGTCACTACCACAAAAATATCTCCTCCTTTGGGGGGCCATAGAAAGCACCTTCTCTAAGCTGTGGTGCCCTTCTTCATACACCCCTAATTCGCCTTCCCACAGGGGGTCCTGGGCGAGGTTTCAGTATCCTTTCTCAATTCAGCGCCACATCCGCATTCAGCTGGGCTTGATTCAGCACCACATCCACTTTCAGGCAGCTTCCATCTTCCAGCTTCCTGCTGATAGCTCCTCCTAATTCGCCTTCCCACAGGGGGCCCTGGGCTAGGTTTCAGTATCCTTTCTCAATTCAGCGCCACACCCGTATTTAGCTGGGCTTGATTCAGCGCCACATCCACTTTGAGGCAGCTTCCAGCTTCCTGCTGATAGCTCCTGCCAATTCCTCCTGGATGGTGGCTGCTCCTGCTGATAGCTCCTGGATGGTGGTTGCTCCTGCTGATAGCTCCTGCCAATTCCTCCTGGATGGTGGCTGCTCCTGCTGACAGCTCCTGCCAAACTCCACTTCCAGTCATTGTTGGGGGTCTTGGCTTCTGCAGGATCACTACAGACATCCCATCCTCGTCGCCATTGTAAAGAAGCCACAAACTTGGTAAGTGAAAGCCAGTTTATTTGGAACAGCTTCAGTAACTCACTTAAGACCCCCAAGACAGGCAGCATCCAGGGTATAACTGACTCTACTCCAGAGTAAACATCTCCAAGCACACATCATTCCAGAATGGCACAGTAGGCATAATCCATTCTGGAATTACAGATGATGTGCTTGGCATAAACACAGCTGAAAACCATAGCAACAAGAAAGCATACAAAGTTTAGCTTTATACAACAAAGCATACAAAGGTTTAGCTTTATACAACAGTCGCCAACTTGGTGCAACGGCGCGCGGGGGGTGGAGTCGCGCGCAGCGCAGATCAGTGGAAACATTGGCTAGCATGTGCTGCATATACTAAAGTCAAGTAAGAAGGAGATTTAAGCCTTCGAGTTGCATTCCAGTAAGTCATCAGTGCCCCTACTCCACCCCTCTATAATCATCCAGGTTGTAGTAGCCCTCAAAAGGCAGAGCAACACAACTAGGATGGGAGAACGAAATGCCGTCCCATCCTGCGAGTGTGTCAAACGTCAGAGCAAAGACTGTGCGGGTGCCTCCTACCTTGGAGCACAATCTCACTAATTTGGTGCAAATCTCGCAACTGGGAGCATGGGAATCCCCTGCGTGTGTGTGGCTGCAGACCCTGGATCACACGCTCACTTCTTCAGTGTGAAACTCTGGCCAAGGCTCTTTGGGCAAGCATTCAGGATGGGTCTCACACCTATAAACAGTGTGATATATTGAGTGGGCACCTCACTCCTTGGAGCATAGTATCAACCGTTGCTGGTAATCTCACAACTGAATGTACAGTTTCACTCTTGGTCATCTCAGTGACCCCATGCATATTAATGGAGTCAGTCTCCCATCTGGGAAGACAATTATATTTCTGTTAAAACACTCTGAATTGTCACTCCAGTTTTCTCGATCTATAGATCCATACCATATTCATTCAGTGTGTGCAGGGGTGATAACTTGTGTCTGAGAGAGCTAATTCTTTCATTCAGGAGAGATAAAGGGGTAACAACCCCCTGTATGTGGGATCAGGCTCATTTTGCCCCATGGCCCCTCCAGAAGGAGTGAGCAGGTTTTAAGACCCTGCTGATTCTGCTATCCGACAGGCTCGAGCCTTCTATCCCTTGCCCCATCACGGCTCCCAAATCCTGAGCGGCAGCTTACAGACAGCAGGCAGCTCCGGACATGCCTGTTGCCAATTGAATGTAGACAGATCTACTATTTAGACACTGGGAGAGAGCCATGAATCCACATTGGTCGTGAAGAAGCACTCAACATACAGAACACAATGGAATAGTGTTGCAGTCCTGCTGAGAAATGACAATTCTGAGCATGTGAGCAGTAGGCTGGATCAGTGCTGCCCCATAAAAGGTGTAGAAGCCTCTGTGAGAAGTGGTAGTACTGGCCCAACGGTGATAAGTGTAGTATTTTCACATTAACTATGCTTAAGAACTTTGGGTTATTGAATAGTGCTGCTACATTCTGAGTAATTCCATCCCTTTAAATATATGAGCTCTTGTATAACCATGACAGTGTTGAGATATTCTGATGATGACGGACTTGCTCAATAGTTCTGGTTCTGTATCATTAAATCTACTTCAGATCTTTAGAGTATCGGAAGGATAGCTCAGGGGCAACGTGCTCACCTTGGAAGCAAGACGACACAGAGCAACACAGGTTCGATCCCTCGGTCCGCGCAACACAGGTTCGCTCCCACAGTCCGCGCTTAGAAACCTCTGGGTAGTACACGCATTATAAATAACCAATAAAAATAAAAATAAATACATCTGTTGAGAAGTGCTTGGGCCTTGTCAATAAGAGTGTAGCAGCTCAACTGAGAGGTGCTGATGTTGTCCCATCAAAAGTATAGCAGCCCCACTAAGATGAACTAGCATTGCCTCAACAACAGCATAGTATTAACGCTGAGAAGATTCAACAATTATAGAAGCCCTGTTACAGCAGTACTATCCCATCAAGAGTATAGCCAGCTAACTGAGGAGCACCAGCATTGCCCCATTTCAAATATGGCAGCTCTACTAGAAAGTGCTGGCTCATACGCCTCCGCTCCCCGCCCATAGCATTCACCCTCACCACGTGCACACTCAGAGACATGCAAACAGTCTCATTTTCCCTCTCCCTGCCCCTGCTCCCTGCCCCCTCCCTCGCTTTGCATCTGTACCTCCATTTCTAAAAAGCCTTCTGGGTTGGGTGTACCTCTACATCTGTTCACCCCTCTTTCCAAGAGGGGTGCACAGATGTACAAATACACCAAACCCAAAACGATTTTTAGAAATTGAGGGACAGACTTGTTTTGCATCTGTGCCTCCATTTCTAAAAATCCTTCTGGGTTGGGTGTACCTCTACATCTGTGCACACCGGTGCACAGATGTAGAAGTATACCCAACCTAAAACGATTATGCCAGGGGGGTAGGGGGGGCACGGGCCCCACAGCCCCCCGTACTCAGCGCCCCTGCATGGTGGGGTTGTAAAATCCACTGTGTCTTTTCCAGGGCCCTCAAGCCCAGTCTTGCCAGGTCAGAAGGAAAAATTAAGCTGAATGCCCCTTCAAAACAAGCCAAAAACAAGCAGACTCCCAACCAAAAAAGCTGAAAAAACAAGCACACCTCTAAAACAATGTGGATAGGTCTTAGAAGTTGAAAAATAACTATAACGCAAATAATACATACAGCGAACACAAACATAATATGTTAACAAAAAGCATTTATTAAAATTGTTATTTTCTAACACTTGGTGACTATTTTAATTTCTTGTATGTGTGCGACTTATAAGCGCATCATTGGCTTTTTGGATCCTTGGCTGCTCTGGTCCTTGATTCGTTGCTCACCTCTGGTCCTTGGCTCCATTGATGGTACCTGGCAAGTAGCTCCATGTCCTTCATGACACTGAGTCCAGTTATTTCCTGTTAAATGCTAGGACTGGTATTTTACTTCTTCCCATTATAAGTATAGGCCTACAAGGATCAGTATGCAAAGGGAAAATCCAGGACTGGCTCATGGCAACACGCATGACATAGCCCCTACCCCTTGCCATCTTCCTTCTTTTCCTTCTGGTATTTGGCGTAATAAGAAAAAGAATAGCCATTTACAAAGTGTCGACTTGTACTCCCAAAGTGAACTAGCCAGGTGCTGTGGCAGTACTGGTGAACGGACTCAGTCTTCCGGTTCACGCTAGAGTTGGCCTGTCAATGTACTGAGCAAGAAGGAAAATTTAAACCTACAGGAAAAATAATATATGAACAAAAGCACAAGCAGGAAGATAAGAATCATACCCGACCAGTAGCACCCAAAACACCTTCTCATGGGAACTCTTTGAGCTCTCTTTAATCAAGCCTTAAACTTTGCACTCGACAATGACTTAATTTGAGCTGCAAATGCTACTGGTGTAATAAAAATGTCTTAACCTGGTCTGCCTTCAGCCAATCAATTTATAAGCACTGTGTGTGCCCTTCAGTGAAGTCCTGTTAACAGTTTTTGGCTTTTAAAAACATATCAGGCATTTGCCAGGCACTGCCATTAGATGCCCAGGTACTTGCACCTGCTACCGTTCATACCATTAAAGACAGCAGGGCCTACCAAGGGCCTTTCCCATGCCTACACAAAAACCCAAACTATTGGCATTGCCATTGCTTGTGTCCATCTTGATTTAACTAAGTGGTGCAGTAAATACCCTGTAATTGTTTACCTCTTTTCTAGGTAATGCGTCTTCAAAGGGTCTCTAATATTGAAAGAGCCCATCAATGCAAAATGCCTCCACACAACCTACAATGGGAGCGCTGGGAGTCCTTGCACGTCATTAAGGGGCTGCAGACGTCCAGGACGCTGCGTGTGGCTTTGAATTAGAATGGCAATCAGCCCGAGCTTCACATTGTGTGCTTAACTGCTTATGGGAGGACGGGATGTTCGCATTGTTTCATATGCATTTTTTTTTCTTTTTTGTAAATGTGGCCAAGTCGAGCAGGGACTGGAAAACAAGCTGAACAACAGCACTGAACTCACTGAGCCATGCAGTGTCAACACTTCTCACTGTAACAAGGCTTCATTAACGGGGGGGGGGGCAATGTGAACAGATGGCTGAGCGCGACTTCCCCTGTCCCTACTGCTTTCATCTGTAGAAAGATGCCTCTTCTACGGCCCTGCCCCCAGTGCTTAACTATACATTATGACTGAGCATGCGCAGTCAGCCGGATTTATGATGAATATGTACGTGTATGTGAAATAAGTGCATTATTAACGTGATAATGATGCACTTACTTCACATACAGGTACATATATATTTGTTATGTATACTTTCATATGTTTTGCACATTTAGTGCTTATTAAAATCCTGGGACTTTATGAAACACAGTGTCCGCTGTGTTTATCTTCTGGAGTCCGGTGGATTCGTGAGGTTTGCTTACATTTACGAGTAGCTCTTAACAGGGCTTAGCCATGTTCTGTTATTTCAGTGAGCCTGGCTCACATCAAGTTACAGAAACGGCACCACTGGGACCCCATAAACACAGACAAACCACCTTCCTGCTGTCAAAAAATCCTATCCTTTAAGTACTGACTGAGCATGCGCAAGCATGCTCAGTCAGCAAGATAGGAGTTTCTGACAGATAGGAAAAAGTGACGTTACACCGGCACCTCACCCCGTTGCAGCCTGCCCTGCCTCCCCGCTGAACCCGCTGGCCCAGCGCGAGTCCTGAGACTCAGAAGGCAAAAGCCACCAGGGCGCCTGACCCGCCCGGAACGGATCCTTCCTTGGTAGCCCCCCTCACCCACCCACAGAGGCGGGCCAGATGTCGCCAGCGAGCCTCTCAGCAGAGTGAGCATGGGAGCGGGAGCACTCCGACGTTAGCGGGAGGAGCCCTGCAGGGTGCCTGACCTCCCCCCCACTCCACTGCGGGGATCTCCAGCAGTGCTGCAGCACAAGTTTCTTTGCCCAAAAAAATATATACTAAGTCTAGGGGTAACAGCGCCTCATCCACCAGCTGAGCCCACTGGGAGCCTGAGAGGTGAGATCAGTGGAGCCTGACAAGGCTGCCACCCACTGTGTCCTGATCAGAAGCAAGGGACAGCCTGCATCAACCGAAAGGGGGGCCTGACCCCACCCACCTCTGTGCCAGATAGACAGCCAAATCAGGAAACTGGGGCAGAATGCAGGGCCACCACTCGATCCCTGGGTGAGGACCGACGATGAGGAACCCCCCCAGGGGCGACTCTACCAGTGCCCAGCATAATTGCCAGCCACACAGAGCTCTAGGAGACCCCCAAACTGCCTCCAGAGACAAAACTCAGAGATTCAGCTGGGGACAAGTTTCAAAGCCCAGCACTCCCCAATGATTTGCCTCCGCCAAGAACCCCCCACTGAGTGCCCCCAGGAAATGTACAGCCGTGGGTAGGGTGCACCACGCGCCCAGTAAGAGGGAAGACGCAGAGGCAACCCAAGAGAGCCCCCCCGCCCACATCCATGAACTGGTCCGCTGCACTGCATAAATACAAATTTTCCTCATCTACCAGTACAGCAACAGAGAGAAGGGTCACATCAGAACCGACTATGGCGGAAGATATGTTATCAATGCATGGTTTCAGGTCCGATATCAGTCGCAGACTGGATGGCCTCAATAAAAAATTGGATGACATGGACGATAGACTTCAGGGGCTATAGGCCAACCAGTGCTCAGTGGATGTCCTCAGAATCCTTTTTGAGGAAGACATGACCACCGAACAAACCATTGACAGTGCACATAGAGCCGATGGTGGAGGTAAGGGCCTGTGCTCCATCCTGGAAAGGTTCCATTACTATGCAGAGAAATCGAAGATCCTGGACAGAGCCAGGTCAGTGGGCCCAGTGCAGTGGGGGTCTTCCCGCATCACCATCTACCAGGACCTTTGGTCATTCACCTTGTCGAGGCATTGACTCTGCGGTCCACTGACAAAGTGGTTGACTGTCAAAGGTGCCAGATACTGATGGGGTTCCCCTTCTCCCTAAACTTCGAACTCAAAGGGCACAAGTACAATTTAGTGACGGAGGACGACATCTCCCAAGAACTGATTGGAGAAGCGTCTATGGATACGGCGGCCCCAAGCACAGAAGGAGTGGAAAGACGAAGGTGTGGAAGGACGAAACACAAAGAAGGAAAGGTTGAAGATCGAAATATCCACCAACAGAAGATGTGTTAGGGGCTCCCGCAAATATAAAAAGCTTAACCCATCCTCCCCCGCTCAAACATAAGGAATGGTCTGGAACACCACACTTAAAATAAGAGGGAACCCACCCAAGTAACCAACATCACCAAAGGCGGATGAGTTTGTCTGATCTTCCTCATCACCTAAGGGGTACGGTGGTTTAACTTCCTATGACTTAAGCTAGGTGGAAGCCCATTAATCAGTGGTGGGGGGGAGAGGGATGCGAGTTTAGTCTGAGGCGGGATAATAGACTGGTTGGGGGGCTCCAGGGAGGAGGCTTGAGGTATATCAAGGCCCTCAGCAGAAGGGTGGGTTGGTGGTCTGGCCGTATGGTGAAAGATGCACACTGAAGGTCCAGATGCGATCAGAGGGGAGGGGGTTAGAACATTCTTGAAAGTTCTGTTGGTTCCCATGGGGAAGGTTTTCAAAAATGTTTCAGTAGTTACAGTTAACACAGGGGTCTCTCAGGGCCTCCACACACAGGGTAAGGGTGTACATGGGTCCCGTGGCAGGACCACAAAGAGCAAGGGCAGTACTATCGCTAGCAAAAGAGGGCTCAGATTGCTGACTTAAGTGTGGCCTTAGTCCTAGGCTCTCTCAACGTTAGGGGTCTCAACTCCCTGCTTAAGAGATCCCTCTTGCTGCACAAATTCAATCGGCTGAAAGTGGACCTAGTGTTTGTACAAGAGACTCACTGGCAGAGAGGTAGGAAACCATCCATTAAGTCAAAATCGGTGGCAATGATCCCCCATGCCTCTAGTGCATCCAAAAAAAGGGAGTGGCCATTGTTATAACCAACAAATTGGCCTTTGTGACAGAGTCTACCTTGAAAGACCCAGAAGGGCGCTTCTTATTGGTCAAAGTGTGGATAAAGGGACACAAAGTAACCCTGGCTTTGGTTTATTGCCCCAATGAGGGACAGGAACAACACTGGGATATGGTAAAGGGGAAAATCAAGACTTTTGTAGAGGGGCACCTCATCATCGCGGGTGACTCTAATATGGTCTTGGACCAGGTAAGGGACAGGAAAAGAGCTAAACCGGCTGAG